>NC_137011.1:11336478-11358978 GCF_032717465.1 Coenobita brevimanus
AGGACGTTTGCTTTTCCACAAGGTCGTTTATATTGTTTCCATCCAATGATTTTAGTGGAGAAGTGGGTGATGGATTATTAAAATTATTATTGAAAGAACTGGGAGTTTACCAGAATATTCTATTGTCATTAGGATTATTTAATAGTTCTGATGCCTGGTTGTGAAGAATATTTGATTTAGTGAGATTTATTGTTGTTTTTGCATGGTTTCTATCCATTTTAAATGGACTGAGGGATTCATATATGTATATATTTTTTTTATGTAAAAGTTATATGCTAAGGACTATTGGGTCGTTGTCTGGCACCATTGTTGTCAAACCATTTTAGTGAGTCTGATCTTTTAGTAAATTGTTGACTGGGTATAATCAGTTCCGTACAAGCTTGTTTTAAGTCAGTAATACGAGACTGGGTAGAATTGATGTTAGTGGAGAAGAAAGACTGCCATGGAATATCAGTAAGATAATTTCTAAACCTATTCCAGTCTGCCCTGCCAAATTGCCTTCTGATCACCCTGGTTCAGAACGGGGAGGTTTGGGGCACCTGACTAATGAGGTGCTGATGAGATTTTGGTCGGAGTATCCAAGAGGCAACAGTACCTCAGTCCTGTACTGATCTGGGCTATTTCTCAGAAACAGTTCCAAGAGACAGATGCTACGGTCAGGATTATCTGGTATTCTGGTTGGTTGTATTACCTATTGCGTGAGATTAAACGATTCAGCAAACAGCTTGCATTCTAGACTATTATAGTATTGCCACTCTTGGCAAAATGCAATGACCATTCCACATTATGGACATTAAAATCGCCTGAAACACTAATTTCAGTGGTAAGGGAGAGGTTAAGGTTGATCAGTTGTGTTGATATGGAGTCAAATATACTGTTCTGGGCTCTGAGGAAGCTTTGGGGGAGCAATACAGATATATTTGGTAATATTTAGGTAATTTAGTTTGTATAATGAGTAATCAAAGTTAGCTGAAGTGAAGTCTAAAATAGTGTCAACTGTATATCATATTTGATGTAACAGCAGGTGCCACCCTTGTTATGGAAGTCTGTGAGGAGATGGTAACTAAGAAAACTAAATAGAGATATTTCAGTGGAGGGAGATATTTGGGTTTCTGTGAGGAATAGGGCTAGAGGGGATACAGACTGGAAAAAAAAGTAAAGAGAATTCAAATCGGTACTAAGGCCATGGATATTAGTAAAATACAAGGCCGAGTCCGCACTTCTCCGCTGAGGAGCATGAAATGTGTTTGCAATAACCGTTGTCTGTAAAGTAGCTTGATTGCGACCAGGAGGACCCTGAGCCGTCGGCCCTACCCTGCCGGTGAGGATAATTCGAGTTACCATCGAATTTGCTGATAATAATGCAGCGGCCATTGCTCATGGGAGATGGAAATAGGTATGGTATCTGATGAGTATGTAGTGCAGTGAAGACAGTTGGAGATAGAGGTATTATGAGAGTATGCTGGTCTACTCTCTGTGTTAATGAAAACATTGAAAATGTTCAGCAAAGGGAGATGGTCAGGAACAGGTCCTGAGGGCTAATGAAACGGGAGCTCCAGCTCTCCCTGTCATCAACTTGACATCCACCTCGGGAGTACCGCCCAGTTCGACTGGTGCTACTCTCTCTCTCTCTCTCTCTCTCTCTCTCTCTCTCATCCATTACTCACTCCTGTCGCTCACTCCACCCACTTATCTACATCGTCCATTCATATACTCATCAATCATATTTGGCTTAATTGCTCACTGTTCTCTCTCTCTCTCTCTCTCTCTCTCTCTCTCTCTCTCTCTCTCTCTCTCTCTCTCTCTCTCTCTCTCTCTCTCTCTCTCTCTCTCTCTCTCTCTCTCTCTCTCTCTCTCTCTCTCTCTCTCTCTCTCTCTCTCTCTCTCTCTCTCTCCATGTTCTTCTTCTTCATCTCATCTCCTTTTCTTCTTAAATATTTCTTTTTCTTGCAATTTGTCATTCATAATAATGTTATTTGTTTTCCTACTTACTTCACGTATTACCTTTACATCTGGTTCATCTTTACTGTCATGTTATATTACACCCATTGACACCTTTATCCAACTATATTTACCGTTCCACTTTCTTTTCCATCTTTGTCAACCCATGTCAACCCTCCATCATTTTAAGCATTTCTTTCCTTTTTCCTCCATTCTTTTATATCCTCTGTACCTTGCATGCCACTCACTCTTTCACTCAGTCAATCATCACTCATTCCAGCTCCATTCATTTCGAATCCTGTTTATCATCTTCTAATTTCTTTTTTTCTCCTTTTATGTACCTTGTTCATGGTATCTCACTCCAGTTTTCAACACCGATTCAGGATTTATCCCACATTTAATCATCTCCTCACCCATCTTCTTCATCCTCCTTCCCCATTTCTTCTCTCAATCTCTTAATTTGTCTCATCTTTTACTCAGCTCGTCTTCACTTTCACCCATCACTTGTCTCACTTTTAAATCCCATGTCTATTTTGGTCAAGTTCTTTCTTTCTTCCCTCCCTCCCCTCTTTTACTCATTTTCCCATCATCTTCTATCACTCATCTTACTTTTATTCGTCCTAGATCATTTCACCTCTCTGATTTCCTATCCTTTTCTTTGACCCATAGAGTAAGATGTTAGTTATAATGTATCCTATAACAATCAGCCTGGAATAAAAACCAATCTGTGTGTTTTTGTTTGTTTTCTTTTAAACGTCCTCGTTCTCTCTCTTTCACATCACATCCTCTGTGCTTCACCCCCCCTTCTTTCCTGTCTGACTTTACCTACACACAACCCCTCCTTCCCCTCGCCCTATTTCTTCTTACCACACTATATCTATACCCTCCTTTGCCTCACCCCCACTCCTGCCTACAGCTTCAACCTAACTACTCCCTTGAGCTTTACCTATTCCCTTTTCACCTGTCCCTAGCTTCTCTAGTCTCCCTTGCCCCCTTCCTCCCTCACTCCAGTTGCGCCTTATCTCTCCCCTCGCATTCTTCTCCTGTCTGTCACACCTCTGCTTCTCTCATACTCTGCCTGCCTCACTTTCTTCCTGCCCCTCCCTCTCTAGCCCAACCTCCGCCCTGTCTCCCTCTTCCGCTCATTCCCTCACCTCGCCTGTGCCTTATCCTTCTCCCCTCCCCCCTTTCCCTGGTTTTCTTATCCTTCCCCGTCTCACCTTCAGCCTACCTCTGTAATCTCACTACACACCCTCACCTCACCCTGTCTTGTCCTTCACTTCCTCTCTCACTTTGTTCCCTCTTCTATCCCCCTCTCATGCCTCCTCTCATACACCCCTGCATCACCCGCACCCTTCCTCCTACCTCCCTCCCTCTCTAATTTCGCCTCATACCCTCACCTGCATCTTACCCCACTCTCCCTCACCCATTCCCCTTTTTGCCTCCCCTCTCCTTCAGCTCTCCGACTTCTCCCTCATTTTCATCTCATCTCTCTAACACCCTCATCTCACCAGGTGTATCTTGTCCCTTCGATACCCTCCATGTTTCACCTTTCACCCCCCTCAACTCCTCTCCCGGACCTTATAACTTCCCGTACCTCTTTCTTACTTTGCCTCACATCTCCCCTCACATCTCTAACCTCATCTCACACAGTACCCTTTCCCCTTCCTTCCCACTCTCATCCCCTCTCTCATCATCATCATCATTATCATCATCATCATCCAATCCCACCTTACATATTTCCTTACCGATGCCCTCTCCTATATAGGTACCTTTCTTCCTTTTTCAGCTAACACCCTCACTATACCCAACCCTACTTCCTCACTCTTTCTCACCTCTTCCTCCTTCTCCTCCTCCCTTATATCCCTACCCTTCCTATCCCCGTCCTAACCTCACCTCACACCCGTACCCTACCTTTCGTCCCTCCTCCCCTTCCCTCTCCTTCCCTTCCTCCACCTTCCTCACCCCCCAGGGCAGACCCCACCACACCAAGAGGCACCTCAGTCTGCATCATGATCTCGCAGTGAACGCACGTCCCTCCCTCTTCCCTCCGACACAGGTCCTTCCTCACCGTCGCGATCCTTACATTCGTGCGCGCGTGTGTGTCTGTGTGTGTCTACTCTTTTACCTGTGTGTGCGTTTTTACCTCAGTGTGCGTGCGTGCGTGTGTGTGTGTGTGTTATTAAAAAAAAAAGTGTCTGGACAGGTGCACACACGCACTCACACACACACACACACACACACACACACACACACACACACACACACACACATACACACAAATATCTCATCGGCAGGTGAGTTTTGATTAGTTAGATCCACTGGTGCACGAGTAGATATTCATTTTATTTACATCTCGACCCCACAGATCATCACCACATTTAGTCTTTCTCACAGCACAAAAATAGGTGAAAGCATTTTTTAAATGTTTCAACAGGCTCAGTCACATCCCCAGATGGTCTTTTGGATAACTATTTTCTTTCTTCAATAAATGAAATCCATTTACCCCCTCTTCTTCCTCATCCCTTTCCTCTGCTACGGCCTCTCTCATCATAAGTATAAAGAAACGAAAACATTTTAAACACGTGTTTTGATAGAGACATATATCTTCCTGAGATGGTTTGGGGAGATTAATCAACCCATGCCACAAAATATCTCTCCCTACCTCCATGCTCCTCCTCTATGCCTTTAGTTTCCTACAAGACAAGTAATAAGGGATGAAAATATTTTAAAAGGACTTTTGATTGGAACCTGTTTCATCGCCAGGTGGTCTGGGGCCTAACTTCGACCTTTGATACACGAATTCTCCCCTTAAGTTCTTCTTTTCTCCCTCTTCCGTCTTGTCTGCCTTCTGTCTCTCGTAACACAAATCAAATGAGGTGAAAACATTTAAAGGTGTCTTGACAGGGGCATATGTCATCACCATGTAGTTTTGGTATTAATTTTAAATGTCCACATGAAATCTCTCTCTCCCCTTCTCCTTTCTCCTCTTCTTTGCGTTCAGGCTCTTACAACATAAACAAGAAAAGGTAAAAGTTTTAAAAAGATGTTCCGATAGGGACATACCTTTTACCTATGTGTCTTGGGGGATTAATTTTAACCTTTGCTGCACGAATTCTCTCACCATTTCTTCTCTGGCTTACGTCTCTCTCACAACACAAGCAAGAAAAGGTGAAAGTGTTTAAATGATGTCTCGATACAGCATATCTAATCTCTAGATTAGGATTTAGTATTACAGTAATTCCAGTCCTCTGAACCTCCTTCTCTACCCTACTTTCAGTTTCTCTCGTAAAACAAACAAGAAGTTGTGAAAGTATATGAACTGTGTTTCGATAGGGGCGTATAGTATAGGCTACCCAAGTGGTTTGGGAGCTTGATCTGATTCTCTGGTACACGAATTCTCTCCCCACGTCAACGTCCCTCATTAAGACCTTCCCACAACACAACCAAGAGGGGGTGAAAGTAAAAGGTGCATAGCTAAGGGGAAATCTAATGTCTGCGTGATTTTGGGCGCGATTAATTTTAACCTCTAGTGCACGAATTCTCACCTCACCTCTTTCCCATTCTCCTCCAGTCTCGCACAACACAAGTAGGAAAATGTGAGAATATATAGAAATATGTATCGATAGGGGAGAAGAGTATAAATAGGAAATTTTTTGTTAGACAATTTCATTCGCTGTTCACGAATCCTCCACCCCTCTGCGCCTCCCATACGTACATGCTCGCATTTATATACTGCCTTCAGACTCTCACAAGTAAGAAATGAAAGCATTCCGAGATGCGTCGATAGTCCCAATTTTGGTGAGTCTTTTCCCTCTTATTAACATTACCACCTAACGAATAAATTTATCTTAATAGGACATTTTTCATAATGGTAAGTTTGTAGGACATTGTAACCCCTTTACTGTTAAGATATTTCTCCAGAGCTTAATAAAAATAGATGTTGATGGTAAGAATATGACGGAAAGGAACATAGCACTGGACGGGTGAACTTTATTCTCTAGTATACGATACGCTCCTACTCCCAGCACACACACACACACACACACACACACACACACACACACACACACACACACACACACACACACACACCTCTGCCTTCAGTCTCTCACACCAGAACTGTTCGGAGGTGAATATATTTTAAAAAGTTCTTAGCGAGCCGAGTTTTCAAGGTAATTTTATCCCTTGGTATACGAACAAGCCTTTTCATTTTTTTTGGGGGGAGGGGTCTATTTTTCCCACCCCCCAACCCCTCTCCGTGTGTTAGGTTTCTCTCTCTCTCTCTCTCTCTCTCTCTCTCTCTCTCTCTCTCATCTCTCATCCATTACTTACCCCTGTCACTCACTTCACCCTCTTATCCACTTCGTCCATTCATATACCCTCTCTCTCTCTCTCTCTCTCTCTCTCTCTCTCTCTCTCTCTCTTCACAGCTCAAGTGGGCAGAGGTGAAAGTATTTTTAAGAGAGTGGGTCCCTGCTGGCCCAGTAAGCAAGGGCCATCTGGGTCCACCTAATGGCTGCTAGGGCCACTTTTTCGGGCCACATGCTGAGTAGGCTTCATGTAAGCATTTTTGATAGGGGTTTGTAGACCTTAGGGCCACTTTAGAGTATTTATTATTAGTATATCGTCTTTTTGTCCTTAAATTACGACTGTTTTAAATACGCCATTTATTTATAATTTTAAAGAAGACCTGTATTTGCTATGGACAATCTAACGAGGCATATTCTAAATGGACCTTAATGAGGAAATGTATTATAGGGTCATGCAGTTGCTAGAATTAAATAGTCCCTTTTATAAATCTGTCATCTGTGAAGCCTTAAATTGGGACTATTTTTTAGTGTGTCGTTTTCTTCCACCTATAATCGGGATGCGTCTTTACTGAGGCAAAATTCTAGGTGGATCTTTTGCGAGCATTTAAGAAAGGGGCCTGTAATATCTTGCGTCACTTTAGATCCTCTGTTTTAAGTGTCCCGTACACTTGTATTTAGAAAAAGGGCCATGATCTAAAATCGTGGTCTTTATGTCCAGGGATCACCTGAAGGTGTAGTTGGAAAATAATAACAGGCGATTGTTATATGTGTGTCATCTACAATTACTCAAAATAAGGAAGTGTAATTGCTAAGACTGCTCTTAAGAGTTTTTTTTTTTTTTTTTTTTCGTGCAGTTAAAGACGTGTATACCCTAGCACGTTGTTACACCTACAGAAACTATCATTTTAATATTTATGATATAGGACTGCAGTTGTTACGCCCACTTTTGCAGTAAGGTACCTGCTTTGAGTGTGTCGTTAGCCTGTACTTAAAGCAGAGAAGTGTAGTTGATGAGACGGCTTTTAGAGTACATGTTATCGATGTGTCTTTTATTCCTTTATAGAAGGGCCCCGCAGTGGCTATGGCTACTTTAGGGTTCTTAAGTGTGTCATCCAAAAACATTGGAAATACGATCTGTTTTAAGTGTGTTTTCCATATTTCCTTAAAATAGGGTGTCTCATATAAGTGTTTCTTCTATTTACACTTAAGTTCTGGCATGTTTTAAGTGCGTCTTCTATGACACATATAGTAGGTTCTCTTGTAAGTTTGCTTTCTATGTTCACCTAGTGCAACAGAGTCTCTTATAGGTGTTTCTATGTAGACTTAAAGTAAGGTGTCTTATAAGTGTCTTTTATTTGCGCTTAAGACATGGTCCGTTTTAAGTGTGGCTTCCATGTACTCATAAAAGAGTATGGTTTATGTTTATCTTCATGAACAGTTGAAATACGGCCTGTTCTAAGTGTCTTCCCTGTACACTAAAAATAAGGCCTGTTCTGTGTCTTTTATATACAGTACATTTAAAGTAAGATCTTGTTTTAAATGTGCCTTGTATGTACAGGCATGGGAAGGATTATCGCTCCAAACTGTAATCCAGAAATTATGAAAATTACTCAACATTCTGAAGAGATAGCTGAGGTCTAAAGGCCACCAATAAGTTACTAAAATCACTGCTCAATGTCCCGTTATTAATCGAAAGGAAATGATCGAAATTTATATGCGCAACAGTACACTGAAAACAAATGCCTGTTTGAAAAGTGTAGTCTATGAGAATTGGAATAAAGGACCGGGAATGAGAGAAATTGTTATTGAAAATGCTAAAAATTTTCACCAAGGTGGTCTGTCTAAGCTGAGTAAAAGTGTCCATAGATACGTCAAGAATAAACCAAAGACGTTACCATACTCAGTGGTTACCGGGGACTGTTTCTAGGCCAGTCACTACGAAGAGTCTCCCCTAAGCTGAATAAAAACCTCTGCAGGTTACAAGACTAAAATGGAACAGGCATCTCCTAAGCCACAAACAGCTCTTCTCAATAGGGTGGAGTCAAAGGCTTTTCGTCTCATTAACTCTCCTCCTCTTACTGACTCCCTTCAACCTCTGTCGCTTTGCCGCACTGTTGCGTCTTTATCTCTTTTCTATCGCTTCTTCAATGGTCGCTGCTCCTCTGAACTGTCTGCATGCATTCCTCCACCTCTACGACGGGCGCGTAGCACCCGTCTAGCTGCAAACTCTCATCCCTTTTCTGTCCATCTCTCTAATGCAAGAGTTAACCGTTACTCCCAGTCCTTCATTTATGCAACAGGTCAACTCTGGAACTGTCTCCCTCTGTCTGTATTTCCTGGTTCCTATGATCTCCAGTCTTTCAAACGCAGTGTGTCCAGGCATCTCGAAATGATCGGATCTTGAATTTGGCTCTCTTGTATTTTGTTCTTTTCTTGGAAGGAACAGTTTTTGTGGGCTCGCGGCCTTTGATTCCTTCTTCCTAGCATTAAAAAAAAAAAGCCAAGTATAATCGTCTGGTGGTAACACGAATAGAAAAGCTTCCCTAAGGATAATTCAGTCATCTGGAGGTAAAAAAAATAAATAAATAGAAGATAACGCCATACCTTTTTTAACACTCAGACTCTTATGACTCAGCCTCAGAAGAATAAAATCGTTAGCTGGAACACCAGTTTTCTCGACAATAAGAAGATTAAAAGTAACAGAACCAATATTATAAGGTTCCTGTGTTCACCCTCAGCTGAATATAAATGTAAGGAATTTGCTGGAATACAGTACAAGAGTTATCCCGTTTATGAGATGGTTAATTTAAAATAGTCTTGAGGTAACAAAAATGAAATAAAAAAAGGTATCTTGAAATTTTATATATATATATATATATATATATATATATATATATATATATATATATATATATATATATATATATATATATATATAATATATATATATATATACCGGTATATAGATAGATAGATAGATAGATAAATATAGGCATAGATAATTTTTGCTAACATGGGGTGCTTTTACAAAGCTGATGGGAGACCCCGCGGTCATGGAATTAGGTGTGCTATTTCTACCTAGACCATCATCAGCATCATCATCATCATCGCTCTCCTCAGCCTCATTTCTTTATCATCCATACCATCACCACCACCACCACCATCATCATCAGCATCATGATCACTGTAGTTAACATCACATCTTTATCATCCCTACCATCACCACCACCATCACTGAATTCGCCATCTTCATCATCATCATCATCACTGTGCTGAACATCACATCTTCATCATACATACCATCACCACCACCATCAATGAATTAATCTTGATCATGATCATGATGATCATCATCATCATCGCTTTACTCATCCTCGTATCTTCATCATCCCCACCATCACCACCACCATCACTGTAATCATCATCATCATCATTATCATCATCACTGTACTCAGCATCACATCTTTACCATCAACATCCTCATCATCATCACCTTATTTATTTCCTACTTATTAAGGGGTTAATGTTTTTGTGTTACTTTCGAATTCCGAGTGAAACCAAAACAAGCAGAAGTTAATTAACTGTATGATAATCGTTGAAGAGTCTGTTATTTGACTGAGTGAACTGCCAATTTTTTATAAAGGCCAGATGAAAGTAAATAATTTAATGAGAACGAATCAGTGAAGAGCTGACTAAAAAGGAGGAGGGGAAAAGATGAGAATGAAGACGAAGAAAACAAAAGAGTCTTAATAAAGAGAGAGAGAGAGAGAGAGAGAGAGAGAGAGAGAGAGAGAGAGAGAGAGAGAGAGAGAGAGAGAGAGAGAGAGAGAGAGAGTCATAAGTATAAGAAGCGGCTACGCAAAAATATAAAAAGAAATATGAGTGAGAAGTACAACAGTATGTTAAAAGAGACAGGGAATAATGAGCAAGATAGTGAGAGAGAATGCAATAAAAGAGAATGAGAGAATGAGACAGTGAAACAGAAAGGATGAAAGTACAAGAAAGTAATATATCTACAAATATCATTTATATACGGTATGTATGCGTATATAACTCTCTCTCTCTCTCTCGCTCTGTGTGTGTGTGTGTGTGTGTGTGTGTGTGTGAAAGAGAGAGAGAGAGAAAGAGAGGGAGAGAGAGAGTGAGATCGCCCACTCATATCGGTGTGACCTATTGAAGGCTTCCTTCTCCAGCATCCAATAAAAAGAAAATAGAAGAATGGGGATAAGGGGGTGAGAAAGAAGAGAAAAGCGGAAAAGAGACGAGAGACAATGGGAAGTGAGAGGAGAAGCAGAAATGTACGGTAAAATGGAGGAGGGGAGAGAAAAGAAGAAGAGGAAAGATGATGAGGGAGGATAGAATAAAGAATGATATAGTTCGGTATATCTGGGACCAAATTTTTAAAGTAAAACAAATCAAACAAATGAAAACATCCGAAACGCTATTGACCATCATTTATAAACATCACATAAAGCTGAACTCTGCTACATTACATCCTTTTTTGTCATTAATGATTTTCTGACTCACTGTCTTGCTGATGCAGACCAGTTTACATTGATGGGGGTAAGCGGTCAGTCCACAGGGCAGGGCAGGTGGGAGGTGCGTGCATATTAAATTGACGTGGGTAACATCGCCCTTCCGAAACCTAACTGTTCTTTTCGCTTTACCTTGGTTTGTGCAAAGAGTTCTTGTGCATAATACTGCATTAAAATATTACATACTAACACTGTAGAGGTTTATTTTCAATATATGGTTCATCAAATAATACTTTTTAAATTAAACTGTAAACTTACGTCACTGATAGACACTAACAGAATTCACAAGCTTTATGTGAATCAGCTTTATAAATTATCCACACGAAAAAAGATAAGATCGTTATAAAATGTTCATCGGTGAAGAAGACATTATTTAAATCAGGCTAGAAATGCTTAATGCGTAGGTCAGTAACCAAAGATGCTAAAGCGTATCGTTGCTTTTCCGGTGGTTCTCTCTCTCTCTCTCTCTCTCTCTCTGATTCGTCACATAAGTCAGCCAAATTTGTTTAGCCACATATATTTCAAAATGGCGGACGAATGACATAAACTTTAAGCGTTCATGTTACTGAAATATATCTGGAGCCGTATTCGCAGACCCACGATTAATTCTCAGTTGTAACCATGATTTGCTTTCCCAGGGAGGACAGGGAAGAGAAAGTTTTTATTTTTTTTTATTTTTTTATGTGTCCGACTCTGGGCATAGGCTTCACAGCCTGCTCTCAAGGCCCAGCAGTCCTCCTACATACCATACACCTCTACATGTCACCACTTCGGCGCTAACACCCACCGTCCA
Organism: Coenobita brevimanus; assembly: GCF_032717465.1. Taxonomy (NCBI): domain Eukaryota; kingdom Metazoa; phylum Arthropoda; class Malacostraca; order Decapoda; family Coenobitidae; genus Coenobita; species Coenobita brevimanus. The sequence goes on from NC_137011.1 coordinate 11,348,061, forward strand.
TATTGAATACATGCTAGGGCTGTCTCATACAGGACTGGTGCAAGTTCTTCCATGTCCCTCGTTCTTCCAACAAATACAAATCCACGTCACCAGAGGATTATTATCGTACGCTTATATATTTGAGTTTGCCGGACGGACCAGAGAATAGTACAAAATTTTCCACATCCAGTTTTTCCTGTAAACTTACGCTGAGAGCTGCATCTGTTTCTCGGCGATTTAGTTCTCATTTTGCACCTTATAATTTTTCCTGTAATATTTATATCATTGTAATGCTGACATAGAGTGCATCAGTAACATACAGGGGAACACTGAGGTATAATGAATAGAATAAATACTTGAAGCAAAGATGCTATGGACACTTCAGAGTCACATGGAATAAAGCCGATCGAAAGTACCACAGATAATTACCGACCCTTTAATGTTCCAGAATCCCACCACTATGAACAAAACATACAGTGAATATCAGCACACACACACATACACACGGACTTACAGATGTACAGGTATATACGAACATCTCTTATTTTATATACTGTACACACACACACACACACACACACACACACACACACACACACACAAAGACATTTAGGCACATACGATCTTCATTCTTAAATCATGTCATTCACACACACACACACACACACACACACACACACACACACACACACACACAAAGACATTTAGGCACATACGATCTTCATTCTTAAATCATGTCATTCATACACACACACACACACACTCACACACACACACACACACACAAAGACATTTAGGCACATACGATCTTCATTCTTAAATCATGTCATTCATACACACACACACACACACACACACACACACACACACACACACACACACACACACACACAGATAGATAAAGAGATAGACAGAAAGATAAATAAATATAGATATAGATAGATAGATAGAAAGGAAAAGTACAGTATTAGGGAAGAGATGTAGGCCAGCAGATGATATAACCTTTAAATTACCCAGGCGGCAAAGGACGCAGACGATACACGATATGCTGTGAATATTCATAGAGAAAAACAGTGACTGGATTGGAAAACCGACAAAAAGTTAAAAATATTATCAGGGGCAGCTTATGGTACGAAGATGGTGTTGCAAAGCAGTTATATGGCAAGTCAACAGCTAGACTACATATAGAATTTGGAACTGTAAGAGAGAAAGAGAGAGAGAGAGAGAGAGAGAGAGAGAGAGAGAGAGAGAGAGAGAGAGAGAGAGAGAGAGAGAGAGAGAGAGAGAGAGAGAGAGAGAGAGAGAGAGAGAGAGAGAGAGAGAGAGAGAGAGAGAGAGAGAGAGAGAGAGAGAGAGAGAGAGAGAGAGAGAGAGAGAGACTATCGACTTTCAAATTTTACTTTTCGTGAACTGATGCAATATTTTTGTTAATGACCTACAAGGCGGTCATAACTTCCATTCCATCCATGTCAGTGTCATGCCATCATTGGTTTGTTATATGCAATAACTATATGGAACGCTAAACGATTGCCTTATACTTGTCTCCTTGTTTTTTGTCTTATTACTATATAATTTTACCAGAGTGGCAAGATAGCAGGAAAATGAAAGCAACGCAAGCATATCTTGATTTTGTTGGACGCTATAAAATAAATCAGCACTGCAATCAGCTATTATCTTTCTGGATCCATTTCTACAGGGTATATTTTCCAATCCCAGCCCAGTCATTCACGCTCACTTTTTTTTCCTACTTTCCTCCATGTCTTTGACACAGATTACAAGGTCAAAGAACTTGCTTGTTAATGCATTTATTGCACTTTCCGTATTGTCTCCTTCTAATTATTATCCATGATTACATAAGATAATACATAACAACATTTCTATTAGGTTTACCCTCGTATCCAGTTCCATGACTGCTTAATTGCCATTCTCGATTATGCAGATAATTCGAAATGCTGAAATGCGTCTCATGAAATTTGTAATTAGGCCTATGTTCAAAGGGGACCATAAAGAAATGTATTAGAGAAGGATTCATTGGACTTAGATTTTTCTTTCTTTTTCCTATATTTACTGCCAGTATACTGTGTGTATAGAGCCAGGTGACGAAGCTGTGCTGCATCTTACCTCCCTCTACCACAACTGCCAACACTACTAACACAACTCTCAACATACTACTACTACTTCTACTATTGCTACTACTACCAATAATAATAATAATTGCTGAGACATAATAACAACAATATTAACGATAATAACAATAACAACAACAACAACAACAACAATAATAATAATAATAATAATAATAATAATTAGAAGAAGAAGAAGAAGAAGGAGAAGAAGAATCAAAATAATAATCACTATCATCCTAATCATCCTTCTCATCATCATCATAATAATAATCAATAATAATATTATTGTAATGAAAATAATAATAGTAACAATGAATTACACAGATGAAGGGAAGAATATCAAAGACTAGCATGATGAGTCAGTGGAGGTGTGCCCCATTTATGCTGGGCTCAATAATAGTTCTCCTACTTGTGTTTCTCTGATTTCATGTTTCTGGATCCTGACCACCACATTTATAACAATGACGGAGATGATGATGAGTAAAGTGTACAAGAGAACGCAATAGTAGAAACAGCCACAGGAGTATACAGTGAAATTGACCACAAACATTCCAAAAATTTTGCGACATCAACTTCTGTACTTTAATGACGTCGCTTTTACTTCACATACGCTGCCTCAATGTGTTTTTATTAGTGTAAGAAAACCTCTGATGGTGACGAGCTTAAAGGCACGGACCATGAACTACCGCAGAGCCATTGCGTCCTTTATCGTTGCCTTCTTTTCATCACCAAGCAATAGTATTATCCTTGAAGGAGTTACGAACGGAGCTGTGGATTGACTATTACAGCTCAGATTTATCAAAGAAACTTTCAATACTGCAAAATCTATCTATTTTCTTTGTCTATCGGCCGACGTCCCATCCCTTTGGTGGTGGCCTCGACAAAAGGACCCTTCAGGCATTTCGTTTTTAGAAAGTTCGTGCTATAACGTAGATGGAACTTTGGGTCAGAGGTTATTGGGAACTGTGGGTGGAAGTGTGGTTGTAAGAACGGGTTCCGAGTTTTAGGTACGGCAAGGCTTGTGATGGAATATGCTGTATGTATTTCCATTCACAAGTCCACCCACCCACCCAATCATAGTGTGTTTTCTCCTTCATCCTTCCACTTACAGCTTTCTCCATCCACTCATCCACCCATCCATCTGTATCCTTCTCTCCACCCAACCAGCCGCTCACCCATAAATTACTATTCTCTCCACTTACATATAGCAATAACTTTCCTTTGTTCTTCCACTCGGTTGCCTAAACGAAATATGTTTTACTTCCCTTACACATCCACCCTCCTTTTTGCTTTTATCCATCCACAGTTATTGTACCTCCCATCTACCCACCCATCCATTTCTGCCTTTCACGCACCAACCCATACATAATACACTCTTCCACCCACGCACCCACCCCCACCTTCTTACAACACAGTCCTCTCTGTCCATCCACTCGTTCCTTATTCTCTTCACACCTCTAGTCTCACACTTAAAATACTTTTCTCTATACCCAGTCAAACAACCACAATTTTTAATATTTTCATCTGTCTGTCGTGCTATACTCAGATTCCTTAACCCTGTAAGGAGTGCTATAAACAAGTTTTTCCATTTCATCCTATCCTCTGACATTTGCCTGCCCTCCCTCCAACTCACAAACCTATCCCTCATATATATTTCCATCTCATCCTCCGTCTCCCCTTCCCCTCTTCCCCTCCACCTCACCCACACAAACCTTTCTAGTCAGTTTCTCATTCTCCATCCTCTCCACATGGCCAAATCACCTCAGAGTATTTTTTTATGGTTTCAGTCATATCCTATTTCACCTACATACAGTTCAATTTCTCTCGTTCCCGCCTCTTCTGCAAATCCATACTCATCCTACCCACCCACCCACCGCTACCCTGTTTTTACCTCTTCCCATTCCCACCTATACACCCTTTTCACTCTCTCTCTCTCTCTCTCTCTCTCTCTCTCTCTCTCTCTCTCTCTCTCTCTCTCTCTCTCTCTCCACTCACTTGTAACTCTCTCCGACTTCCAACTACCCACTCGCACCCAGCCTGTCCCATCTTCACACGCACATGCATCCGCTCTCTCTCCACTCACTCACCCACCTTCCCAAACCTGATCGCTTCGCATCTACGTATCCACTTATCTACTCGCCATCCATCCGCCTCTCTCATTTTCTCAATCTTGTACCAACTTTCACTCAAGTTTCTCATGACTGATCTACTACTGACCTAAATTATTTTCTTCGTGCCTATTTATACACGCATTCTTTCTAGCCTGTATTTCGTACATTCAGGTTTCATAGCCGAGGAAACCTCAGCTATCCACCTGTTTGTCTGTCTGTCTGTTTGTCTCTCTAATGTCATGCTTTGTATGTGTGTCAGTCTCTTACGTTTGATTGTTTCTTCCACGAGAAGGGCAATAGACATCGACTTAATTCTTTTTGCATTAGATCGGAGTAAGTCCAGAGAGTGACAGAAAACACCAAACAAAAATTTTGGTGATCGCAAGGAACGTGACGGTGCGAAATTGTCGAAAATCGAGACACAAAAATGTCAGGGAAAAAAAAAAAAAAAATATATATATATATATATATATATATATATATATATATATATATATATATATATATATACTGTATATATATATATATATATATATATATATATATATATATATATATATATATATATATATATATATATATCGATTTTTTGGTCAGAACTGATCATTAAGGGATCAATCATGGTATGAAAACAAAGATAATGGTATCTACAAACATTTTGTGATGGAAAGCCTGTTAATTTGTCCCGCAAATCTTTGCAGGCAAGCACTAGTATATATTATTTCGTTTCGTTTCGTTTTTGAAGGCTCCAACATGCTTGCATGCTTCGGCTTAGCTCACGTAATGGCGGATCTCCATGCTGCTCGATCTATGGCAGCCTCCCTGTTCAGTTCCTTAACCCTGAGGTCACACTTAATGACCTCGTCCCATGTCTTTTTCGGTCTATCCCTCGCAACTCCATCCCCAATATTAACGCTTCTCACTTTCTGCCCTCAGTTATCATCCCCCATCCTCTCCACATGCCCAAACCACCTCGATGTGCCTCTCCTCATCACAACACCAATACACTACAGTCCCAACCTACCTCTCATCTCTTTCATCGTAAACCCAGCTCCCCCCAGGCCTTGCACGCAGGGACGCACTGCACATCCACCTAATCATTATCATTTCTGTACGTTTGAGCCTCCGAATATCCTCTTCCTTTACTGTCCAGGTCTCTCAACCATACAGTATTACACTCCTAACACATGCTGCGTACAAAGATCTCTTAGCACGTAGGGAGAGTCCTCTCAGTGTCAGTGGAGGCAACGGCTCCCTGAACTTCTTCCAACCACTTCTCACCTTATATATATATATATATATATATATATATATATAGATAGATAGATAGATAGATAGAGAGAGAGAGAGAGAGAGAGAGAGAGAGAGAGAGAGAGGCATAGCAATTAGTGTCGCGACATAACGGAGGTACTTTTTCAGTTTTTTTTTTTTTTTTTTTTTTTTTTTATAGCGAGCAGCTGTAGTGTACTACTTTTTATCAAGAACAGTAAAACAACAGCAAAGCTACACTTCTGAGGCATTCCAAACGCTACTCACTATTCTTAGTCGTGTTCTGCGAATAGGACAAGTCTGAGTCTGGTGCGCAGAAGAGGATGGTCGACGGGACTGCCATCTAATATTATTCATAGCTAAACTGTGACAAATTCAATAATGAAAAATATTTTTCTTAGTGAAGCAGCATGATTTGGCATTAACCATAATTTTTTTTTTTTTATAAATACATATGTAATTATTTGTATTGTTAATAATGTTGCTTCATTCAAGGTACCGCAATATATTTCCTGCGGACATTATTTACGATTACAGCAAGCGATAAGTTGCCTCCTGATGGATGTTGTATATGAAACCAAATTAATAATAAACTTTGAGGAATCTCGCAATTGCTGTGAATGAAATAAATACAAACTAAATACCGGTATGTTAACTGAGGTTATCTAAGGTTCAGTAAATGAAAGACAAAGTGCATCTGGGATGTACCTTTCCGATACTGTACACATTAATATGAAGTGCCGGTATGCGCTCGTAATTACTGGACAAATATATAAAAAATCTATAGATATTTTGGTAACATGGGCGTCTGGAGGGGGGGGCAAGGGGAGCAGTCCCCCCCCTTGGAAATCGACCGCTTCAGTTCTTGTTCAAGGATGACTGAGTGATTTGAGTTGATTCATGCATTCTGTCACTATGCATTTGATGTAAGTCGTGTAACTCATGTAAGTATATGCCTATGCCTATTTGGAGTGTGTGTTTTATATAACCACACATATATGTATAATTTCTTTTATTTTGCCCCCCGTTACAAAAAATCCTGCGGACGCCCCTGAGTGGTAAGAGCCGGTGTTTAATTACTGGAGAATTATCATCTAAAAAAAACTATCTATATCTACCTATAACTATATGTCTACATATCTGTCTGTCTATCTATCTATCCACCTAAAATAGTGGTAACAGGGTAACGATAGCGCATTACTTTCCCCCAAAAAGTAGCTGAAAACTACATTTTGATTCAAGTACTGGTGGCGGCAGCGTCACTACTTTCCACAGGCATTGCGTTCATCAGTGATTAGTTGTAACCCACGATTCATCTGTTTATATGAAACGTAAACCCAGTGAATGCGTGGATGAATCTGTTTTCCGACTGTCTACTATCATTTTTTCGGGGGATAGGAAGGGAGCTGAGGGCCGTTTGTATAACTGGGCAGCAAAGTTGTCCTGTATATCGGTGTCATCGCATGAAGGCGTCCCTCCTCAGGTGATTTTGCACAGCTCAGGCGTGAGCTCTTCTGATGAGAAGGTTAACGAAAGGCATATTTAAACCCACCAGTTCGAAAAGTCTCCCTCGAGATGAATAAAATCGTCTAGAGATAGGAAGAATAAAATGAGAAAGCTGTCATCTTCCACTCTACCTTCCATCTACCTCATCCACCTCTCATTTTACTATAATATTTTTTCTACCTACCTTTTCACACAACAGCGCTTACTCCAAACATCTTTCACTCATCTTAACTAATTATTCCTTCAGCATCACCCGTACTCCATCCCTCTCCACCATCACCACCACCTTCCATCGCACTTATTAACACCACTCTCTCTGTCCCAGCCACCACACCCTCCATCACTCCGTCCCTCTCCACCACACCCTTACCACACAGCACCACACCACATCCACCACAGCTACAGCCACCGTTACCCTCCTCCACACCACAACTATCTCCTATTACACCAACCACAACACAGCCACCGCCATAGTCAACCATAACCACACCCAGCTATCACCACCGCACTCTACCACAGCCACACCCAACCACAACAAACCACTGCCACAACCACTACAAACATCTAACACACACACACACACACACACACACACACACACACACACACCTCTTCCGCATTCATAACGCATACACTGCTTATATATTCACTGAAGTATACATGAGGGTTGGCTACTCCGCACACACTGGAATGAAGGCCTCTGGATGCCTGCAATTCCCTCACCTGAATAAGATAATTTGGTGTAAGTCTGAATAAATGTAATCTGTTGCTAATCTTGCTATGGAACGTACTTGTACCCATAATGGAGAGAGAGTCAGCGAAAATGTAACTTTCTGCGGTGGAGGAGAATGTGGTGGGATGTTATAAAGGAAGAATTATACTGGATAGAAGGCAGGGAATCGAGAAAGCAAGGTACTGGGAATTAACTGAATTACGTTACTCAAGATAAGTCTATCTGTCTATCTATTGCTAGACGCCATAATCCTGTAAGGGGTGGCCACAAAGAAATCGCCTCCAGGTCGCCCTTTTCTGTCATTTCACTGCCCTCCCCCGAACTTACACTCCCCCCTCTTTCATATACCTCTCTACTCCATCCCTCCATCTCATCCTCGAGGAAGACGTAAGTGCGCTCAATATAATATAGGTAGCTTGGATATCTCACAGCTGATTGAAATCGTCTGGAGATGAGCCGAATAAAATGGGCAATGTAAACACAAAAAAGGTATTAAGTAAAGAAAGGTATTAAGTAAATAAAGATGTAAATAGTTAAGTAACAGCATGAATGAATTTGTGTGTGTGTGTGTGTGTGTGTGTGTGTGTGTGTGTGTGTGTGTGAAATTTTAAAGTCTGATCGCTTGGATTTCCCTTAGCTGAATAGATTCGTCTGGAGGTAACCTGAATGTCATAGGCAAGCTAAAAATTAATGAAAGTTAAACAGAAAATAAAGATTAAAATCGTCAGGCATTAACCCGAATGGATTTAGTAAGTCTTCCAGAATAGTGGAAAAATTACAGTATAATCTAGATGTTATTGAACCCTTTCAGCCCGGGGACGTCTTTTTTATTTCTCTCTGGCCACAACCATGCAATGATATTCAGTTTAGTGTAAAAAAAAAAAAAACTCATATTGAAGAGGTTAATGAAGGCTGTATGTAACCCCTCCAGTTCGAGTAGACTGTTCCGTGCTGTATAAAATCGTCTAGAAAGTGCAAGACTAACTCCTTTAGTCCAGTGAAGTAGATTTCAATTTCTTCTTGCTTTCCCCAGACGATTTCATTCACGTTAGGATAGGCTTTATTAACTTGAGGATTATATAAGCTTCATTTACCCCCTTCACTGCAAGAAGTTTCCCGTAAGCTGAATAAAATCGTCTAATAGTAGCAAGAATAACTGAAAATACACCTAATCGTGTTGAGGGAATGAATTGAAATAGACGTTATCCTGGTGAAGGGGTAAATGGAGAATGCTTTAAGATGAAAACATGCACTGATTACCTAAAGGAGGGGAATGACGGGAGCTGCATCCCACTTCCCGGTTCTTCCTACCTCAACATGGGTGGTTTGTATGGAACTAGAGCCGGGAAAGTCAAAAGTATCCCTAACAACGCCAGCAACAACCACAAGCATAGGAAAGCATCCCTTTCAGTGGGGCCTGTTGTCTGTGGGGATACTGGGGATAGCTGAGAGAGAGAGAGAGAGAGAGAGAGAGAGAGAGAGAGAGAGAGAGAGAGAGAGAGAGAGAGAGACTGAGTAGGCACCCTTGCATTAAATGTGTGTTTTTTCAAGTTCAGCACACACCGAAACGGTGGTGATGGACTGTAGGAGGACAGCTTAAGCCAACATCTTCCCGGGGTCATATTTCAGATGAACATGGGGCCACAACAATAGCAACAAAAACAACAACAACAACAATCTTTTGAGTACAACAGAATAATGTCAGTTTGAAAATTTCATCCTGTCATCTCCATACGAATTTGTTTAGCTTGGGAAAAGCCTCTCTTTGTGAACGGCCGTCCTATTAACCTCCTGAAGCCAATGACATTTAATTTATTCTTGGTGTCTTCGTTCGATTTTATATAATTCTGGTATTACGCCTCGTGTTCATGAGGGCTACACCAAACTACTCTAGTTCTGAAAGTCTCTCCTGAACTGATTATAATCAATAACTGTCACAGGAATGAGCTACAAAGGACGTGGTCGTCGTGAAAAGGTTAAGACGACGTAGGGTACATTTTAAGTGGTAGGGAGTGGCCTTGGCGGTGTGTGCCTCTTTACCTACTGAGGGTTACTGCGGTCTGTCCAGAATAGTAATAGACGTATTGCTTTGCCCGCCTCAGTTCCTAACATTATCAGTGCACACACCGCCCAGACTTAAACCCCCTGCTTATCGGAGTAATTCTAAAGCCTAATCTAAATTGTCATCAGAATACTTCAGCATCAGCGATATAATTAATCCTTCATCATCTACTATTTATCTTTTGTCTATGAGATCATCTGGGAATAACTAGAACAAATTTTCTGTCGTGACTAAAAATAAATACCTCTGACGAAAGCAAAAATATATTTTCCATTCCCAGAGTAGTTTTTTCTTGTGCAAATTGTTTCCAACCCTCTCACTGCTCCAAACATACTTTGTGATTTTGCTGTGAGTGACGGTGCTGGTGAGGGACGCCTTTACGTACTGGTGCCAATGTAACAAAGTGGATCCGCTGCCGATTATACACACTTCCATCTATTCCCTCCCTATCCAAAAAGGTGGAAGGTGGGCTGTAGGAGAAGGATACCTTCATCCTGAAGTCCACCAGGTTCGTAAGGTAAGCCTGGGGCCACAACAACTTTAACTGGGGTTGATGTCATGTGATTTAATTCAGCTTAGAGATACCCGTACCCTAGAAGCTGAAGGATAGCTGACAGGCTTGAGCTATTGTTACCTGTACACACACACACACACAGACACACACACACACACACACACACAATATATATATATATATATATATATATATATATATATATATATATATATATATATATATATATATATATATATATATATATATATATATATATAATGCCAGACACCACAATCCAGCAAAGGGTGGCCATTTGACACTGAGTTAGTTGTTTTACAGGGAGGGGCACCAACCCTCCACCAACCCACTTGTTGACACGTAGGGAACACGTATGGTTTGGTTATATGGTTACCACCCAGCGTTGTAAATGGTTTCTTGGCTTACAGGAAACCATTTGGCTTGTCACTCAATGTAAAGCCGCCTGTAAAGGAAAAAAAAGGAATATGAAGTGACAGGAAAGATAGGAGAAATAGGAAGAGAGGAGGGCAGGCACAGAAAAAGAATGATAAAAGCTAAGGAAGTAAGTAGCACTACATCAAGTGAGTGGATGATGGTCTCCACCACCTACCACAAATA
>NC_137011.1:11361478-11421478 GCF_032717465.1 Coenobita brevimanus
TTGCCCCTCTGTCTATTACCATTGCTATCACAACTACCACAGTCCTACCACAATTAATCAGTTATCACCACAACCAGCACAGTTACTTCTGTTTCCACCACTACTACTACCACAGCTACCACAATTCCTACCACAACTAGGATAATCATTAGGTGCTATCATACTACAGTCTCTAAGCTGAATAATTGGTAGGGTTAATTCACTCATAAGACCTGTCAGAAAACCTCTAAGTTCCGCATTTCTAATCTCTCCTAAGCTTACCCTGTGTATAGAATTGCTGAGATATGCACTTATTCACTCATTCAGCCAGCATACACCTAACAACAAAGCCAGAGTGAATATTAACCTCGTCAGTCCCATGACGTACCTAACAACAAAGCCAGAGTGAATATTAAACCCTCCAGTACCATGACGTACATTTTTGCTTCGTTCTGACTAATATCACGCTATTATATTCAGATTTAGAAATTGCTTTTAAAAACACCCTTCACTACTTAGTTTAGTACATGGGATCCTATCTAAGATAAGCAATATCGTCAGGAAATAGAAAGAATAAATTTTGAAATACATCGTAAAACTAGAGGGGATAGAATAGCAAAAGACGAAAATAAAAACAATTTGTGGTAAGTTGCGTGTTATGGAGACTTGGATATCACGAAAATTTGCTGGATTTTTTTTTTTTTATAATGCTGTACATAACATCATGTTAGTATGGTCTTCGTTTCTATCCTTCTGATGGTCTGAACAACTTTGGTGCTAATTCCAGGTAGCAAAGACAATTTTGTTCAGTTGTGAGTGAGTTTAGAAGCCTGAGAGTGTTAATTCTGTTGTCATTAAGCCTCATTAAACCTGCGCAATTCTAACACTGTATCCCCAGTAACCCCAGGCCATTTTACCCAAGGAGTCATAGGAGCCTGAGTGTTAACCTGTCTCTCTAAGTTAATATGCATCTCTTACATTTCAGATTCTGAGTCAACAATATGCAGGTGGAGAAGCTAGTGTCCAAGGCCTCCAGTCGGTGAGTACTGTGGTGTGTTGTGTTGTGGCGTAGTGATGAGGTTTATGTGGTGTGGTGTGATGTGGTGTGGTGTGATGATGTGATGTAACATGATGTGGTATGATGCTATGATGTAGTGAGTTAAGGTGTGGTGGTGTGTGGTGTGATGTGGTGTGGCATATTATGGTGAAGTGCTATTATTTGGTATGGTGCTGTGTAGTGTGGCGTGTTATGAAGTGCTATTTAGTGTGGTACAATGCTATGAAGGGTATCGTAGGAGTAGAGGTACAGCCTATAATCTATATGGAAATGGTGTAAAGACTGCATGGGTGATGTGGCGTGGTATGTTGGTGTGTGGTGTGGAGGTTATTGGTGGTGTAGCCACAGAATACCATGTGATGTAGTGTGGTGTGATTTGGTGCTGTAGTGTGGTGTGGAAGTGTGGTATAGTGACTGTGGAATGGTGGGGTGGTGTGGTGTGCAGGTGTGGTGATGATGTCATGTGATAATGTGATGGAGTGGTATGGTGTCACGTGGTACAGGCGTGAAGTGGAGGTGTGGTGTGGTATGGTGAGACTGCTGATAAATGATGGTGCAGAGGAAGGTCGTAGATAGATTAGTTGTCATTCTGATGAGAAGAACTGATAAGAATGATGATGGAACATAAGATAATACTTAGAAACTCAGGTGTGTCTAGAAGGGTGTGTGTGTGTGTGTGTGTGTGTGTGTGTGTGTGTGTGTGTGTGTGTGTGTGTGTGTGTGTGTGTGTGTGTGTGTGTGTGTGTGTGTGTGTGTGTGTGTGTGTGTGTGTGTGTGTGTGTGTGTGTGTATGTGTGTGTGTGTGTGTGTGTGTGTGTGTGTGTGTGTGTGTGTGTGTGTGTGTGTGTGTGTGTGTGTGTGTGTGTGTGTGTGTGTGTGTGTGTGTGTGTGTGTGTGTGTGTGTGAGGTATAAGATGTATATACTCGTATGTATATAATACATGCTTGTAAGGTAACTGTATGATTTATGTGTCTGTGTGTAGACGTGAAATGCCCATGTGTACGTAAAACAATGTTCATGAGTACCTAATTCCGTGTGTACCATAATATACACACAGTCCCCTTTAAGGCCCCCGAGGATGTGAGTGAATAGTAATGATAGTGGAGGTGGTGGTGGCATTTTAACCACCATATATGCACATCCTCCACTTTATTTGTCCCTTCTCCCTTATGATCTCCCTCTTTTCTCTCCTTTCCTTTCTTCGTCCCCTCCTTTTCTCTCTCCATGTTCCTTCTCCCTCCGCATTCCCTCTTCCCACCTTCTTCCACTCCAGAGCCCCTCTCCCCTTCTACTTCTTTTCTCCTCTCCGTTCCCTCCCTCCCTCCCCTCTCTCTCACTGTCTTTTCCTAGATCATCCTCTAAATTTCTTCAACTTTCCCTTTTTATCTCCTCTCTTTCTCGTTTTTCCTCCTTCTCTCCCTCCCCACCCACTCCATTCTTTTTTCCTCCCCGTCATTTTTCCATTTTTCTCTATTCCTTTCTACCCTTCCCCAATCTCTCTTCCTTCTCCTGCCCTTCCCCCCCCCCAAGTCTCCTTCTACTTACTCCTCTTTTGTTCTTTTTTCCTGTCCCTTCCTGCTTTGCCATCCTTGGCTTTGATTCATAGATTAGTTTAGTTATAAGCTACTGTAGAAAAAGCCTCGAAAGGACCAGTAGGTCTGTTGCTGTCTGCTTTCTTGTACTCCTTTTTTACTCCTTTTTTCCTTACCTCTCCCTCTCTCCCTTCTCTCCTATATCTACCTTTCCTTTTGTTCCTGATTCATCCACCTCTCTCACCCTTCTGTCTTTTTGCTGTCTTTCCACTCTTGTTTCTCTCCTTTCATTTCCCCTATTCTACTGTCTCTTCTCTCCTTTCTTCCCACATTCAGTTCTCTTGTTTCTCTCCCTTCCTTCCTCCAGTTCCAGTGTCTCTTCTTTCCTTTATTTCCCATATGTAGTTCTCTTCCTGCCTTCCTTTTTTCTCTTCTTTCTGTCCAACGATTTTACCTCTTTATGCTAATTTTTCTTCCCTCTATCCTATCCACCCCTACAGCCTGCTTCTCCTTTCGTGTGTATCTCTCCTCTGTTACTCACTTGCTACTGATTTTAACTTAATGCGTTTCTCTCTCCCAGTTCATCTTTGTTTCCGTCAACATAATATTCTATCCTTTCTAGTTTTAATCTCGCTAAACTTACCTCAGTCTTCACTTATTTATTTATTTATTTTTTTTTTTTGCATGCTCTCTTCTCTACGTCTTTTCTGAGAACTCGATCTTCTTCTCTTCTTTTCTTCATCTTCCTTCTTCCCTCCTTTATCTCTCATTCGTCCTTACCTTAACCCTTTCAGTTCCCCTTTTATTTTCTTTTTCATTTACTCGTGACCTTCCCTTTTCCTTCTACTTTACTCTTTTTCTTTTCTTAATCGGAGCAACCTTTTTTATTTTTTTCTCTCACTCTCTTTCCCCCTCCATACTCTCGTCATCAGCTTTTGCACATTACTGCTCAGTATTCTCCGTTATTTATATGGCTTTTATACAGACACTGATTACAAAACTACATGAAAGCTGTAAGACTTGCAACATTTCCAGTGGAATATAGGATAGCTTCCACACAGCTACGCTACACTGACATACTTCTGTGCGAATGAAAAAGAAAAAGGTGTTTGGAGGAATATGCGTAAGGAGCAATTGTGCCAAGCTTGAAGTAAATTGATGATGAAATGAAAGCGACGACAGCTTATTGAAAGTGTTTGGAAGGAAAAGAAGAAAGAAACTGATCAAATATTGTTGATGTCTTCCATCTTGTTAAGACCCACATATATATTAATATGCAATGCATAGAAATAAACTCGTAAATAAGATGCACAAGAGACCCCCCCAACTCTGCAACCAAAACCTTCATCTCTCAACTCACCCTCTACCCCTCGTCCACCATCCATCCCACCCCTCCCAGCACTCCATCCCTCCCCTCCCAGCACTCCATCCCTCCCCTCCCAGCACTCCATCCCTCCCCTCCCAGCACTCCATCCCTCCCCTCCCAGCACTCCATCACATCCCTCCCAGCACTCCATCCCTCCCCTCCAAGCACTCCATCCAATCTCTCCCAACACTCCATCCCATCCCTCCCAACACTCCATCCCTCCCCTCCCAACACTCCATCCCATCCCTCCCAACACTCCATCCCTCCCCTCCTAACACTCCATTTCTTCCCTCCCAGCACTCCAGTCCTCCCCTCCCAGCACTCCATCCCTCCCCTCCCAGCACTCCATCCCTCCCCTCCCAGCACTCCATCACATCCCTCCCAACACTCCATCCCTCCCCTCCCAGCACTCCATCACATCCCTCCCAACACTCCATCCCTCCCCTCCCAGCACTCCATCACATCCCTCCCAACACTCCATCCCACCCCTCCCAACACTCCATTTCTTCCCTCCCAGCACTCCATTCCTCCCCTCCCAGCACTCCATCCCTCCCCTCCCAGCACTCCATCACATCCCTCCCAGCACTCCATTTCTCCCCTCCCAACACTCCATCCCATCCCTCCCAACACTCCATCCCATCCCTCCCAACACTCCATCCCATCCCTCCCAACACTCCATCCCATCCCTCCCAACACTCCATCCCATCCCTCCCAACACTCCATCCCATCCCTCCTTTCCCTCCATCCCATCCCTCCTAACACTCCATCCCATCCCTTCCAACACTCCATCCCATCCCTCCTAACACTCCATCCCATCCCTCCCAACACTCCATCCCATCCCTCCCAACACTCCATCCCATCCCTCCCAACACTCCATCCCTCCCCTCCCAACACTCCATCCCATCCCTCCCAACACTCCATCCCACCCTTCCCAACACTCCATCCCATCCCTCCCTTCCCAACACTCCATCCCATCCCTCCCAACACTCCATCCCATCCCTCCCTTCCCAGCACTCCATCCCTCCCCTCCCAGCACTCCATCCCATCCTTCCCAACATTCCATCCCACCCCTCCCAGAACTTCATTCCTCCCCTCCCACTTGGATGTGCATTCGATTTTTGTGTGTTGTATTTTAGGGAAAGACTGTGAGTTGATAGAAACTGATCACCTACCTCGATGACCCTCGTGCAACTGACAGGCCTTCCTTTTCCCAGTAAATCTCTCGTTGCGAATTATTCTGTATATGACACAAGCATTCTCCAGTATGTAGTTTATATCGTTTTAATATCGACATAATTTGCATCATCAACAAGCAGGAGGATACCGAGGAATATTTTGCAGAATGAATCGCTAAGGTAAAACTGTTGCGATATCACCACCGTCACTTAAAAAACTCTTCCCTGTATCAATAACTACCATCTCCACCTTTCACTCCTCCCGCTCCTTAGTCTCTCTCTCTCTCTCTCTCTCTCTCTCTCTCTTCGATTCACTAACACACTGAATTATGCAAAAAGACAAAGCTGGATATTCGATTTATATAAGAAGAGTACGCACCTCCCACAAGTCCTAATGGAAAAGAGGACATACCCTACAACAAACACCCTTACCCCCACATCTAGTCTCTACCATTACCCCGTTCCAATCAGCACCCAACTTTCTACCCAGTCTCTGCAACCTGTCACCCAACCACACTTCACACATCTCTCCCTCGCTCAGCTCTGGTCTCCACGTCTGCCGCATATCCAACCTCACAACTTCTCCCTCCTCCTCCACCCTTCCCTCCCCTCCCCTCCACCTCTCTCAACAATCCACCTTACCCCTCTCCCTTCCCTCCACACCCTCATGCACCTCTCCCACATCCTGTTTACTCCCCTCCTCCATCTTTACCCTCCCCGCACCGCAAAATCTCAGCATATCTCTTACCCCAACCCACCACCTCTCCCCTCACAGTTCACCCACCTCTCCTAGCACCCGTCCCCTGCCATCCTAACTCCTGCCCCCTCCCCCCACACCCCTTCCCACGCCCTCACCAGCCTTCATCGGCCACAGGAAGTCATCATTCTCTCTGACGCCCCCCGGTTAGCAGCGTAATACTGCTCTTATGACGCACCCCCCCACCTCTCTCCCCACACTATCAGATGGGCACGTGCCAGGGGGAGGGGGGAGAGGGAGGGAGAACGGGGAAAGGAGAAGGGAGGAGAGGGAAGAGGGGAGGGGAGGGGAGAGGAGAGGGTAAGGAGAAAAGGGGGAGGGAGAATGAAGGATGATTTGTGAGTGTTTGTGGATGGTAAAGTGAATAGCGTGTGGCTGGGGGATTCTGAGTGAGGTATGAGAAGGAGAACAGCGAGAACAAAGAAGGGAAGGAAAGAAAAAGAGACAGGACAGAGGGTAGGAGAATGAAAGGGAAGAGGGGGTAGAGGAGAGGAAAGAGAAAGAAACAGGAGAGAGGGTAGGAGAATGGAAGGGGGAAGAGAAAGGGAAGTGTGTGAAAGGGAAGTGTGAAAGATATAGCAGAGTAATACTGTTCTTATGACGTCCCTCCCCTCGTCCCCCACACCATCAGAGGACAACGTGCCAAAGGAGGTGGGGGGGAGTGGGTGACGAGGGAGGATAGGAAGCAGGTGGAGAGAGGGAGAGACGAGGGACAAAGGGAGAGGGAAGTATGGTGTGCGAGTGTTTGTGGATGGGAGGCTGGAGAGTGTGTAACGGGGACAGGTGATGATCAAGGGCGAGAAAGGGAGAGAAGGAGACGGAGGAAGGTAACAGGACAGAGAATGGAGAAGGGAGAGGTAAAAGGGGAAGGGGAGGGGAAGAGAGAAGTTGAGAATGTTACGAGAGCTAGAAGGAAGGTTAGCAACATAAAACTGTTCCTATGACACACCCATTACACATTATTGGGCTGGCGCGTGCTTGAGATGAGGGGAAGGAGGAGGGGGAAGGTAGGAAGGAAGGAGAGAAACCCCACTCTAATTCTCTCACCTCACATTAAAACATTCCAAAGCACCGAGGCGTGAGGAGGAGGGGGGGGTAGCAGTACTAGGGAAAAGAAGGGAGGGAAGATGGAGGGGAGGGGAACGGGGCGGGAGAGGAAGAGGTAGGGGAGGGGCCAATGGTCTGTTTAACTGGATAATTGTGGGAGAGGGAGGATAGGGGAGAGGAGGAGTAGAGGATAAAGGTGAGGAGGGAGGGAGGGAAACTAAACCAGGTTGTTATGACTTTGGGAAGTGTAGTTCGTGAAAGAGAGAGAGAGAGAGAGAGAGAGAGAGAGAGAGAGAGAGAGAGAGAGAGAGAGAGAGAGAGAGAGAGAGAGAGAGAGAGAGAGAGAGAGAGAGAGAGAGAATCCCCCAGCAGCACATAAGTGAATGAGTCAAGTGTGTATTAGGAGGTCAAGGTCCTTCTTACCTGCCACAGCCACCGGATGTTGGGTATTACTGCCTCCCCCCCTACCCTCGGCCCCCTCCCCTCTCCTATTGTACCCCCCTTTCTCTCTTTCTCTCTCTCACAGTTGACTCACCTGTGTGGTATTAGGGTTCAGTTGCTACCTCCTCTCTCTCTCTCTCTCTCTCTCTCTCTCTCTCTCTCCATGTGTGTGTGTGTGTGTGTGTGTGTGTGTGTGTGTGTGCTGTACTATGATTTTCTATGCAATTCTGTTTTTTTGGTATCAGCATCAAGACGGACCTTTTAGTAAGAGTCCTTAAGTCTACCAGCCTGTTCAGGTTCATCTCTCTCTCTCTCTCTCTCTCTCTCTCTCTCTCTCTCTCTCTCTCTCTCTCTCTCACACACACACACACACACACACACACACACACACACACACACACACACACACACACACACACCCTGCCTGCCTGCTCCATGTTGGTGTCTAATTTACAACATCCGGTACCTGCGGGCATCTTGGGGCGCGTGCCACACCTGCCCTGCCACCTGCCTCACCCACCTTGCCACCTGCCGCCTCATCCTGTCATCTGCCTTGCCATCACACGTGCCACTCTTGCCTCACCATCTGCCTTTCCTGCCGCACGTTCTCTACCACCTTCCTAACTTGGGCCCTGATTCTCACACAGACACACACACACACACACACACACACACACACACACACACACACACACACACACACACACACACACACACACACACACACAGACACACACACACACACACACACACACACACACACACACTCACACATGACAATGATTTTGTTTTTTGCAGCTGTGGTATTTTCCTTCGAAGGTAGAGGAGAGTGCACAGTCCTTCCGTGTTTCCAGTGTTCTTCCTACAAAATAAAATTCTAGGTACGAGAAAAAAAGATTACCCAGTTATTTAATATCGCAAAGTGGGCAAGGAAAGGATGGCACTAAATATCCCCAGGTCCCTTGTTCTTCCTTCGAAAATAAATATACGTTACGACAGGTACTCTATCGAAAATATGTTTGAGAATCACACACCTGGTTATTAACGTACTTCACTTGTCCTACCTCTCCTACCACCTGTCGCCCACTCTTTCTCCATCATCTTGTCATGTATGGTGGCTGCTTGTAAATCAGTTCTTGGTTTCTTCTGACCATACCAACCATCTTATGTCACGATGCTCGTATTGATGAGTTGGAAGCACTTTCCATTATTTTCTACATCTTCAAGAATTCCTGTTAATCTCAGTTTCATGTAGTTTTACCTGTGAACATAAACTGCACGCATACAAGAGAGTACAAGAGGGAGTAAACAGTAGCATATCTGCTGGTTTTTATAAAGCTATGTACTGCAGGGCTAACGGTGACCTTGTTATCTGTAATGGTGGAGAGGGGAAGGGGAGGGAAAGAAGTAGGCACGCGAGAGAGAGAGAGAGAGAGAGAGAGAGAGAGAGAGAGAGAGAGAGAGAGAGAGAGAGAGAAATGGGTAGAGAGATGTGGAGGGTGAGAGAGTAAGGAATGCGGGAGAGGGAAAGGAGAAGAACAAGACCAAGGGAGTGCATAAGACAAAGTAGAGGGAAGGTGGAGGGAAAAAGATAAGGGAAAGGGGAGAGAGGACAGAGGGAAGAGACTGAGAGGAATTAGGAAAAAATATGGGAGAAAGGAAGTGGAAGGAATAAGGAGATGGGAGAGAGGGAGAAGGAGACAGCAGGAAGGGGAAAGACAGACAGAAACAAAGGAGGGGAGAGGGAGACGGAGGAAAGAAAAGGAAGAGGAGAGAAAGTGAGAGTTGTTGAAGGAGGAAGGAGATGGAACCTTCCTTTATTATTTTCCTTGTCTTTGACTCATACACACGTTACTTATAAGCTACCCTATAACAAACAATCTCAAAAGAACCAATGTGTCTGCAGCTGTTTGCTTTGCTTTGTATTCCTTTGATGAGGGAGAAGGAGGAGCACGAAGAGAGAGGGGAAGGAGGAAGAAAGAAGGAGAGGAAGGGTCAGGAGGAGGGAGAGTGGAGTAGGAAGAGGAGGAAGGGAGGGAGAAGGAGGAGGAGGATAGCATATGAACCACAGGAATGCAATCCATTTTTATGTCTTCATCTCCCCACCCCACCACCACAACATATCAGTCTCTCTCTCTCTTTCTCTCTCTCTCTCTCTCTCTCTCTCTCTCTCTCATCTAGATTCCTTATTGCCATCAAGCGAAGTCAAGATGAATGAATGAATCTTATCGACCAACGGAAGTGGCGGTGTGTGAGGATACAACATTTTCAGTCCGATGATTTAATGTAACTCAAGTAGGATCTACAACAGTAATGGGGGTAATTAGAGCAACATCTGACCGTTCCAGTTAGAATAATAATCTCTAAGTTAAGCAGACTCACAGGGAGCTTACAAGAATGAACTAGAAAAGGCGTAACTGGATTGAAAGATTGATATTATTGTACGGAATACAAAAGCAAGAAGTCTGGAATGGCTTCTTCCATACGATGATATTTTTAATATTTTATTCTTGTCTCGGCGAAGTAGTTTTTCTTAGCTTAGAAGAATCGCTAAGTATTAAAGAAGTTAATAAAATGTCATCTGAAAAGTCTCTGGTGAGATGAATAAAATCGACCAATCGAATCACCATTTAGGGGCAAGGACCTTTATTTTCTGGTGTGAAATGTTTCGCCCTGTTACACACCAGAAAATGAAGGCCCTTTCCTCTAAACGGTGCCTTGACTGACCAGTATGTTAGGCGCTGTAGGCACAAAATAGTCTGGAAGGAACGTGAGGGAGCTACGTAAACACGTCATAGCACTGCAAGGGTTAAATCCAGCATTATAAAGTGTAACAGAATCTAAGAAGAATCTAATGCATTAATATGCTACATAAAAAAAGTTATAGTGAAGTGATAAAATGTAATAGAATTAAAAAACAAATTGGTAGTAATGGCTATAAACTTCAATTAATTCAGTGGCCCAGTTACTACAGTTCAACCACGCGTCATTAGACCGGTTTTTATCTTTTGCCATTTTTTTTTATTCTTGGTGTTGATCTTATTCAGGGTGAATTAATTACATTTGCGGTCAAGGAGAAAAAAACTATACAAGCAATGAACTGGTGAGGTGAGAAGGAGAATTTGCAATATGCCCTTTTTACTCTACCTTGGCCTAAACTTGCGATCTCTCGATCTTGAATGAAAAGTCGTAACAAGAAACTAACTCTAGAAGGTAGTGTTAGTCAGTAGGAGAGGTTATGGGAAGGATGTAAAGGCATCGCATTGTCTTTTTCTGTCATTGAGCTATGTGGAAAGAGCTGAAAAAAAAAAAACGACAAAAATCTAGGTCGAGTTATTGTAAAAAATATACAGTAATCCCTTATGAGCTCAAGGGAAGAACGATTTTAGAATGGTAAGTGATTAATACGATATTCGTCCGTACTATACAATTTGTAAATACCTTCTTTTTATTTATGGCTTCATGGCCTTCGCTCACAATGAGGGGCATTAGACTAAGTAAAATTATGGACCAACGACAATACAGCAAATCATTCGCATTGCACAAAATGGCCAATCTAGGGGGCCAAGCATGGAGGCAGCATAAAGTAAAACGCTCGAAGATTGGCTAGACGCACCTCCTTCCCCCTGACAATCACACTAGGTGGAATCTCCTCACCCAAGTCGGCCACCAGGAGATCATACAAAGTAGAGTTAGGTCGAAACTCCGAGCTGGTACGACCGGGTGTGGGCTTTGAGTGTCAGAAGGTGATGGTAGGAGGATACATCTAGCCGATCGTTGGAGTCCACGATAGGAGGGCGAGATGGACTACCCTCCTCTGCCTAAGAAGGGGAGGACTCATCGACCTCCTTCCTGGTTGAGGAGCCAGTCGACGCATCCTCGGCCATGGAGACGGAGTCAGAAGGGTCTCGCACCTCCTCAGTTGCTGACAGCAGTTGATGAACTTTGGCATTAGTCTGAACCGTAGCCATGTCCGGAACCAGATCGGGGATTGATGCGGCAGTCCTTTGGTTGAGGGGAGCATCCAGCCTTAGCCTCTTCTTTGGTGTTGTGCGGGGGACGGCAGGTCCCGGCTGTCGGGCCTGACGCTCCCGGCGGCAAGGAGCAGAATGCACATCCTGGGCGAAGCTCTCGGACATGACAAGGTGAGGCAGCCCGTTCTACTCAAAGATCTCGGGGGTGGGGGGGAGAATGTGCAAAGCCCCTTTATCTATCTATCTATCTATAGCCCGACGCCCTAATCCCGCAAAGGGTGGCCGCAGACAAAACGCCTCCAAGTCACTCTGTCACCCACCATTTGACTCCCCTCCCCCCAACTCACCCCTCCTCCCTCATATACCTCTCAACTCCATCCCTCCACCTAAATGGCTCGCTTGGTAAGCTGCTGTACTCACGCAGTTGCAAGCGCTGGTTCAAAGCCCCTTTATCACCCCCACAAAAAGCCCTCGCCAAGGCGATGCACGTTTCCACGATGGTGCTTATCTCCTTATGACTCCTCTGGCCTGGCGTTCAGGGACCGTACGACGTCGCCGTGCATGGTTAGAACCATGCATGGCTACACCTCCGGGCCCAATAACATCCCGAGCCTCAGGACCCTTGGGAGTCCCAAAGAGACTAAACTTCACCGTCTCATCATCCCCATGAGAACGTTGGAGGTGTCGTGGGTTTGGTGTAATGACAGCTTGGCTTTGCACGAAAACATCAACGTCAGTATCCTGGTGCTTGATGAAGCCGTACCTCGCCCTGACGTTAAACCAAACCACGGTCCCCCTGATCTTCGTCTGAGCCACCGGAGACTGTGGTTTGCCTTGTGCCCCCCTCAACGGGTAGCAGGCAGTACCAGAAAATATGGTGTCCATGGCTGCTGGTCGTTGAACCTCCTCTCCTCCCTTTTCCTTGTAAGCACACCTATTACGGGATAATACATAGATTTGTACTGAACCCAACCCAATGTAATTAGAGAACAAAAAACGAAGCACGCCGATTGTAAACTATAACATAATTAACGATATGAATGAGCGTGTGGCCGTGGCTGGTGGCTGTAATACGACACCTCTCCGCCAGGGGGATAGACAATTGGTTGCTAAGGAAGGGGAGAATTTTTGCCTGCAACTGTACAGGGGTGAAAGGAGACAAGGGAATGTTAGAACTTTTGATGGTAACTGTGCAAGGGTGAAACAAGGGAAACAATGGAAGGTTAGCTAATGGAGGAGAGTGCTGATAGAAACTGTACTGGTGAAGGGAGGGCAGCTAGGCGAAGATGGCTAAGTAAAGACATAATTTTAACAAGCAATTGTACGGAGGTTAAAAGGAATCTGGGGGAAACGAGCACTGTATAAGACTGCAGATAAAAAAGACTGTAGGATGCTGGTTTAGGAGAGAACTTTTGCTGGTAGTTGTGCTAAAGAAGGTAACAACTTTTGCTAGTAACTGTAGAAGGGTGAAAGAAGGGAGGCAGCAAGACAAGAACACACACACACACACACACACACACACACACACACACACACACACACACACACACACACACACACACACACACACACGTCTCTCACTCTCTCTCTCTCTCTCTCTCTCTCCCCATTATTGGCAGAGGTGAGTTTTTATTGACGCTGCATTCACTTGCAAACAGTTATTAGACCCTTCAGTCGAGGACGAATTTTTAAAACAGATTTTTTGTTGTTGCTTTCGGACGATGTTATTGAGCTTTGATGAATTATCAATCGTTTCCTTGCTTCTACATGAAGGAACTGGACTCCTCCTACAGCTTGAGTCCTACATCGTGGTTGCATAAAATTCCATGAGCCTTAGTTATGAGGTAGGAATGAGTCTCCTTAGTTGCATTTCAAATCAACCTTCATTTCTGATTACATCTGACCATCAACTGAACTGAAATTCGTTAGGAATGTTTGTCAGAATAATGTAAACTTGTAACCTAGAACCATTAAAGACTTAGAAAGTCCGCCTGTAATATTTTTAGTGTCTGGTCATATTTCATGGTTAATACGTTATTATTAAAAGATTTTATGCAGCTTAGGAGAGAATTTTCCTACTGAGGGGTTGAAAAGCTGTGTCTGTCAGAGCCTTTAATGTTAACAAGCCTTTTTAATTCTTTAATATTTAGTTCCAGATACTGTGAGACAATTTCATTAAGCTTCGGGAAGAAATCTAATAGTTGCTGTTGCTGCTATTGTTGTGGCACCAAGCTTATAGGGCAATGTGTCCGGTAAACCGTGGACAGAAGCTGTCCTTCTACGTCCATCCTTCTCCTTTAGGGGAATAGGAAACGAGTCGAGGGAGAGGGACGTTTGTATGATCACGTCGGTGCCACATCACGAGGACGTCCTCATGGTAATGAAAGGGTTAGACGTAATCTCCAGCAACTTCCTCAACATAACGATATTTGTCATTGATGATATAGCAAACCGATTTTATGCAGCTATGGTTAAACATGACATACCGATCGGGGTGATGATTACAAGCGAGCGAGCTATGTTTACTCTACAGTAAGTTTGGAAACGATCGGCCCGGCCCGACCTGGCTCGACCCGACCCTGCCAGATCGGACAGTCACGCTTTACTCCTGTGTGAAGTA
The DNA here is from genome assembly GCF_032717465.1 of Coenobita brevimanus. Taxonomy (NCBI): domain Eukaryota; kingdom Metazoa; phylum Arthropoda; class Malacostraca; order Decapoda; family Coenobitidae; genus Coenobita; species Coenobita brevimanus. The sequence goes on from NC_137011.1 coordinate 11,375,428, forward strand.
GAAGTGAAATTCTTTCTGCATGTGATGCATTCATTAAACAGATTTGTATTTTCAACTAAAAACTCACCCACAAAGGCGTAGTAACCCCTTGGAATCTCAAGTTTCCAAAGGGTGTGTTTTGCTCTAGATGGGTGAACGCCTTAATTACGAAATCAGATTTAAAAAGATTTTACGTTGTAAGACTGTGTTCTTTGGCATCAGCTCTAGTAATTAAATATCGGAGATGCCGCCTATAATTTTACACTGACGTTTTTGCTATGTTTTGACGCTGAAATCACCAAGGGAAAACATCCCATTTCCTGCTTTAATCATTTCGTCAATAACCAAGTCTTTATAATATGAGAGGGAAATTGTGATAACATGGCCCCCGACCGCTCGTCATGCCCTCACACAGTGCACTTCACTGGCAATTCTCTAGTCAGTTAATAAAAGAAACTATATGTCAGCCCCACCCCCCACATCGAGAGGCATCCCTTTGCCTGAATTAATTCCCTCAATACAGTGACATTTTTCATTTTATTATTGATACCTTTAGAAGATCCTATTCAGCTTAAAAGAAACGATTGAAGCTGGAGGAGTTAAACATAGGCGCGTATTCTCGTTGCTTCAGGAGGGTCCCAAGTACCACTTCCTTAACTATTTATTCGTGGAAATGGCCGGTAAAAATCCTTTTGTGCGATAGTTATGCAAAGGATTTATGTAACACAGAGGAGGACAATAAGGTGTGATAAGCAAAATAAATCCCACAGGAAAAAGTTTTAGGGAGCTTCCTTACCCGACAATAATAGGGGCTATAGACTTCAGTAACATCTTCAGAATGTGAGACCTTTACGAAGTTGAATGAAATAATATGAAAGTAACAAGAATAAACTATAAAAAAGACGCCATTTAACTGAAAGTGTTATTCGTAATGGCAGCAGGAACAAATTATGGAAAAGTCATTGAGGTGAAAGTGTTCATGGCTGTTATTCATAGCGAAAGAAAGTAACCATTAGCGATAGGCGATGTTGCTGTGTTACTTGAGAGGGGATACTGCCATTGTTTTGTGTGTGTGTGTGTGTTTGTGTGTGTGTGTATGTGTGTGTGTGTGTGTGTGTGTGTGTGTGTGTGTGTGTGTGTGTGTGTGTGTGTGTGTGTGAGAGAGAGAGAGAGAGAGAGAGAGAGAGAGAGAGAGAGAGAGAGGAGAATGCTATAGTACTGTTGATGATAGTGGTAAAAATGATAGTGGCATTGGAAGTAGACCGGACGATAGTCAGAAAGAGATTGTCTACTATTACTAAAACGCATTATTCAATCAGTAAGGATGACACTGAATTTTTTTCTTTTTTCGGCATAACACTGTTGAGTTATCTGCGCATGTATCCATCTTACTCAGGAAGAAAGAGAGTCGGAAAGGAAGTGAAGGAGGAAAAGGTGGAGACAAGGAGGAAGGGAGGGAGAAGACGAAGGAGGGAGATAGGAAAGACGGGAGAGGAGAGAGAGACAGAGAGAAGGAAGAAAAGATAGAAACAGGAAAGAAACTAGAAAGCACCCAGAGAGCGCATACCTCCGCCAGTGCCATTGCCATTAAGATCCTGATCCGGATCCGTGGAGATATTGTGTGGAATACATAGGATCCAGATCCATCCTAAAATTTAATAAATTGTTCCTTGACCCATGGCCCATTCCTCCACAAAATTTCATTGAAATACATTTAGAACTCTTGGAGATATTGTACGGGATACATAGGATCGCGATCCTCCCCCAAATTTAATAAATTCCTTCTTGGCCCATGACCCACCCTTCCACAAACTTTCACTGAAATTCTTTGAGAACTTTTGGAGATATCGCGTGGACAAACAAACAAGTAGACAAACATACGTGAATACATAACCTCCTCCAACTTTGTTGGCGGAGGTAATGAAAAAAGAGAGAATATAGAAGGGAAGGAGAGAGGCAAGTAGAGAAGGAGGGAGAAAGGGTGAGACAGAAACAAGGAGGAAGACAGGAGAGGGAGGGAGACAGGAACGAGGGGAAAGAAAACACTAGGGGAGAGAGGTGGGAGGCAAGTAGAGAAAGAGGAAGAAAAAGAGAGACAGACATAGACAGGAGTATGGGAGGGAGGGAGACAGGGATGGGGGAAGAGAAAACAAATAAAGGAGCACGGAGGGAGGCAAGTAGAAAACAAGAAGAAAGAGAGAGACAGGGAGGGAGAGAGGGAGGGACGGATGGAGGGAAAGCCATAGGGGAGCAGGAACCAAGCCCTGAGGTACACCGTTAAATATATACCCACCTGGATTGAACCCTTGAACCTCAGGGTACGACTTATTTGTTTTAGGCTTTTATTCTCATCGGTTATGGAAGCTCCCTAACACCTCTTCCTTAGAGATTTATCTTTGAATATAACTGGTTAATATCCTTTCATGCGTTACTTAATGCAGAGTATGGAGATATTGGAAGGAAATAAAACACAGAAGAGGACAGGAAAGTGTCGTAAGAAAAATAAATCGCTTAGGAAAAAGTGTTAGAGAGGCCTCCTTCACAGACGAGAATACAAGCCCTAGTCTTGTTAACTCCAGACGATTTTATTATCCATTGCAAAAACCTTCCTTGTTTGCCAGCGGCCTCTTAAGCCGAAAAAATTCCTCCAGTAATAGCAAAAATAACCCAGAGCAAAGCACACCAGCGTAACAAAGATGTTAATGCAAGTTGTCAGGGAGTATATGCAGTACTTGTAGTGTATCAGCATCAGCATCATCATCGTCGTCGTCGTCTTCCTCTTCATTTTCATTGTCATCATTATTATCTTGAACATCATTATGATCAACGGCATGATCATCATCATCATCATCATCATCATCTTGTTATTATTATTATTATTATTATAATTATTATTATTATAATTATTATTATTATTATTATTTTTATTACTAATGTTATTATTTTTATTATTACTATTGTTATTTTTATTATTATTATTATTATTATTATTATTATTATTATCATCATCATTATTATTACTATCATCATCAGTATCAATACTGTTATAATACAAGAGAGAGAGAGAGAGAGAGAGAGAGAGAGAGAGAGAGAGAGAGAGAGAGAGAGAGAGAGAGAGAGAGCAGTTTCTCCCCCGCAGGTATAGTTCTGCCGGCACGGGTATTGAGGGCATAGTGGGGGATGGGGGAGGGGGAGGAAGAGGGGAGGGGGAGGGGGGAGGAGAGGGGGAGGGAGGAGAAGAGGAAGGGAGAAAGAGGAATGGAGGTGGGGGAGGAAAGAGAAAAGGGTAAAGGGAGTGAGAAAGGAAGTAGAGAGTGGAGCGAGAGAGGGAAGCAAAAGGAGGGAAGAGGAGGGGAGAGAATGTAGGATGAGAAAGGTAGGAGAGAAGATGGAAGGGAGGAAATGAAGGTACCGGAAGGGAAAAGGAGAAAAGAAGAGGGAGATACTGAGGAATGGAGGAAGGGAGATGAATGGGAGAGGATGGGTGTCTATGGGAGAAAGGGTGAGGGAGGGAGAGATTAGAAAAAAGGTAAGAAGGAGGAGGGGAATGAGGAAGGGAGAGAGGAGGAATGGGAAGAGGGGAAAGGAATGAGGAAGAAAAAGGAGGAAAAGAGGAGATAGAGAAAAGGTTAGAACAGGGGAGAATTCAAGTAATGGGAGAGTGCAAGTGAGGAAGAGGGAGGAGAGGAGAGAAAGAAAGGAAGTGGAGGGAGCAGAAGGGAATGGAGAGCAAAAGGAGAGAAGGGAAAAAGAGGCTGGGGGGGTTGGAAGGAAAGGAGGCAGAGGGAAAGGAAGGGAAGAGTGACTGGAAGTGGGGGAAGAAGGGAAAGGAGAGAGGTGGTGAGAGGGGAAGGGAGAAGGCGAAGGAGTAAGGGGAGGGGAAGAAGAGGGAGGAAGGAAGGGGAGACGAGAGAGAGGAAGGCTGTAGGTAGTAGGAACAATGGGAGTACGGAGATGGCTCGGTGGGTATTGCACTGGCCTCACGTTCACGGGTTGCTCTGAGTTTATTTGGAGCCCGAGTGACTGCCACATAGGTTTGGAAGATGGCTACTTTCTTGATAACTTCTACTCACAATGATCAGTTAACCAAACCTTCACCATACTACTGCCTATCACCACTGTCTTACTATCTACTTTCTTATCATCTTCTTCATGTATTTATCCTCCCTTCCTCCCAGTTCTATGATCCTTCTGTTTTACTTTTGTATATATTGTCTGTGCATAGATTATTAAGGAAGACAGTCAGTTCTCCCAAAACCCCTAGTCTTTCCCTGGAACATGATCCGTGATAGTTAAGGTTATATTTAGATCCAAAGTTTTTCTCTTATGTGAAAAGGGGGAAAAGAGAAGGAAAACAGATAGATAGATAGATAGATAGATAGATAGATAGAGAGAGAAAGAGAGAGAGAGAGAGAGAGAGAGAGAGAGAGAGAGAGAGAGAGAGAGAGAGAGAGAGAGAGAGAGAGAGAGAGAGAGAGAGATAATGATGATGAGGGTGAGGGAGAAATGGAAAAGGACAAAGATGATGAAGAGAGAGGAGGAAGGAGAGGTAAAAGGGGAAAGAGGACAATGTGAGGGAGAAGGAAAATGTTGGTGACGTGAGAAGGAGAGGAGGAGGGAGGGTGAAAGGTAGAGAAAAGTGAATTTACTACGAGACAGAAAGAAGCAAAAATTTGTATAAGGGAGAGACGAAAAGAGGAAGAGAGATAAAGAGTGATAATTATGAGGAGAAGAAGAGGGTAAAAAGAGAGAGAGGTAACGACATGGAGAGGAAAAAAATAAGACGGAGGAAGGAAGGGAACTGGAAGGATGGAAACAAGGGAAAGAAGGGGATGCAAGGAAGTAGGAGGAAGGGAAGGGAAAGGACTGGGAAAACGAGAAGAAAAGAGAGGTGAGGTGACAGAGGAGGAGCGAAAGAAAGTGAAGGGAGGTAATGAATGGGAGAGAAAAGAAGAGAAGGGAGGAGGAAAGGAAGGGAGGGAAGAAGGGGTGACAGGATGAAAAGGAAGAGGGATATAGGAGAGGGAGGAGAGGAGAAAATGGAGGAATGGAAAAATGGAGGCGGGGAGAGAAAGAAGGGAAGGAGAGATGGAAGGATGGGTAAAGAGCATGAAAGGAAGAGAAGGGGAGGTGACTAGAAGGAAAACAGGAGGGACTGAAGAAGAAAGAAAGAAAAGGAAAAAAGGGAAGAAGTGTGCGTGTGTGTGTGTGTGTGTGTGTGTGTGTGTGTGTGTGTGTGTGTGTGTGTGTGTGTGTGTGTGTGTGTGAGAGAGAGAGAGAGAGAGAGAGAGAGAGAGAGAGAGAGAGAGAGACAGACAGACAGACAGACAGAGAGAAAGAGAGAGAGACAGAGACAGAGAGACAGAGACAGAGACAGATAGAGAGGGTGACAAAATGGAGAGAAACGTGGGAGACAGGATGGAAGAAGGAAGCGGGGAGAGAGAGGAGGTAGACAAAGAATGGGAGAGACGATTGAGGAAAAATTAGAAGAAAGGAAGAAGAGTAGAAAATGAAGGAACGAAGAGAAGAAAGAAGGAGAGGAATGGGAAATAGAGGGAGGAAAGAAGGAGGAAGAGAGGGAAGGAAGAAATGGAGGAAAGAAATAAGAGAATGGAGGAAGTAATGCTGACGAGGTTTGGAAGAAGGAAGGTGGAAGGGGGTGACAGAAGGAAGGGAGGGAGGGAGTGAGAGAAGAAAGACTGAGGGGAGGAGAAAGGCATGCAGGGGGGTAGATATAGAAGGAGGGAGGGAGGGAGGGAGAAGGAACAGGATCACGGAGGACGGGGGGGGGGGAAGGGTTGAGAGGTCAGGGAGGGAGGGAGGGAAAGCAGGAAGGAAGGAATGTGAGAGAGAAGAGAAGGGAGGAAAGACAGAGAAGGGGAGAAGAAAATCTGAAAAGTGCAGAAAGAGGGTAAGGAAAGAGGGAAGGTATGGAAAAAGATAGAGAGGGAGAAGGAATGAGGGAAGGAACAAAGAAAGGAGGAAATGAGAGACAAAAGGAGAGGTTAGAGGAAGGAGTGGGAAGCAGGAAGGAAGGGATGGAAGGAGAAGAAGGGAAGGAACAAGATGAGAAAAGGACAGAAGGTAAAGGAGGGGTGGGAGGAGGGAAGACAAGGAGGGAGAAGGAGAAGGGAGGGAACAAGAGGCGAAAAGGACAGGAGGAAAATAGGAAGAGAGAGAGGAAGGAAGATAAGGAGGGAGAAAGTGTCATGTGAGGAGGTGTGGGATGGAGGGAGGAAGGGTTGGAGGGAGGGAGGGAGGGAGTGAGGGAACTTGGAAGGAATACATAAGATCACCTAGGAAAGTAAACAGCAACAGACTTTCCGATGCTATCTAAACTGCCTGTCACAGACCAGGTTATAACTAAAGTAACTGTTCTGTGCGCTAGAGACAAGAGCAGCAAAGCAGGAAGGTTCCATCCCTCCTCCCCACCCACCCTCCGACTGAAGCCGGCAGGAAAAGAATAATGACCACGATGAAGTTTGGAAAAGCTGTCGTGGAAAATCAATAGCTAAGGATGAATGGAACTTAAATTCTGCACTGTCTTGATTGAAAAGGGAAAGTAGCATCGTCAACATTAGGCTGTGTGCATGTCGATGTTGTTCTGTGGTTGTGTTCTCCATGCTTTGAACTGAAAGAAAAACAATATATTTCAGTCCTGTATTATTCTAAAGTGGCCATCTTCAGCTGGGGATTAGAAAACAAATGCATATCTAAACGACTTTAAAACTTTAGTACGGCATCACAGGTTGCTGCGTTGGAAGTCAATGTGCTCCAGATATTTGTGATTCTATTAAAAGGGAATTGATATTTTTCATGAGAATGGAAACCTTTACCAATAGTTTTATAATCATTACCTCCACCATAATTACTCCGATCTATTGTGAAACATTTTCCAGCTGCTATAATTATTATTCTGTTGGTTGATGGAGAAGAGAGGAAGACCGAAGGAACAGGGAGGGAGGGTGGGAGGGGTTAAGATAGGGAGAGAGAAAGCGTCATGTGAGGGAGGGACGGAGACAGGGAGGAATGGTACTAGGACGGGAGGGACGAATGGAAGGAGACAGGATGCTGAGGGGGAGAGAGGGTACTAGGATGCATGAAGGGAGGGATCAAGCTAGAAGAGGAAGGAAGGAAAGAGGAAACTAGAGAGGAGGGGATATAAGTTGGGATGGGAGGGAGAATGGCAGGGAGGAAGACAGGAGCGGAAGGGAAGGAGGGAGAGTGCAAAGAAAGATATGAAAAAGGATATGGAGCAAATAAAAGGAATTAAATGCAAGTTGGGCGGGAGAGCGATAGAGCGAATAAGATGAAGTGGATGAGAAGGTAAGAAAAAGAGAAGGAGAAAAGATGAATCGATGGAAAGAAATAACGAAAAAGGAAGTGGGAAAGGAGAGAAGGGCTGGAGCAAAGGAGGGAAAGAAGGAGAGCAAAGAGAGAGAGAGAGAGAGAGAGAGAGAGAGAGAGAGAGAGAGAGAGAGAGAGAGAGAGAGAGAGAGAGAGAGGAACTATTGTGAAGGGTCGTGGGTTGCCACCTTGGTCACTGTCAGGCCATTCACCCCTCCACCCTCCCTCTCTCTCTCTCTCTCTCTCTCTCTCTCTCTCTTCCTTCCTTCCTCCCCTCCCTCATTCTACTCTTCCTCTCATTTCTTCTAATCACTTCCGGCCTCCCTCTACAACTGCCCTCCTCTGCTCTCGTCTTTTCCTTCCTTCCTTCCTCTTTCTATCTCCTTCTCCTTTTCTCCCTTAATTATATACATCAATCCTTCCATCAGCTCTGTCTCCTTTCCTCTCTCTACCCTCTCATTCCTTTCATTCTGCCTCTATTCACTCCCACCTTCCTTCTTATTCTTCCTTCCTCTATCCCTGCCTCCCTCCGTCTCTCTACATGTCTCTTCTTCCCCCCCCCTCCCCTCTGTCTGTCTGTCTGTCTGTCTGTCTCTCTCTCTCTCTCTCTCTCTCTCACACACACACACACACACACACACACACACACACACACACACACACACACACACACACACACACACACACACACACACACACACACACACACACACACACCTTCTGCGTGTCAGTTCATTCTTCCATTCACTTTCATAATGATAGCTCAGGGAACACACACACACACACACACACACACACACACACACACACAGACTCTATCTCTGTATTTACATCTAATTATCTATCAGTCTATCTGTTTCTCTGTCTATCTGTTAATCTGTCAGTTAATCTATCAAATAATCAATCAGTCAATCAATCAGTCTGTATCTATGTCTCTCTATCTTTTTCTTATCTATCAGTCTGTCTGTTTCTATATAAATATCTATCTTCTGGATTTCTCTATTCAACCATCGATCTTACCATTTATTCAGCTAGTTTTCTTCCCTCCTCCTGTCTCTATCTCTCTCTTTCTCTCTCTCTCTCTCTCTCACTCTGTCTCTGTCTGAATGTCTGTCTGTCTGTCTGTCTGTCTGTCTGTCTCTCTGCTATCTACATATCTGCATATGATCATAAATTAATTGGTCTGTATGAGATCCACTGGATGATCGAACCTTCTCAGAGGAAGATTGATAGCCAGAAACAACTCTTATCCATGCTGGCGAGGTACAAGTAGGAATGGTTTCTGAAGTTATTATGGATGAAAACGTGGAAGTATTGTAAAGGTTAGGGGTTGTGTTTTAGCTTGTAGGTCCATCGATATTAAAAAAAAAAAAATGAGAGCAAAAATATTGAAACACATGGAAGGACAAACTATAAAGCGTTAAAGATTCAGGCTCGTATTCTCATAGGTTAAGGAAGCTCCCTAACACCTTTTCTCTAGCGATTTATTTATTCTTTTTTTTTTCTTTTTATACGGCTGGTTATAATATCCTTTTGTACTATACTGTGCAGAGTGTGGCGATGTTTGAAGGATTTATGTAACACAGAACAGGGCAGTAAGGTGTAATAAACAAAATAAATCGCTTAGGAAAAGGTGTTAGGGAACTTTCCCAACCGACGAGAATATGAGCCTCAGGGTTTGCGTTGACAGAGAGGCGAATACGTTGTCACCGACCCATCGCAACTGCAAATACTTGTGTGTGTGTGTGTGTGAGAGAGAGAGAGAGAGAGAGAGAGAGAGAGAGAGAGAGAGAGAGAGAGAGAGAGAGAGAGAGAGAGAGAGACGGATCGCATCAAAGGAAAACAGAGAATATGTATTTTCTCTCTGAAGAAGCTGACAACCGAGAAACGGAAAGACAGACAGAAGGGAGAGACAGGATGGCAGACGGTGAAAGAATGATATACTGATGCAGGATATAGATAGCTATGGAGAGAGAGACAGATAAGTAGAGAGAGAGAGAGAGAGAGAGAGAGAGAGAGAGAGAGAGAGAGAGACAGACAGACAGACAGACAGACAGAAGAAAAGAAAGTGAGTCAGCGAGGTGTCAGATATACGGACCGACTCTAAATACAGCCAGGGTCAAAAGGTCCAAGCGGAGAAAGTCTGATGATCTCTTCGCTGTGTTGAGAAATAGTGAATTACGTGTTATTAAATAGGGTTATAGGCAAACCATCGGAGTAGACGAGATAAATGGAGATACGGGTAGTCAGATAAATAGAGATGCAGATAGTCAAGTGGTATGTAGAGGGACTGTTGTTTTAAAAGACGCGCGACGGATCCCAGGCTGGGGAAGGTAGGCTACTGTATTCCGTTTCACCGAGTCTGGCACCATCAGTTGTGTCCTCAACGCCTGTAGTGTTGATGTAAATCCTCAGCACTGGGTGAATCTCTATTTATTATCTTGAGAACCAATATCAAAAGGCAGTACAAATAGGTATATCCAGTACTGAGGACCTTTATCAGTCTACAGGTGTTGAGGACATCACTGATGGTGCCAGATTCGGTGAAATGGAGTATTGTTTGTAAAGCTGAATGTCGTCAAACTAATCTTCACTGGTCTTCCACCAAACACATCGACATATTATACAAACACAGCTGATAACACCATTACATCTGTCCTGAAAGCATAAGTTCAAGATTCATTCACTATAGGCCCATATAAGCCACATCCAGTTAGAGTGCCTCGGCCCACTACACCACCAGGCGTCCACTTGATTTTATATATATAGCTAGTATCCGACCTAGTAAAGAGTTTCATGGGTTACAGAAAATAATTTTGCTTGTCAGTCCTAACACTGCGCTAGGCGAGTGGAAGGAGGCTCGTTCATTTAATCTATCCATCAGTCAATCAGTCAGTCAGTCAGTCAATCTGTCTATCAATACACATAGATAGATAAATGGAGAGAGAGAGAGAGAGAGAGAGAGAGAGAGAGAGAGAGAGAGAGAGAGAGAGAGAGAGAGAGAGAGAGAGAGAGAGAGAGAGGAGGTTAGGGACTCAGGGGCGGTCCAAGGGTTGAAGGGTCAAGTGAGGTAACCGCAGGATCGCGAGAGGGGAGGGGAGAGAGGAGAGGAGGGAGAGGGGAGAGAGGAGAGGGGGGAGGAGGGGAATAGGGTCATGTCTCTCTCCCCCCTCCCCTTCCCTGCACTCTCTACTAGCCATATATTTTTTTCCTTTTCATTTCGTACAGTATTTTTTCTTCCTCTTCGTCTGTTTATTCTTGCTTTCCGCCTTCATTTTCCTTTATTTCTTTTATCAATTTCTTCCTCCTTTCTATTAATCATTCATTTTTATATTCTTTTCGTTCTTCGGCCTTTTCCGTTCCTTCTTTGATTTTTCTTCTTTCTTTTTTTAATTTTTTATTTTTTTCCTTTGTCTTCATTTTCCTTTCCTTCTTTGATGTTTTCTTCTTCCCCTCTTTTGTATCTTTCATTTGTCCTTTTTTTTCCTTCCTCGCCCTTCAGTTTCCTTTCCTTCTTTGATTTTTTCTTTTTTCCTTCCTTTTAATCTTTCCTTTTTCCTTTTTTTCTTTCTTTCTGCCTTTCTTTTCCTTTCCTTCTTTGATTCTTCTTCCCTTCTTTCCCCTTCCTTTTCACCTCTTTCCTTACCCCTGTTTTTTTCTCCCCTGTGAGTCTTGTCCTTCCTCTAGCATTTTTTGTGTATACTAGTGCGTCATTACACTGAAGGGAAAAGAATGGACAAGGGAGGTAGGGCGTGTCTCCCCCCCCCCCCGCCCATTCTCTCTCTCCCTCTCTCTCCCTCCCCTCCTCTCCCTCCTCCTCCTCCTCTGTACTTCATTCTTCTCTTGTAGCGCTTTTGCGGTGAGGGGTAACTAGGGCGGCGTAGCCTGTTTATGAGAGAGAGAGAGAGAGAAACAAGGCCTGAGACAGATACATGTAGAACATACACAAATACAAATACATACTGTACATACATACATATGTAAGTATATGTATCATTAAATATTTATATGCCTTACGATCTTTATGGAGCTGTTAGGTCTTAACTTTATATGAATGACCAAGTCTCAAATAACAAAGGAGGAATAATAGGAGAGAATCTGAACTGGTTTCTTCACGCCAACAACTCTAGCAGGTGTAAATTTTTACTACGAAGATAAATGTTTGCTTTACAGTTGTTGAAATGATGCCCCTGATGTTCAAGATTATAACTAATTAGAAATAATCAAGTCAACATGGTGGAAACCTGGTAGCCAATTACGTAGCGTTTTTTACTTCTACAACCATATCATAATGAACTACGACCGGTCGGATGGATGGACGGATTGGTGGAGTGGGCAGGGCGGATGGGGTGGGCGGGCAGGGTTGAGTGGTTGGGTGGGTGTGGAGGGGCAGGGTGGGTGGGCAGTGTTGGGTGGGTGTGGTGGGGCAGCATGGATAGGTGAGTGGGTGAGTAGGATGGGAGGGTGAGTGGATGAACAGGTGAGTGGATGAACAGGTGAGTGGATAGATGGGCAGGTGGTTAGTTAGGGTAGATGGGTGGGTGAGTAGGGTGGGTGGGAAGGGTCAGTTGGTAGGTGGGTGGTGGGAAAATAGGTCCATGGTAGGAATAGGTCTATGGGAAATATATACCTGGAGACATGGGTCAAAGGAGGAACATAGGGAAAATAAGTTTATTAAGTATAATGGGACCCCGGGTGTCTTCTCCCACACGGGGAGTGGCCAACCTGGGTCCCAGTCAAAGCCTGTATACACTATCATAGGTTATTACCCGGGCAACGCCGGATACCCCTGCTAGTTATTAATAATACTGCAAGGATAGCATTGGCTTCAGTCTGGTTATTGCTCAGTATAGGAATTAAGTGTTTATCATCCGTCTCATACACTCGCATGGCGGCGGTCACTTGTGTTTTGGTGCTGGAAGGCACAAGAAGAATCACTCGTGTGACCTTGAAGGAAGAGTTTCCTTTGCTGGGCAAATGGCCGAGCAAAATGTTCACTGATTTTTTTTTTTTTTTTTTTTTTTTTGTGAGATCCTGACTTTAGTGTAGAAGATTTGGCTGTGTCAGATCAAATAAGGTCAGATGAACATTAGAGGTTGTGTGCGACTTAATCATGCTGCAGTATGTCGTCTGCTGTTTTTATGTCTGGTTAAACATCTCAACCGGAGCTTGTAACACTTTTAAAGAGATTAAAATACTGCTTAAGCATCAGTTTCTCGGTGTACATTGTACTGATATTATTATCCAGTAACTGCCTTCAATTTATTTAATATACATAAGACAATGAAAAACGAATGCACAAAAAATGCGGTGGAACTTTTAAAGAGTTGGGTAATATAATACCTTCAGGTTACATTTCTGCTGCTCGAAGGAAAGATTTTGGACCGACGAAGGGAAAGAATTTTTAAATTTATCCAGTTTCAGTAAAGATTTTTTTTTCCCCCCCAGGCTTCTACAAAGGAAAGAATTTTTTAAGACTACGAACGTTTGTCTTGTCTTTGTCCCCTGCTGAGCTACGTCAAATAAGCTGCAAAATGACGAAAGAGGGTTAAACTGTATAAAGCAATATAGCTGTAGTTGGGAAATTGGGTAAAGAAGAAGTAATCGGATGTGGCCGGTAGATAGACAGATAGATACATACATAGAAAGATAAGTAAAAAGACCCGTCTGTAATCCTTTAATCCTTGGCATTTCCTTCTGGCATTAAGATACAGTCGGACAGGGAGACAGACAGACAGACAGATAGACAGATAGATAAAGATTGACAGCTAAATAGGGATGGTTGATAGACAGGAAGATAGATAGCCAGATGGAGAGAAACAGATAGTTAGTTAGATGGATAGATAGATAGACAGACAGACAGATAGATAGGTAGATAGATAGACAGATAGACTGACTGATAGATAGATACTTCAGATGAACTGACAGACAGAAACAAGCAGATGGGCAGATAGACAGATGTAGGAAACCTATACACAAATGTGCAGGGATGTCAAGTGAACGCAACACAGAGATGGTAATTTTGAAATCTTAGGTTCGAATCCCAGTGTGTCTTGGCGCACCGTGAAAGCAACACCTGCTGGGCCGCGGGGAATGGGCTGGCTAGACTAGGGGCAGCGTCGGATGTATAAATGACAATGGGAAAAGTGCACTACAGTGGCGAACGAAAACATGTTCCCAGACAGCTTCGGCGACAGTTATCTTCCTCCGCAGTGGATAGTGAGGTTCAGCGATGAGCCAGATTCGATGACTTTTCTCTGACGGCTGTGATAGTGGAGGTTATGACGTGAACTATTTTTTTTCTTTTAATGTGACAATAGTATGTAGCAAGCGACAAATAAGCATGATTAGTGCAATGTATCCAGGTATCTCAAAATGAGCGGATCTTGAATTTGGCTCTCTGTTATTTTGTTTTTAATTTTTCTTGAAGGGGAACAATCTTGCGGGCTTCTGGTCTTTAGTTTCTTCTTCCTTACATTAAAAATGAAATAAGAGAAAAAAAAAAACAAGGATACTTTGTCATTTGGAGAAGAATGAGTAATAGTGGAAGATAATTGCTGGCGAAGTTTTCCTCATGGCTCTACATACTGAAAGTTCATATAGCCTACAGTTACGGACATAAATACTGATTCACATTTTTACGACCAACAACTTAGCAGTAGATGACGACTTTCGAAATCCTGTCAGACAAGCATGACGCACATTCTCGCGGATAATCAGCGGGCTAGGTTTTGTGATTGTTTTCCTATATGCCGCATTTTCCTGAGCCTCGAGTCATGGGAAAGAAGTTGAACAAAGTTAAACAAAAGAAGAAAGTAGAATAGCCCTCATTTTTGTCCTGTTCAATGTCCTCCACCACCCCGACAAACAGAACAGAGTCCAACAAAAGTGAACAAAGTGCAGACTGATTATAACCAGCTTAGCCAATCAACAAACGCCGATACAGAGTAATGAAGTTAAATATATATCCTGCTTCAGATACGGGTAATGACAGAATATTAAATGCAATAGGACAAGATACACGGAAAATAAATGATCAGTCTTTGGTCAGAAGTTTCGCTCCGTCTCACACGCTACTCAACCATTTTTTGCTCGTTTTGGTTTACAGATTATAATCTTCTCACACTGCACAAAGAGTACATCAAGAATACTAAAATATTTATTGCTTACTTTTGGCATCCTATATTTGATGGTACACAGAACTGCAAGAATAATATTACCAAATTTTCTTCGAAAGGATGACACCTGCCGCCACCGTATTAGGCTGTGCATGTTATATGAGGATACTCATTTTGTTCACCTCTGATTCAGCGCACCGTGCTTGAGAAATGCGGTACCGGTATTAACTGATTTTGTTGCTGACAGAAACGTAATTTCAAAACAACACGAGGAAAAACGAATCACGTGTGGAGAATTATTCCACGATCATTTGAATTCATAATGTTTTAACGTAGCTGAAACATGCAATATCTCTGAAAAACATTTTTATTATTGCAAATTGGACAGTGTTGTGGTGTGATAATGGTTTTATGAATCATGAAATACAAAATTATCTGATCGACCTATCACTTAGAGGAAAATAAATCAATGCTCTAACTTTAAGTAAGCTTATCTATCACTATGTATCTATCTATCTGTTCACCACTCATTGTAATTTTCCACCTATACACAGGGCGTAAACTTCTCTAGCTCGCTGGTAATGATCTATGGTGTTTATTAAATTTATCAGAATATTATACACAGTTAGTTTCGTGACCGTTCGACTAAAAAGCAGATCGATATTAGTGCTTGCCGTACAGTGTCATCAACAGTCCTTTTACACGTTTGGAGGTCCTAACAAATGAAACGTGATTACAACACAACTAACCCGCATGAATATTGTTTACTACCACCACCACCACTACTACTTCTACTGCTACTGCTACTACTACAATTATTATTATTATTATTATTATTATTATTATTATTATTATTATTAATGTTTTCTTTTTCTTCTTCTTCTACTTCTTCTTATTATTAAAGCTCTCATTAGCATTTTACACTTTCCGCACAGTAGTTACATGAAACATATTTACCACAACTGTACATATCCAATACACTGTAGAAACCGGCATGCACATAACTATCCTTGACTGGAAACTCCGGCACAACTCGTCCTCAAGAGCAACTGTTCTGTTGGGCCAAAGAGCATCACTTTCCGTCACACTGTTTTAAGACTTGGTAAAGGGATTATCTATAGTAGGTGTAAATCAGAGATAAAAGCCTGTGTAATATTTCACCTTCCTACTTGGTACATTCCTCTGCTGGTCACTGTTCTTAATGCGTGAGGTTTGATATGCGCCATTTAGGGAAATAAGTGACGGACATGTCTAAACTGTGAAGCTGACACATTGGAATAGTAGGCTAACTTTTATCCTTGACTAATGTTCACAGGGGAGAGCTACAGTTACCTCCAAAATTATTTACAGTACACTGGAAGAATTACACCCAATAGCTGAACTTATGTTTGTTGCGAGAATATAAGTACATTAATTTCTTCAGGTCTAAGTGCATAATTTCAGTTACTAGATGCAAACAGCTGCATCCTCACAATACATACAATTTTTGTGTATGGATATGATGATTTTCTTTCCAACAAATCGAGGAAGTTCTGTCGTGAAATATAGCAAATTATTTTATTTGTTCCCCATAAATCATTGTGGTTAGTCGTCTATCATTTTAGTGTAAGCCTCTAACCGTCATAGAGAGACAAAGAGACAGATGAAAAGACAGAAATAGACAAATGTAGAGAAATGGGCATAAGTAGCCATAGAAAAAGACAGCTTAGCAGTAGGTGAACAGATAAACAAAAACATTAAAAGCCGGATGAACAGAAGGACAAGTGAACGAAGATAATCCGGAAGAAGTCAAATAAGGACTGATAGATATTAGCTTGAGAGATAAACAGACATATATGTATTTTGCTAAACACACACACACACACACACACACACACACACACACGAGCCTCTTCTGGCGGCTAACGAGAGAGGGAGAAAGGGCAAAATGTCAAAGAGTTTTGCCGCAAACCGCCCGCGGTGCGAGGCTGCGGTGTGGTGCGGTGTGTTGCGGCCCTGCGGCACTGGAGGCGGCCGTCGATAGTGATGTGGCTGTGGTAATGACATGGGCTGCGGCAGGGTGCGGGATGGTGTAGGAGAGAGGATTAGAGTGTGTGAAGGCTGAGAGATGAATGGATGGGGGGATGGGAGAGGAGGGGTACGGGAGGGTCAGAGAGGGTGCTAGAGGATGCAGCAAGGCAGGAGAGCTTGCAGGCGTGTGGGAAGCTGAGATAGGGTGTGGGAGGGTGAGATAGGGTGTGGGAGGGTGAAATAGAGAGCGAGAGGGTGAGACAGGGTGTAGGAAGGAGAGACAGTGTGAAAAAGGGTGTGGGGCCGGTGAGATAGGGAGCGCGAGGTGAGAGAAGGTACGGGAGGGAGAGAGAGGGTGTGAGAGGGTAAAAGAAGGTGTGGCAGGGTGAGAGAGGGTGTGGGGGAGTGGGGGAGGATAAGGGGTAAGAGAGGGGAGTACAAAAGAATGTGTGTGTGTGTGTGTGTGTGTGTGTGTGTGTGTGTGTGTGTGTGTGTGTGTGTGTGTGTTTGAGAGAAAGAGAGAGAGAGATTAAGTTAATAAGAGGGAGGGAGACAAGTAAGAGAGAGAGAGAGAGAGAGAGTCTAAGACAGATTCAAGAGATTAAAGCTAATAAGCGGGAGGGAGAGAAGTAAGAGAGGGATAGAGAGAAAAAAAGAGAGAGAGAAAAAACTGTGTCTCAAGGATATGTTTGCCCTTAGGTGTGTGTGTGTGTGTGTGTGTGTGTGTGTGTGTGTGTGTGTGTGTGTGTGTGTGTGTGTGTGTGTGTGTGTGTGTGTGTGTGTGTGTGTGTGTGTGTGTGTGTGTGTGTGTGTGTGTGTGTGTGTGTGTGTGTGTGAAGTCTATGTATGTTTAAGTTGTATGTGTGTGTGTGTGTGTGTGCATGTGTGTCTACATATGTGTGAGTGCGTGTGTTTGTGTATGTGTGTTTATGAATCTAGTCTATGTAAATTTAAGGATTCCTGTGTGTGTGTGTGTGTGTGTGTGTGTGTGTGTGTGTGTGTGTGCGTGTGTGTGTGTGTGTGCGTGTGTGAGTGTGTGTGCATGTTGTGTGTGCATATGTGTGTGAGTGTGTGTATGTTTGTGTTGTATGTTGAAGCCTTTAAAATCGAAAACGAAAACGATATATATATATATATATATATATATATATATATATATATATATATATATATATATCATTTCCTGTGGCACCCCACGGGATGCATAGGGCCTCGTTGAACTCTCACCACCAATATTTGTTAATTTGCCTTCTCCATGTTCCACCAACACTCCTCCCCTGCTTCTCTTACCATTGCCCTCAACCAGGTTTCCCTCGGCCTACCTCTACCTCTTCTTCCTCTAGCAGTCCACTCTGGCACATCCTGTATTAAACTGCCTTCTTTTCTATATATGTGCCCCAGCCATTTCCAGCGAGACAGTCTCACATATTCATCAACTGGTTCCACTCTCGTAATATCCCTTACTCTTTCATTTGTAACTCTGTCTTGCCACTTTACCCCAAGAATCCTTCTCAATATTTTATTCTCAAATCCTAATACTTTCTGATCTGTTGCAATTGTACTGTACCATGACTCATGCTCACGAATTAAAATTGGTCTAACCATATTATTATTCCAAACAGATTTCAACATTCCAATAGCTCGCCAAGACAGTAATCCTCTCCTCAATTTCGTTGTTTCATGATCCATTAGATGATACAATCGTTCCCAGATATTTAAAATTTTCTACATTCTTCACCAGATTATTCCCAGTTACACAATAGATTTGGTTTTCCACGTTCATATTAATAATTTCTGTCTTTCCACAATTTATTACCAATCCCACTTTTTCTCCTTCCTCCACCAGACAATTAAGCACGCTCTGCATCTCGTAAATACTTCCGCAAATCAGTACAGTATCATCAGCATAGTCCAAATCCATCAGCCTCTTATTTTCTTTCCAGTTAATTCCTGCACCTGTTCTCCTTACAACCTTTCTCGTAACATAATCCATAACCAAAACAAACAGCAAAGGCGAAAAAACTCCTCCTTGAATCACTCCTGACTTAACTTCAAATAGATCACTCAAAGAACCATCCACCTTTACCTTACAAAAAGTACCTTCATGCAGGCTTCGAATAATATTTACAAACTTTTCTGGTATGCCATAGAATCTCAATTTTCAACATAGCTCCACGTGAAACAGTATCAAACGCCTTTTCGAAGTCCACAAAACACATACTAAGTGGCATTTTCATCTCATCAGCTTGTTGCATTACATGCCATACAATAAAAATCTGATCATTACAACCTCTACCCTTTCTTAATCGCACTTGTTCTCCTCTTAAAATTTTATCAATTACTGGCACTATTCTGTTCAACAAGATTTTGGAAAGGACTTGCAACTACAGGTGTCAAAGTTATCCCTCTCCAATTTCCACACATACTTAAATCTCCCTTTTTTGGTATTTTTATAATCACTTCATTTTTCCACTCCTCTGGAACTCTACCATTATCCCAAGCCACACTAAAAAGATTCAATGCGCATTCATCAACTCATCATTTTCCACCTTAAGCATTTCAGGAAATATTCCATCCTTTCCTGGGGCGATAAAATTCTTTTATTCCTTTATAGGTTTTGCTACCTCTTCCAAGGTTATATCCCCTGTTTCTATCTGCAAATCTCTCTCGGCTGGCAAAATGTCCTCTTCAGCTGGAATTGATCTATTTAGAGCAGATTCAAAATGCTCTTTCCACCTTCCTTTTATATCCAAATCTTTAGTCATCAAGTTATCATTTCTATCTCGTACAGGTATTTTCTTTCTTCTCATTTCAGTCACTGTTAACTCCTGTATAGCCTGATACGCTGCTCTTGTGCTCTGACCGTCATTTTTACTTAATTTCTGTCTCTGTTGCCTTTTCATCATATAGCCTCCTCTTATCACGTCTTTTTACTTCAGAATGTAGACTCCAGTACTTTGCTCTAAGTACTTCAGCTACATGGCCATCAACATGTTGTTCTTCACTTATTAACTTCTCCTCTTTCCTTTTCTGAATTGCATTCCATGTTTCACCTGACATCCACTTTTTCCTTCTCGCTTTTCCCTTTTTCTTAATGGTAACCTTAGCACTCTCATGCAAAACTTCTTTTACCTCTCTCCACATTTGATTAATATCATTGTCTTCAGATTCCATCAAAGTCTGCAAGACTAGAAACCTATTCCTACATTCCCACCGAAACTTTTCCTTCGTGTTCTCATCATTTCTCAGCTCATCATAATCATATTTATTATCACTTGTACAATTACCGTTAACATTTCTCTAAAGTTTTATTTTATTCTTTGACACAACAAGTTGATGATCACTACCTATATCTGCCCGCTCCTTATGCAAACATCTTGCAAATAACTCTTATGCCTTCTGCTAACTGCAGTGTGATCAATCTGGTTACAATATCTACCACATAGTGAAATCCAAGTAGTTTTATATATTTTTCTGTGCTCAAACATAGCTCCGCTAATCGTAAGATCCTTTGTTAAACAAAAGCTCCCAAATCGCACCCATTTTTCGTTTCTTATACCATCACCCTTGTTACCCATACAGTCTTCAAAACCATCCCTACTACAACCAACAATCGCACTAAAATCACAATGCAAACCAACACATCATGTCTTCCCACTCTGTTCACTACATCCTGCAGCTTCTCATAAAAGTCATCCTTCATTTTATCAGCAGCCTCATTTGTCGGAGCTTCCCTACCATCATACTGATATTACAATGGTCAGATTTTAAACGAGCATAAACCAAGTGCTCATTAATTGGCTCAAACTCACATAATGCCTTGCAAGCATCTCTACTCAACAGTAAGCCTACTCCTTGGTAATGATTTCCATTATTCCTACCAGAAACCAATAAAGTAATACAATCTTCCAGATTCATTTTATCATCTCCAAGCACCCTCGTTTCTGTAAGAGCACAAATATCTATATTGTATTCCTTGAACACTGAAATAATTTCTTCCACTGTACCAGCCTGATTGAGAGCTCGAACATTCCAATTTCCTATTCTTAAGGTTCTTTTTGGATGTATAAACTTATTCCTACACCGAGGGATTCTTAGCACCCCCTGCCCACTTAAAGGCTGCACAGAACTGAGGACCATTGCTTCATAGCCAGAGTTAATCAAGATTTCTTAGGCAGAAAAATATTTAACCCTGGAGCCAATGCCAGTGGCTCGCAGGCACCAGACAGTGGAGAGAGAAAATTAAGTAAAAGAAAATAAAATGCAGGGGTTCGGACAGACAAAGTACAAGGGAAAGAGAGACAGCAAAAAGATATATATATATATATATATATATATATATATATATATATATATATATATATATATATATACAGTATATGCGTGTGTGTGTGTGTGTGTGTGTGTGTGTGTGTGTGTGTGTGTGTGTGTGTATTTACATGTGTTTATTCAGTCATCATATGTTTATTAACCAGAAAAGAATATATACTGTAGAGTGTACCAAAATTATAATGACCATGAGATTTTAGTTTTTCACCCCACTTTTTTTTTTTTTTCCATTGCCATTGACGCACTTGGTTACTTCATTCAGGCTCAGAGACATTCCTGGAGTAACAATGTTAAAATTACCGCTGTTAAATTTTTGCTCTTATAGACTCATACAGGTATTTCATTCAAGCTAACACCAGACAATTTTTCCGTGTGTCTTAGAGAGGTTTTAGTAATCAGAGGATTCAAATATGCAGTTACTGCCCTGACTGATAATTTTCTTTCCTTTTATATATATATATATATATATATATATATATATATATATATATATATATCCCTATCTCTCTCTCTCTCTCTCTGTATATGTATATATAACCAAAGAGTAGATTCAGACGCACTTAGATATTTCATTCATATTAATTCTAAACGGCTTTTTCAGCTGACGAAAATCCAGGTAAACCAAAGTTTAATCTCACGACTTCGGCCTAGCGAACTGTATGAGCGGGAAACAGCCCTAATAATATTCTCTAGATTATTGGCAACGTATAATCTGCACAAAAATCATTAGAAGAAAATAATAGCGTGCCATTTGTGGGTAAAACCTGGTAAGGGAGAGGTATTAGGAAGCCATCAAAGCCTTGAGATAACAGGTCCAGACACAAAATTATGGCGTGTATGGCTTACTGCTGTAACCTGACCAAGATCCCCTATTCTGTTGAGCTTCCTTGATGGCCAGGAGTACGGTAGTCAGATTGGAGGGTGGTTCTGACTATAGCCGGTTTGTTGAGTGGGAGAGAGACGCAGGTTAGAGCTTGGACTCTTTCTTCTCTAACCTGTGTATCTCTCTCATCCAACATTAAACTTGTCGCAACGGGCCGTCTACATACAGCCAGTTTGTTATTATCTGAGAGAAGCAGATCACTCTCACAACTTAATAACTAAGTCATGGTTGCGTGAAATTCGATGAACTTTAGTTATGAGATAGGAATGAGTTTGATTACTCGTTAAAGAGTTCCTTCAGCTTAACTAGAAGTGGCGATCTAGCAAATTTCATTGAAAGGGGTTAGGAATTTTTATCAGATCAGAGTAAACGCGCTATAGTAACCAAAGACATTCCCACCTCATAACTACGGGTCATCTAATAAGTCATTCAGTCGCGATTTGTACCGTAATCAAATTGTTGCAGGAACTAGGATCAGTAAGGTGAAGACAAACCAGTTATACAGTATTACCTTACTGCGTGCCACACCCAGGATCGAACTCTTGATCTCACTATTAGTTGTCCCCTGCTCTAGCCAGTCCGCCAGACCTCCTGTTCTGTGTGTGTGTGTGTGTGTGTGTGTGTGTGTGTGTGTGTGTGTGTGTGTGTGTGTGTGTGTGTGTGGTACGTACGTAAAATTTTTGTATTCTCACTGTGTTAGTTTTTATGTGGAAGGATGAATTATTATTTTTTTTTTTGCAGAGGTGTTACATACCATAAGGAGTTATCCCCCCCCCCTCTCTCTCTCTCAAACATGCCCAGTCATTTGCCAACCATTAGACCCCCACCCCCCTAACCACAAGTATCCATGTACAGCACTAACTGATACACTCTGACCTCACATCACTAACCTCTAACCCATAACCTCTGACCCCTATGACTCGAAATCACAATGAACTTACTGTAACCTAATCTAACCTAAATGAACCTAAGCTAAACTAACCTATCCTAATTTAAATCGTCTAAGTGGAACCCAATCTAACCTAGCCTAACCTAACCACGCTGAACCCAATCTCTTACCTCAGTGAATTCAACACCCAATTCTAGTTCAGCTGAATCAAATATCACTGTATCTGACCTCAACGAATCAAGTCTAACCTAGCTTATCACCTCTGACCTCATTCACTCTTGCCTCAATGAACTCTGCTTCTGACTTCAGGTAACCTCTGTTTTCGCTGACCTAAACCTGACTGTACCGTGATGTGATATTCTAATTCACTTCTGATGACACAAGATGATTTTATTCAGTTTACTAGAACCCTTTGGTAATGAAGTTAATGAAGGATGTACACAGCACTTCCAACACGAAAAGTGTACCCTGTCTATCTGTCTATAGCCAGACGCCATATTCTCGCAAGGGGTGGCCACAAACAAATCACCTCCGTCTCACCCTAACCACTGCCAGTTCGCTGCTCTCTCCCCAGCTTATATCCCCCCCTCTCTCATATACCTCTCTGCTCCATCCTTCCATTTCTATCCTGAGGTGAATAAACACGTCTGAAGACAAGAGATAAGATACATCATTGGAGTTAAGGGGATGAACTCTGACTACCAAATCAAACGGAGTCCACCAGTCTGATCCTCTGATTGCAGTCAGAGGATGATTTTTTTTTTTCTTCTTTACTATGGACATCCCGAATAATTTTATTCACATTAAAAAAAATAATAAAATCAGGACGCAAATGCTCAGAACCTGGAACGTTGTCCTTCAACAGAAAGCTGAACAAAAGAGAGCCAAATTCCAGGTCCGTCCTGGTCTTTGTAAAAAGCGATCGTACAGAAAGTGATGTGACATATGCGTACAAACTGTTCTTGTCACTATTCTTTACTCCCTGTTTGTATCGCTTCCCCATTGTGACAGGCAAGCAGCACCCGTTTCATTATTCGATCTCATTCCTATTCCTGTCAAACTCTCTGCTGCATATAAACTGTCATATCACTCTTTCATATACGCAGATGGTCAGCTCTGGAACTGTTCTCTTTAGTTTGTTTTCCCATTGTTTATGTGACCAGCCATTTCGAAATGAACGGACCTTCAGTTTGGGTGACCTATTGTTCGACTTTGGAAGGGACAAGTTCTGCAGGCTCGCAGCCTTGGTATGTCTCTCTCTTGTTTTCTTGTTTCTTTTGCAACACACACACACACACACACACACACACACACACACACACACACACACACACACACACACACACACACACACACACACACACACACACACACACACACACACACACACACACACACACACACACACACACACACAGCACAGCACAGCACAAGTCGAGAGTATGCAACCTGTCTCTCTACCACAAACGACACCCCACAAAAAAAAAAGAAAAACACACACAAACGCACTCAAAAAGGGCAAGAGGCGACCGCTCATTAAAACTGCATGTGTGGTAATGCTAAGACAACAGGGCAGGCAAAAAACACAGAAGGATGGAAAATGAAACACAAACAATCGTGCTTTGGCGAAACAGGGTGAGCGTGGAGAGGTAGATGTGTGTGTGTGTGTGTGTGTGTGTGTGTGTGTGTGTGTGTGTGTGTGTGAGAGAGAGAGAGAGAGAGAGAGAGAGAGAGAGAGAGAGAGAGAGAGAGAGAGGGAATACCTGATCAGGACAGTATATACAGTACATGTACATCATGGTCCCGTGAGTTATTGATGAACTATATTCACATATTAAAATAAATTGTTTTTACTGAGCAATTTCGGCCTGACCTGGCAACTCTTCAAGTCAGAGTCGGATCAAAGATATCATATCAAAATCACTGTTTCAACATCCAAAGATAATTTTTGTATTGAAACAATTGTGGTAGGTGGGGGCGCTCACCATCCACTCATTCTATGTAGTACTGCTTTGGATGTCTGCCCTTTCCTCCCTTCCTTCCTCTTCTGTCTTCCTTCATTCTTTCCTCGTCCTTCTGTCCACGGGTGGCTTTACACTCCCTCTTCTGTCTTTTTTTCCTTCAGTCTCTCCTCTTCCTTCTGCCTATGGGTGGCTCTACACTAAGTGACAAGCCAAATAGTTTCCTGTACACAGGAAAACCATTTGGTACGGTGGATGGTAACCATATAACCAAATTATGGCGCCTGGTGGTTTAGTGAGTAATTAAAGCGCTCCAATTGGCTTGAGTCGGTGCAGGTTTATATCCTAGGGGTAGGGTTTACTGTTCACGTATTGCCACCCAAGAATGAGTTAGGCTGAGCACTCTCATCTTAAATGTCAGGACCAACTTTCCTAGCACCGGGCTCCTACGCTCCTCATGGGGTAACGGGATTGGATGATAGATGGATGGATGAACAATTACAGTATAGTCTACAGCCCTAGATGAATCTCTGTTACAATAATTACCTTTATAACAAAATCATCTCTACCTGAAAAACGAAATGATTTCTAGGCAGGCACATTATCACTGAACACAATAAATGGTATATATATATTTTTCAATGTGGCAGGAAATGGAATTGCTGGCGCAGACTTCCTGTCCATTATGGTATAGCAGAGGAATGACATTTTGAGGCAGATGAATATTACTTGTGGAGAAATTAGATGTGTTTTTGTACACCTGTCAGTTTGATTGGTTGTTTGTATATGTCTGTGTAATTTTCACTTTATCAATCTGTCTATCTTTTCCTGTCTTTCTGTGTATCTATCTAACTGTCTCTCTATCTGTTTATCTACTTGTGCTCTTTATCCACACACACACACACACACACACACACACACACCCAGATATATATATATATATATATATATATATATATATATATATATATATATATATATATATAATCATCATCATCAGCCGTTGAGGTCCACTGCAGGACCGGCCCATCCCTACCGAAGCAATATATATATATATATATATATATATATATATAATGTCTCTCCTTCCCAGCTCTCTCTCTCTCTCTCTCTCTCTCTCTCTCTCTCCCATTTCACACCTGGTCAGTTGCTTTTATACAGCTGTCAGACATGTTTTTAAGGTACGGTATACTGACGGCCTGACGCCACCTCATCAGACAAGCTAATTTGAGGACGTGTTACTCTGGCTGACAATATGCTGGGCTTAGGTTTTTGCCGATGAGAGATTATGGGTTTACTTTTGTCTGTCTGTAATCTGTGTGTGCGTGCGTGCGTTTGTGTGTGTGTATGTGTGTGTGTGTGTATGTGTGTGTGTGTGTGTGTGTGTGTGTGTGTGTGTGTGTGTGTGTGTGTGTGTGTGTATTAGCGTGTGTACACATATATCTGCCTCTTTGTTTGCCTACCTGCATCCCTGCCTGCCCATCTACGAGTATATGTGTATGTTTCTTTATTTGATTCTTTCCTACCTGTGAAACAAATTAATGACAAAATCAAAGCGTAAATGTGTGTGATTTGCAATACTGAACAAAAGCCTTGAACAGATACAATAGAGTGTTAATTTCTTAAGAAAATTGCCAGTGTGAACACAAAATTCTTCAAACTATCTCTTCATCTTTCCACCTGGACTAACAACCTCAGACTCTACTGCCATTGATTTAGCTTAGATAATGCAATGTATTTCGTTATAACTGGCATTGTGGTGAAATATAATATGTTTCCAGAACAATGTTGTCACAACTTCGGAAGTTTACACAACAAGAGCATGCTAGATCACCACTTGGAAAGTAAATTTCATGCGGTTAATAAGAGCAACTCGTTGTGATGGAGGTTGAAAAATATTCCATTAAACATTTCAGTGAGATTTCAACTTTTATCTATCTGTCTATTTATCTCTCTATCCATCTATCTATCTATCCATCAACCGATCTTCCTATCTATCTATCTATTCTCGCGAACTTTCAACGATTTTACTGTATTTTGGATTAACTTCTCGTTGTGATGGGGCTTAATATACACTATCATTTTTACATTGGAATTTGATACCTGGTATGCAATCAGTGAGATGGTTATATGAGATCTAAATGAATAAATGAATTGCTCTAGTGGGTGCCGTGTGTTACACATATTACTGTAAAATGTCAACAAGTCCGCTGAGGAGACTGCGTATATATGTACTGTATGTACACACAACAAAAAAACTATCGTTACACCTTCTGCGCGATATAAAATGACACACGAATGAAGGTTTTTGATAACAGCCTCCTCCATTGGTATCCCTGCGTGTGTTTGTTGCATATTTATTATAAGCTATATCCATTGCTTCTCCCATGCATATTTCTACCTCGTCCTATTTGGCAATTCACCCACTGTCAGGCTTACCAACCCTAGCGAGACAGCCAGGTTGTTCAGTATGAAACACATCGGACCCCCCTGTAACGATAGTTTTTTTTTGCTGTATATATATATATATATATATATATATATATATAACGTATGTATTTGCAACTATTTTCTATAGAGGTATTTGTTCTACATTTTAACTCGCTTGTTTATAAACCTTACTTCTATACTCAACAGTAGAGTGCCCTTTGTGAGTGCGTAACGAGCGAGCAAGCGTTTGTATGTACGCCTATTGCCATAATATCATTTTGATGTAAACTTTCATTTCTGGTGAGGTAGCTGAACATTAACAGAGGAATAACTGAGCTAAAATACTTACTTGCCCCCCTCTCTGGAGGTACACACAGCAAAAAAACTATCGTTACAGGGGGGTCCGATGTGTTTCATACTGAACAACCTGGCTGTCTCGCTAGGGTTGGTAAGCCTGACAGTGGGTGAGTTGCCAAATAGGACGAGGTAGAAATATGCATGGGAGAAGCAATGGATATAGCTTATAATAAATATGCAACAAACACACGCAGGGATACCAATGGAGGAGGCTGTTATCAAAAACCTTCATTCGTGTGTCATTTTATATCGCGCAGAAGGTGTAACGTTAGTTTTTTTGTTGTGTGTACATATTGCGAGGCGCCGTAGCATTTATCATTCGCCCAGTGTGCAGTTCTCTGCTCCTGACTTGCCATGTCAACGAACTGCATCGGTAAAAGCTTGGTTATTGATCGAATGATGAAACTCAGAGATGGGGCAATTACCCTTGCCGATTTCTCCCCCTAAACACAGAAAAAACGTTTATGTAAAATTATGAGATTAATATCCAATAATCAATTGTTGAAATTCATGCAATAAAACACTGTGTTACAACAGGAAATCTTTAAAAATTCTATTTCATATTGGAGCATGTGAATTGAAGCCCTCGATACATTCCCTTACAAAGCTGGAGTTCCAAAAGGTTTCTTTGGTCTCATGAGTAAGTATATAGCTAAAAACAAAATTTACTGAATGTATCTACTACTTACTGAAAAAGTCTTTTCTCTATCTCACATAGTAGAAAAGTTATTAGCCTCTGAATATTATCGTGGTCGGGCTGTGTTGCGTCGGGACCGCTCATTTTTCAACTGAACGTAAACATCGCTTCGCTCTTTGCTCGTTCATCATTAGAATTGTTTTAAAGCATTTTAATAACAAAAATCGTACCTGACTGGTATTAACAAATACAAAACAAGAAGCAAATCTAAATAAGTGCAGCTTTCGTGACCATCAGTTGGTTTGAGGCCAATCATTAGATTTTGCCCTGTAATCTTGACCTTTGACTGAATGCTCTCAGAATCGAAATACTTCATTCATGCTCGAGCCTCAATTATTCCACAAAGTTTGGCCAAACCAAACCAAAACTGAGTTGGGCTTGCCCTGTGACAGGATTATTTGGCCTTTCCTAGTGGCCTTGTCCTTTAACTGATTGTGTTAAAAATCGAGTCCTTTGTATCCCTGCCTTACTACGAGTCTTTCTTCAAGTTTGGTCTGATTCAGAGAAAAAAAAAAAAGTTGAAATTGCCATGTGGCATTGACCTTTTACCTATTGTTCTGAAAACAATAGATTGGCCCCTTGGCCGATCCTCAACACATCTTCCAAGTTTGTTTAAATAGGATAAAAAAATGTTTCAGTTATATTCACACATACGCAGGCACACAAGTCGAATTTTGTCCTTGCTTGTGACTTTGACCTTGACCTTTCACTGGTTGCTCTGAAAATCACACCCCTTCTTTCTTGCCATACCCTCAGACCATCTACCAAGTTGGATATAAATCGCGTGAAAATGTGCGAGCTGACCTGGCTAGAACAAAGTCTGACCTAGCTCTGTGACATTAACCTTTGCGCTGTTGTTTTTAAAAACAGGAACTTAATCCTCTGACTGTCCCTAAATCCTTCCACCAAGTTTAGTTAAAATCGGATAAAAATGTTTTGAGTTTTTTGCTTGCTCACACACACACACACACACACACACACACACACACACACACACACACACACGGCAAGCAAAACATCCGCACGCTTTTGTTTCACGAGGGAGGGTACGGTGAACAGTGCCTCATTGTGCTGGATAGGTAGTTTTTTTTTTTTTTTTTTCCTAACTACTTTATCAGGAGAAGTCTTTCCGAGGCAGAATATTATCATCTGGAGGTAGCATGTGTATTCGCAAGAGAGAGAGAGAGAGAGAGAGAGAGAGAGAGAGAGAGAGAGAGAGAGAGAGAGAGAGAAAGTCTTTCTGCTGACGATGTTAAAAGTTTAGTGCAAACTCTGAACAAGGTTTAAGAAAGCTGATACTTAATTTTCCATATTCGATGACAATTATGTTTTACCTCTTTGCTGCTGTGGGCGCGCGAAGGTGCACGGATTTTATTCAAGCTATATTCAGGCCATTTTACTGTGCTGAGGAAATTTCTAACAGTCTGGAGGTTAATGGAGAGTTACTAAGCGTCTAACTACTAAAACATCCCCCAGCTGAACAAAGAATCCTGTGGCAAGGGTAAAGGAAAGGTTGAAACAGACGGCATGAGGCGCTTGGCCGTGGTGTTCATGTCCATAACATTGAGTATGAGCCTGTGGTGAGTTATTCAACCCACTCTCCTGGGATACAAGGCTACTGCATCATCCACGTTACCACAGTTGCCTTCCCTAGGTGTTATCATAGGTACACACTTACCTATTAACTCACAAAGGGTAGATGGACACCTGTGTCAAATGACGCCACCTACTCACACCAGGATTCGAACCCTGACGCTACCAGGCCGGCATCTTCAGTAAGTGACAGTAATCACTCAGCCGCCGCTATTAACGAATCCCGTCTATGGAGGACGAAAGGGTCAATGGACCGATGAATTTACAGGCGACTTCCAAATAACGATCGTATGGTGACAGCTATAATGAAGTATAAGTGCCGTTGTGGTGACCTGATGGTGTGCTCTACTGTAAAATGTCATCTCTCTCTCTCTCTCTCTCTCTCTCTCTCTCTCTCTCTCTCTTTCTCTCTCTCTCTCTCTCATTCGCCAATTAGTTAAAGATAGAAATGAATTCCCCCATAACTTCAGTAGAACATTCAGACTCGTGCCAAGGACCCAAAGACCATATCGAATTCAGTAACGATGACTGTGTACTAAGTACAGAGTGATGGAAAAGTCTCTGTTAGTGGGAGCAGGGTGGAGTTTTGACAGTTTGTGGTGTGGCTGTGTGAGGTGTGGTTGGACAGTGTGAGGTATGGTAGTGGTAGTGACATGTCAGTGTGTGTGTGTGTGTGGTGTTGTAGTGAGTGTGACGATATGGTGTGTGACGGAGTAATGTGAGGTGCGGCAGTGTCATTTACTCTTACTTTTAACAGGCATTTTCAGTCCTTTCCACCCTCACCGAAAACTAGCCGAGCACCTGGGCACGCTGGTTGGTATGTCTGATTGTGAAGTGACGTACTTTGAAGTCATTAGACTGGTATACGGTGCAGTAGCCACTGCTGATAGAGATAAATATACTTCAGATGTCAGATTCATGGTGTATACAACGTTCAGATACATTTTGGCCAGCGTACATAACTGGTCAACTCTGAGAGAGATTTCCTTTATCTTTTCTGCTTCCTACGATCTCTAGTGTTTCACGTCTGTGACTTTCTTTAAGGGCGACAGTTTCTGCAGTCCTTAAGTGTTTGGTTCCCTCTTTCTGAACAGAAGAACACAAATATGCTAACATGCTTAGCTTAAAAGTGGCCTCTGATAGTGATAGCATTAAAAAATCGTCACAAAAGTGGAAGGATCAATGGAAACTTTTGATGTGTTCAGTTTAGAGAGGCCCTTCTTGACCTTAATCTAATTGCTTGATGGTGGCAAGAATGAAACTCAAAGCGCGTCATCGCAGTGAAAGGATGAAGGTTAATAAACTTAGGACTAGTTGGTTGCCTGTTTGTCTTCAGGAGAACCCCGCTTGTCATTTACGCTAGCTCACAAATGCTGCAGTCGTACCCCATTCATTAATTATTCCCGGCAAGACCAGACTAGCAGCAATTAGGTTAATCAAGCCACTAGTATCATCATTTGGACCAGATCTGCAGACCAACATGGTGTTCTCGCGTGGATTGCTGAATTATTTTTCTTTCATAAAAGAGGGAGAGGAAGCTAGTAAGAGATTCACAAATGAAAGATATGAGAAGTGAAGAAATTGACATCATTCTTTTTACTATCTGCCTTACTTTCTTCAGTTATAATCTGTCTCACTTTCGTCAATATGTCTCCCTTTTTTAATTATGCCTTACAAATTTTGCCTCCATTAAAGCCTAGACCTTAATTTTACGTTGAGGTTTTAGACATCATTTTTCTACTTTGGTTCGTAGAGAAAGAAGAGGAACATAAGCAGAGAAAAGTAAAGAACTTAAAGGAAAGGGAAGAGAAGAATCTGTCTCCCTATCATTGATATATGCCCTACTTTATACTTCTTGATATGCGTGTTTGGAAGTTTGTAGAGATTTCTGAATTATTTTTCTTTCGTAAAAGAAGGTGAGAGAAGATGCAAAGCATACAAAGGGAAGCAAACAGCAACAGATCCAATGGTATTTTCGAGGCCGCTTGTTACAATGACGCCTAAGACTGTGCTATTTATTTCTTTGCTTTAAGGAGAATAACTGTAAAGCAAGATAAAGATAGACAAACGCATAAGACAGCGCTATTAGAAAGGACAGTATGGTCATCTTCAAAGGGAGAAATGTCCAAAGCTGAATAAAGTGATCTGACACTATCTGGAAGTTTAATATAAGAGCATTATCAGTCAATGTAGCTAGAGAACCTCACAAGTCTGTCTCAGTGTCTTTCAATGTATTATTACTTCCTTTATGATTTCCCACACTTTCTTTAACCCTTTCGATCCCGGATGTCATTTTAGTTCCTTCTTACCACCACCACTACTACTACGGTCAATTTTCTGTAGTTCACATCGCTCGATCTCGGCAAGGCCAATAAGACTTATTGGCCTTGGATCCCGGAAACCTGACACAACCAAGTTGTAGACCACGTTATTTTGAGCCTATTACGCTACGAACTTGTTTTCGGAAATGTATATCTAACATGAAAATCCTATATTTAATTACCTCGGATCTCCTCTCAATTTCTATCTTACGTGCAGCTCTTACCCTCTGCACGGGCCGCTCTGAGGCGTGACGTCACGTGGCTACTGTGCATGCTCGGACCTCACATCCTATCTATCTATCTATCTATAGCCCGACGCCCTAATCCCGCAAAGGGTGGCCGCACACAAAACGCCTCCAAGTCACTCTGTCACCCACCATTTGACTCCCTTCCCCCCAACTCACCCCCCCCTCCCTCATATACCTCTCAACTCCATCCCTCCACCTCATCCTCGGTCTACCCCTCCCTCTCCCTCCCTCCACCTCACCTACATACACCCTCTTACAGTCAGTCTTTCATTCTCCATTCTCTCCACATGTCCAAACCACCTCAGTGTATTTCTCCTAATCTTTTCAACCACATCCACATCTACCCCACAACGTTCCTTCACTTCTTCATTCGTCAACCTGTCCCTCCACGTCACTCCACATGCTCCTCTCCAGTAACTCATTTCCACTGCTCTCACTCTTGACTTGTTCCCCTCTTGCAAGGTCCACGCCTCGCTTCCATACGTCAGGGTAGGGATCACAATACCATCATGCAGTGACTTCTTAACTTCCATACTCACCTCCCTATTTCTCATCACTGCTTTCAGTGTACCAACAACCTTTCTTCACTGCTGTACCCTTTCACGTATTTCATCCCCCAAAGTTCCATCCTTACTCATCACACTACCCAAGTACTT
Source organism: Coenobita brevimanus (assembly GCF_032717465.1). Taxonomy (NCBI): domain Eukaryota; kingdom Metazoa; phylum Arthropoda; class Malacostraca; order Decapoda; family Coenobitidae; genus Coenobita; species Coenobita brevimanus. Next base: position 11,408,246 of record NC_137011.1, read on the forward strand.
GAATGCACTCACATTCTCCATATCCTCACCATCCAACCTCACTGCACACTCTGTGACTTCATTCCTCTCAAACACATCCACTGAGATTAAAATCGGCCAAAATGCGGGCCAATCAAATCGCTGACACCGTTTGCATATCTTCAAATTTCAAATATCCGAAGTAAGGGATATTATATCCCTTACTTCAGACTTCAGTCAGTTGCACGATGGCTTCCTCATGTAGTGGGTGTACTCTGATGGATGTGAGGCCATCGCTCGTTTTTTTTTTTTTTTTTTTTTTTTCTTATGAATAACCTTTCGGTAGTTCATATCACTCGATTTCGATTTTTTTTCTGGTAGATTCTAGTGTCATTTAAATGAATTTGAGCTTCATTTTTGTCGGAAATCACTCGTTCGGATATAGGCCTAAGGCACCCCTAAGTCCGGTACCCAAGGCCATCTCCAAAACAAGTAAATTCCGACAAAAAGTGAAAAAAAAAAAAAAAATCAGATCACACCAAAACAACTAGAAAATCGGATTTCTAACCTAACTCAACCTAACCCAACCTACCCTAACCTAAACTAACGTAACCTAACCTTAAATGTCGTTGTCAGAGGATTCAGTATCCCCAAACGCCTCTTCCTTGTGTTGAGGGTTCCGGTTGAGGGACTCTGCCGACGACATTTAAGGTTAGGTTAGGTAGGTCAGAAATGTGATTTTCTGGTTTCAGTGTGATTTGAGTTTTTTTTCTTCATTTTTTGTCGGAATTCACTTGTTTTGGAGATAGCCTTGGGTAGACCTATCTTTCAAACGGGTGACTTCCGACAAAAATGACGCTCAGATTCGTTCAAATCACACTAAAATCGATCAGATTTTTTTTTTTTTTTCGAAATCGAGTGATGTGAACTACAGAAAATTGACCACTACCACTACTACTACTAGTACTAGTACTACTACTACTATTACTACTACTACCACTACTACTACTACTACTCTCTCTCTCTCTCTCTCTGGTGAAGGGGTTTATGAAGGTTACAGCTAACCTCTCCTGTTGGAAGAGTCTCTCCTAAGATGAATGAACAGCTCAGGAACTGGCAAGTATAAAGAAAGAAAAAGTCACCTGCCTCGCCTGCCTAAAATGTTACACTTCGTTATAATCGTTGTTTACAAATCTTACCTACGTTCTTCTAAATCTGTCTTCAAAATATCTTACTTTCATTAAAGTTTCTATCTCTAGTCATGACTTTCTTTCAGACGGTCTCCTGTCTTTCCCAATCTGTCATTCTATCCTCAGCTCTTTATATATCCCAGTTAGAAAAAAAGAGATGGGTACCATTTCTCCCCCCCTCTCACTCTCTCTCTGCCCACCCTTTCCTAGTAAACCTCTTTCTCCCTCTCCCTCTTTCACTTCCCTCCCCTTCCTCCCTTCTCCCTTCTCCTCTATCCTGGTCTTTCTTCCTCTCCCTCTCTCCCCTCCCCATTTCCCCGCTCCCGTTCCCTGTCTCCCTTCCTCCTCTCCCTCTCCCTCCTCCTCCTCCTCCTCCTCCTCTCCGAGTATGTTTGGCCAACCATTTATTCTCATTCTCCCTTATTTGTCTTCCTCTCTCGCACTCTTTCTTTCTCTCTCTCTCTCTCTCTCTCTCTCTCTCTCTCTCTCTCTAGCTGCAACAACAAGAACAGTAGTAACAACAACAATACCAAACAAAGATTGAAAAAGAAAACCACCATCATCTTAATTACCAACCACAACAACTACAACAAGGATAACAACACAAAGATAACCACAATAACAACAACAAAAAATTGGAAAAACACAACAAAACAAAGAGAATAAGTACAGAAAAAATGGATGAATGAAAAAAAGTGTTCCTGTAACTGAATGAGAGTTTACAACCGGACTGAGGGTATTCAAGAGGTGTTGTGTTTGTTTCTGTGTTTGTTGTTGTTGCTGTGTGGGATGGAGTTTGCTTATGGTGTGTTTGTTGTGCTTGTGTTCTGTGCTTGTTGTTTGTTTGCTAGTTATTTGCTGGGTTTTGCTTACTGTCTGATTTCTATGCTTGTGTGATTGTTTTTGTTTCATTGCTGTGTTGATGTACTTGTTGCATATGTTGTGTGTTTATTTATGTGTGATTGTCGTGTTTATTAGTCATTAAGGGGTATGGTAAGATGAGCATATGTGGACAGGTGTAGGATGTATCTGACTAGGTGTGGAATATGTTCGTATCTTGACGGGTGTGGAACGATTCAAGGTTCAGGAATATCTTGACAAGAGAAGGTAGATTTGACAAGTGTGAGGCCAACTTAAGAAGGTATACCAGAAAGATATGGACAGGTGTGTGTGTGTGTGTGTGTGTGTGTGTGTGTGTGTGTGTGTGTATGTGTGTGTGTGTGTGTGTGTGTGCGCGATAGTTAAGCAGATATGGGTTAAATCTGGCATGTTTATCTGAAGTATAACCAGTATGACTTAAGCATAGATAGGCACTTGTTGTTACTAGACTGAGTTGGATAGATATGGAGAGGAGTGGGTTTGATTAGACAGTTATGGAGTTGATATGCAAGAAGTTAAAAATAGGCAACTCTTAAGCAGATCTCAACAGCGGTAGGGTAATAACGCAGATAAGCACACGCGTGGAACAGATGTGACAAATATTGGTAGGTATGAGGATGACGGATATGGCGTTGAAATCAGGTGTGTGTACATTAAACAAGCATTTATTATATTGAGACAGATGTGGACAGGTGCGAGTCAGATTTAGATTGGTGTGTGCAGGTCTGGTAGATTTAGAAAGTTTTGGGTGATAGATATAAAGAACATTTGACAGACATGGGTTGCAAATCGGCATGAAAAGTTTATTCGTATACGTGGACTGGGTAATATTAGCAAGGTATGGATGGGTGTGGGTTAGATACAGACAAGGATGTGGAGTGAAGATGAAAACAAGACAGCAGTGGACAAATGACGGGGAGATTTTAACTGCTGTGGACCAGTACTGGGTAGATAAAGACTGCTGTGGATGAGAATTAGACAGATATGCAGAAGGTACGACAGGTGTGGATCAAATCTAGACAGGTGTGCATATGTGATGATAGGATTTGACAGGTATGGCTTGAAATCAGGCGAAATTAGACAGAACTAAGGCATGTTCAAACACCTGTAAGTTAATATTAGACAGATATGGTCAGATGTGGGTTAGATAGAGTCAGGTGTGTGCAGGTGTGGGCCGCCGGGTAGACAGAGCCTCCGGGCCCACCCAACTGGCCCAGAGGAATGTACTCTCTTCCATCCCTCCCCTCCCCTCCCATCCCCCTCTCCTCCTTACCTCCCTCCATTCTTCTCTCCAATTCTTCCCTCCCTACATTCTCTCTCTCTCTCTCTCTCTCTCTCTCTCTCTCTCTCCCTGTCTGTCTGTCTGTCTGTCTGTCTGTCTGTCTGTCTGTCTGTCTGTCTGTCTCTCTCTCTCTCTCTCTCTCTCTCAGGAGGTGGCCTTGTGAACATGTGTACCTTAACTCGTGTGTGTGTATGCTTGTGTGTACGTGTGTGTGTATGTATGTGTGTGTACCTGTGTGCATGTGAGGCCCCTAAGGACATAACCTAATGGTGTGTCCCAGTCCCCTCTCCCTCTCCCTTCTTCCTTACTCCTCCTCTTCCCCTTCCCCTTCTCCTCTTCTCTCTCTCTCTCTCTCTCTCTCTCTCTCTCTCTCTCTCTCTCTCTCATTATCACCATCATCAATATCCCTCCACTTTTATCTCCTCTTTAACCTTTCCTCCTGCCTTGTTCTCCCTTTCTTGCCTCTTTCGTCTCCCTTTCTTCTCCTTCTTCTCCCTATTCTTTCCTTCCTTTTATTTCTCTTCCCCTCTCTTCCCCTCTCTTCCTCTTGCTACAGTCATCGGCAACAGTTATTTTTAATGAAATACTTGCTGTCACCAGACGATTTTATTCAGCATTGGAAACACTTCTTGGCCTCAGAAAATCAGAAGCGCCCTACGGTAAGGTTCTTATTCTCGTCGGTTGAGAAAGATCCCTAACATTTTCTTCTTAGCGATTCATTTTGTTTCGTACACCTTATTGTCCTCTTGTGTATTAAATACTTAATTCCAATATCACAAGACCTCATAAATAACATATAAAAGGATATTAACCACCTAAACCCAAAATAAATCTCTAAGGAAATGGGGTTAGAGAGACAGAATCCAATATGAATATACCTTTTAACTTTGTTCTTCCTACTGATAGATGATCAAGTTTGTTTAGGAGAGGCTGCTCAAACTGTATGTCCCCTGGAAATGAAATTTATGATGATGATGATATAAATGCAAAAAAAAGAAAAAAGACAAAAACACTAATTCCTTATACATACATACTTACATACATACATACATACATACACACACACACACACACATATATATATATATATATATATATATATATATATATATATGTATATATATATGTGTGTGTGTGTGTGTGTGTGTTGTGTTGTGTGTGTGTGTGTGTGTGTGTGTGTGTGTGTGTGTGTGTGTGTGTGTGTGTGTGTGTGTGTGTGTGTGTGTGTGTGTGTGTGTGTGTGCTACTGCAAACTGGCAAAGAGTAAAGGTTTGGGTCAAAAGAATAAATTTAATTTGTATTCAACTCTCCTTCCGTCACAGGAAATGTTGATTAGCTTTGCTGATGCGTTCCTTTTCTATTGAGTTGTATCACCGGTGCTCTTCATTTAACTGACGGATATTCTCTCTCTCTCTCTCTCTCTCTCTCTCTCTCTCTCTCTCTCTCTCTCTCTCTCACACACACACACACACACACACACACACACACACAGGAGTACAATGACAAGAGCATTTCCGGGAGTACGAAATGAAGGGAGGTGAAGGGCAAGTCGTCATTATAAAGGACGAAGTACCAAGAAGCTGCTAAGAAGCTGTGTATGTTTGAAAGTAAAAGTATTTTTCTGAGCAATTAACTGAAACATAAAATTGGACAGAATGTGATATCAGTGTAATTAACTATCATCATTATCATTATCGTTATTCTCTTTATAATCATTGTCTCATCTATCATTATATTCATCACCATTATCATTATTTTATCTTCATCATCATCATCACGATACACTGAAATGAGTAAAAGTAAATGGAATGAATAAGAAATGAATAAAAGTAACAAATACTGATGAAATATTAACAGAAACGAATGAAAGTAAATATTATTAAAATGAACAGAAAATGAATGTGGCTGAAGAGATGAAATGCGAATAAAGCAATTATGATATAAATACCTGTATAACAGTTTAGAAAATTAATAAAATGAAAGAGCAACAAATAACTGATCGAAAATAAAGAAAACTGTACGTAAGTGAATAAAAATGAAGAAAGATGGGAAAATGTTATAAACGAATAACAATAAAAAGAAAATAGATGACAGAATAGAAAAAGAATTTTTGGATAGCAGATCAGTTTAAATAAAAAGAATTGAATAAAGAATGAACAGAAAAGGAGGGAGGATTTTACGAAGATAGGACTGGTTTGAAAGGAGTTAAGAAAGATTTACTGATGAATGACGAAAGTGAAGAATGAAGAAACCCCTCAAATTAACCTCTTCAGTGAGATGACTTGTTTTTATCCTTTATTTTTGCCAACACCAAAGACTTTATATGCCTCGGAATGATCTCGTGCCGTGTAAGGGTGAATGGACAGTATTCATGCCGAGTTTCATAGGTTTTTACTTCTATCTTTTTGACTAGAGTTTTAAAATGTCATACTGAACCTCTTAATTAAACTGAAAAGAAAGCCTGCACTGCTGAAATTTTTCCCTCAGCTGAATAATATACTCTTGTGGTAGCAAGAATACAACAGATAACATCTACAGTATGTTGCTTTTATAGGATTACAGGAGACACCTCAATATGAAAGGGCTATCTTCAAAAATCCCTCCAGTCCGAATGACATTTTTTTGTAATTGATGCTTGCTGCTTCCAGGCTATTTTATTTAACTTAAAAAAGACCTATAATAGCGGAGAAGCTTATGAAGTATATACTCGTACCTAACCCCTCGATTGTGAAAGACTATCCTAAATTTAGTAAAATCGTCAGGAAGTTTCAAGAAAAAGATGAATAATAATACATCAAATAACACATCATAGGACTGAATGGGTAAAACGTTTCAGACAGAAACAATCACCATTACCTGCTGTTGTACAGTGATATCTGTTTCAGTCTTTTACCATTGAGCGTTTTTTTTTTTTTTTTTTTTTTTTTTTTTTTTTTTTTGAAGGGATGGAGACGTCGCTAAATGAAGAGATTGATCCTTTTAGTACGAAGAAGTCTTTTATATCTAATTCCCTCCACCTCTAGACTATTTCATTCAGCTTAGGAATGAATATCCGAATTGCAAGGCAAAGATGCTGCCTTCATTCAGTCCTTCACTTTTAAGGTGGCCTCCTTAGCTGAGTGAAACTGTTTTGTAGCAATAAGAAGAAAATATATCATCATCATCATCATCCAATCCTACACTGCCCCATGAGGAGCGTAGAAGCCCGGAGCTAGGCAATTTGGTCCCGACATTTAAGATGAGAGTGAGCAGCCTCACTCATGCCTGAGTGGCATTACATGAGCAATAAACCCCAACCTCCCCTTGGATATAAACCTGCACCGGCTCAATCAAATTGGAGCACCTTAATTACCCACTAAATCACCAGGCACCAAAATTTGGTTGTATGGTTACCACCCAGCGTAGTAAATGGTTCCCTGGTGTACAGGAAACCATTTGGCTTGTCAGTCAGTGTAGAGTCACCCACAGGCAGAAGGAAGAGGAAAGAATGAAGAAAAGTAATACAGAAGAGGGAGTGTAAAGTCACCCGTAGGCAGAAGGACGAGGAAAGATTGAAGGAAAAGAAGACAGAAGAGGATGGAAGGGCAGAAGGATGGAGGAGAGGAAAAGGCAGACACCCGAGAGCAGCACTACCTTGAGTGAGTGGATAAGAAAAAGAGAAAAGATATCTCCAGATTGAAATGGTAAATAAAATTAACTGCTGCATACTTTCTATGTGGCTCTAACTTCTCTTGTGAGTGTGAATTATAAACCAGACACTCTCACTAACAGCATGAATTCCATCAGCTGGAGGACATTTTTTATATTTTTTTACTACCGTCAGGCATTTTTATTTTATTTTATGAGAGCCTTTCCAAAATGGAGGAGTTACATACAGCCTTCATTAACAACTTCACAACTATTGGTCTTTCCCAGGTCTTATAAAATTTTGTGGTGTATGCAAGAATAAAATATAGACATGTCATCGTAGTCAAGGGGTAACTCTAAGATATCTTACACTGCAGAATGATTGAATAAAAGAGTAAATTTAAGTGGAATAAGGCCTGAGAACCCAAGGCATAAAAACAGCAGAATAAGAGGTACTATTCATAAAACAGAGGAAGAACAAAGACACTGATGAGAGAGGATGGGGAGAAGGGGGAAGAAGAGAGACAGGGGGAAGAAGATAGGAGAAAAAAGAGGAGGGAAAGGTAGGAAGAAAGTGAGGAAGTGACGAGAAAAAGAAAGGGAGGAAAAGAGGTGAAAAGGAAGGGAAAGAGAGGGGAAAAAGATTGTGGAAGAGTGAGAATAAGGAGGTGGGAGAACTGAGAGAAGAAAATGAGAATTGAGGTGTGAGAATGAGAGGCATGAGAAGGGAAAGAAAGGAAGAGATGAGAGGAGGAGAGGGGAAAAAGACAAGGCGATAGAGAAAAACGAAGACAGAAGAGGGGAAGATGAGTAAGAAATGAGAAAAATGAAGAGAAAAGGGAGAAATGCTTGACGGAGAGAGATGAAGAACGGGATAGAGGAATGAAAGTACAAAGAAAAGCAAAAGCAACTGATCAAGTAGACCTTTCGAGGCTGTTTGGTATAAGATTGGTTATAACCAACGTAGCTGCTCCATGGGTCAAAGACAAGGATAGGAAAATAGGAAGGCTTCCCCCATCCACCAAACCGTCCAGCCGAAGTTGGCACAAAACATGCATATGCTGTCATGGAAATTTCGTCGGGAAAGACTAAAGGAAATCATATTTAAACATAAATCGTCAGTATATAAAACATACTGATGCTGTTCTGAGGTTCCTGGCTCCATGTTTTGGACTGTTAGATATCGTAATTCAGAGTCGTATTTTTCAAAAGTAAGCATGCATACCTGGCGATTAGAAGACAAATACTTTCCAATTAAGTTTTTAATGTCAGTGCTGTATTGGAGTTTACCACATCAAGAGGCATCTTCTTCCATATAGTTACAGCTCTACTGACGAAGCGTTTATCTTCATGTTAGTGGAAACCCTCGCCAGTAATTTTATATTCATTTCCCATAACATAATTTGACTGATCTACCGTGAAGTACCTTTCAACATCTATATTATAATATATTTGATGACTTTGTATGCTTGAATTAAATCCCTTCGTAGTCTGCGTTTAGATAAGGTAAAGAAAATCAGCTTGTAGAGCTCCTCATATGTCTTATTTCCCAATCTAGGTATCATTTTTGGACCATTTGCTGTCTTCTTTCGTATTCCTCCGTTTTTTTTTTTTTTTTTTTTTTTTTTTTTTTTAATAGTAAAAAGGTGAACAGAACTGGACACAGTACTCCAAATGTAGGCATACTTGATGATTGGACAAGGTAGGGACAATATTTTCAGATTTATATTTGCTTGCTCTGACTATGGATGCAATTACTTATTTATTTATTTATCTATTTATTTATTTTGCTGCCGCTTCACACTGCTTACCGAGTTTCAGATAATTTGTTATGGATGCCCGTAAGGCTTGCCTAGGGCTTACATGATCAAATTAATGTTATTCATAGTATTGCTGGCCCTAACGTTTTCACTGCCAGTGTTTAACACTTTACGTTTGTTACTACTGAAATCCATCTGCCATGTTAATTAGCTGATCAAGATCTCTTTGAATTGTCCATCTTTGTGTTGCCGATTCTGCTTCGTTACCTATATTTGTATCATTTGCAGTTTCAGAGATCTTACAAAATAATCCTTCATCAATGTACATATCTATCTATCTATCTATCTATCTATATAACGACACAACACAACCCAGTGGCACTCAATCCAGCCTGATTCTTTTTCATTAATTGCAATTTTTTGTTTTCGTCCAGTACGCCAAATATCGATCTACCTGAGTATGTAATAAGCTATCATTAATAACTTTGTTTCCTTCTGTAGGAAATGGGAAGCTGCATTTTTACTGTGTGCTCACCATCCACTCACTCGATGTAGTGCCGCTCTCGAATGTCTGCCCTTTCCTCTCCATCCTTCTTTCCTTCCATTCTCTTCTCTTTCTTTCCTTCATTCTTTCCACTTCCTTCAGCCTGTGGGTGACTCTACACTGAGTGACAAGCCAAGTGGTTTCCTGTGCACCAAGAAACCATTTACTACGCTGGGTGGTAACCATATAGCTAAATTTTGGCGCCTGGTGGTTTAGTGGGTAATTATTGTGCTCCAATCGGATTGAGCCGGTGAAGGTTTATATCCAAGGGATGGTTGGGGTTTATATCCAAGTGGTGGTTGGGGTTGATTGCTCATGTAATGCCACTCAGGGATGAGTGAGGCTGGTCACTCTCATCTTAAATGTCGGGACCAACTGCCTAGCCCCGGGCTCCTACGCTCCTCATGGGGCAATGTAGGATTAGATGATGGATGGATGGATGTGTATTTATTTCCTATTGTAAATGCTGAAGCAAAAAAAATGATAAGATTTATCATTGTTTCAATTCTTCGTCGTATGCTCTCCATTATGTCTGACTAGGGAGCCCGTTGTTGGTGCTATTACCTTTTTGCTTCTGGTGTAGACGTAAATTCTTTTGAGTTTAATATAATGATGCTAGCAGCATGCGTTTCAAAGTTATTCTTACTTTACTTGATTTTATTACTTTTTTGCTTTTTGATGAGAATCATTTTTGTTTTTATGAATTTGAGTCTTTGCGTGCAAGTTTTTTTTTTATTATTATTATTGCTGACAGACAGTGCTTAACAGTGGTGCTTCACTGTTTTTGGTTTTATATTCTTTGCAGGCCTTCTCTTGCACAATACAATACATAACTGCATTGTTGAGAGTTACTATGGAAAATTGCTGTGCATCACTGATACCTGACATTTCAGCAATGGGATGTCAGTAACTATTGCATTCAGTTTTTGAAAATCATAGTCAGGCATTTTCTCATAATTTGCCTTACTGTGTTCATTGAGTTTGAGGTTAAATGAAAATGTAGTTGATCGCCTGCACTAAACTCATCTCCTATCTTGATGTTCCTAAATAACCTCATGTGGCCAATACATGTAAGATATATGCTCAATTCGTTGGTTGCTTTATGAACTGAAGCAACTGACTTTCTTACATGAGTGAATAAAGATGTTACCTAGTATGCAAACTTAGGGCTTCTCCCCATTTAAGAACTGGTAAGTTAAAATCACCATAGATGACAGTATTTTGGGTACAAGAGTTTTCAGAAGTTTGCTTGTAGATTTCACTATCGATGTCACATGACTGTTTGGGAGAAGGATGGAAAAAGAAGGATGGGAGAAAAGGGAAAAGAGGGAAAAGAGAGGAGAAAAGGAAAGATGATAATGGAGGTGAAAGAAGACTGAGGAGGAGGGAAAAGAGGAATGAGGAGGAGACATGAAAGGAGAAAAAAAGGGCAAGACAGGGTAGAGGAGGATAATAGAGGGAGAGGAGGAGCACTGGGGAGAAAAGAAGCATAGAGGGAGAGGAACACCGGGGAGAGGAGAAGAGTAGATAGATAGGAGGGGCATTGGAAGAGGTGAATAGGGAAGGAGAGGGGGTCTGAAAGCGGGGCTGAGGGTGATTGAAGGAGGGTAAGAGAATGAGGGAAGAGAAGGGAACGAGTATGAAGGAGGGTAATGGCATAGATGAATAGGAAGGAGGGAGGAAAGGAGGGAGATTAGGGAGGAAGGAGGGGGTATGGAGAGAGAAGGAGGGAGGGGAAGAAGAGGGAGATGTGAGGAAAAGTTGGTATGGGGAGAGAAGACAGAAACGGAGGGGGCTGAGGGGCGAGGGGGTATAGAGGTAGAAGATAAGGGAGATGAGGGGGAGGGGGAAAGGGGGAGGAGGAGGAAAGGGGGGGTAAATTCCAAGGAGCCCACCGGCCACGTCTTGCCTAAGGGTATGGGCAGAACACACACACATACATACACACATATATGTACACACACATATATACGTACACACACACACACACACACACATACTGGCTGAAAATATAGACAACGTCGCACATAATCAAATACGTACATACAGTATACATAAGCAAATACACATAAATTACAAACATACATACATGCATACACACATACTAGTGAACATATAACCACATACATGCATCCACACAGACATGGGTGTATACAGACACAAGAGAATATAGAGAATATAATATATTATATACTCATAGACCGACTTACAAGTCCAAGCCGAATGTACGGTATAACAAGTGTAGACTCACAAGGTAATCTACTGTATCAGTCAATCAGTTTATCTGTGTGTATATAGGTATGTCTATGCATCCATCTCTCTATCTACATATGTCTTATTATACCTATATCTGATCATCTGTCTGTTCGACTGTTTGTCTATTTCTGTCTCTGTCTTTAAGTCTGTATTTTTGTCCATCTGTCTATTACCTGACACCGCATCAAGTTAGGGATGGCTCCAACAAGAGGAACTCCAAGCATTTCTCTCGTCGACGACCCATCCTCTCTCCGACATTCCCTCCCTCCCTCCCTCTCTCTCTCTCTCTCTCTCTCTCTCTCTCTCTCTCTGCTGAATAAAGTGCCTGACGGCAGCACGAAATGAATGAGCAAGACGCCATCATAAAGAAGGGGTCGGTAGAGACTTATTTTAACTGCTTCAGAATTAGTTTGTCTCTAAAAATAAATAAAATCACCTGGCAACAGCAGAAATAAAACACTTAAGTCAGTGAGAAATAATTATTAACTCGCCATATAGAGATTACCAGCAAGATAAGCTCGTTCCCGGCACTGAGTTTGTACCATAAGTGATGATACAATGTGCACTTGACACTACCAAATCGTTGTGCATTCTACCACACCTTTCTCTATAACCATCAGGGCTCACCCCTAATCTCCTTAGGGGGCTGCCGCATCTGAAATTACCCACGCCTGGAAACATCCATCCTGGGGGTTAGCAGAGCCCCCTACACCTCCCCTTGAAGGCCATCCCTTCTAGGAAAACTATTTTCCCATAGAGGAGGACCAGTCTTCCAAGGTATACCACCCATGGTTGACACCGTGATTAACTTTGCCTGCAACAAGACAGTGAAGGTTGAAACTGTGTATTGTCCTCAGGGGAACAGCCACCCATCCGCTCGCCCAGTGCAGTGTGTCTCAACAGCAGCAGGATGACTCAGCAAGTTTGCATGCATTGACGGGCATACCAACTAGTAGTATTTGATGTATTGATATATTATCTACACGTCACAAAGAGATTATTTACATGTAATCAGGGGATTATTTGCATGTTATATATTTACACGTCACATAGCAATTATTTACAACGTCATGGAAAAATAGCATACACTTCATATAGGAACTATTTTCACGTTATGTAGGGATAGCTTGCATGTTATAGAAAGGTTATTTACGGTATACGCTTTGTAGAGTTAGATGACAAACAAAAGTTATTACAAGTGATGTACTGTAGATTATCAATATCTACACATCAGTATACTGTAGAATACATTTACCGTACAATTTTACATTTAATAGAGACATTTTACGAGACACGTGAACCTGTTTGGCAAGTTGAAGGACAGGTGAACCTTAGGGAATGTTATATTAAATTCATCCCTAGAAGTAATATGTATGTAGATTATTTATACGTCAGTAAGAATGATGTGCTGCCTTCCGGGCATATAAAGATTATCCCAGTGGCTCTTTGTTAATATTCCTGAGCCAATCCCCGACCACAAAAAAAAAAAAAAAGGACAAGGATTAAAAAAACAATACCAAATGAGAAAAATGACTATTAATTATACATATATGAAGGAAAAATATAATCGTGTATTACGAAATGAGTCAATATTCTGTGTTAAGAGGGGTCTCCACCCTCCACTCACTCCGCGAAGCGCTTCCATCGTGTAGCTCCATACTCTGGGAAAAGGTAACTGGTATTCTGCATTAATTCACCGGTTCGGTCATGATCACGTGATGGTTGTGATCATCAGCA
>NC_137011.1:11426478-11431478 GCF_032717465.1 Coenobita brevimanus
AGAATGGGGAAGGGAAGGACAGGCACGGGAGAGAAGAATGGCGAAGGGAAGGACAGGCACGGGAGAGAAGAATGGCGAAGGGAAAGGGGAAGTGGCGGAAGGGAAGGGGAAAGGAGTGAAAAAGGAAGAGAAAAAAAAGGAGGGGAAAGGAGGGAAAAGAAAGAGATGGGAGAGGAAACAAAGAGAGGAGAGGGGATGGAAAGAGAGTGGGAAAAGTGAGTAAAAGAGATGGGGGGAGGTGAGGGAGAGGGAGGTAAGGGAAATAGAGGGAGGTGAAGAAGGGAGGGAAAGAGAAGGGAAACGAAACAAGGAAAGTATAGGGAATGGGAGGGGAGTGGGAAAAACAAGCAAAAGAGAGGGGAAGGTGAAGGAGAGGGAGGTAAGGGAAAGGGAGTGAGGTAAAGGGCGTGTGAGAAAGAGAGAGGGATTGCCTTGGGAAGAACAGTGCCTAGAGGGGGAGCCAGGGGGTTGGATAGGGGGGAGTGAGGGGAGGGATAGAAGGTGGGGGGAGGGGGAGAGATTAGGTGAGAGATGGGGATGGATGAAGGGACGGGGTAGAAGGTGAGGGAGGGCAAGGAATGGAGAGGTTTGAAACAGGACCAAAGAGAGAGAGAGAGAGAGAGAGAGAGAGAGGGGGGGGGAGGAGGGTACGGGAGGGGAGGAGAAGAGAGTTGTGAGGGAGTGAAGGGTAACCTACATACAGGCACTCCCTCCCCCCTCCGCCCTCCCCCTTATGTACACACTCCCCTAGGCAAGTCACCAGGGCCATGTGTACCTGAAAGTGTGTGCGTTTTTGTGTGCACTTGTGTGTGTGTGTGTGTGTGTGTGTGTGTGTGTGTGTGTGTGTGTGTGTGTGTGTGTGTGTGAGATTCTGAATTTTAGTGTATTTGCTTGCATATGCGGATGTGCTTCTGTGTGTATGTGTGATTATGTTTGTGTTGGCATGTATGTAAGTGTGTGTGTTTATGTACATGTGAGCTTTTGTGTGCATGTATATCTGTGTGTGTGTGTGTGTGTGTGTGTGTGTTCAAGGCTAGTGTGAAATTTATGTAAGTGATGTCAGTGTGTGTGTATTTGTGTATGTGACGTCAACGTAAACCTATGTGTGTTCATGCCCCAGTTGCATACACCTACACACACAAACATACACATGCAAACACATACCTTACACACACACACACGCGCGCACACACACACACACACACACACACACACACACACACACACACACACACACACACACACACACACACACACACACACACACACACACACACACACACACACACACACACACACACATATTCTGTAATTTACACACCTGCACATGCCTTCTCACACAACGCTCGTAAATAATAAATGTGATTCAGAAATGTGTAATATACTAGAATATGCTAGAGTATCATCGTGCAATATAAAGTGTGGCAATATATTTAGTTTTTAGAATTTAGGTGTGATGTAATGACTGGAAGTGTATAATAGTGAAAGGCATGAATGATGAGTGAAATGGAAATGTGGTCAGTTTCCTGTTTTCCATTTTTTCTTAGATGATGGTATTAATAGTTATGATAATGATGATGATGATGATGATAATGATGACTATGATGTATTCGAACGCTTGAGTAATGACTGTATGCAAGTGACATTTTTGCTGAGCCCTTTATTGATAGTTTTCCAGATTTTGTCTTTTATTTTTCGTTTTTTTTTTTTTTTTTCTGTAACTTACCAACCCCGCCGGTGCTGCAGAAAGACGTCTTCACGTGGTGACACTGATTTACGGGTCACTCAGATGTCCCTCAGCTCCCTCCACATCTCGCTAAAGGGAGATGGTGGACTGCCGGAAAATGGAAACTTCAGCCATCAGACCACAGAGTCACGTCCAGACCTACCCAACCAGTTTATGATAGTGAGACTGATGATGATGATGATGATGATAATGCCTTTTATGGAGAGTGAACGGCGATGTGGCCCATTTTCCATAGGCACGCTGATGGTTCTGCTTTAGTGTGTTCCCCGTTTTGTATCCTACTCCACCTCATCTCTAATAGTGGTAAATAGGGTTAGGATGATGATGATGATGATGATGGGATTCAAGTTAATAATAATAATGATGGTACTGAATGATATCGTTGAATATATGTGCAACATTCCCTCCCTTCACCTGTCTGTACCAAACCTACTCCACACCTGCTTCACTCAACACCTAACCAACACGTGTCAATTTTTCCCTACACCTGTCCTTACTCCAAATCTGTCAAGCGCCTGTCAGATCTTCCCCATACCTTTTCCTATACCACACCTGCTCCAAACTTACCACACGTTTTCTATTTGCAGGAGGGGGTGTGGGGAAAGCCTGGACACACTACGAAACAGGTATGGAGGGCTGATGGGTGGATGCATTGATGGATGGCTGGGTATGTTGGATGGATAGATGAGGATAACTGAATGTAAAGATAGATAAATGATCAAGTGATTATTTTAATGGACAGATGGATTTATGGTTGTATGGATGAATGAATGGAGGATATATAGATGGATAGATAGATGGAAGTGTAGACTCATAAAACAGTTAACTGAATAAGTGAACAGATTAATGGTTTAATTAATTATTTGGATGGACGGTGATTGGTTGGTTGGGGTTGACTGGTTAGGGGAATTAATAGATGGATTAAAAAAAAAAATGTTTAGCTGATACAATCATGAATTATTGGATGGATAGATGCATGCATTAAAAATGATACGCTGATGAGTGAGTGAAACGATCAATAAAGGATGAAGTAATAAACGTAAATGAATGAGTAGATGGATGGATGAGGTGATCAGTAATGGATGGGTGGATGAGTGGATAGACGGTTGGATAGATGCAGGGAAGCATAAAGCGCTGAACTAATCGGTGAATACATACAACAGATGGTTTGGTGAAGGTTGGACTAAAAGGTGGGTGGATGTGTGGATAGATGAATGAATAGACGAATAAAAAGGTAAACTGCTGTATGGATGGTTGGATGGCTGGTTGGTTGGATGGCTGGTTGGTTGGATGGCTGGTTGGTTGGATGGGTGGGTGGATTAATGGGAAGGTAAACAGGTAAGCTGATGGGTGACTGAAAGGATGAACAGACATAAGTTGATGACCTAACAGAAGGATGAAAGGATTAGTGGATGAATGGATGGATACATGAACGAATGGATGGATACATGAACGAATGGATAGAAGTTTGGATGTTTGGATGAGAGGATAGATGGATGGATGCTTGGGTGGGTGGAAATATGCATGTATAGATGGATAGATGGATGGATGGATGGATGGATGAATGGATTGATGGATGAATGGATGGATGGATGGATTGACGATTTTAATGATAGGTGAATGAATGGATAAATTTTGTGGATGACGGATGGATGAAAAGAAGGACAGATGCTTGAATGGGTGGAAATATGTTTGAATAAATGGGTGGATGGATGGAAGATACATGAAAGGATGGGATACAGCGAGAGAGAGAGAGAGAGAGAGAGAGAGAGAGAGAGAGGTAAAGAAATTGTTTATAGATAGGCAGTTATTGTCTGGCGATAATGGGAGAAAAAAATTACGTCATCAAAGTGAAAGGATTAATGGAGACTCTTACTCCTGCACCACGATAGATGTCTTAAGCGGAAAAAAATCGTCTAGATGAAGCAAGAATATAATGAAAAGACATCGTACTTAAGAGGTTAAGGATATCTGTTCCTTAAGATCCAATATTTCATTTTGAAAATTTCTTTTAAAGTCAAAATTTCTTATGCTTTCTGGAGGAGATCATTTGCGTTCTTTTTTTTTTAGTTTTTTTTTTTTTTTTACTTATTTTAGCTATTTACATATTTGTCTTTCATCAATCCTCTTTGCAAATATCTGATACCTGGGCATTCTTCCCCTCCTAAGCTTACCATGTTCATTACTTATTTCTTCCTTAATCATAACGTACACCCAATCTTCCACACTTATTTTCCCCGTATGCTGCTCAGATAATCCTTCTATAATTATTTGAATGTTATTATTGCCTTCAGTCTTTTCAGGCCAGTGTTTCCAGCCAGCTCAAAATAAAGTTATCTATTTTTTTTTTTCTGTTTTGTTCAAATTTTCCTGGGGAGAAAAAGTTTTTTGCAGGCTTCTGTCTTTTAGGGAGTTCAAATTTTGCATTAAAAACACATATCCCACACTGCCACACCTGACACTACCACACCTCACACATCCATTACCTGCCATATTACTCACACTGCTACGCCACACTGATATACCTCCCACACTGCACACTGCCGCCCCTCGCACACATTTCGCACTGTTACACCTTACACTACCGCATCTCACAGTATCACACCATCCACACTTGTATCACACACACACACACACACACACACACACACACACACACTGATACATCCATACACTTCACGCTGCACACATCTCACACTTCCACACCTCACACTGCTGCACCGCTCTTTTTGACATTAAAGTTAGTACCTTTTTTTAAAATTCATAGTAAAATAATCGATATTTTAAGTTCATCTAACAGACCCTGGTAGCTTATGGAAGAGTGTACATATATTTTTTCTCCCTCCCACGACCTTCACATCAGCAGAACCAAGGATGTCCAAGCAGCTTTAATCCATCCAGTGCGGCGGCTTTTTTTTTTTTTTTTTTTATCTAGTGTTCTATAGTTTCATTTAGTTGAGAGCGGATGCATGAATCTGAGTTAATACTGTCACTATTAACCCCCTCATGGTCGGAACTACTCTTGTATTCTATTCCAGCTAACTCTATGTGATTTCATTCAGCTGAGAGTGAGTCATACTAACCTAAGTAATGTCATTACAATTCCCAGAAGGTTTTGTTAAGTGTAGGGGAAGCATTTCGAATCCAGCAGGTTGTATTTGGCCTTCATGAACTTTACCATTACAAATTCTTCCAAACCTGAGCAATATCGTGTAGTGGTAGTTTGAGTGAAATGGAAAACACGTCTTAGAAG
>NC_137011.1:11438978-11453978 GCF_032717465.1 Coenobita brevimanus
TTTTTTTTCAGTGAGAACTTTGGTATGAAAACGGCAGTAAGCACTCAGTTTCCATATACCTTCTGTTGCACTACACAACAAGAATTTTGCACTTAGTGATGAACTGACTAAACGGTGCAGGAAGATAGCCAGACTTTTGCTGATTCAGAAAGTGTGTATGTGGTTAACTGTGCTGGCCATCCGAACTGCGATACGGATCAAAATTGTAAACATTCTCAAGTGATGTTGTGGGGCGGTGAATCAGTGAGAGTAAACAGCTACCACGATGAAAGATCAGCTCATTCTAATATCAGAGATAATATCACATGATTAATATTACTTCGCTGAGAACATGTCAAGCATGTTGTACCTCATCAGACAAAAACAGTTGTGCTGGTTCGGGTATGTGAGTTAAAGACAAATGCTAATAGACTGCATATAGACATACATAGATATAACTAGATAGATGGATAAATAAAAGGATAGATAGATAGATAAATAGGAAGATAGAAGATAGGCAGTGTAAGCGTATGCCAATGTATGTGCGAGTATGTGTGAATAGTTGTGCATGAGTGTGTGTGTGTGTGTGTGTGTGTGTGTGTGTAAGTGCTCGTGTGGGTGGTGTGGTTTCAGATAGGCGTAACCCAAAGCACTGATGTACTGTAAGGCCACCTGGTTAGAGATATATTGCAACCGACAGACGATTTTATTACACTCTTTATACTGAAGGGGCTAGAAAGAGATCCCATTAACCTCTTCAGAACAGGGATGTAATTTTATATTTTCGTTTATTTATGTATTTATTGATTTATTATTTTTTTCACTTCTGCCTCTAGAGAATACAGTCTATTCAACTTAGGAATGAAATGGTTATGGTGTAATGCGATAAGTAAATCGCTGAGGAAGAAGTGTAACACAGATTCCTAAAGCCATGAGTATACAGTTACTCAACACACTACCTAGGCAATCCATGAACAGAGGACTAACTATAGTCTTTTCACCTTAACTTGGCCCTTCGTCTTTAAGCAGTTTATTGGCCGTAATTCAGTGGGAAAAAAATGTAACGGCTCTACATCCATTCCATAGCGCTTTATCGTGATTAGCATTTTATTCTATATTATTCCATCGTTACAGCTCACCATTCAAGATGGAGAGGTGACTAATATTGGGAAGTTGAAGTAAAAAGTGTATAGTAAAATTTAAACAAAGTAAACAGTACATGAGGAATAAGAGAAGGCCAGGCGGTTCAGAGAAAGCAAAAATAAGAAACGACACTAAAAAAAAAAAAAGGGCAATTTAGAAAAGTACTTTAAGAAAAAAAAAAAAAAACAGGACAAGTAATGGACAACACGAAGAAACTATAAAGCACTCAGACAGAGCATATCTCCTCCAATGCCATTGCAGGATCCGGATCCGGATCCGGATTCACCCCTAAATGTAATCAGTTCTTTCATAGCCCATGACCCACCCTTCCACAAAATTTCATTGAAATTTGCCGAGAGCTTTTGGAGATATCGTGTGGACAAAAAAGCAAACAAATAGACAAACATCTGTGATTACATAACCTCCTCGAACATCGTTGGCGGAGGAAAAAATATTAAGAAACAGACAGCGCAGTATATAATGACCTCACAATACAAAGTACACACACACACACACACACACACACACACACACACACACACACACACACACACACACACACACACACACACACACACACACACTAGACAAGCATACAGTTATCAACAGAGAAGAAAATTAAGTCCAGTTGATAAGCCTACATACCACATGAGAAAAACATAAACCGGATACCTCTCTCTCTCTCTCTCTCTCTCTCTCTCTCTCTCCAAGCCATCAACCAAAGCGCACCAGACCATAAGGGTGAGGGAAGGGTGTATCGTGTTCATCGTATTACCCATATAAAGAACACTTGTACCTTTACCTGTGAGAGTCGGTGTCTTTGTAAGTGTTCCACTCGTTTTATAATGAACGTTCGTCGTCAAAAGTCGCCTTTCGTTTACCACTACATCGGTGTTACTCTACCGTGGCCTAAAATTGCCATTTCTGAATCTTCAATACTAACCTGAAACAGTAGAATGTGGTGCTAGTCATGAAAGGATGTAAGGCTTATGTACTATCTTTGTCTGCCACTAAGCTACGTGAAATAAACTGCCAAAGACGAAAATCTGGGCCAAGTTAAGGTGAAAAGAATATAGTCACTGCCATTTATGTAGTATGATGTATGTGCAATCTCCTTTAAAATTTCTCTGTACCCATACTCAACATCGTATTTCCAAACAAACCCTTGGTGAACGCATTGACGTATTGTTTGTAGCATTTTCTTGCGGCTATCAGATAATTTTATTTTCGTGAGAAGAGTAATTTGGTTGCAGAGAAGTTAATGAAAGCTGTATCTAACCCCTCCAGTTAAATATGTTTGACCCAAGTTGAGTAACATCATTAGGACACCGATACCAAGCTAGTATAAACATATCAAGGGAGTCATCTTACTGGGTTCGTTAAGTGAGCAGACTTTACTGAAATAGTCCCGAACCTCAGAAGAGTCTGATATGGCTTGACACGAATATTTAACCATAGTCGCACAGAGGCTGGCAAAAATCCGCTTGAGGTTTCGAACTTCTGAATCGGTATTCCAGTTTTTTCATTACACTCGAGGTTTATAGATTTGTTTAACAATTTATTATATTTGGACACAGTTCCGAGATAGTGTAGGAGAACTATTGTCCACAGCTGCACAGTCTGTGTATGTAGGATGAGTATTTCGAAAGATGTGTTATATGTGTTAAGAGAATGCACAGTTGCGGTATTATACAAGCTGTCATTTCCTTGACAATGAATGGTAGTGATGCTGCAAGGTGAGAGGAAGGTGACTAAGTGTAATATATGGAGTGTGTACGGTGCTAAATTGTATACAGAGCGTAGAGTGTGTGTAAAGTGAGTATGTGAATAATGGTTGTCTTGTGTAGGAAGTAGATTGCAGTGTGTATATACTGTGTAGAATGTGTTGTGTAGAAAATATGTAGAACGTAGTGTATATACTGTAGTGCAGTCTGTATAATAAAATGTAAATAGGGAACGCATAGTGTCGTGTCCATTGCCTAGTGTTCAGTGTAGTGTGTACAGAACAATGTATGTACAGTACTATGTGTAGCGCAGTATGTATAAAGTAGTAAGTATAGTGTAGTAAGTTTGGTGTGTGTGTAAAGCCAACTCTGTAGTATATGCTGAAGTGTATATAGCGTGTGTATATACTGTAGTGTGTGTATAGTACTATGTGTAGCGCAGTATGTATAAAGTAGTAAGTATAGTGTAGTAAATTTGGTGTGTGTGTAAAGCCAACACTGTAGTATATGCTGAAGTGTATATAGCGTGTGTATATAGTGTGTGTATACTGACAGTCCTCTCTATGACAGTGTATGGGAGGGCTACCACAAGGCGTCACGCAATGGCACCTCTGCACGGTAAGGCAACACATAACGTTAACAGCTGCAGCACAACCTGTCACTTAAATGGAAACTTAAACGCATGCCTACCTCCACATTAGAAAATAAATCCTTACTAAATGCGTTTTTATTTACTTACTAATTACATGAGGGACTTTATTTACTGAAAGACCGTTATCTTAGATTTACAGTTAAAATGCTAACTTAACTGTATAACTTAAATCAGTATATATTCTGGGACTAACAATTAACACAAAACTATGATGAAAAGTAAAAAATTAAGCATCATTATCCACCAAAGCGTATGTATAATTTTTACATTACTAATACTGCTACTGCTTCTGTTGATACTAATATATTTCTGTAAACTTAACCCTATGAATAATAAGAATTCTTAAAATTGTTTTATATAGATGTTGCCAAACTTTACTGACACTTCAAAGGTGTCAGGAAAGGATCAGTTAACTCTTAGTGTAAGTTATAATAATAATAATAATAATAATAACAATAATAATAATAATAATTAATAATAATAATGTTCCGCCATTTATATATCTGTATCTATCTATCTATCTATCTATATCCTTATCTATATCTATATCTATCTATCTATATGTAAGTATGTGTAGCCTGAGTGATTTTAAATTTTATCAACTATCTCAACATATTGCCATTCACTCTGCCTTTTGTCTACCTACCAATGTATGCACGTATGTATGAATGTATTTATCAATCTATCATTCATTATCAACAAAACCATCATCACCATGGCAACCATCTGAGCTGTCAAATTTATATACTCACGAGGTTCAGTCATCCTCCCTGAAGGTCGGAACGTGGGATTTCGCTGCACGCAAACTACTTGGCCTGAAAAACCTAACCTTTTTTCTTCACCCATATATGATCCGTTTGGCCTCTATTACCTACGTGCAAAATTTTCCAGGTAGGTTTGAAAAAAAGAAGTTGCCAAAATTTATACTTTCTTTTCAATGTGACGATAATGAAACTGAGCGATGAATCCCTCTTCTGTACGTCTGTATTATTTCTGAAGTATTTTTGTATTATTTCTGAAGTATTCGGTATGAACCTAAATAAAAAAAGTGTGGTGTTTATGAAACCAAGTCTGTGTGTGTGTGTGTGTGTGTGTGTGTGTGTGTGTGTGTGTGTGTGTGTGTGTGTGTGTGTGTGTGTGTGTGTGTGTGTGTGTGTGTGTGTGTGTGTGCGAGTGTGTGTGTGTGTGGTGTGTATGAAACCAAGTGTGTGTGTGTGTGTGTGTGTGTGTGTGTGTGTGTGTGTGTGTGTGTGTGTGTGTGTGTGTGTGTGTGTGTGTTTGTGTGTTTGTGTGTGTGTGTGTGTGTGTGTGTGTGTGTGTGTGTATTCATGTACGGGTATTCAACAAAGCAAACTTGTTTGCTCTTATTTCGACACAGCCAATACTTTCCGCTCACACACACACACACACACACACACACACACACACACACACACACACACACACACACACACACACACACACACACACACACACACACACACACACACACACACACACACACACACACACACACACACACACACACACAAGTTGTCGCATCAAAGGGGAAGAGTTTCAGTTTACATTAATATGGAAATCACCTGCTCCCCCCTTCTCTCTCTCTCTCTCTCTCTCTCTCTCTCTCCATCCATTCCTTCCTCCTCTCTTACCCTCCCTCATTTTTTACCTCACTCTTTATCTTTATCCTTCCTTCCCTCCCTCCAGTGCTTATTTTTCATCTTCTCTTCCCCTCACTCTCTCCTACTCTCCATCACCTCCTTTTCCCCTCACTCTCTTCCTCACTCCAGTACTTCTTTCATTCCACTTTCTTCCTCCTTCTCCCTTACCCTCCTTCCTTTCTCCCTCCAAAACCACTTTTCTCCCCCCTCCTCCCTTTTTCTCATCCCCCTTGCCTGCCTCCCCCCTCTCTCCCTCCAATGCCTGTCGCACTGCTGTCTTCCCCTCCCTGTCTTCTTTCCTCTCACTCCCTCCTCGCTCCCCTCAGTGCTTCCCACTCCCCTCAGGTGAAGCCTCCGGGTATGCCCAACTCTCAAAAGCCCTTTCCCCTTACCCTCTCTCCCCTTCCATCCTTGCTCCTCCCTCCCCTACCCTCCCTCCCCTCTTCTCCCCCTCATTCTCCCTTTCCTTCCCTTTTCTTCACTTCATTTATTCCTTTCCTCTTCTCTCTGTTCGCTCCCTTCTCTCTCTGTTACTTCTTACTTCTTTCCCCTCTCTCTCTCTCTCTCCCTGCATCTTCTTTTCTTTTTCCCTTACTCATCTTTCTTGTTCTTCTTTAACTCTCCCACCTCTCGTCTTTCCCTCTCTCTCCTTCTTCTCCCCTCCACACTCCTCCGATCTTTCTCATTCCCCTCTCTTCTTTCCTCTCACTCTTCTCTCCAGTCTTCTTAACAATTCTCATTTCCCCTCTCCGTCTCCCTATCCCTCCCCTTTCCCTTACTCTTTGTCTCTTTCCCTTCACTACCCTCTCCAACTCCCTTAATGCTTACCCTTTCCATTTATCTTTTCTGTTTTCGCATTCCCTCTCGTCTCATATACTTTCTCCTTTCCGTCTCTCTCTCTCTCTCTCTCTCTCTCTCTCTCTTCTCCGTCCTTTATTCGCCCTTCCCTTCAATAAGAACAGAGAAAGAAAAAAAGATGGGAGAGAAGAAAAGAGAGGCAAGGAGAGAGGGGGTTAAGTAGGGAAGAGAAAGACCGAGAAAATAATAAGACATACAAAGGAAGGAAGAAAACAAATGAGAGAGAGAGAGAGAGAGAGAGAGAGAGAGAGAGAGAGAGAGACAGACAGACAGACAGACAGACAGACTGACTGACAGACAGAGACAGAGACAGAGAGAGCCTGAGGGAGGAAAGAGAGAAAAGAGAGCCTAAGGGTGGTTTACAGCTTGGGGCTGACAGAGAGAGAGAGAGAGAGAGAGAGAGAGAGAGAGAGAGAGAGAGAGAGAGAGAGAGAGAGAGAGAGAGAGAGAGAGAGAGAGAGAGAGAGAGAGAGAGAGAGAGAGAGAGAGTCCTGAATGAGACAACCCTGACATGTATTCATTATAGACAGTGGGTATTAGCGTCAAGGTGATGACATGTAAAGGAGTGTGGCGTGTAGGCGGATTGCTATGTGTTTGGGAGCGGACTAGCAAGTGTAAACCCAGAGACGAAGGCGTAAAAAAAATCACAGGTTGAAACGAGGTAGGATAACCAAGTCATTAACAAAGTTGTTCCCTGGGCACAGATAGGTGGATAGATTGATAGATAAACTGAACGATGGACAGATGGACAGAGTTGGGCAGTTAGATGCTTGGATAGACAGACAGATCGCTTGAGAGACAGTTGGTAGATATGTACTTGTAGATGGACAGATAGATAGATGTGTTGGTATACAGACAGATAAATAGATAGATAGGTAGATAATTCAAGAGAGGGCTAAGGGGTGGAAGTGAGGGCTGGGGGTGAGGGCTGGAGGCTGTGTTGAGTCAGAGTGCCAGAGGGTCAGCCTGGCCTGGGGTCACGGCTCAAAGGCGAAGGTAGGGGGGAAGAGGGAGGGAGTGTGTAAAGGGGAAGAGATGAGGAGGGGCGGCTGGGGAGGGGTAAAGGGAGCGGGAGAGAGTGGGGGAATGTAAGGGGTTTGGAAGAGAAGGAGGTATATTGTAGATGAGGGAAAGATGAGCTTGACGAGTGAGTTCTCGTGGAGAATATTAGGATTAAAGGATGAGGGGTGACAGGTGAGTACTAAGGTAAGTTTATTAGCACCTGACCAACATCTTTAACCCATTTCAGCTCAATTGATTGCAAACTGCGGTCGGATCAGAGGGTCGATTTGACTAGTAATCAAGAAAACTCATTCGTACGGCATAACTAAGGCTCATCGAATTTCATGCAGCCAAGACTTATAATTCAAGCTATGAGAGTAACCCAGTTCCGTTAGATGTAAACAAACTAACTATAAGAAATTCGAAGCGAGGTTTAGAGAATAAGGAGTGGGTGAATAAAAGATGAGACCTGGAGGCGACGGCGACAGTGCCAGAAGGCCTAACCTCGCCCCGGGCAGGCCTGTAGGAGGGAAGGGAAAAGGAAGGGGGAGTTGAGAAGGAGGGTAGGGGAGGTGGGAGTAACAAGAATAAAGCTGAAAACACGTCATCAGATTGAAATGATTAAACAAGGGGAGGACCAGAGGAGAATGAGGAGGGAGAGAAAGAGGAAAGAAGTTAGGAAAGTAGGGAGGAAAGGTGGAAGATAAAAAAAGAGGACAAGAAGGTAAGGGAGAGGTGAAGTGAGGAAACATTGTGGAGGTGAGATGTGGAGGGAGGGGGAAGCAAGGGCGGGAGGGAAGGCAGAAATGTACAGAGGCATAGGCCGAGGAGCCGGGAAACAGGTAGGGAGCAGGGAAGCAGGAAGGCAGAAAGGCAGGAAGTCGGGAAGTAAATAGCCTTGGTGAGGAGCTGAAGAGGCAGATAAGGAAGTATGTAAACGGGTATTTAGGTATGTAGGCAGGGAATAAGAGAGTGACTTAGGTAGGTAGGTATGGAGGTAGGTACCTAGATGGACAGGTGGGTTGGTAGACACGTAGGTAGACAGGAGAAAGGATGAAAGAAAATCAACTAGGTAGAGAGGTAAACAGACAACACAGAAGGAGGACTATAGACAGTGTGAAACAAGCAACAGTGGCTATCAGGGAAGGAAGCAGAGACAGGGAAGTAGGGAGTAAAGCAGGCAGACAGTCAGGCAGGGAATGAGGCAGGGCGCCCGAGGCTTGGCTTAGGGGGAGCCCGGGGGTAGGCAGGAGGGAGGCAGGGAAGGAGACAGGGAGGGGAGGCAGGGGATAAAAGGAGGCTCTGACATGCCTAGGGATCAGTTGGGCTGTATGTGCCTCTCTGTGTCGCGTTGTGGAGGGCTGTACTGCATTACATATCACAGGAATAAGGCACACAGAATACAGAATTGCTGCGAAAGATCGGTGCTGTGAAACAGAGACGAATTCCTACATCTAGGGACTGTTTCGCTATCCGTCTTTCTTTTGGCGTGTCGCGCTGTGAGTTGTTACGCTTCGGACCACAAAATATACAGATGGGC
The DNA here is from genome assembly GCF_032717465.1 of Coenobita brevimanus. Classification (NCBI taxonomy): domain Eukaryota; kingdom Metazoa; phylum Arthropoda; class Malacostraca; order Decapoda; family Coenobitidae; genus Coenobita; species Coenobita brevimanus. The sequence goes on from NC_137011.1 coordinate 11,447,538, forward strand.
ATGTAACTCAGAACCGCTGTGGGGTGAATGAGGTTGATATGAGATCTCTATAGGTCTCATTCTCCATCTTCCTCCTTTGTTGTGCCCCGTTGTGAAAGGCTGTGCCACACTTCAGATCACGAAAGATAGAGACCGTATAACCCAGAATCATTCACTGCGTTTTGCTGTGAAGCATTTTTGCTGTGGAAAAGAGGTACTGTAAATATAGACTTTTAGTGTGTGTGTGTGTGTGTGTATGTGTGTGTGTGTGTGTGTGAGAGAGAGAGAGAGAGAGAGAGAGAGAGAGAGAGAGAGAGAGAGAGAGAGAGAGAGAGAGAGAGAGAGAGAGAAGCGAGTGAGTGCGGAAGTGGCTGCTGATATAAACAGAATGGAATACCGTAGATCAGAATACAATACTCTCCTTAACTGCTGGCTCAAAGTGGACTGTTTGTGTATGTGGGTGTGGGTGGGAATAGTAGGTAGGTGGGTATGTGGATGTGGGTGTGGATGTTGGTTGTCGGTAGTGAGTAATGTGTGTGTGTGTGTGTGTGTGTGTGTGTGTGTGTGTGTGTGTGTGTGTGTGTGTGTGTGTGTGTGTGTGTGTTTGTGTGTGTATGTGTGTGTGTGTGTGCTTGGTTGTGGTTGATGAGGCAGGCAGTAATAATGAAGAAAAAAAAAAGAAACTGAAGGGGATAATGAGTTTTGGAGATGGTGGGAGGATAATAGGTGTGTGTGTGTGTGTGTGTGTGTGTGTGTGTGTGTGTGTGTGTGTGTGTGTGTGTGTGTGAGGTGGGAAAGGGAAGAAATTGTGTACACGTCATAAGTGCTACTAATGACAGTGTAGAGAGAAAAAACTACATAGAAAATGACAGATGGTAATGAAACAGTAGTAATGGTGTATCGTGTGGTAATGATAATGTGGTGTGTGGTGGTGGTGTAGAGTATGGTGGCGGTGGTGTATGCTGTGGTGCAGATTTTGTGGCGGGAGCTGCGTTGTAGTATGCGATGGTGAGTAGCAGAGTGTGGTCGTGGTGATTATGTGTGGTGGTAGTGGTGTAGTGTGTGGCAGTGTACTGTATGACACTGTACTGTCAGTGTGTGTAGCAGTGGTGCAGAATGTAGTAGGAAAACGCCTGGGGTTGTACAGTGTGATATGGTAATGTGTTTGGTTGCATTATAGTGTATGGTATTGTATAGTAGTGCATAATAATGGTGTACTGTATGGCAAAGTAGTATGCTGCGTGCTGTATAGTTGAGGCAGTGTGGCAGAATGCATGACAAACTATGGTATAAGTACAGTGATGAGGCACAGTAGCCTTGTACAGGAGTTCAGTCCTGCCACAATGAAGATGTAGTAACAGAAAAGGACTAGTATGGGTGTGGCTTAGAAAGTGTGGCAGAGACAGGTGTTTGTGCCAGAGAGATTGGGCTTTGGATAGGAGTGGTGTGTGCAGGTTTTTGTGGCAGTCTGGAGTAGGGTTGTTGAGAGTTAACAAAATATGCGAGGATTTTGTATTATATTCATGGCCTGTTACCTTCAGTCTGTTATAACCAGCTTGGCAGTGGTGTTTTGTCGTATAGGGGTTAGTGAAGGCTATATCAAACCCTCCAGCTGGAGTTCTTATTACCTCCAGTCTGTTTTATATATTTCAAAGATATCTTGTAGTGTGTGTTAAGGGCTCCATAATATTATAACCCCTCCAATTCGGATTCACGCTACCACCCGTGCCTTTCATTTATCTTAGGAGAAACCTTTCGTACTGAAGTTGGTATATGAAGGTTATGTCTAAGGTTTCCAGTTCGAAAAGACTTTCCTACATACCATACAATAAAAGGTGTGTAGATGGCACGATAAAAATAAAAGTAATGTAATCGAAGTTACCTGGGTCAGACTTTGCGACAGAAAGTGTGGTAGAGACTGCTGTGTGTGTCAAAGAGATTGGGCTACGGATACGAGTCGGTTGTGCAGGTTTTTGTTGAGGTGTGGAGTAGAGTTGTTGGGGATAGTAAAAAATGTGTAGGTCAATTAAATAGTGAGATGTAGGCGTTGTAGAGATAGGTGTGGCAGAGACAGATGTCATAGGAAAATGTGCTGAAGAGGCGGTTGTTACACAGAGAAACAGGTGTGGTGGTGTAGACCTGATAGACTGGTTCATTAGAGACAGGTATGACAACAGAGACAGGTGTGGTAAAGACACATGTAGCACAGAGACGGGTGTGACACAGACAGGTGGTAGAGACATATGTGATATAGAGAGATGCAGCAGAGACCCTTCCGAGATGGATGATGTAATATATACAGCTGTGCTGACAGACACATGTAGTAGATAGTGACAGATGTAGCACAGACAGATGTGCAGGAAACTAATATATCAGAACGGTTCTCAAAACATGTCAATAAAATAAATATCCCTTAGGGAAAGCTTAGCTTTTAATTCGACGACCTCTTGTTTTATTTAATTCTTGATACCACTAGACGAATATATTTCGTTATAAGGACCTCTCACAGTGAAGACCTAGAAAAAGAAATCCTTTAACCCCTTTAGCAATACGAGGTATTGTTTGACTAAGCTGTTGCAGGCACCAGACGATCTTAATCATCTAGGGATGGACCGTTCGCAGTGAAGTCTTGCAAGAAGTGCTCAGTTCGTTCGTTCGTTTACAGATTCCCTGCACCTATAGTGCAGGCCGAGCCATACGTTAGCCCGGTCAGTGGGGTATGGGCTGATTAAAAAATAGTATGGGGGGAGGATAGGAACCGGGGATTGCCCAGCACACAAGCCCTGTCTCCTCACTGGCTTTGTGGTGTGTGTGAAAAAGAAAAAAATGCTCAGTAACACTTGTAGTTAATGTTTTTCACTGTTTAATTGCTGCTACTCTTAGCTGGTTTGATATAGCCTCCGATCTACTGAAGGGGTAAACTATTTCATTCTCTTAGCCCCGGCCACAAAGCAGTATGAATTCATTCCCTTTCTACTATATGTATAACTGTAACATATATAAAGAAGTCAATGAAAATATGTAACATAGTTGCTAATACTGTATATATATATATATATATATATATATATATATATATATATATATATATATATATATATATATATATATATATATATATATAAAGAGAGAGAGAGAGAGAGAGAGAGAGAGAGAGAGAGTGGAGTGGAAGAGTGAATTTTTATGTAAGTGGGAGAGAAGGAGAGAGGAGAGATGGAGGGTCAAGGAGGGAAACCAGGTAAGGGTATTTTACATCCAAAGAGAGAGAGAATGGAGAGAGGGAAGGAGGGAGGGAGAGGGAGGGATGGGGAGGGCTGAAAGAATGGAGGAAGGAAAAATGTAGTGGGAGGAGGGAGAGGATACAGGGAGAGGGAAATGGATGTGAAAGACAGAAAGGATGAAGGGAGGAAAGAGAGAGAGAGAAAGGAAGGAAGCTGAAGTGGAGTAGGGGAAAAAGAAAAGGAAAGAGGGGGATGGAAAAACAAAATGTGGGAGGGAGGAGAAAGGAGGAAAATGAAAGAAGAGAGAAAGAAGAATGACAGGAAGGAAGAAAGGAATCAGAAATCTTGGGATGGTAGAGGGTGTGCTGGAAAATGAGCTGAAGAGGAGGGGGGAGGAGGAAGAGGGAGGGAAAGAGAAGGAGGAGGAGGAGGAGGAGGAGGAGAGAAAGAGAGGGAGAGTCCTTTATGAGAGCAACAGTTGGAGAGACTTAGTTGGAAGAGAAGAAAAGGAAGGCGGGAGGGAGGGAGGGAGGGAGGGAGGGAAGAAAGCAAAAAGGGAGAGAATGAAGGAAGAAAGGATGGAGAGAGAGGGGTGAGAAAAAAGATGATGGAAAAGGGAAAGAGGGAAGGTGGAATGAAAGACTTAAGGAAGGAAAAAAAGAAGTAACGAGAAGGGGATGAAGAGAGAGAGAGAGAGAGAGAGAGAGAGAGAGAGAGAGAGAGAGAGAAGTGGATAATGAAGTGCCTCCTACTCATTTCCCCCCCCCCTCTCTCTCTCTCTCTCTCAAGTAAAGAAATGTGTACACGTTACATTGCAAAAGTTTGTCCGAAAAATGCTTATACTTTTTCAGCTCCAAAAATTTTTCACACTTTTCCAGATGTTACAACATTAAAAAATACTTAGCATTTTAAATAATTCTCTTGTATTAATTTTGCTAACAATTTTGCCTACCTGGCTACCATCCTACCTGTCTACCTACCTACCTACCTACCTATCTACCTACCCTCCTACCTACCTACCTACCTACCTTCGCTCCGACATACCTACCTACCTACCTTCCCACCTACCTTCCCTGCCTACGTATCAACGCTCCTACATATCTACCTACCTACCTTCCTACCTACCTACCTACCTAAAAACTTGTCTGCCTTTTTTTTTTTTCAAACGCCAACCTACTTGCACAATATTTAGCTACCTGCTTGCCTTCTATCTACAAGTGCCTACCTGTCTACGGATTTATTTACCAGTCTTTCTGAATTTATCTAATAGTCCTCTTACCTGCCTACCTACTTACCTACCTACCTTCTTACTTACCTACCTACCTACCTACCTACCTTCTTACTTGCCTACCTACCTACCTACCTACCTTCTTACTTACCTACCTACCTACCTACCTACCTACCTACCTTCTTACTTGCCTACCTACCTACCTACCTACCTTCTTACTTACCTACCTACCTACCTACCTACCTTCTTACTTACCTACCTACCTACCTACCTACCTTCTTACTTGCCTACCTATCTACCTCGCATCCTACTTAAATTCCTGGCAAGCTACCTACCTACTTACCTAACTGTTCATCCACCTTCGAACATGTACCGTATACCTTTTCTTAATCTTACTTTTTTGGCAATACCTACTACTACTTGTCTACCTGTCAGCGACCTACCGATGTATGTACTTACCATCCAAGGTGCCAGCGTATCTCACTCCTTAACTATCAACTTATTTGTAACTATTTACTTACCTACCTACCCACCTATCTACTTAACTATTTTCCTTCCTTCGTATTTTCCTATATTCATTTTTGCATATTATTACCTGCTTTCTGTTAATAGCCTCCTGCCTACCTGGTAACCTGTCTATTTACGTATCCACCTACATACCCGCCTACCTAACTAGCTTCCTTCTTTTCTATTTATTTTTTACATATGCACACCTTTCCACAATATTACCTGCTTTCTTGTAATAGCTGCTTGTTTACCTGCCTACCTGTCTATCTACCTACTTACCTAACTTTCCAACTACCTGTGTACCAGCCTACTTGCTCGCCTACCGACTAGTCACATTGCATACCTATATGCCTAACTACCGTACACAAAATTCCACACGTGCTTAAATATTTGGCTATAGTTAGGACGGGTGTTGTGAGGCAGGTGCTGTGAGACAGGTGTGGTGAGGCAGATGTAATAATGGAGATGTGATGGCAGGTGTAGTGAGGCAGGTGTGATGGAGCAAGTGTGGTGCGGCAGGTGTGGTGAGGCAGGTGTGATGGGGCAAGTGTGGCGCGGCAGGTGTAGTGAGGCAGGTGTGGTGAAGCAGGTATGGTTAGGTAGGTGTGATGAGGCAGGTGTGGTGAAGCAGGTATGGTTAGGTAGGTGTGATGAGGCAGGTGTGGTGAAGCAGGTGTGGTAAGGTAGGTGTGGTGAGGCAGGTGTGATGGGGCAGGTGTGGTGCGCCAGGTGTGGTGAGGCAGGTGTGGTGAAACAGATGTGGTAAGGCAGGAGTGGTTAAGCAGGTGAGGTGAAACAGATGTGGTGAGGCAGGTGTGGTAAGGCAGGTGTGGTGAGACAGGTAAAGTTAAACGAGAAAGTAATATAAAAAGGTAAGCAGAAAGTGATCAGGTTTGTTGGTTAATGAGGTAGGCAGCATAGCAGGTGAGGCAGAAAGGCAAATCAGGAGGGAACGATAGAAGAAGCAGTAAGGCAGGAAGGTGAGATAAATGAGGCATATTAGGCAGGAAGATAAAGCAGAAAAGCGAGGCATGAAGGTGAGGAATGGTGAGGCAGATGGATAAGGCAGGGGGGTGAGAAAGATGGGTGGGGCAGGTGAGTAAGGCAAATGGGTAAGGCAGGTGGGTGAGGCAAGTTGGTGAGACAGGTGGGTAAGACAGGTGGGTGAGGCAGGTGAATGAGGAAGGAGGGTGAGGCAGGAATGAGACAGATGAATGAGGCAGATGGGTGAGGCAGGGGAATAAGGCAGGTGGGTGAGGCAGGTGTGAGGCAGGGGGGTGAGGTACGAGAATGAGGCAGGTGATTGAAGCAAGTGGGTGCGGCAGGTGAATGAGGCAGATGGGTGAAGCAGGTGGGTGAGGCAATGAGGCAGGTGAGGCAGTGAGGCAGATGGGTGAGACAGGTTGGTGAGGCAGGTGAATGAGGCAGGTGGGCGAAGCAGGTGAAACAATGAGGCAGGTGAGACGGTGAGGCAGGTGAGTGAGGCAGGTGGGGGAGGCAGGCCAG
>NC_137011.1:11458978-11466478 GCF_032717465.1 Coenobita brevimanus
CCATTTGCTTGTCACTCAGTGTAGAGTCATCCATGGGCAGAAGAAAGAGGAAAGAATGAAGGAAAGAAAGACAGAAAAGGAAAGATGGAAGAGAGGAAAGGGCAGACACCCAAAGTAGCATTACATCTAGTGAGTGGATGGTGAGCATCCCCACCTACCACAGAATACATTATATATATATATATATATATATATATATATATATATATATATATATATATATATATATATATATATATATATATATATATATATATATATATATAAAGTCTTAAATTTCCTGAGGCATTTACTACCAACCACTACGTTCATTGTGTTTGTGCTATTTTTGGAACTCTAAACCCAGCTATCATCAACTACATCGCTCGCTATTTCTAAATTAATTTTTCTCGTCTGAAACTTTTTGTCTGCGTTCTTGCTAATCTTGTCACTGATTCCTCTCCTTTCAAAGGAATGCAAGTCTTCAAGTTTGTTTTCATATGCCAAATTCTTCTTAAAACAGTGTATTGCAGTTGCTTTCGCACACCTTTAAAGAATTTATTATCACAATTAGAGCAATGACGCAACAACGGCAGTGCGTGATTAAAGTTCATTCTTGCAAGGTAAAGCTATTGCAATTGTTATGTACTTCGGTTACTCATATGTTTTTTACATTACCTAATTTATATGCAGTATCTCAAACAGATTTCCCGTCACTGAGTACTTTATATTTTTCTACCCTCATTTTCATTCACCAGCCCTCTGACTATCAGTATGAAGGTGTCTCTGAAGGTTATTAGATAGTAGCATGCTGAGTTACTGATATATGTTGTTTTTGTGTCAACAGCAAAGTTAATGATGCTACTAGTGTCTCACTAGTGTAATATATATTTTTTACACATATGAAATAAAAAAGAGACCAAGAACTGCGTTTTGAGGTAAACCTGTAGTTATTTATCATTAGTCTGTCTAAACTATTTTTATATACTTTTCTTTTGCTCCTCCTCGTCAACCAGGTTTTGGTCAGATTTAAAATACTGAACTCCTCCAATTCCCACACTCCACCCCCGACATGCACTCCGACCTTCCTAACTAACATGATGTGAGGAATCCAATCACTGGCGTTACTAAGCCATGTTCGTATCACGTTCTGCCATATCATACACGGTGGAGAAAAATGTACAGCCCTGAAAATCAGAAGCAACCTTTTTATCATGTATTCTCTCACTCAATTAGCCATAACTGACTCTAATTGTCTTCTCATTATTGATGGTGGTCTTCCAATACGATGACTGTATTTCATATTTTATGACTGACACAGCAAGATTATTTAATCATTTTAGTTGTGAACTCTGGTGGTAAAAGGAATAATAGTAACTTTTTTACTTCTCACGAATGATCTTTCCTAATCAGTATCAAAACCGTTTGGCTGTTGTAAGAGCAATATAAAACTATAGTTCTTTTGCCAAATATGTTAAACTTACAGACCGACAATTCAGTGTTTGTGACGAAACCACTCTTTGACACTTTCAAGCCCTTAGGACTCATGCCCAGCTAAATAAAATAGTCTGGCATTAATTGTATTGGAATACTAATGTTGTCTCGTCCATAAAAGGATGTATGGTGACGATCTCAGATCCTGTGACTCGCATCCAGCTGAATGAAATCGTGTAGAGTAAGAGCATAACACTTCAGTTGTTCCAGCCATGAGAATATTAAAAAATGATACCTCTCTTAATCGTCTTCCAAGAATTTTGGGGAAGTACCGCATTCTTAAGGCATCGTAACCATTTTTTTTTGGCTAAAAACATCTCCATATCATTTTATTAGAATATAGTATTTGATCTTAATTCTCTGTTATGGTATTAAGCCAGTTAAGTTGTGAAGCATTTGTGGGCTGAATGTGTGACAAGCAAAGTAAAAGCAAGAAATTTTATACACAACTCAGTCTAAAAAAAATGTTTGGAGACATTCCCAGAAAATAAAGACTTATTTGGAGCCTTCACAGCGGGAGAGGCTACTCCAGGCTGAGCTTCATAGTTTGGCGGTAGCGACAAGGGAGCAAGAAAGCTGTCACTGTACCGAGAGTGATGAAAATTACGGAATGAACTGGAATGGTGTGTGTGTGTGTGTGTGTGTGTGTGTGTGTGTGTGTGTGTGTGTGTGTACATATTGTTCTTTCCCAATCTTTCTATATTTGTGTGTGTGTGTGTGTGTGTGTGTGTACATATTGTTCTTTCCCAATCTTTCTATATTTGTGTGTGTGTGTGTGTGTGTGTGTGTGTGTGTGTGTGTGTGTGTGTGTGTGTGTGTGTGCATTCTCTTGCTCTTTCTATCATTTCTGTTCGTTTATTTTTCTCTTCCTCCCCCTTCAGTTCTTCACTCTGACTGAGTCACTCTTTTCCGTTCAGTTTCCTATCCTATCACGGTTTTTCAACTTGCGTCTACTGTTTCTCTTTGCTTCTCTTCTCTTTCTTCATTTCTTTGAATGAATTTTAGTGTATTATTTTTATTTTGGTAATTTTTCCTTCTACTCTCTCTCTCTCCCTTTCTCCTGTCACCTTCCTCCTCCCCCCTTCCCACTCTCCCGAATTCCACCCATTCCCCTCTCTCACCGTTCCTCCCTCCTCTCTCCCTCCCTCCCTCTCATTTCCTCTTCCCTCCCCCTCCCTCACCGTTCTTATCTCCCCTTCCCTCCCCTCCCTCTCCCTCCCCACTTCCTCCCCAGGCCCGACCAGCTGATCTCCAGAAACAGGTGCGGGGTGGTGACGTCACATCCGGTGTCAACAAAAACGCCCCGACCACGTGGTTCCTTCCACGTGGTCGGCTCCAAATGTAAACAAATACTCCTGGGCATGGGAGATTTCGTAGCATCTCTCCCCTAGAGATATGTTATGCATATTAGACCTTATGATTTTCTATTATGACCTTTATTCTGTTTTAATATCGACGTAATTTGCATTAAGAGAATACAAGAGAAAATTTAGATGTGGTGTGCATATAAAATCACTGACTTGCTTGCATAACCTCTTACTTGGCGATTTATTTTATATATTAAATCTTAACAATTCCATGTATGTTATTTAGCCTCTTTGGTTTGTCTACTAGATATTACAATAGGATAAGAATGTTTTGTGTGCAATATATACCCTTAACTGACATAGGAGACTCCAAGGTACAGTTACCTTGGCGTTTTGTATTATCACACCTTGATATTGTCTTGTATGCTGGTTATCTTGCTTTGATAACGACAGTGTGCGTCATTAACATACAACAATATAATAAGGCGTCATAGCCAGAAAAAGTTACTGAGGAATGGTGTTACGACGGTCAGACAGACTCTAAATCCTTGCCTACTTTTCTCACATTACGGGAATTAAACGTACCCTATTTTTTCCTCATATTCTGGAGTCTGCACCAGAATTTCTAGGTAATGTTATGAAGCAAAATTAACTGTGCGACTGTGGTAGGAATATAACAAAGAAAAAAAAATCATCGTATTGATGGCAATAACCATTTAACTACTTCAGGTTCCTGAATATGATATTATAGTGTTAAAAAGATTAAAGTATTAAATTTCTGTCATCCTACCAGAAGCGATAATGTATTCTTTATAAAACTGTTTTACTACGTAATTAGTGTTTTTCCTAAATAATACTGTCTGGGGCTAGTGTAAATTACATACTGGAGAGTGATCATTTTTTACTCCTTGATTAAGTAACCAAAATCATTTATAGTAACTGAGAATGAAGCATAATGGCTGAACCATAGTACTCGTAATGACGAGAGGTAAATGGTTGGTGTGTGATAACTGATGCTTGTAGCCAGAGTACTGTAGCAATTTATGTGTGCAGTGCTACTTCTAGCACTTTATGCTAATTATAACTAATACTGTGGTGATGAACTTTACCTAACACTGAGTGAATGAATGCAGGAGATGTGGTTACAAAATATACACCTGCAATCAGCAGTTCCTTAACACCTCGAAGTTATCAGATTCTGTTGATATCATGCTAAACATCTATCTGTCTATTGCTAGTCGCGTTAATTCCGTAAGGGGCCATGTCGCCCTATCCTCCGCCATTCACTGCCCTACCCCCAGCTCACACACACCCTCTCTCATATACCTCTCCACCCCATCCCTCCATCTCATCTTCGGCTTCCACCTCTCTCTACCCGCTCCACCTCACACACAAACGCTCTCCTCGTTAATCTCTTGCTCTCCATCCTCTCCACATGATAAACTAATAAAAGAAAATCAAATATACAGCAGTAACAGAAATTAAAGAAATGGAAAAAATCCTTTTCTGTCCTAATCTGTAACGCTGCAAAAATCAACTCTTTCAGCTTGATGGTGTAATTTTATCTCAGTTATTATCCTTCATAGCCTTCATTATCCCCTTCACTGTAAGACGTAACCCCAAAGCTGAATAATATTATCTGGACGAAGCAAAAATAAATTGAAAAAAAATCTCTCATCGCAGTGATGGGATTAACCAGTGTTTTCAGTCCTTAATTTACTGTAAACTCCTATCATCTCTCTCTCTCTCTCTGCCTAGCTCTTTGAAACAGAGCGTCTCCAGGCATCCCGAAATGAATAGGACTATATCAGTAGATTTTGTCTTCCGTTGTTTAAGTTTCTCTGACAAGGGCAGTTTTGTCTGCATTTAAGTGTGTGTGTTTTCCTTATTTTTAAGCCACAGACGATGAGATAAATAAAATCACCTGCCGGTAGCAAGAATAAAACTGTTTAAGATTTTTATCGTTGTCAGAGGTTACGATCTACATTTTCTGTGTGAAGGCTACCCTACGGCGAATAGAGTTGTTTGGCGTTGGTCAGACTAAAATAAGAAGCTTCTCCCCAAGATACAAGAGTTAAAAACACAGAGGAGAATATGAACCCTTAAGTGAAGACCAGGCAAAATGTACATGATTAACATTCCAATTGGCGACTTTTCATTTGCGGTTTGGCTGAACAGAGGTGATGTGTGCTGCCTCCCCACCAAAACAGCAGCAAGAGCCTGTGTGGCGTGGGTGACGAAAGAGTAGATTTATGTCTGTCGATTGCACGATGGTTGCTGGTATAATCTGTTTGACGTTATCCTTAATATTTCACTCCTGCTGCTTTCTCTGTCAATGAGCTGGATAGTAACAGTCTCCATCCAACTCCTCCACTAATAATGGTCTCCAGAATGTTAAAGCCTGGTGACTGGGGAAAAAAGAAGAAAAAGAAAAATGTATCCTCTGACTGAATGATTGGGAAAAAATGAGGGAAAAAATGCATTTTCTGACTCAGCGATTGGGAGAATATTGAGGAAAAAAAAAAGCATCTTCTGAATGAATGATTAAAAAAAAAAAAAAAAAAAGATAAATACTTCTACTGACTGAAGTGACTTGGGTATATTATCTACTCGTATTTTGCTAAGTCCCCGTTTTCCATTAGACTCTCCCTATCCATCGAACGGAGGACGATGGACTGCAGGAAGAGGTAGCATCAGCCTGCAGTTAGCTGGGATCACGTCCTTATGAGCCTGGGATTGCCTCTTCTACTATTCTTACTTCTACTGCTAATCCTATTACTGTTACTACTTCTGCTACTGCGACTACTACTACTACTACCGAAATATGAATATTATGAGCACTAACTTCAGCACTACAATTGTTATTATATTTTACGTGTCCTCATTTGCGGTTTGGCTGAGGGGAGGTGAAACGCGCCGCATCACCACCAAAATAATAAATTAGAAGTCGGGTGGGGTGGTGAAGAAAGTAGGTGAGCAGGCTGCGGGCTGACGGAGGGTGTGTATTAATAGCGGGGTTATGCACGGCTGAATAAGGGTGCAGAGTGATGGTGAGCTTATTCAGTATTCATTATGGTGGGGGATAGGTTTAGGACGATGATGATGATGAGGATGATGGTGGTGGTGGTGGCGGTGAAATGATAAGGATGATGATGGTGATGGTGGTGGTGGTGATAAAATGATTGTGATGATGACGATGATGGTGGTGGTGGTGGTAAAATGATGGTGATGATGATGATGGTGGTGGTGGTGGTGGTGATGATGATGATGGTGGTGGTGGTGGTGATGATGATGATGATGATGGTGGTGGTAAAATGATGGTGATGATGATGGTGGTGGTGATGATGAAGATGGTGGTGGTGGTGGTTAAATGATGATGATGGCGGTGGTGGTGGTGATGATGATGAAGATGGTGGTGGTGGTGGTTAAATGATGATGATGGTGGTAGTGGTGGTGATGATGATGATGATGATGATGGTGGTGGTGGTGGTGGTGGTGGTAGTGGTGGTGGTGGTGATGATGATAATGATGGTGGTGGTGGTGGTAAAATAATGGTGATGCTGATGGTGGTGGTGGTGGTAAAATAATGGTGATGATGATGGTGGTGGTGGTGGTAAAATAATGGTGATGATGGTGGTGGTGGTGGTGGTAAAATAATGGTGATGCTGATGTTGGTGGAGATGATGAAGATGAGGTTGCATTTTGAAAGCGGCGTTATATATTACTGGTAATAGCAGAAAAGAGAGTTTGGAATGATGATGATGATGATGATGATGATGGTGACGATAATGATGTAGATGATGATGATTATGATGATGATGATGATGATGATGATGATGATGATGATGGTGATACTGCACATCAATAGCTGGAATCGATTACTGTTGTTTCTTGACAGTGGGATAATTTGTCATATAGGAATTTTAACAGAGGAGCGGGACTATTAAAATATATGATTTTTCATATTTACTTTCTCTCTGTCTCGTTCTCTTTTTGTCTGTCTCTTTCTGTCTGTCTTTGTCTCTGTCTTTGTCCATCTGTCTCAGTCTCGATCTGTTTTTGTCTGTCTGTCTTCGTCTCTGAGATAGCGGAGGTATCATATGATGTTATTGTTATACTGTGACCTGCATATTAAATTCGCTTACTGGCTCGTTTGATTATAATACTTTTTTTCTTCCCCTCCTCTCTCTCCCTCTCCCTCTCTCTCGCAGGATATTGACTATGTTCGTTCTCATTCCTCCACTCTCTCTTCTCTCTTTTCTCTCCTTGTCCCCTCATTACATCCGTCTAATCTCCCCTCTTCCTTCTTACTCCTATACTGCAACCACTGCTTCTTCTTTCCCTTCCTCCATTTCCTCCTTAGTCAGTCTTCCCATATTCTTTCACCACGATGCATTCTGTCTCATACGAGTCTGCCTCCCTTCTTCTCATTTTATTTTTTTTTACTATGCTCTTTCCTAACACTAACAGTTCTCTCTCATTCTCCCATTCTCCCCTCCCTTCTCTCCCCCGACTAATCTGCCGATTTCTCTCCCCTGCAGGATGCTGTCTCCGTCCATCTCCCCTGCCACGTCACCAACCCTGACCCACAGCGGTTCCCCCACACCCCCACTCTACCCCCCACAACATAAGATATCCGGCATACCCACAGTCGCTGCTGCATCAAGGTGAGGCTCAGGAGCATTTTACCTGTCTGTGGATATACATAGTTATATCATAT
>NC_137011.1:11471478-11481478 GCF_032717465.1 Coenobita brevimanus
TCTCTCTCTCCCTCTGTCTGTCTGTCTGTCTGTCTGTCTGTCTCTCTCTCTGTCTGTCTGTCTGTCTGTCTGTCTCTCTCTCTCTCTCTCTCTCTCTCCCTCTCTCGCTCTCGCTGTTTATATATCCACCCATCCATCCATTCATCCATCCATCCATCCCTGCGTTCATACATACATATCTGTCTATCTGCTCATCTGTTTGTCTGTCTGTCTGTGTATCTATCCACATATTTATCTGTCTATCTATGTATATACTCTGTATCTATTTATCTATATTTGAAAAAGAGAGAGAGAGAGAGAGAGAGAGAGAGAGAGAGAGAGAGAGAGAGAGAGAGAGAGAAGGGGACTGCGGAAATAAGAGGAGAGTAGCTGGGAAGAGAGAGAGAGAGAGAGAGAGAGAGAGAGAGAGAGAGAGAGAAGGGGACTGCGGAAATAAGAGGAGAGTAGCTGGGATGAGAGAGAGAGAGAGAGAGAGAGAGAGAGAGAGAGAGAGAGAGAGAGAGAAGGGGATTGCGGAAATAAGAGAAGAGTAGCTGGGATGAGACCATGATGGAAAGGGGAAAGGAAGGGGAAGAGCGACGTGGAGAGAGGGGAGGAAGAGCCGGAAGAAATGCCTGAGGGAAGGAGGTCTGGAGGGGGTGAGGCGAGGGGAAGTGAGGAGAAGAGGGAGAGGGGAGGGGGAGAAGTTTGAGGGGTAGAGGGAGAGGTGCACAGGTGATGAGGGAAGGGGGAAGAGGGGAGAGGGGGTGGAACAAAGGGGAAGGGGAGGAGGGAGAGAGAAAGACGTAGGGATGAGGCACTGAAAAAGAAAGCATGGGTGTTACTAAATGGAGGGGAGGGGAGAGAGGGGAGAGAGGAAGGATGCCGAGGGGAGGGGAAGAGAAATAGGGAAAGGGGGGAAAGAGAAAGGAGGGAGAGGAGGGGCAGAGAGAAATGAAGATGGGCGGAAAAGAGAAAGGGTGAGATGGGAGGAGAAGAAGGGCTAGGAGTGAGTAGGCGAGAAGGAGAGAGACAATGGGAGATGGGTGAGGAGGTAAGGAGGAGGGAGTGTTTAGAATTAGGGGAGAGGTGTTGGAGGGAGAGAAAGGAAAAGAGGAAGAGAATTGAAAGGAAGGGAAAGGAAAGATAGATTTGGGGGAGAGAAAAGAGATTGATCGGAAAGACCGAGGGAAGGGAAGAGTTAGAAGAAAGGAGAGAGAAGGGAAGAGGAGAAGAAAGGAAGGGAGACAAGGGCGCATCAGAGGGAAGGGGGGACTGGAGAGAGAGAGAGAGAGAGAGAGAGAGAGAGAGAGAGAGAGAGAGAGTGAGGAAACATAATGAGGAAGCAAGAGCGGGAGAGAGAGAAAAAAAATCAAGCATCAGGTTTAGGGGGAGCAACTTGTGATTCTGACGAGACAAGCACAGAGAAGAGTTGTAGACTTAGACTAAACGGTACAGTTGTGGAAAATGTACGTGAGTTCAAATGTACGTGAGTTCAAGTATGTAAGCAATGTTGTGAACGAAGACGATAGTATGGAGGATGGGTTGCAGGAAATGGTACAGACGGAAATGAAGGTTGTATCAACATTACGAGCAGTGACGAAAAAATAGGAATTCAAGAATGGGATCAGGACTGCATTGCTTGAAAATATATTGGTTATAATTTTAGTACAGAAGTGATGAGTGGATGATGACTGAAGGACAGAAATCAAGAGTGGAAGCCGGTGAAAGAAGCTACTTCAGAAGTACATAATGAGGGACGTGGACGGATAAATGGACAGATGAAAGGGTAAATGGTCAAATGGATGGATAGATGGACAAATGAAAGGACAGACAAATGAAAAGATAAATGGACAAATGAAAGGACAGATGGACAGATGAAAGTATAAGTGGAAAATAATAAAACAAAAAGATGAACAAATGAAAGGATAGAAGGGCAAATGAAACGACAGACGTGTGAATGGATAGATGGACAAATTAAAGGATAGATGGATAAATGAAAGGATAGATGGACAAATAGATCGATAAATAAAAGGATAGATGGACAAATGAAAGGATGGATGGACAAATGAAAGGATAGATGGAAAAATGAAAGGAACGATGGACAAATAAATGGAGAGACAAATGAAAGGATATATGGACAAATGAAAGGACAGATGGCCAAATGAAAGGAGTCGTCAAGCAGGCTATATATTGGGTAAAATATTAAGAAATACTATAGTCGCGGCGCAGTTCTCTGAGGTTGTTATTATCATACCCTGGCAGCCTACCTGTCAACAGTGCGTCCGATTTCGTATCGTATTATACACGAATCACATTATTATACATGGGTATATTATACACGAATATTATAATACACGAACATGTTATACACGAACCACAAGCTTATCATATTATACACGAAATCGGAAGCACTGTTGACGGATTGGTTGCCAGGGTACTACAATGACAACCTCAGAGTCGTGGGCCGCGAGGAGCGCATGGTAAATGAGATACTGACTAGGAGAGCATATGGGAGTGGGGTGTTCGGGAGGAAAGGGTGTGTGAAACCTAGAACGAGGTGGAAAAATAATCCTCAAGTGTATGCAAGAAAAGGTGGTGGGAAAAAGGATTGTTACTGAGTAGGGACAGAAGCACTTGGAGGTCCTTCTGTTGAGGCCATCTTTTACAGAATTTCAGGCTACAGATAGACTGATGAATAGATAGACAGACATATAGAAAGAAAGACACAGACACAGATGGACAGCTAGACACAGATATAAAGATAGGTAAGGAAGATAGAAAGGTAGACAGATAGACATATATAAACAGATAAAAAGAACAGTTAGATAGGCTGATAGATAAGACACATAGACAAAGAAAGGTAGACACACAGACAGACAAACAAACAGACAGATAGACTGGTAGGTAAGTTAGTAGATAGATAGATAAATGAATAAATATGGATGCACAGATATATAGACAGAAAGGCGTTCAACAGATCCGGCATAACTGGAATATCTAATCATTCCCTACGAGATATCTCCCTTGATCTGATTACAAGTCTGGCGGTGGCAAGAGTATAGCAAATATTCTCATACTGAGGGGTTATAGCCAGAATGAGCGAGAGAGAGAGAGAGAGAGAGAGAGAGAGAGAGAGAGCACCGGGGGCGTCGCTCCCTGCCCCCAGACTCACAGTTCCTCTTTATACCCCACTCCACCCCCCTTATGCCCCCCGCCCCCCTCACCCTCGGGCACTATCCCCCAGGTGCTCCCCTCAGTTTGCCCCTCTCCGCTCTCACTCTCTCCCCTCTCTCTCCCTCTCCCTCAGGCTATCTCCTCCCTCAGCTCTCCCCTCTCAGTCCTCTTCCCCATTCCACTCTCCTCTCCCTTTCCTCCCTTCAGTCTCTTCTTCCTTCTCTTCCTTTCTTCCCATTCCTAAAATCTTTCCTTGCCACTTCTTTCTCGCTGTCAGTCTCCCTCTCTCTTCTCACCTTTGTCTCTCCTCCCCTCGATTCTAGTATCTCTCAGTCCCTTCTCTCCCTCAGCACTTACCTCTCCCTCTCTTCTCTATCTCTTCCCTAAATTCCCTCTCCCTTCTCTACCTTTTCCCTAAATTTCCCCTTCCTTCTCTACCTCTTCCCTAAATTCCTCCTTCTTTCTTCCCTCTCCTCCAGACTGTACACAGTTTCCCTCGTTCCCCCTCCTTACCCTCAGGCATCCCCCTCAGTTGCTCCTCTCGGCTTGCCCCTCCCCTTTTTACTTTCCCCATCCCGTGTTCTCTCTCAGTTTCCTTGCCTCTTCAGGTATTTTCCTTTCCTCTTTTCCTCCCTTTTCTTCTGTCCTCTCCTCCCTCTTTTCCTTAACCCTCTTTTCCTGTCCGCCCTTTCTTTCCTTTCTCTCCCCTTTTCCTTAGTCTCTCTTCCTTCCTCTCTCCTTTCTCCTTTCTCTCGTTCTCCGTTTTTGCCCTTCCATTCTCTTTCTTTACTCTCTCTCTCTCTTTAATCTCTTTTCCTATTCCCCCCCGTCCCTCCCTTCTTCCTTCTTTCCCCTTACCCTCCTCCTTCTCCTCTCCCCCTTCCTCCCTTTCTCCCCCTCCATTCTCTTCCGTCCACCTTCTCATCTTTCTCCCCCTCTCTTACTTTCCCTTTACACCCCACAGCGCTCCCCCCCCTCATGCCCCCAGTCCCTCTCTCACAAGCACCCCCTTCAGGTGCTCCCCTCGGTTTGCTCATCCCATCTTCCCCTCTTTCTCTCACTGTTTTCTCTCTTTGCTCTCTTCTCTTCTCCCTCTCTGCACCTGTCTTTTCCCTTTCGTTACCTCTCTTTTCCCTCCTCTGTCCCACTCTTCCTCCTTCTACCTCCCTCCCAGCCTCTGGCTTTCCCCTCAGGTGCTCTCCTCTCGGCTTTCGTCTGCCTGTCTGTCTGTCTGTCTTTCTGCCTGTCCGTCTGTCTGTCTGCCTGTCTGCCTGTATGTCTGTCTTTGTCTGTCCGTCTGTCTGCCTGTGTCTCTCTGTCTCTGTCTCTGTCTCTGTCTCTGTCTGTCTGTCTCTGTCTCTGTCTCTGTCTGTCCGTCCGTCTGTCTGTCTGTCTGTCTGTCTGTCTGTCTGTCTCTGTCTGTCTGCCTGTCTGTCTGTCTGTCTGTCTGTCTGTCTGTCTGTCTCTCTCTCTCTCTCTCTCTCTCTCTCTCTCTCTCTCTCTCTCTCTCTCTCTCTCTCTCTCTCTCTCTCCCTCTCTCTCTCTCTCTCTCTCTCTCTCTCTCTCCAAGCCATCCGTAACCTTGGCTTCTGAGAAAAAATAGAAATGAAAGCAATGGAACTATAACACCATAAAAAAAAGCCCTCTGTTAAGAAGCATATAAGGACATTTATTACAGACTCTACAATTAAACCTCTACAGTACCATACTGTCTTAAGCTTAGTTCATATTTTCTACCTTCAGACGATTTTATTCAGCTAAGGAGTGACGTCTTGAAGTGAAGAGGTTAATGGGGGCTCTATCTAAGCCCTCCTGTCTCTCCTATTCTGAATAAAATCGTCTAGATATGAGAAAAATGAATGTAATAATAAGCCACCCGATTCAAGGGGTTAACCTCTTCTCGTACACTGACGTCTGGTTAATGTTTTTTTTTTTTTTTTCTACTGGACGAGTTATACAGCTGATGGGAGGCGCAAGTGGTGAATGGATTAGAAAGTCTCCTCACCTTGCATTATACTTTTTCCTGGTTGGCCTTCAGCGACAGCCTTCCCTGGAGTGCTGTGGCTTGTACTGAATGATAAATGAAAAATATAAATCAAATAAATATAAAGTCTCTATTACAAATCAGTGACGTGCTCAGCTGATTGTTTCCCGCCACACCCGGACAAAAATATATTCCTCAGGGAAACATCTGGACCTTGATGGGTTTGATATAGCCTTCAGCACCCTACCCACGGGCCGTATTAATCTGAAGTTAAGTTTGCAGTGGTAGCAAGAATATAGGATAAAATAAGTCATAAGATTAGAGGGGTTAAATCCATGAAAACGGTGGCGTGCGCAATTTTTTTCCCCCTTGGTACTGTTGGCTTCCGTGATTGAGCTTATGATGAACCATCGCTGAAAAAAAAAAAATGTAAGAAAGAAAGGAATAGAAGGGAAAAGTTAATGAATTCGCTGTAAAAATGAGAGAAAAGAATAGAAAAGAAAAGAAAGGAAAAGGATAGAACAGAAAAGTTAATGAAGGCTACATAATCCCTCATGCACGAAACGCCTTAATCTTCATTGAAACGTCTTCAGATAACACGATCAAAGCAAGTCTGGTCTTTGTAGTGAATGAGTTAATCTATGCAGTACAATGGCAATTATTTTATTGTTGCTACGTCTGGACAGGTTAATTCAGCACAGAATAAACTAAGGTGCTGGAGGAGTTGGGAAGTCTCCAACCCTTTCAGTGAGATGACGTTCTGCTTAACTTTTGCAGCTTCCAGACTTTATTCAGCTCAGACGTCATGCACTGAACGGATGGAGAATAGAGCTATATCTAATCCTCTCGTTTAAAAAGTCTCTTCTAAACTGGAAAAAAAGGATAAAACTAGAAAGCGCTCAGACAGTACATACCTCCGCGGATCCGGATCCGCGACGATCTTTTGTGGAATACATAGGATCCGGATATGCCCTCAAATTTAATCAATTGTTTCTTGATTCATGGCTCACTCTTCCACAAAATGTTATTGAAATTCACTGAGAACTTTTGGAGACGTCGCGTGCACAAACAAACAAACAGACAGACATGGATGAGTACATAACTTCCTTCAACTTCGTTGGCGGAGGTAATAAACAAGTCATCGTACCGTATTAAGAGTGAAGAGGATGCAAACAGTCGAAAAGGCGTCTCCCAAGCTAGAGAGAGAGAGAGAGAGAGAGAGAGAGAGAGAGAGAGAGAGAGAGAGAGAATCATTCGCTGGTAGTAAAAATACAGTAAAAACGGCGCCGTCGCTGTGAAAGGGTTATGCATCAAGTCAGACATCAGCAACAAAGTTGATCATGAAAATATTGCACCGATATTGCTAGTGGGGAGGGTGGACGGAAGGAGGGATGGTGAAGGATAGGGAGGGATGGAGAGAAGGGAGAGGAAGGGAGGAGGGGAGGGAGATACATTGAGGGAGGAAATGAAATATGAGGGGATGTAGGGAGGGAAGAATAAGGGTCGACGGGCATGAAGGTATTAACAATATTTTCCCCTCATTTCAAGCATACTGGGAGGGAGGGGCATGGAGGAAAGGAGGTAGGGGTAGAGAGGGAGGAAGGGAGCGAAGGAGGAGCATGGAGGGAAGGGGGAGGTAGGCATTGAGAAGGAGGGAGGGAGGGAGGAATAGTGAGTTATGAAGGCAGGGCAAGAGGTTAGGAAGAAAGGCGTGTGGAAGGGAGGGAGGGAAGGTATAGATGGATGTAAGGTGAAAAAAGGGACAGATATGAAGATAGTAACGGACGGAGGGAGAGGTAAGAGGGAAGTGCAGGAAAGGGAGATTGTGGGAGGAAAGGAAAAAAAAAAACTCTAGATTATCAAACAGGCAAGTAATGTAATGTGTACTGAAAACATGCACCATTGTTTTTTTAGAATGTGTATATCAGTATCTATATCTGTCTGTCTCTCTACCTGTCTGTCTGTCTACTTAGCTGTGTGTCTATCTATCTATCTCCATCTATCCATCCATCTGTTTAACTACCTATCAGTCTGTCTGTCCATCTATCATCAATCTATCTGTCTATCTATCCAACCATCATCTCTCTATCTAGAACATACGAGGCAAACCAAAAATATAAAACAAAATAAAGGGTAGAGCAAAAATGAGTGCAATACGCGGCTGCATTAGTCAACAAACCGTAAAAATAACAGCCGGGATTCTTACATTATATCATATTTCTTGTAATTTCGAGGAGAAGCTGCCTTTACTGTCGTGAGTGACAGTAGGGTATTTAGGATTAGTTTTTAGGGATTTGGAGTATTTAGTAAGCGAAGGGTTGATCTAATCTCTCTCTCTCTCTCTCTCTCTCTTTCTCACCCCCCCCACACACACACCCACACAGACACACACACACACACACACACAGTGCATATCTTCAAAAAATTTCTACAGATGTGATTAATGAATAATATTCAGACAAATGCAATGACAGAGAGAGAGAGAGAGAGAGAGAGAGAGAGAGAGAGAGAGAGAGAGAGAGAGAGAGAGAGAGAAGGGGGAGGAGGAGGGAGGGGAGAAAGACGGAAAAAAACAGAAAGGTGAGTGTGCCAGTGTGGGGGGGGGGGTTACGGCCTGAAGAGAAAGAGAGAGAGAGAGAGGGAGGAAGGAAGAGCCGGAGGGAGGGAAGAAGAGAGCCGCAGGGAAGGGAGGGAAGGAGAGAGGGCGGGAGGGAGGGAGTAAATGCCTGAAGGGTTAGAGGGAGGGCTATTGATCCTAAGGGAGGGACGGAGGGAGGGGTATGGAAGAGGGGGAAAGGGGAAGGGAGGGAAGTGTATGTGGCAGGGAGGGAGAGAGGGAGGGAGCGAGAGAGGGGCACGGTAATGTGGAAAGTGGAAGGGATAGAGGAAAGAAGAGGGAGAGGTATTTGCCAAAGAAGGAAAGGAGGGGTATGGAGGGAGGAAAGGAGAGAGGAAGAGAGGGAAGGGTATGGAAAGAGATACGTGGGAGAAGAGAGGGAAGGATGGGCATGGGGGAAAAAGGGTACGGATATAGAGTGGAGGGGCGGATTATGTAAGAGGGCAGGAAGAGGGGGATACAGAAAGTACAAAGGAAATATAGTTAGATATATAGAGATAAAGAGGTAGATAGAGATAAAGATAGATAGATAGATAGTAGATAGATAGATAGATAGATAGATAGATAGATAGATAGAGAGAGAGAGAGAGAGAGAGAGAGAGAGAGAGAGAGAGAGAGTGTTACACAGATATATAGATATACAGACCACACTGACCCTATGGTCCCAGCTAAGCGGTCTGGAAGTAACGCTAACAGTAATGATTTTGTCCTAGTCACAGAAATGAAAGACAAGGATAGAAGAGCAGAAGGCTCCCTCCCCCACCCTCCAAACCCTCAAGCAGTACAGTGTGCAGAAGATAAGCGAGAAGAGGCATCTTTCAGGACAGGGAAGAATCCTGAAGGAAATTTTATAGGACAGATGGAAAGTAGCAATAAAATAAATAAACTTAATAGCCTTATAGTAAAATTTAACTTAAAGCTTAAATTAGCGGGAGAGCAGTGTAAATGAGTTATGTGAGAGGAACATGTGGAGTTAGTAACATGGAGAGATAGACTGACAAATGAGGAAGTGAAAGTGCGTTGGAGTGTAGATGGGGATGTGATGGAAAGTGTTAGGAGAAACATGCTGAGATGGTTTAGCTATGTGAAGAGGATGGAGAATGAGAGAATAACGAGGAGAGCGTATATGTTTGAGGTCGAGTGGGAGAGAGGGAGGGGGAGACCTAGGATGAGATGAAGGAGAGAGGGAGGTGTAGGTTGAGGGGAGGGCAGCGAAGTGGCAGGGGACAGGATGACATGTAGGCGAGTTGTTTGCAGCCATCCCTTACGGGATTGAGGTGCCTGACTATAGATAGGTTAAAATTAAACTTTAGCTATGCATTTTTTTTTTTTATGTTTTTTTTTTTTTTCCTTATAGCAGACTTAGAGCATGAAATTTAGGTTCCTTCTTAAGTGTATTTACAGTACGCTGAACTTGCAGACACGGTAGATACCTGGTATATCTTTACATGTCCACACCAAAACACTATAAAACACACGCAGATAGATAGATAGATAGATAGATAGATAGATAGATAGACAGATAGATGGAGAGAGAGAGAGAGAGAGAGAGAGAAAGAGAGAGAGAGAGAGAGAGAGAGAGAGAGAGAGAGAGAGAACAGGAAAGCTTTTGTGGTGTAATCAGGTTTTCCGCTTTGCTACCCTGTACTTACTCTTCCGTAGGTAGACAGTATCGGCCGTGGTATTAAAATTCAGAGTGTGAAAGTGAAGACAACCCCTAATTCATGACGATCAGTTTTAAAACACGTGTGAGCATAGGAAATTATTAAACTGCACTCCATTTAGTATAACGTAATAAGCAACCAGGTAGAAGGGTCACAGTTGTACTTTTCCCATTAACCCCCTCAGTCCAGTAAGGTAATCATTAGTTTCTTCTTGCTACAGCTAAGCGATTTTCTTCAGCATGAGGAGGATCTATATTGCTGATGGATATAGTTAAGGCTACATCAAATTCTAACTCGAATAATCCCCCCAGAGCCAAATAAACTTGTCAGGAGATAACAAGAATAACATACAAAATACATCATGGAAGTGAATGGGTTAAGAGTCTCAATAATGATGTCAAACGTAGGCAACGCTACTCTGTTGCAACCCTCCATCTAACTATGCACATACCCCCACCTCCTTGCACACTTAACCAAGCGCATGACGGGCCTCATCCCTTCCCCCCCCAATCTTTTCTTTTAAAAGTGGGCGTAAGGAGAACGCCTGAGGACATATAACCTGGGACCTTCAGATTCCTT
>NC_137011.1:11486478-11493978 GCF_032717465.1 Coenobita brevimanus
AGAGAGAGAGAGAGAGAGAGAGAGAGAGAGAGAGAGAGAGAAGGTATGAAGGAGGGAGGGAGTGACCAGTGTCCAGGGCGTGGAGGAGGAGGAGGAGGAGGAGGAGAGAGGGGTGGGAAGGGATGGGAGGGGGGAGGGAGGACAAGGGGAAGGGGATAACATTGATTTAGGGGAGGGGGAGAGGGAGTGAAGAAGGGATGTAGAAAGGGGGAGAGGAAATGGGAATATATGGAAGAGAGAGAGCGTGCTGGAGGGAGGGAGTATTGGGAGGGAGGGAGGGAGAGAGAGGGATGGAAGAAGAGAGGGAGGGGACAGAGAGAGGGAGAAAGAGGGAGGGAGGGTGATAGAGAGACAGAGAGGTAAGTAAAAGAGTGAGGCAGGGAGGGAGAGGGATGCTGGGAGAGAAGGAGAGAAGGAGAAAGAGAGAGGGAGGGAGGGATGGAGGAGCCTTAGGGAGAGGGAGAGGGAGGGAGGGAGGAGAGGGAGCAATAATGAGCATACCGCCTCTGGCCCTCTTCCTCTGGCTCTATCCTCCCTCATCCCTCCATCCCTCCCTCCTCTCTCATTCTTCTCTCTCTCCCTCTCCTCCTCTCCTCCCTTCCCTCTATTTGGGCATCTTACTTCTTATTCCCTTCTTCCCTTTCTCCTCTCTTTTTTTTCTTCTTTCTTCCTTCCCACGTAACTCTGATCCCTCCAGTCGCCTCCCTCTTCCTTCCTATCTTGTCTCCTCTCCATTTTTCTCCCTGTTCTTGTCTCCCTTCCTCTCCCCTCTGATTTCTTCTTCTCTTCTTACCTCCTCCTCTCTCGTTTTCTTTCTCCTCCTTTCCTCCTTTTCTTTCCCTCTGTTTTCTTTCTTTCTGTGGCTCCTTCTCCACCTTCCCCCTCCCTCTTTTCTCTCTCTCTCTCTCTCTCTCTCTCTCTTTCTCACTTTCCTTCCCTCCCTACAGCATAAATTCCTACTCATCCAGTCGTGCCCAATATACATGACATTTTTTCATATTGCATTATAATTCTCCTTTTTCCCTGCCGGCATAGATTGGGAGGATTATACTCTTGAATTAGGTGACGTAATTTATTTATTTATTTATTTATTTTTTTGGCTGTCTCCAGGTTAATTTATTTTGAACATAGGGGTCCCTTGAAAATGGAGGGGTTAGATAATTTATTAACTCCTTCAGTATTTGAGTTAATTTCTTAGTTGAGTACAAATCACCAGGATAAAACAGGAGACAAATAGCTACCACAACCACCACAGCAGCTACCAAAAATTACCTTCATATATTACATGTACAACCAGTAGCACCACTCTCTAATATATGTAATTTTGCCGCATCAGGAACGTAAGGGCTCAGGGCTAGTGTGACCGGCCTCGCTCGTCCCTGAGTGGCATTATGAGAGCTGTAAACCGCAACTACCTTTGGGACGAAAACCCTATGGGCCTCTTCTGGCTGGAGCTCTTTAACCTACTTAAAAATCTGGGGCGATATTCTCGTGCTGTTAGGAAGCTTAGTAATACCTCTTCATTACCGGTTTATTTTTTATTCTGCCTTGTTATTACTGATATATTCTTCTGTATCATTCATGCAGTCTACGTCGACATTAAAAAGATATTAGACGCAAAATAGAGGATATCAATGGGTAGGTTTGAAAATAACTCGTTAAGAAAGAGGTACTAGGGAGCCCCACCTACCACAAAACACCACCACAACTACTAGAAACATAATCTCTCGCTACCACATGTACCACAGTTCCACCGCATTTACCCTCACCACAACTACCACCATGCCACGGCTTTGTCCAGGGGTAAATGAGTGCTTACAAAGAGGGTGAATTTGCAAGCATTGTGTTGAATTCAAGCCCTTTAAAAATGAGGCACTGAGCTTTATCGTGAATGCAGGCACTAATGTTGGCTTTCCAGTCTGTGGCTCTGTTGGTAATGGTGGTAGTTGTGGTTACTGCAAATGGTGGTCATGGAGGTAAAAATTGTGGTTGTTGTAATGGTGAAGATGGTGGTTGTGGTAGATGGTGTGTGGTGCTTGATGTAGTTGTTGAAAATGGTGGTAGTGGTGGTCATAATTGTGATTGTGGTTGTGAAGATGGTGATTGTAGTAGTTGTGGTGTGGTAATGATGATAACTGTGGTAGTGGGGATAATGGGGGTGAAAAGTGGTGGAAGTGAGAATGGTGATTGTAGTGTGGCAATGGTGATGATAATTGTAGTGGTTGTAGTAGTGACGATGGTGGTTGTGGTAGATATAGTGCTGCAGTGGTGGTAGTTGTGGTTGTGGTGGGAGTGGGAATGGTGATGGTGGTACCTGTGGTAATGCTGGTGGTCCTACTGGTGGCAGTGTTGGTAATGGCTGTGGTGGTGCTGGTAGGGACAACTGTAATGGTGATGCTAATGGTTATGTAATGATGCTAGTAACGGTGCCAGTGGTAATTGTGTTGTGGCTTTGGCAGTGTTGTTGCTGTTGGTGATGGGAGTGAAGGTGTGGTGGTGGTAGCTAGTGGTGTTCTTTGTGGTATTGGTGGTGGTGGTGATAGTAGGAATAGTTGTAGTGGTGTCAGTGAAGGAGATGGTAATGGCAGTGGTGTTAATTGTAATACTGATAGTAGCGAACCTGGCAGTAGTGATGATGATGATGGTGGCAGTGTTGGAGGTGGTAGGTAAATTTGGTAGTGGTGGCAGTGTTAGAGGTGGTAGGTAAATGTGGTAGTGGTGGCAGTGTTAAAAGTGGTAGATAAATGTGGTACTGGTGGCAGTGTTAAAGGTGGTAGATAAATGTGGTACTGGTGGCAGGGGTGGTGGCTCTGATTGTGGTGGGTGAAGTGGAAATTATAATCAAGCAAAATGATTAAAGCTCTATAAATCCAGAAGCCTTTTATCGCTTCACAAAGGACACATATTGTACAAAATCAAAGCACATCAATGGTATTGTCTCAATCATTTTAGCCACGTACTAATAAGGTCATAATTTGTACGATATTGAGCTGGGCTGAGCTGGGTCGCGTTGAGCTGGATTGGACTGGACTGAGTTGAGTTGGTATAGGTTAGGTTAGGTAAGGCTTCTTTAAATTAATCTGAGTTTGGTCAGGTTAGATGGGATAAGCTGTATTAAGTTAGGCTAAGTTGGGTAAGGCTAGGCTAGGTTAGGCTAGATTATGTCGGGTTAGATTATATTTGACTGAGCTATAAAACACTAAACAAATTAACAAAAAAGCAGATCTTTTCAAAAACAGAAAAAAATGCAATGTGAAGAATATGAAAAAAATGAGAGAGAGAGAGAGAGAGAGAGAGAGAGAGAGAGAGAGAGAGAGAGAGAGAGAGAGAGAGAGAGAGTAACCAGACACCACGGTACACTATATAACAACAGTCTCCACTAGTGGACATCCCTTCCGCCTCTCCTCTCTCTCTCTCTCTCTCTCTCTCTCTTCTTTTGTACTTTAAATCACTTCGTAACGATTGTTGTTATATTCTTTGTAACACCAGACTAATCCATCCAGCTTAGGGGGGAGAGCCTTAGTCAGTACAAAGCAAAAGATAGCAGGCAGCAACAGAATCATTGGTCCTTTTGAAGCCGTATGTTATAGAGTACATTATAAGTAAGGCATCTGTTCTACAAGTCTATAGCAACGACGGGAAAGAAGGTAATCTTTTTATACTTAATTCTTGTACCGTTAATCGATTTTATTCAGGTTGGTGAAAGCTGCCCATAGGAATAAGAGAGAGGTGTAAGCATGAACTGAGAAGGCAGTGGAAGTGACAGGAGTAAAAATGGAAAAGAAGAATGAAGAAAAACAAACGGGAGGGAGGTTAATGAATAAAGAGAAGAATAAGAGGAAAAGATCAGAGAAACAGAAAACCGAAACAAGGCTGGCTAAAGAAGGGAGGAGAAAGTGAGAAAAATATATATTGCTGTGCAGAGGGAGAAGAAAAAAGGGAAGAAAAACATTAATAACAAGAAAATATTGCGAGAGAGAGAGAGAGAGAGAGAGAGAGAGAGAGAGAGAGAGAGAGAGAGAGAGAGAGAGAGAGAGAGAGAGAGAGAGAGAGAGAGAGAGAGAGAGAGAGAGAGAGAGAGATCTAGAAAAAGGAACTGAAAGTATATCTTGAGTGGGAAGGCAAACATAGCTAACGAAGGATGGGAGGGAAAGAGGGAGGGGGGAGGATGGAGGGAGGAGGGAGAAAGAGAGAGGAAGAGGAAGGGCAGAGAGAGCAAAAAGTACAGAGAAAGAGGAGAAGAAAGAGGAAGAGGGAAGGAGGAGAGGGTAAAAGTGCAGTGGGATAGGAAAACAGAGAGATAGAGGAGGAGCAGGTGGGAGGATTGAATGGAGAAACATAGGCAAAGCAACGCTGTTGCAACTCTCAGCTTGATCAAGCAAATACCCCCACCTCCCTGCACACCTAACCAAGTGCATAACGGCCCTCACTCCCAGCCAAATCTTTTCTTTTAAAGGTGGGAGTAAGGAGAACGCCTTGGGGACACGTTACCTGAAGCATGCAGATTCCTTGCGCAGATCGCATTGAAGTCTGGATTTTTTTCTTCTCTTTTTCATTATTAATAAAAAAAAACTACTTAGGACGCAGCATTCTACCTATCAAAATACACCAGTTCACTGTAAGACACATAATTACGTGAATTTTCATTATTCTATTGTCAATAATTTCTGAGTTCTCGTCCGGAAACGAAATCTCTACGCCCGGTAAGCCTCCCTGACGCCCAACTCTTCGGACGGACACCTACTGATCCCAGTGATAACAACACCCTGCTCTGACTGTGTCAGACGGATGGTAAAAAGAGAGATGTATGGATGAAAGGTGGGAGGTAGGGAAGGAGGGATGGAGGAAAGACAAGAATGAGGGGGAAGGGAAGAAGGGAGGGAGGGAAGGAGAGTCAGAAGGAGAGACATGAAGGCATGGGAGAGGGAAGGAGACTAGAAAGGAGGAACATGAAGACAGGAGGGAGAGATGAAATGAAGGAAGAACGAATTAAAAAAAAGAGGAAGATTCGATGATAGCGACAATAAAAATAATGAAAAAAATAATGACAATCTCTCAGTCCATCTTCTTATCCTTTTTTTCTCCATAAGCTGCGAAGGGAAGCGGGGGTAAATTAATCATTTCGGAAATTTAAGGCAAGGGTGACCAGCCTCGCTTTTTCCTGAGTGGCATAATGTGAGTAATGACTCTCAACCAGTCCTAGAATTTAGAACCTTTCAAATGTCATCTGGCTGGAGGGCTTTAATCCATTAGACCACTACGCTTTATTTGGTTAAATGGTTATCACTCAACGTAGTAACAGTCTCCCAAGTAACACGATACTATTTCGCCTGTCACTCAATGTAGTCACTTGAAGGTAGCACTAATCAAGTGAGTAAATGGCGGGTACCCCCATCTACCACGGTAATAATAACAATGCACATGACCTGGTCACACATCGCCCCTCAGCTTTCAACATTTTGTCAAAAGCCATTGATTGCAACCATTATTTCATTCTACTTCATGCAAAGGCATGTTATGTAGATTCCAAGCCTGGAATATTTCGCCCTCAGCTCACTCATGTACTCTTTTTCAATGCTCGCCCCTGCCGGGGGGGGGGGGGGCCTACACATGCTCGGGGGTAAAATTTAGCTCCAGAATTACCATATATAAAAAATAAGTAAATGAGATTTCTCACAGGCCTTAACTCCCCTCGGGCACAAGTAAAAGAAAAATAAATAAATAAGTAGATATTAAAAACAATAAAAATCTTGGAGTACAGTCCCTGCCAGCTGATCCGATATTCTAGTCCTCAACTGAGGTGTAAGGGAGGGCCGGGCATGCGCTTTCACACAGGCTATGGAAGAGACCTTTAGCGTGAATACAGAGGTACTCATGTCGGAAAAGCATAATCTTTAGCGGACGGAGAGAACTGAGGGGGAAATAATAAGAACAATAATAATGATAATAATAATAATAATAATAATAATAATAATAATAATAATAATAATAATAGTAATGGTAGTAGTAGTAGTAGTAATAATAATAATAATAATAATAATAATAATAATAATAATAATAATAATAGTAGTAGTAGTTGTAGTAGCAGAAGCAGTAGTATTAGTATTAGTAGTAGTAGTACTACTACTACTAGTAGTAGCAATACTAGCGGTAATAATGGTATATTAGTACCACGACATCAGCCTATCATTTAGGATATATAGCCTACAATACCAAGACCATCACTAGAGACAACAAAATGATAGATACACTGACGAGCAGTATTATTCAAAACTCACATAACGAATCTGGTTCCAGGCGACACTGCATAGCCTTGTTGTTTAGGCTAAAACTGATATTGCTTATTACTGAGTGTAAAGGAGATAGTGTTAAATG
Organism: Coenobita brevimanus; assembly: GCF_032717465.1. Taxonomy (NCBI): domain Eukaryota; kingdom Metazoa; phylum Arthropoda; class Malacostraca; order Decapoda; family Coenobitidae; genus Coenobita; species Coenobita brevimanus. Next base: position 11,492,854 of record NC_137011.1, read on the forward strand.
ATATGATTACTGATTTTTAGAATGCTGGTAAATAGTCTGCTTAAACTGATAATTATTATAATCATTATTTTCATCATCATCGACAACACCATTCTCAGCTCATCCTCATTATCATTATCATCCTCATCATCATTATCATCACCTTATTACCCACTAAAAAATGGTCCTGATTATCTCTAAGGTTTAGGAATTTGTCTCACCTGGACAAAATCGTCTACTGTTAGATTACAAATAATGGTTACGGCATAAGTGATCTTATTATCAGTGATTATTGCACATGCTCCCTGACAGGACAAAGATCCTTAACCTCTTTTTCCACTGCTGATACCAGAAGTGTAGTTAAACTGAAGGTTTGATTTGTCTAGTAGCCACGTAGATCTTATCACTAACCAACACCCAAGGCTCATTATATTTTATGCAAGTTGTGTGAGTGACTGAGTTCCCTCAGATAAACGGACCATAGTAGTAAAAATCTTTGGCGTTACGAATACAGATGTTCTGTATATTGACGTGGCACATGCTGGTATGGGAGAAGTGCCAGAGAGGTTAGGGTCCACGAGAATTTAAGGAAATATATTAACGCGAGCTACAGTGAAGCACCATATGGGGCTTCGCTAGAGCGAGGCATCTGTATTGTCAAAATCCTTTGGCTATGACTGACTGACCGAGACGTTCCTAGAGATGCTCCGTCATCTAAATATACGTCAGTGGAATCATGGAGATAAATCCCCACCATCATTCCAAGCCCCCAACCCTCCCATCTCCACTGCCAAGCCATCTCCATCCACCTCCATTCCCTCTACCTCCACGTCCATTTTTAACGCCCTCCACCTTTGCCTCCAACCTCCACACAAGTTTTCCTGTCTCATCTCTTGTTCCGCTATATTTTTGAGGATGGGGAGAGGGAAAGGATCTTCCTAAGAACCCCCTCAAAACTTGTAAGGAAGACGATGGTGTAAAAATGGGTGCGGGGAAGAGAGGGAGAACGGGAAAACGCTGGTAGAAAGAAGGAAGGAGAGAAGGAAGGACAGGAGTAAAATAGGGTGGAAAAGAGACGGAGGAGAAGGAGAAGAGGGGAAAGACTAGAGGAAAATGCAGAAAAAAGGGTGGAGCAAGTCGGTGAGA
>NC_137011.1:11498978-11766478 GCF_032717465.1 Coenobita brevimanus
GGATTAGCAGATGAGTGGTTGGTATGACTGATGGGTAAATGAATAAAGGTGTGTTTAGTTCATCTATTCTCTTGATGTTTGCTAGAAGGATCATTGTGTATGTTTCTTCTCAAGAAAGTTTGACAGGTTCGATTTGGACTCCGAAGATTGCTCATCTCTCTCTCTCTCTCTAAAATCAGTGCCTATTCCTACTTCAAGTCCTAAAATGTGTGTGTGTGTGTGTGTGTGTGTGTGTGTGTGTGTGTGTGTGTGTGTGTGTGTGTTTGTGTGTAGACGGATATGGAAATTTTCAACCACATGTAGATACACACTCATGTTTGTAGACACACACGCTCATATCCATAAGTAGATTATTTCAACAACACATAACCTTCAAACTTGTCAACTAAACACACACACACACACACACACACACACACACACACACACACACACACACACACACACACACACACACACACACCTCACGTCCACCACCTCTAATCCCTACCCAAGGTGCAAAAAATGTGTGTGTGTGTGTGTGTGTGTGTGTGTGTGTGTGTGTGTGTGTGTGTGTGTGTGTGTGAGGAAGCAGAGGGAGTGAAAGTGAGGGCAGGAAGAAGTAAGGCCACACCCTCCTTACCCCACCCCCACACCCACACCCACACCCCACCCACGTCCACATCCCCACACCCACCAACACCCTGTGCAGAACCTCTCTCCTTCCCCAGTCTTACTCTGCACCTACTTATCAACTTACTCATCCATTATTTCATCTGTCCCTCTCCATGTACCCTCACCCACCCACTCACTCTTACCCACTCTCACTCACCTTTACCCCACATCTTATTTTAAATTCTTGTTCTTTCTCTCCCCCTGCTCTAACGCTCAGTTCACTTCCGTCTATCCATACATTCGTCCGGTCTACTCTCTAGCCAAACTCACCCAGTCCCTCGCATCCTCACCCTCACCTACTCATCCCACACCCTATCCAAACCTCTGGTTCTTTCATCAGTCAGTTTATCCATCCATCCATCCATTCATCTATTCATCGATCCAAACCACGTAATCATACACTGACAATCAGCCACCTGCATCCAGTGTTCATCTAAACACCCTTCTCTCTTGCCACGCACCCACCCACCCACCTATCCACCCACCCAACCATCCTCTCCCTACCTACCTATCTCTTAAGCTTACTCACCAAACTACCCTCCCTATCCCCCACTCGCCACCCCACCCCTTCCCTTCCACTCAACCATCTGTCCACTGCATCCGTCCTCTTATCCTCCTCATCCACCTTCTAACTCATTTAGTCTGCTTATCTACTCCTTGGAATGGTATTTTTCACTGTATCTATTTTCTATCCGGCTGGATATAAATTCAGTGCTGTTTTTGTGCGCTTTTGTTCTAAGGCTATTCTGAGAGATAGCCACACCTGCATGTATACACAGACAGGCTTACAAGTACACACACACACACACACACACACACACACACACACACACACACACACACACACACACACACACACACACACACTCTCTCTCTCTCTCTCTCTCTCTCTCTCTCTCTCTCTCTCTCTCTCTCTCTCTCTCTCTCTTTCTCGCCACTAATAAACAAATAATGAAGTTCTCCGACACACTGTGAATTCCTAAGTAAAGGAAACCAGTTATTTTAGATAAAACAACTTGAAGTACATAATAAAGGTATACACAAACAAACAATCTGGAAGGAGAAGACTGGTTGCCATTGGTAACATCAAAGCAGATTGCACACTAAAAAGGTCATAGATTTTAAGGGTCTTGTTTATTACCATGAACAAAAGGCAGTCTGGGTGAACAAATACCTGTAGTATGCAAGCTGAACAGTATGAAAAAGTCTGAACAAAAGAACAGACAATCACAATATTTATCTACTGTATTTTCATTCTTTATAAACAAAGAACTTTTATTCTTTACTCGTATAATACTTTTCATGCTAAAATGAGTAGGGCAACAAAAAGGCAAAACATTCTTGAAAGGCACACTTTTGCCACATGTGAACGAGGTGACAGGTGCACTGTTGTTCCAGAAAGTCAATGATTTAGGCAGATGTTTCTAGCGAGAGTCTTGGTCAAATCACCAAAAACTAAACCCTTTCATCCTAATGGCACATGTTTTGCTTTATGTTTCCTATCTCTCGGCAATTATAATAAACTTTAGAGAGACATTTCTAACTGGAGATGTTTGACACAGATTTCATTTACCCATCACCAGCAAAAGCCTGACAGAAGCTCAATAAAATTGTCTGGAAATATCAAGGTCCAATCATTAAAATACACCACGGGGTAGAAGGGATTAATAATATCTACTAAACTCTAGTTTCACCTAATACTTAAGATGTCAATTATTAAATCCGTTAAAAGTTATTTAACAGTACAGTACTTAGTTTGGAATAACTGGAGTTTATTATTTTTTCTTGATATCACTTACAACTTTATATATTTACATTGAAGCATCTAAAAACGTAACACATAAACTTTCAAACTTTTGCTGGATGTAAACAACTCGACAGGTCCATTGCTGATGCTGAAATTGTAGAATGATATTGGTGGATGACATCGAGAGTTTATTTTGCACAATTTCCTGTAAAACAGTATAAGAAATGTTTAAGCCCACTCTGAAACAAATTCTTGTCAGATACAAACCAGAGTACAGATGCACTGTTGGCTAACGAAGGCAGAATGATTTTGTCGGATATGATCCAATGTTTTGGCCAAATCAGGAGTGCCAGATGACTTGATCCGTTATCGCAACAAAACATATTCACTGACGCCTTCAGCACCAGGGTGTGTTGTGAGTTATGTCCTTGCTACTGACACATGATTGTATCCAATTCAGATTATCCAGTAGTGAATGATTTACAAGCAGTTTTTCGCTGGTGATTTTGCGTCTTTTTATCATTTTTTTTTTCCATTCTTGTATGAGAATGCATTGTCATTAGCTTAGTAAAATTTTACAGTGAGGAATGAGAGGGAAAAGGGATGGTATGAAGGGAGAATGAAGAAGAGAGGGAATGGAGGAAGGACGAGTGAAGAATGGAAAAACTAGGGTATGACGAAACAAGGACTAAAATGAGAGAGAAAATGAAGGCAGGAAGAGAAACCGTAAGAGGTGTAGGTAGGGCAGCTGGGTGTGGTCGTGTGTGTGTGTGTGTGTGTGTGTGTGTGTGTGTGTGTGTGTGTGTGTGTGTCAGGGTGTGTTTTTGCAAACACTGGCTGTCTAAAGATGAATGAGCGATAAGAATAAGGGCGATGTATTATTGAGCTTTTGAGGTGTGTGTGTGTGTGTGTGTGTGTGTGTGTGTGTGTGTGTGTGTTTAGATCTCTGTATTTATGGCTCATGTTGTGTAAACTTCTCTATGTATTGGTCCGTACCTGTATGAATGCGTGTGTTTATATCGAAGTCTCTCCTGGTGCATGTATATACGTGTGGGGTTACTGTGTGCATGGATCTTTGTGTGTATATATTTCTGTGTGTATGCATGTTCCTATCTCTCACGTATGATCAGAAGATACAGAAGTAGACCACACACCTGCGACACAAAACAGATGTAGGCGTATTAAGATAGATGCAATCCCATCACTTAAGGTCTCTCCCAAAAGGCCACCCAGCCACCATCATGCCTTATATAACGCTAGGAACGAACTGGGTAGACTGTCCCTTCCCTGAGTACCCTGTGTGATGCAGAGGAGATATAATGTGTGAGGTATACTGTTCAGGTTGCGTACAATCTACTCACTGCTTGGGTATGTTGCACGATAGACAGGCTAGTTTGTAAATGGCTCTCCACTACAAACTCCCCAGTTAGTTTCTTGTGTGTTGTGAGGACGGCTTAGTCGGCTGGTGTGGGAGTGGATGTGTCAGTGGAAGTAGGAGCTGAATAAGTTATGCAAAGCAGACACTGATAACACTGACTGAGCCGTCCCAGCAACACACGAGAAATTACCTGGCAGAGTAGCAGAGGAGTGTTGTATATAGACCACATTGATATCCAGGGAGGTCCGTATATAGCTCTCCTGGAAGCATATTTGGAGACACGTATTGTTTTGCGAAGACGGTCCACTCTGCTGATCTGGGCGTGGATGTGGCAGTGGGGGTAAGAAGTGAAAAACTGAAGCAGGAGAGATATAGATAACGCCAACTGAGAAGCTACACCAGAAAAGAAATGACCATGTGGAACAGAAGAGAAAAGAAGCGTTATATGTGGACCACCCAGTATAAATAAATAAATAAATGAATGAATAAATATGTAAAGATAAGTATAAGTAAAAATAAACAATTAAATAAATAGATAAACAAGTAAATCTATATATCTATGTATCTGTAACTCTATCCATATCTATATCTCTCTGTACATCTGTCCATCTATGTGTGTGAATATATATATGTATCTCTCTCTCTCTCTCTCTCTCTCTCTCTCTCTCTCTCTCTCGAGTAGCTTCGGTATACTGTGAGATGTTGGGTGATATAATATAGGAAGCAGGCTATGCTATTTGCTGTTAGATACTGTATTTATTAGTCTTTTTCTCAGCAAGCGGTCCGAGAAGTTTTGTCCATTCTCTGTATATGTTGTATAATGCAAGGGACAGCTTATGAGAAGTGTATACTGTATGCAGTTAGAGTTGGGTGTATATATATATATATATATATATATATATATATATATATATATATATATATATATATATATATATATATATATATGAAAGTAAATGAGAATAAGAGTAAAGTGATGAAGTGTACGAGGTTGATAGATGGTAGGGGGATGAATATAGTTTTGAATGGTGAGTTGCTTGAGGAGGTAGATTGTTTTAAATATCTAGGGTCACATGTTGCTGTGGATGGAAGAATAGATGCGGAAGTGAAGTTTAGAATAAATGAAGTAGGAAAGGTGCTGGGAGGAATGAAAAAAGTGTTTAAATGTCGTTCGCTTAGAATGGATGTAAAGAGAAGGCTGTATGAGGGTGTTGTGGTACCGACTGCGTTATATGGGGCTGAAACATGGAATATGGGTGTAGCAGAGAGGAAAAGTTTGAATGTAATGGAGATGAGGTGTCTGAGGAGTATGTGTGGAGTGACGCGTATGGATCGGGTGCGAAATGATGAAGTGCGAAGGAGAACTGGAGTTGTTCGGGAGATGGCTGGTAGAGTTGAGCAGAGGGTGTTGCGATGGTTTTGGCATATGGAGAGAATGGATAATGAGCGATTGGTGAAAAAGATAACTAGATCTGATGTGAAAGGTGTAAAGCTGAGAGGAAGACCACGAATAGGATGGATGGACAGTGTGAAGAGAGCGTTGGATGCGAGAGGGATGTCTGTTGAGCAAGGAAGAGTGGCTGTGCGTGACAGAAATAAATGGAGAGAAATTGTGAATGAATAAGTGATGACGCAGCCCTGAGGGGATGTTCTCCCGCATTTGGTCTGATCAGCTAGTCAGGTCAGGTGCGGGTAAGGGGATGGGTCTGTTATGATGTGGCAGGGGTAAACCAGTTCTGCTGTCGGGCCCTACTGCGGATGTCACTGATTGCATTGCGCAGTTGACCCTTGTGCGGTGTGGTGCGTTGAGGATCTGTCCGTTCTCCCCTTTGGGGCTAAGATGCGAATGAATGTGTTTGAATGGATGAGTAAATGAGGAGTGTGTCGTCCTGTCTCGGCTACCTCCCTTTCCTTGGGGGAAGCAGCCTAGGTATATAGAATATATATATATATATATATATATATATATATATATATATATATATATATATATATATATATATATATATATATATATATATATATATATATATATATATATATATTACTATGGATATGTTGTATCAGTTAGGCTATCGCATATCTGAGTATAATATAGGAGATTACGGTATTAATGTTGATATACTCTGGGCCCTAAGAGTAAGTGGATATACACATTTTTTCACCAGGGACATTGATGACAGTTCTCCCTTTTCTGTTGTTGTTGAGTTATCCCGGTTTGTCTGGCCGAGCATACCCATCAACTGCAGGCAAGCAATTGCCCCTTCACGGCCGCATCGTGCAATGTTCCCCCACTCCAGGAGCACTATAGTAGGCTTGACATCACCCCGTTACTTGGTTATATGGTTACCATCTAGTGTTGTAAATGGTTTACAGAGCTACAGGAAACCGTTAGCCTTGTCACCTAGCGTAGAGCCATCTGAAGTGGAAAGAAGAGTAATAAAAAATGACAGGAAAGATGGGAGAAATAGGAGAGAACAGCATTCACAGACAAAGAATGATAAAGGTGAAGGAAGAAGTAGGCAGCACTACATCAAATTAGTGGAGGATGGTCGGCACCAACCACCACATTCCCGTTCCTGTACGTAATATAGAAGGCGACTTACACACACATATGACAAGGGCAAGCAGCTTTGCCATACACGTTCAAGTCGTGTCACACGGCTCCTGAAAGGTAACTGATCTGTAAGGTCGAGGAACACCGTTGTACCTCGAAAAGTGACATGGCTCCACCTGTTGCTTCATGCACCCCATCCCATATATTAACCGAAAAAACTGCGGGTTTGGTGATGCTGCTGCTGCTGATGATGATGATGATGGTTCAGTCTGTTATTCAGTTTCATCTCAGCACCTCAAGCAGAAATAAATTAGTGAAGAAAAGGTGATCAAAAACTTCTGAGAACAGAAGCGGATACATAACTAAAGAGTTTAGTTTCAAATTCAAATAGGATCTACAGGAGCAATGATTTAAAGGTACTCTTGCCTCACCTGTGACTCCATAATTAGGCTTTCTTATACAGGCTTTCCTAACCCGACTGATGGCACGCTCAGTAAGAAGGCCTATATGGAAAAGCTGCTCTTAAAACAAGTTCCTTAACAGAGACCGGCAGGCTGAGAGTTATGGCTCTCTAAATATTTACCAAAACATGACTTCGCACTACCGCTGACGTTTACTCATCCAGTCGTCAGTCACCAGTTTCTTCTTTGGAATATCTCTGACGTCAGGAATTAAATTTCAATAGATGGGAAAACTTCTCGTTAGGGCCTATCACGTGATAATTCTTTTCAGCTACTGTAAGGTGGGAAGAAAAGAAAGTAAAGGACGGAGGAATATGAGGGGGCAAAGAATAGACTCATCAATAGCAAGTTAGGGAAGAAATTCCACGGGTAATTCGGAATATTTTAGGCGGATAATGTCATTCTTATTTAGCCCATTGAAAAAGAACTTCAGTTGTCACTGAAGCGAAAAAATCTTCACCTGCAAGTGTGGTTTATCTTCACGTACAACAGATAATCTAACCTTGCAGCACAACATCCAGCTTGTTCCTTCAGTCACTGGTGTAGGGTTAGAGGTCGGCATAATTTAGATTGGGGGTGGGGGAGCCGGTTTACCATTAGGAACAGGATGGTCGGGGGCACTGCGTTAGGGAATCGTAGTGGTATGATACTGAAACTTTTTCTCCTGGGACTGAGAGCCTTCCTGAAACTCTTCTCCCCTTGTTAGACTGTTTCTACGTAAGTCACAATGACAATGTACCGTATCTCATCAATATTAAAATATTACTTTTAAATAAGAATATATAAAACATTTCGGAGAATCAAGAGGTGACTTACAGTGAATCATGAAATACGTGGTAGGAAGTCCGTAACTGCTACCACCACATTTACGTTAACCCCAATCTAACTCAATACATTTTAACACCATCATTGTTCTAGATACACTCTCTTATAACACGTTTTGCCTTTAACTTTCCAGCAGTATATCACACATGGATCCTCATTAATACCTGACCTACTATCTGTTCTCACATGCAAGCTTTTGTTATCAGCTTCGGCAGAGGAATGATAATCTAGGAGTGAAGTAGAAACAATTATCATTTACCCTTTCAAAATGATGACATCTTTTAAAACTTGACTCTTGTTACTGCCACTCAATATGATCCGGCTTAGGAAATATCTCTAATATTAAAAGGGGTAAAATAATTTCTATTGCTACTGGTGATACTGCCAGACGATTTTATCCAACTCTGAAAAAAACCTGTACAAGGGAAGGGCCCGAAAAACCACACCCTAAACTTCTAACTCGAGGTTGAAGAATCATGTGTTTGGGGTTAAAGACGGCACCTCTCACCTCACCTCTGCCCTGCCCCGGCTTGCTGTGTGTGTGTGTGTGTGTGTGTGTGTGTGTGTGTGTGTGTGTGTGTGTGTGTGTGTGTGTGTGTGTGAGGTGGAGGGTTAGGGATGGGGCTGGGGTCGGTGGGAGTGGGTAGGTGGAGGAGAGGATGGGGAATGAGAGAGAGAGAGAGAGAGAGTATGAGTGCGTAGAGGAAGGGTGAGAGAGGGTGAGAGAGGTGCGTGGAAGGTGGAAGGGTCAGTGAGTGAGGAGTGGAGAGGTGAGGGGGTGAGGAGGAGGAGGACCTGGGGCAGGGGGGAGGGGGCAGATGAAAGAGGAAAGGGGGAGAGGCAAGTGGAGGAACAGATGGATGTAAAAAAGGGAGGAGACATGAAGGAGAGGGGAGGGAAGAGGGAACTTGGGAACAGAAGGGAGGAAGGAGGAGAGACTGAGTACACATGAAAGAGGCCAGCAGGAGAAAGTGTGGAAAAGGGGGAGAGAAGGATGAGAAGGGGAAAGGGAGTGAGACTGAGTAAGGGAGGGGGAGAGAGAGATGGGGAGGAAAGTGGGAGGGATTGAGAAGGGGAGACTGATATAACTGAGGGGAAGAGGAACGGAAGAGTACAAGTGAAGGGGGGCAGAGGGAGGTTGCAGGGAGAGGGATGGTGAGGAAAGTGGGAGGAACTGAGAAGGGGAGATTGACATAACGGAGGGGATGGGGAAAGGGAGAGTACAAGCGAAGGGGAACAAAGGGAGGTGGGAGGGAGAGAGAGGAGAGTGGGATGAGAGGGGAAGGTGAGAAGAAATGGAAGAGGAAATGGACAGGATGGAGGAGGTAGAGTGGAGAGTGGAGAGGAACAGTGAGAAATGGGGTTGGGGAGAAGAGAGTGGGAATAGGAAGAGAAGTGTGGGCGAATAGACAGGAAGGAAGTGGAGTGGGTGGGTAGTGGGGGAGGGGTTAGTGGAGGGGGAAAAGGAGAAAGTGAGTGGGGTATGAACAGGTGGTGGGGGAGTAGGAGGAGGGGGGAGAGTGGAATGGGATGAGAGGGAGAGTGAGGGAGGGAGAAAGAGAAGGAATGAGAGGTAGAATGGAGGATGAAAGGATGGAGAGACTGGGAGGAGAAGTAAGGGAGGGAGGAGGGGTGGCATGAGAAGGAGAGGGGGGATGTAAAGGGGAGGGTGGACTGCTGGAAAGAGACAATGAGGCAGGGGGAGGGGGCAGAGAGGGAGGCAGGTCGGTGAGTTGTGAGGCAAGTCTTCAGGGAGGGCAGGGGTGAGGCAGGGAGGGGTAGAGAGAGGCAAGGAGGGTAGGAGTGCAGGGAGGGTGGGGAACGCCAGACTGGTATGAGGGAGGAGGGAAGGGTGTGGGTAGAGGGAGGAGGAGAGAGGGAGAGAGAGTAAGGGGAGACAGCAAGGCAGAGAGATACGTAGATAAGCAGAGCTGGGGGGGGGGGAGAAGGGAGGGGTAGGGTGAGACAAGGAGGTATGAGAGAGGTAAGAGGGGGGAAGAGAAGACCGGAGGATGAAAGGGAGGGAGGTTGAAGAGAGAGGGCGTGTAGAGAGAGACGAACTGGGGATGAAGAGACTGAGAGGGAGGAAGAATGGATAAAGAGGGAGAGGGAGGGCGGATGGAGAGTGAAAGGAAGATGTATGAGAGAGAGGGAGAGGGAGGAGGAAGATGGAGAATGGTGAGGGTAGAGTGAGGGAGGGTATGAGGGGGTGAAGGGGTGAGAGGGGTGGAAGTGTGTGGTTGAGGTTGGGTAGGGCTGGTGTAATCTGACGCCCATCACTGCCTCAGGCTCTGTGCCGCACCGTCCTCCCCCCGGCCACCCTGCCATCCCACTCTGCCACCTGACCACACATACTGCCCTCCCCTGTCATTACGCTTTGCCATTCTCCTTTGCCATCCTACCCTGCCATGCCATCTTACCACACATACTGCCCTGCCACCCGACTCTGCCATCAGACAACACATACAACCCTCGCCTGCCATCCCTTGCCATCGCACCCTGCCATCTGACATCACATACTTTCCTCCCAACCATGTCATTTAGTCGCATCAACTGCTTTCCTCTCCTGTTTTGCCACCCTTCCCTGCCACTTGATTACATACAAAGCCTTGCCACTTAGAATGTAGCTCTGCCACATTGTCTCCTTATCTCTCTGTCATCCTACCCTGCCACCATGCCTTGCCGCTCGACAACATATTTTACATAATCTGCCACCTGGCCCATCGCTGCCACCATGCCGCCCTCAATGCTCAAATACACCACTCTGAAGCAAAACTAATTACAATGTTACCCTGCCTCTCCTTGTCCTCCCTACCACTCCACCTTGCTACCCTGCTCTGCCATCTCACCCATCCCTGCCTTTTCCTGCCATCCTACTCGGCCCATCCACCTTACCCCTGCCCTGCCATCAAACTAATCCTTGCACTTCTCACCCTGCCAGAACGACTATTTAATCTAACTTTGCCACTTAATATGAAATAGTTTTTTTCCATTTCTTGCCATACTGCTCTCTCTCTCTCTCTCTCTCTCTCTCTCTCTCTCTCTTTTACCAAACAAGACAAGCCACCTGATCACATGTATAAGGTGGTGGTCAAGCGGTAAAGGAAAGAACTACTGATTATATTATCGCGAGATCGATCCCACCTGGAGTGTCTTTTTCATCATATTGACACCGAGGTTTGATTGTCACTACCAACAATAAATTTTATTTAGCTGTAGGGGAGAGATATTTCACAGGGGAGAAATTTAATGGAGGTCGTTTTCAGCACCTTCACTGCCCGAGGTTCCCCCAGACTCGAAAAAGAAATCTTTTAGACTTAGAGGCAGCAAGAACAAATGATAAAAGACGTCATCATTTTGAAGAAGTTAAAACAGACTTCGCAATCCTTGACTATCGTTAACCCCTGTTCTTCGATGACGTATACAAGGTGTCCCCCGAAACGTATGCCTTACTGCAGGAGGTTATTTTAGATTAATTCTGAGGACGCAGTGCTTTGTCAACATGGGTCCAATTCTAAACTATTAGGGAGCGACAATTTCTGGTAACCGTATGGGCGAAAATGGTCTCCCTCAAAATTTACCCACTAGGTCATCAGTAATTGTAGCCTCGCAACGATTGGATGTTGCACTCATGTTGATATAACATTCCTTACTTAATGTTAGTTCAAGAATGTCTTCAAGTTTGGCACAGGTTTCGCAGGATGCTGTACATAATTATATGGTGTTGCTATCTTCTGTTTATTGTATTCAATTCAGAGGAAACCTTGAACTACAGGGGTAAATAAAACTTCAACTAACCTCATTCACTACTGTGGGGCTCTAGGCAGAAAACAAACACTACGTCTGGTAGCAACAGGACAGAAAAACGCATGACTTCTTTGGCTTGAAGGGGTTAAAATATCCCTGCTAATAACATCACACAAGGTCTTGATGATATAACCCTTGTATGATTCAGTATTGACGGTCAAGTGTTGGTCTGTGAGGGCGTGTGACGCAGTCTATTGGTAGGTGGTAGGCTACAGGCATCAATTACGGTTTGTCACTGGTATATTGTGCCCTCTTAGTGCCATCAGAGTCCTGTTTTAATGTCATCCTGCCATCTTTGTTCCATCATAGTATCACTTCAGTGCCAGCTCGGTGCCTCGTTTGTGTCTTCTCATTACCATTTCAACGCCATCAAAGCGTTATCTTATTGCGCTCTTAGCCTTTTTATACCTTCTTAGTCCCATAGTGTTATTTTGGTGTCATGGTGCCATGTTACAGCCGTAATGCCATCTTAGAGCTATCAGAGCATCATCATAGCCCCACATTTATTATGCCATCATATCCATTATTATCATTTTCCATTTTACTATTACTTTGCCTTCCATCCTGCCACCATTACCTTCCAACCACCATCCTGTCACCACCGCCATGCCACCACAGCCTTGCCATCACTACCCTCTCTACCACCACTCTGCCAACACTATGCTGCCACCACTACCCTGATACCACTACCCTGACACTTCCACCTTGCCACCACTACCCTGCCACCACCACCCTTTCCACCACTACTCTGCCACCACCACCTTGCCACAGTCTTGCCACCACCACTCTGGCATCATTAACTTACCACCAACAATACTACCACCACCCTGCCACCTTTACCTTGTTACCATTATCCTGCCGCCAGAACCCTACCACCACTGCCCTACCACCACTACTCTGCCACTATTACTGCCTCCATTGCCCTACCACCGTTTCCGCTACCATTAAATCACTATTCTGCCACCACAGCCCTACCACCCTACCAGCAGTACTCCACCACCATTGCCCTGCCACAACCACCCTGCTGCCACTACCACACTGCCACCATCACTGCCACCACTACCCTACCACCCTATCACCGCTGCCCTGCCACCACAACCTTGCCACCACCACCCCGTCACCATCACTTTGCCACCCTACCAACAATACTCCGTCACTATTACCCTGCCAAAACCATCTTGCTGCAACCCTGCCACCACTACCCTGCCACCACCACTCTGCTACCATCTCCCTGCCACCAGTACCCTGCCACCATCACTCTACTATCACCACCCTACCACCAACACCCTACCACCATCTCCACTTTACCAATACCCCTGTGCTGTAACCTTACCAGCAATATTCTGCCACCGCCACCCTGCCACCCTGCCTAGACCATCCTACCAGCACTACCCTGCCAACCACTACATTGCCACCACTGTGCTGTACCCCATCAGAGACAGTAACTAAACCTAACTAGACTGAGTTATTACCCTTTGCTTTGTTGCTCTCTCTCTCTCTCTCTCTCTCTCTCTCTCTCTCTCTCTCTCTCTCACACACACACACACACACACACACACACACACACACACACACACACACACTCTCTCTCTCTCTCTCTCTCTCTCTCTCTCTCTCTCACACACACACACACACACACACACACACACACACACACACACACACACACACACACACACACACACACACACACCTCATCATTCCCTGACACCACACTACTTAGTTCATCTTTCACCACTTGATCCGCTGAGGCACTTTAATCACGGTAAGGTGGTTTGGTCTCTGTCTGTCTGTCTGTCTGTCTGTCTGTCTCTCCAACAATAGGCTACGACGATGCCTTCATTTTATTCCGTATACAAACAAACAGTTTTATCTCGACTTAAAGGCCTTTGTGAGTGAAATATGGTGTGCTTGACCTATTTCCCCGTTGCTAACCTTCCAATACAAGGTCACTATTATCTCTTATTGCTGTAGTCAGACAATAGATTTCGCTTAACCTTTTCAGTACGAGAGCTCTTTAAGTAGAAAAGAATCGCCTGGCAGTGGCAATAATATACTGAAAAAATGAACGTGTTGGAAAGAGTTAGTACAGATGTTTGTAACCCCTTCATTATAAGAAATCTCTTCTGATCAGAAGAAGACTGTGTTGCAATAGCAGGGATAATAATGATGAGTCTGAGAGCGACCCATGACGGTCAAGGGGTTGGATGTGTTCTTCAGTTATCACTCCGGAGCAAGGATTAATTAATTTATTTTTTTTAACAGAAGATGAACAGGGGAAGAAAAAACAAACTAAATAAAAAAATAATCCACATACAGTGATTGATGTTCTCCATTATTCAGCTTTTCGCTACTTGCCGGACGATTCTCTTTAACTTAACAGAGACACCTGCAAATGTAGGGTTAACGGGCTATATGTAGGGATGAACTGGTGATGTAAACCGACTGTACCGAAATTTTATGTTCAAGATCGTTTCCTCTCTCTCTCTCTCTCTCTCTCTCTCTCTCTCTCTCTAAGCCCTGAACCTGTTTACCACAATCACTAGACAACTCAAGTCTTAACATTATTTTTACAGAGCTAAGACGAGTGTGTGTGTGTGTGTGTGTGTGTGTGTGTGTGTGTGTGTGTGTGTGTGTGTGTGTGTGTGTGTGTGTGTGTGTGTGTGTGTGTGTGTGTGTGCTTATGTAAATGTGTGCATTTTTTTCTTAAGGAGCTGTGTATATAATGTGTGTGTGTGTGTGTGTGTGTGTGTGTGTGCGTGTGCGTGCGCGCGCGCTTACTAAGCAAGAAGTAACCCAAGCAAGTTTGTTGAAGGAGAGAGAGAGAGAGAGAGATAACAAGCTGGCATGGAAGGTGGTGAGGAGAGCAGAGTGGGAAGGGGAGAAAAAAGGAAGAGAATTACGGATGGAGAACTAGGGAAGAGAAAGTGGAGAAAATCAAGGGATGAGATGAGGGCAAGGAAGGAAGGAATAGAAAATGAGGCGAAATATGAGAGGTTGAGAATGAAGTGAGGGAAAGATGAATGTAAGAGAGGGAGGAATAAAGAAAAGAGGGAGACGGAGAGAGAGAAGAAGGATGAATATAACAAATGAAATATAATGGCGAAAGGAGGAAGAGGGAAGAAAGGGAGGGAGTCAAAAGGGAATGGAGGGGTCAATAGAGAAATGGAATGGGAGACAAGAAATTCATGAAAGCAAAGAAGGATAGATAAAATGCAATGGGAGGGAGTTTGGACAAAAAGGGAGATATAAAGAGAAGATGGGGAGTATGGAAGGGGAAAAAGGGAAGAAGAAAGGAAGAGGAAAGAAAGAGGAAGGGGAGGGGGAAGCCAGGGGTAGGGATGAGGAATGTAGCACATACTGTAGACAGAGCCGGAGGAGTATAGAAAGGGGTAGCTAGGAGGATTCAAGAGAGGGTGAAGGAGGGGAGGAAGGGGAGGTGAAAGGAAGTGAAGAGAAGGGAGGAGAGGAGAGGAAGAACCGAAGGGATTGAAGGATGGGAGCGATAGTGAACGGAAAGAGAAGGAAAGCGGAGAAAAAGAGAGGAAAGAGGAGGGAGAAGGTAAGAGGAGGTGAAGGGGAGAGAAGGAAGGGGAGGGAATTGAGAGGTGAGGGACTGAGGGGTGAGAGGGCGAGAGTGAGGGGGGAAGAGCCTAAAGCAGTGCCACTCCCCACCACCCCACCTTTCACAGCTCCTGGGAGAGAGCCGAGGGCAGGTGCCATATGGAGCCTACCACACTACCACAACACACTACAACACTGCACTGTATTTCTGGCTTACCTCATCACCATACTACAAAACTACCACACTAAGCTACACCACCACATTCCCTCCCCACCATTTTACCACACTCCAGTACTAAAACACTAGCACATGGCGCTACACTACCACTTTACCAATCTGCCATTACGCTACAAGCTTCACTCACTACCACACCTTCCACCGCAGTACACCAGCACATCAATCAAGCATATCACACTACCAAGCCACAGCCACACTGTGTTACCACACCACACCAACACACTGCCTTACCACACTACCATTCTACCATATACTACACTATCTTACTGTCAGCCCATCACCACACTGCATTGCAACACCACCACACTACCGTACTACCATACCATACCACCGTACCACATCACAAGTTCTTCACACTACCTCACTACCATCAACCATAGCATGCCATCACACTGCGTTAGGTCACCACCCCACCAGTCTACTCTGCTTCACACCACTGAACTACCAGACCACATCCGACCCTTATTCTCACCGGTTAAGGAAGCTCACTAACACCTAATCCTTAGCGTTTTATTTTTGTATGTGGTTGTTAAAACCTTTTGTACGTTATTTATTCAAAGTATAGGGATATTGGAAGTATTTATGTATGACAAAAGAGTACAGCAAGGTGTAATAAACAAAAAAAGTCGCATAGGAAAAGGTGTTAGGGAGCTTCCTCAATCAACGAGAATACGAATCCAGCTCATACCATGCTACACTACCACAAACAAAACCCTACCAACTGCACTTTACAACCAATACCGCCGCGCTATACCACGTTCGCTTAACCTTATGAAGATCTCTATCCCCATTCAGCTCAGTTGGGGGCCAGATGAAGTCAGACTGGAAGGGCAATTTGATTATTAAAAAGACACATTCCTAGCCCGCAACCAAAACTCGTCGAAAATCGTGCAACCTCGACTAACTGTGAAAATTGTGTGAGTGATCCAATTTGGTGATGTGAAAAAAATCGAATATATTGTTTATCGTTTTATTACTAACCAATCTATCACATCGGTTAACCTCCCTTATCACATCATCTTATCGCTAAGCAATCGATCACATCAATAATATCAACCTCCCTTATCACATCCGCTTATCGCTAACCAATCTATCACATCAGTCAACCTCTCTTATAACAATCATCTTATCGCTAGCCAGTCTGTCACATAAATTAATCTCCCTTATCACAATGTACCGAACTACTGCGTAACACTAAAACACAGTAATGCGTTATATGCACAAATTAATCGCTCTTTACCTCTTCAAAACAGTGATGCCGTTTCCATTTTATTTTTGGTACCTCAAGACAATTTCATTCTACTTAGAATAGATCTTTCGTATTGAACGGATTAATGAAAGGTGCAATTAAATCCTCTAATTAGAAAAGAACCTCGTAAGCTAAACAAAATAGTCTAAAGTTTGCAGATTATAATGAAAATACGTCATCGGAGTGAAACGTTGAAGTGAGTGGGTACCAGGAAGCCTACTACAGCCTTACATGAAGTGCCTTGTGGAGATATCGTGGCACATCTTCCCCAGTGAGTTATTCTGCACATGACACCTCAGCATCCCCTTGAATGTTATTAGTGAAAATTGTGTCCCTAAAATAAAATAAAATATAAACAACCCATACAGGAAAATCAAAAAGCATCATATGCAAACTAAACTACGAAGTCTTTTATGCCACTTACAATAAGGGCCCCAAGCCGAGGAGACTACGGCCCTACTGTCACAGCCACCCACTCTTCTTCCCACACCAGTCTTCTCACCTGCTCTGTTTGTGAGTGAAAGTGTGGGACTGCGTGTGCGGTGGGGAGAGGAAGGGGGGGCAGTGAGGGGAGGAATGTGTGTGAAAATGGGGGAAGTGTGGATGTTTATCATGTGAAAGTGTGTGTGTGTGTGTGTGTGTGTGTGTGTGTGTGTGTGTGTGTGTGTGTGTGTGATGTGAAGATGAGGGAAATGCGTGAATTTTTTGTAAGTGGATGTGTTGTTTCTCTCTAGACAGATAGACAGATAAATAGATATAGATGAATAGATAGACAGATAGATAAACTGACAGATGGATATACAAATAGAGAGAGTGGTGTAAAGCTACTTATTCGACGTGTGTGTGTGTGTGTGTGTGTGTGTGTGTGTGTGTGTGTGTGTGTGAAAGTGGACATAGAGGTGAGAATCGCAAACCCTTCATCCTTTCTAAAATGTCTTATCATATCAGATAATCTACATCCGACTCGGAGGGCAATGCTGATAATTTCTCCCATACTTGTGTTTTCCTTTTTGTTTTTTCTGGAGGCCTCCCACATCAAAAAAATAAAGGAAACTGTGTTAAGGTGATGATGGTCATGATGATGGATAATTTCTTTTAGGTGTTGATGACGATGACGATGATGATGATGAAGAAGAAATGATTTGTCTTTGATGATAGTCATGGCATTTGTGCAAACTGTTTCAGTAAAATATATACACCAGAGAATATTGTATGCGTAATGTGCATGATAAATTGCAAAAGCTGTGGTATGGAGACTCACGAGCCCATAAAAAAACGGTAATAGATGTTGCACTGATGGTGGTGGTTGTAGGTGGTAGTGGTGGCTATAGTGTTGTGGTAGTGTTTGGGATGGTGATAATGGTTGTGGTAGTGATGGTTGTTTTGTGGTGAAAACGATGGTTGTCATGGTGAATGTGGTTGTAGCAGTAGTACCAGTTGCGGTGGCAGTGGTAGTGGTGGTGATGGTTAGTGCTTGTTATTGTTGCCGTCGTAGTTGATCAACCCCAGTCCATCTGTCCGAGCAAACCCATCAACCGCATGCAAGCAACTGCCCCAGTAGGGCCATCCCGTACGGTGAACTGATGTTTCTTTGTGGCTGATAGCGCCTTACCGTAGTGAGGCGCGGAAAATAGTACAGAGGTTTGGTTCCTGGATGAACGCCGCATTTTGCGTCTCTCCTCCCAGTTAACAGGGCTCCACAGTTGGCTTCACTTCTCTCGGTAATTGGTTATATGGTTACCACTCAGCGTTGTAAACGGTTCCCGGGGTTATATGAAACCATTAGGCTTGTCACTCAGCTTAAAGCCACCTGCAGAGGAAAGATGAGTAATAAAAAGTAACAGGGAGGAAAGGTAGAAGTAGCAAGAGAGGAGGGCAGACAAGGAGACAGAATGTGAAAGGGGGAGGAAGACGTAGGCAGCACTGCAGCAAGGGAGTGGGAGATGTTGGCCACTACCTACCACCAGATATAGTACTGACAGTGGTTATAAATGTCAGTGATAGTAGTGGTAGTAGCAGTATAGTTGTGGTAATAGTAGTAGTAGTAGTAGTAGGAGCAGCAGTAGTAGTAGTGATGGTAGTGGTGGTAGTAGGGAGTTGTAGAAGAGGTGGAGGAGGTGATGGTAGTAGGGGGTAGAAGTAGTTGTGGTGGTAATGGTTGTGTAGTGGACGCATGACCCCCGGTGGGAGAGAGTGGTGTGACCTGAGGGTGGCCCGGTCGTGCCCCCTCCCCACTCCCAACACCCGGCCCTCTCTCCATCTAGGTGCCTCTGTCTGTGCCTCGTCTCTAGTAGTCTACCCTTTCTCTGTCTAGGTGCCTGTGTCTAGCCAAGTGTTTCTCTCTCTCTCTCTCTCTCTTACTCTCTCTCTCTCTCTCTGTATACTCCTTCTCTCAGCGATCCATCTGTTTTGGGGGATCGCTTTTTTTGTGGTAATATAAGAGGCTCTCTAGGACCTATTTCTTAGCAATATATTTTCCAAACGAAGCATTTCTTATTTAAATCTGTTTTCTTTATGATTGGTTACGATCAGCAAAGTTTGCACAGATATCATATACAAAAATAATTAACTTGCACTGAGAAGAAAAGAGCAAGTAAGAAAGATGTGCAAGAGAGCCTCCTAAGCCTGTGAGATTACCGTCTTAGTTTTCTACCTTGTCTCTCTATATCTTCTTAAGGAGTCTCAATCTCTGTTTATCTCTTCTCTAGATGCTCTGTATCTGTCTGGGTGCTCCTGTCTATACCGCTTCTCTAGGTAATCTACCTCTGCATAGGTGTCTTTCTCTCTAGGTTCAGCTGTTTCTATTCGAGTGCCCCTGCCTCTTATCAATCTAGGTACCTCTGTCACCGTCTAGGTACCCCAGTCCATGTCTCCTCCTTTCGGTGTTCTGTCTCACTCTGAGTGTTGTTTCATCTGTTCAAGTAGGCAACCTCTGTCTGTTCATAGGTGTTCAGTCAGTCTAGGTTTCTGTTTCCCCTGTGTCTGTCTAGCTATGTCTCTCTTAGCACTATATGGTCTAATCCCATCGTCTGTCGAGGTGCTTCTGTCAATGCCCAGTCTCAAGGCACTCTTTCCCCATCTTGATGCCTCTGTCTAAGCTACTTCTCTAGGCACTGTCTCTGTCTAGGTGCCTGCTTCTCTCTGGGTTAGTCTGTGATTATCCAGGTTTCTTTGTTGGTATGTATTTAGGTGTCCCTGTGTCTGCTCAGGTTGCCCTTCCTGCATCTCTTTTGTATAGAGTCTATGACTTCCTTCTGCCTAGATACATTTATCTACATCAGGTGTCTCTTTCTGGTGATTCGTCCCTGCAAGGGTGCTCTATCTTAATTTAGTCGTCCCTCAGCACCACATTTTCTAGATGTCCTGTTTCTATTTAGATGCCTCTGTCCACGTCCCGTCTGTAGTTGTTGTTTCTGTCTAAGTTCCTCTTTGTCTATTGACAGCTGGTGTCTGTTTTTCTTTAAGTTACCTTGCTTTTACTGCAGTGCTTCTGTTTCTAGCTCGCGTCCATTTCTCTCTTCTGTTTCTAGCTAGTGCCCATTTCTACCTCTCTCTAAATGCTTTATCTGTTACGCGTCCCTGTCTGTTCTGTTATTATTCGTTCTCTCTCCGTCTGGGTGCCTGTATCTCTGTATAGATGTCTGTATCTCTGTCTTGGTGCCTGTCACTTTCTAGAAATCTCAGTTTCTGCTTACGTTCGCTTTTTTTTATATAGGTGTCTGTTTTTGTCTATTTATCTGGCGTCTGGCAATAGATAGATAGATAGTCTGTTTTTGTCTAAGTACCTGTTCCTGTCTTTGGCCCTTCTCTAGGTACCTCCGTCTCTTTCTAATCTTGCCAATACCAGACGATTTTCTTTAGATTAAGGGAGACCTCCAGTGGTAAAAGGATAAACGGAGGCTATATCTAACCCTCCCATTTCGAAATATCTCTCTTAATCATGATAAGATCGTCTGGAGGTAGCAAGAATCAGGTAAAAAGACATTGTTCTAGAAGAGGTTAAGATTCCCTAGGGCATTAAATTATCTTAAAAATCTCCATTGTTTGAAAAAGTGCCACAGAGTAGGATACAAGCTTGCCAAATTCTCTCTTTTCTGTCACTGTTATGTCCCCTTGTGTCCACTTCATGCCTAACATACTTTACCTCGTCCCAGTCCTTCTTGCCCTTGCCCAAAATCAACCTTTCTAACCTTACCCTACCTTTTCTCTTCCTAGCCTTTCATTGCCTTATACCCCATTCCTGCCGTGTCTTACCCCTCCGTTTTGCTCTACCTTCCCCTCTCTGTCCTGCCTTGCCGTACCTACCCCTCTCTGCCATTCCTTTGCCACCCACTTCCATCTCTTTCTACCTCCATCCCTTCCTCCCCATCCCACCAACCACCCCACCTCTGTCACTGTCTACCCCTGCTCATGCCCTATCAAGGTGCAGGTGTTGGGTAGCGGGAAGGGTGAGGGGGATTTGAGAGGGAATGGTGAAGGGAACAGATATGGAGAGGCGAGGAGAGAAGAGAATGGTTATGGAAGAAAGAGAGGATGGAAAGATGATGGAGGGGGCCGAGAAGGATAGGTAAGAAGAGAATTTAAAGAAACACGAAAGAAGGAGAGAGGAGAGAAGCAAGGCGGGGAGAGGAGAGTGGTGGTAGAAGGGAGGGTAGAGGAAGGGGATGGCAGGCGAGGGTTGGGGGGGGGGTCAGTAAGTGTGCCGTCCTGCCTCCAGCCCCGCTATACTGTTAACTCCCCCCCCCCATCTCACCTATCCCCTCCCCTCCCTTCCCCTCACATCAACTGCCCCTTCCCATCCCGTCTTTCCCCTCCCTCACTGCCCAGGCGCAACCCTCCTCTCCCTCTCCTCCCTACCCCCTCCCTTCCCCTCTCCTCCTTAACCTCCCCAGCTCAACTGCCCCAGGCACCGTCAGCTCCAGAGGGGGGTGAGGGGGAGAGGAAGAGAGAAGGGGAGGGGAAGGGAAGAGAGAGGATGGGAAGGGAGGAAAGGAAAGGAGAGGAGAGAAGAAAGAGGAACTGAGGCAAAAGAAAGGAAAAAGGGAAAGGATAGGAGAGGAGAGGAAAGAGAGAGACAAACAGACAGATAGACACATACATAAGGTAATATATATATATATATATATATATATATATATATATATATATATATATATATATATATACACAAACAGAGAGAGAGAACACTGAACTTGCTGTTCTTTCTAGGTGCCATGGCTTTAATATTAATGATGACTTATTCTCTTTAGAAAAATCGAATGAGGAGAGAGAGAGAGAGAGAGAGAGAGAGAGAGAGAGAGAGAGAGAGAGAGAGAGAGAGAGAGAGAGAGAGAGAGAGAGAGAGAGAGAGAGAGAGAGAGAGAGTGGAGGGGGGGGGGGGCCTGAGGCGGCACTAACGAGCAGCACGCACCGCCCCAGGTCCAAACCCCCCTCCTTGCCATCACCCTTTTCCTCACCCCTCCAAGGCCCATGCACCCCTCCACATCCACTCCCTCCTCCCTCTCTCCCGTCTCTCCACTACCCCATTCTGTCCAGTCCACCCAGGCACCCCCACCCCTCTGCTGTCTCCCTGTCCCCTGCCCCCCACTCTTCCTAATAAAGACCATAAAGTCTGTGGTGTCTGTGTATCCGTAACTACAGTAAGTGATCGTCTCTATCCTTTCCCTCATCCCTATCTCTCCCCTACCTCTCTCTTTCCTTTTTCTATCTATCTATCCATCTATCTGTCTATTTCTCTCTCTCTCTCTCTCTCTCTCTCTATTTCCCTTTATCTATCTATAAACCTATCGATGTATCTACCTCTCTCCCCATCTCTCAGTCTCGCTATTTATCTATTTGCCATCTTACATTCTCTCTCTCTCTCTCTCTCTCTCTCTCCCAGACCTTTTTCTTTTTCTTCCCAATTCTCTCCTCTAGTCTCTCCCCTCCCATCTTCTGTCCTTCTCCCTTCGCTTCCTATTCCCTTCTTTAGTCACTGCCCACTCCTCTTCCCTCCCCCCCATCTCTATACCGTCTCTCCCCATCTTTCACCTCCCCTGTCTCCTTCAGCATACCCCCTCCCCAGTTTCCTTTTCTCTCTCTCCCTTTCCCTCCCATTTCCATTCTCCTTCACCTTCACCAAAGCCTCCCCATCCCGCTTTATCTCCTGTTCCTTATCTCCCCTTATTTGTCACCTACCACAACCTCCTCTTCTCGCCCCGTTCTCCCCTACCCTTCCCTTTCCCGTTCCCTCCCCTCCCAATCCCTTTTGATCCCCTCCCTTCCATTCCCCTTCTCTTCTTTTTCCCCATTCCCCACTCCCTCCTTTCGATCCCTCCCCTCCCCTCCCCACCCCTTCCCCCCTCCTTCCCACCCCTCCCTACCCCATCTTCCTCAGGCATTCCTCTCGTCCCTGCAGGCTAACATTCAACTCATGCCACCTCCCCCCCTCTCTCTCTCTCTTTCTCTCTCTCTCATTCCATTTTCATATATATCTTCACAATCACATATGGTTCCTATTCTCACACATACTCATCCACTACACTTTTCTTCCTTATCACTTCCTCTCTCCATTCATTTTCTAACCTCCTCCTTTCCTTCATACACCCATCTTCTACGTCCTCCATTGCTATATATATTTTTTTTCATTAATTTAGACACATGCCTTACTCATTTTCTCAGAGTCGTAGTATCTCTTCCTCAGCGATTTTGTCTTTGTATTTTTTTGTTGTTGTTGTTGCATATTACACCCTGTTTTTCTTTTGTATTTATTTGGTTTTAATATTGACCCTGTTTTTCAGAACCTACTAGAGAACAGTGGTGTGTAATGTGTATAATAAATCGCCTAGATATGGGAATTACGAAATCTTCAAAGCTACTTAGCAAACGACGTACAGTTGTTTTGTCTTTTACATTCTTATTGTTACATAAACCAAAAAAAAAAAAAAAACTTGCGTTTCGATGTTATATATTCTTCATTATCATAAATCCTCACTCGATACGCACACCATCGCACATACCACATTGTACTCTTCTCGCTACTTATCCACACACACACACACACACATACACACACACACACACACACACACACACACACACACACACACACACACACACACACACACACACACACACACACAGGCTTAGGGAATACCGATATATCACACACCATCCATCTCTCTCTCTCTCTCTCTCTCTCTCTCTCTCTCTCACACACACACACACACACACACACACACACACACACACACACACAGGCTTAGAGCATACCGATATATCACACACCATCCAACTCTCTCTCTTTCTCTCTCTTTCTCCCTCTTCTCTCCACTTGTCCACTACAGTCTGTCTCTCCATTTTTTCTTCCGCCATCACCCATTGCTTACCTCCCTCCTGCCCCTCTTCCACTCTCCCTCCCCCTCCAGGTTCTCTTTCTCTTTCCTCCAGGTATCTGAGAGGAGACCCAGAGGTGGCATTCCAGACACACCCACACCCACACCCACACCGATACCCACACCCTCACCCACATTCTCAACCACACTCACACCTTCACCTACACGCACACCCTCACCCACACTCACACCCACATCCTTACCAACACCCACACAAACACCATTACCCACACCCACACCCTTACCCAGACCCACACCTTCACCCATACCCACAATCTAGCCTACATCCACACCACCTACACTCACACCCACCTCTTCACCCACATTTACACCCACAACGACACCCTCATCCACACCCACACCCAAACCCACACCCTCATCCTCACCCACATCCACACCCTCAGCCACACCCTCATCCACACCTCACACCCACACCCACAACCATACCCACACCCACACCCACGGTCACAGCCACACTCATACCCACATGCACACCCTTACCCAAACCCACGCCTTCATCCACACCCACACCTTCACCCCCACCCACAACCCGGCCCACACTCACACTCACCCACACCCACGCCCTCACTCACACCCACGTCCTAATCAACACCCGCAAAAACACCTTCACTCACACCCACACACACACCTTCACCCACACCCACACCCTCACCCACAACCACAACTTGACCGACACTCACGCCCACCTCATAACCCACACCTAGGCTACACCCACAACCACACCCTCACTCACATCCACACCCAAGCCCGCACCCACACCCTCACCAACACCCACACCTTCACCCACACCCACACCCACACCTTCATGCACACCCACACCCACCTCTTCAGTCACACCCATCACTTCACCCACACCCACATCTACACCCAGAATCACACCTTCACTTACATTTACACTGACACCTTCACTCATATCCATACCTTCATCCACACTCACAACTACCCCCACATCCTTAACCACACGCACGTGCACACCCTCACTCTCCCTTACACTCACAACTACACCCATATAATTATATTCTTACAAGGTAACTTGAACAGTCACACTCACATCAACACCTTAGGCCCATTCCCACACTTACACCTAAGTCACATTAAATTCACACCCATACACACACCCACACTCACGCCCACACTCTCGTCCACACTCACCCACATTTACATCCACACCCCTACCCACACCCACACCCTCACCAACACCCACACCCACACCCTCATCTACACCCACACCCACACCCTCATCTACACCCATACCCTCATCCATACCCACACCCACATCCACACTCAAACCCACACCCACATCCAACTCTGAACCCAGAATGATATTTATACCCCCTCTCGTGCATGAAACAAAATTAACAAGAAGCGATGCCAAGACATAGCAAACCCGCCCCTGGCAGTCATTTTAGTGCTAACGTATAAACACAACAGGATATCTAGTCAAATATGTCACAGATCAAATTTGGGGTAAATCGGGTGAAAATTGATGATTTTATGCTCATTCGAAATTTTAGGTCCGACCCACCTGACACTGAACCCCCCACCACTAACTGGGGGTGACCCCCCCTGATGTAATGAGGCATGTTATAGGATGCAGATTCGAAAGGTGCACCTTTAGGTTTTGGTTTCATGTCGATATGACGAATTTGAAAGGAGTTATGGCGAAAAAACTTTTTTTTTTTTTTTACTTTTTTTTGTTGTTTTTTACATTTTTTGGGCCTACAGCCCGGGCCTCGCCTCAGTTTGGACCAAAATTTAATCAAGTGATCAGAAGGTAATAGCCCATCATCCCTGTAATGCTAGTCAAAATCGCACCTGTAGTTTTCGCGTAAAGTTGTTAACAAATAGACAGACAGACAAACAGAGAGACAAGCTGAGTGAAAACAATACCCGTCCCCGAGCTCCTCCGGGACGGGGACGGGATATAAAATCCCCCCATCATGATCACTTACCACTACAAGTATAAACAACAAGGAGCACTCAGAGAGTGCAACACCACACCCACCAGTTGATGTAAGAGCCAAATAATTGGATTTGCTCTGTGCCCTTGACTTTCGTCTGATTGCTCTCAAAATAGAATTACGTTATTCTTTCTTTATCCTTAACCCCCCCCCCCACCAAGTTGATCCACATCAAATAAAAATAATTTAAGTTACCCTTTAACCTTTCTCTGTGACATTCTCTCTTGACAGACTACTCTCAAAATTGAATCCCTTTATCCTTACTATAGCGATACAGACCTACCTTAAGGGAGAGTTCAGGGTAAGGGAAGGATAAAAGGATTCAGTTTTGAGAACATTCTGTCAAAGGTTAAAGTCATAGAGAGAGGTCGAAGGTCACAGTCACAGTGCAAAGCCAACTCAAACAGTTTTGATGCAATTTGAAACAAACTTGGTGGGAAGGTTAGAGGTAAGGCAAGAGTGAAGCAATTCGATTTTGAGAGCAATTGCTATAAGGTCAAAGTTTAATGCTCGACCCTTAGACTAACCGGTGGGCGCCATTGTTTCCCTCTCTGAATGTTCCTTTCTGTTTGCATACTTGTTTTACTGATTATTCAAAGTCTCTGTGTTAAGAAATTACACAGGTGTTTATAAAATCATTCACCGTACAATAGCGTTGCAGCAGTGAAGGGGTTACTGAAAGCTCTGACATTTCTGATGACCACTTCTCTCCTGAGGATGCAAAACCCACACCTTACAGCTGGGTTAAAGACCGTATTCCAGGCGGCATACAAGGCTTGGTGGTATCTCTTTCCTGGCGAATTATATTTCATATTGCACACCAGCACTGTCTTGTTTGCTAAATATCTGCATATATGACATCAGTAGCGTAAAAGAATATTGCGAAAAAAAAAAAAAATGCTATTGAAGTGGTACTGCGAATTCTCCAATGCAACTTAAGATACGATCCTAAAACTGTACTTTTGATACTGCCCTGTGACCTTGACCTTTGATCGTTTGTTGTCAAACATGAAATACTCCATCCTTGAGTTTTAATGAACCCCTCTACTAAATCTTGTCGATATTAGATCAGAAACTTTGAAGTTGATTTGGCTTGTGACCCTGACCTCTGACCAATTGTCCTGAAAACAGAATCGCTTCATTTTTGTATGAACTGAAACCCTGCCACCAACTTTGATCCAAATTAAATGAAATCTTAAGCTTAGGGCTGAAAATTTGATCTTGCTCCTTGACCTTTACCTTGCCCAAATGTTCTCAAAACTTAGATACGTCACCCTTTCCTGACTACGTTTAGTTCAAATCATCAAAGCTGTAAAAGTTTGCCCTTGCCCGATCTAGCCTATAGCCTGTGACATTTAACGTTTAATGTCCTGAGAGATAACATACTACTCTCAGGAAATGATTTATTTATTTTTTTTTAGTAAAAGTGCTAAATCAACGTGGGTTCAATTTTCACACGTTACGCAGATAGAGATACTGATGATCTTATGGCTGAAAATTATGTCTCAATAATCCATCCATTGGTAACTGTAGCTCAATAACCGATGAGAATTGGACCCATGTTGATGCAGCATTTTTTATTTAAAATCAACCCAAGACTCACCTCACGCAGTTAGTACAAGGCCCAGGGCACTCTGTATATCATGACCCGTTTTCTTATCGGTTAAGACAGCTCTCTAACACCTTTTCCTAAGCGATTTATTTTTTATTACACCTTACTGTCTTCGCTTGTGTTATATAAATTCTTCCTGTATTGCCATACTCTGCATAATTAATAATTATAAAAATGATATTAACTAGCCATATCCAAAAATAAATGGCCAAGGAAAAGGTATTAGGAAGCTTCCTTGACCAAAGGAAATACGAGTCCACGTATAATGCCCAGTGGATAATGAAACCCCTCTGCGGAAAAAAAAAAAAGGGGGGGGGAGGGGATCAGTTTTGTCATTTTAGTTAAACTGCTCTAATGAGAGAGAGAGAGAGAGAGAGAGAGAGAGAGAGAGAGAGAGAGAGAGAGAGAGAGAGAGAGAGAGAGAGAGAATGTGGAATGGAATAATGATGAATCAGCACCGAGACATGATGTGGCAGTATGACACTGTAGGGGAAGAGGGATAGTAATGGCCGGAAGAAACGAAAAAATCAAGAAGCGAGGTAGGACAGAAGAGCGGAAGAGGACAGCAAGAAGAGAAAGACTGGAGACAAAAAGGCCCCTTTTAGTCGCCTCTTACGACAAGCAGGGCTACTTGGGAAGTATTTTTGCCTCCCCCTCCCCTCCCCATGGGGGAGAGAATATGGAGAAATCGGAGTTTTTGCCGATTGTGTGCTACTTTCTGAGTTGTTTAGGGGCACAGAAAAGCTAGAGAATCAAGGCTAGATGCTTGCGAAGATCAAAACCCGCCATATCTGAGAGCTGTAATAGATTTTGTTTGCTAAAGCTAATGGGAGCACCGGAACCATCCCTTCATACAGTAGAGTGTCTTCCGACACTCTGATTTTAATACATGACTGCTGCTGCTACTACTGCTACTACTACTACTACTAGTACTGCTGCTGCTGTTACTACAATAAGTGGCAGGATGTGGCAACTGTCATTCTCTCACTCGATGTACCGCTGCCTGCTTCTTCCTTCCCGTTTTTCATCCTCTCTCTGTGTCCGCCCTTATTTCTTCCTTTCTGTGTTTTTAATACTTACCCTTCCACCTCAGGTGGCTCTGTACTGAGTGACAAACCTAATGGTTTCCTGTAACCCAGGAAATCATTTACGACGTTGGGTGGTAACCATATAACTAAATAACGGGGTGAAGTCGAGCCTGCTACTGTGTCTCAGTTAACTGGGAAGAGAGACGCAAATGTGGCATCCATCCAGGAACCAACCCTCCACACTAATCCCCGCGCCTAGCTGTGGCGAAGCGTTATCAGCCGCAAGGAAACATCAGTCTACTGCACGGGATGGCCCTGCAGGAGCGGGTGCTGGCCTGCGGTTGATGGGTCTGTTCTGCCAGACAGACTGGGATTGAACAACAACAAAAACAACAACAACAACAACAACAATAACTACTACTACTACTACTACTACTACTACTACTATTACTATACTACTATTACAACTATTACTACTACTGCTACGACTACTGCTACAACTACTACTACTACCACTGCTACGACTACTACTACTACTACTATTATTCATTACCATCACCATTTCAACCATCATTTTCACCACCATAACGACAGCACCCACGACCATCACTTTTACCACGCCCAGTGTCAAAACTGTCACAATGTCCAACATTACTATTACACCATCACCATACCAGTGATAGTATTACCACCAACATCAAGAAATTCCTAGCACATTCACCCACACTAATGCTATCTCTACTGCCGTTATAGTATCACCACCAAGGCCATCACCATCCCCACTATTAGTTTCATTATCACAATCAATACTAGCACAAAAGAAATTGTCACCACTAACGACACCATCACTACTCACCTAAAGCATCACCGCCAACACAATCATCATAGTGTCACCACCACTATCACCACCACTGTCATCCCAGCAGCACCACTTCATCAACACCACTATCATCACTTTAGTCACCACCATCATCAGCATCACTACCACTACCACGGTCGTTAACACCATCACCACCATTACCATGTATGTACCGTATGTATGTAGGTATGTGTGTACAGTATGTATGTATGTATGTACTGTGGCGGTAAGCCAGTACGCACCCGACTTTAGTGGGCATCTGAACTACACACATTCAAGCCACAGCAACAACCACTACCACCACCAGCATCATAATCACCACCATCTCCCTCACCAATACAGTTACCACTACTGCTACAGTCACCGTCACCATCACAGCCACTAAACTATAACAGTAGCACCACCATAGTCATCACCATCATTATCATCACCTTTACTACCACAATCACCACCGCAGTCATCACTATCATTATCATTACCATCATTATTGCCACAATCATCACCTCCCCCACAGTCATCATCACTATCAGTCACCTCCATCGCAACAACCACCAACCATCACCACCATAATCGTCATCACTACCACAATCACCACAACCACCATCACGGTCACCACCTACACAACCATCATCACCATCACAGTCACACCACCACCATCACAACCACCACCTCCGCCACAGTCATTATCACTACCACAGTCACCACCACCACAATCGCCGGCATCCAACTCTGCCCGTAATTTGTCATTTACATGTTAAATTTTAGCAGTTGGACATAGAGCTTTGAGTGGCCAATGTTTCGGGGAGTGTGTGGGTGTAGTGTGGGGGTGTAGTGTGGCATTGAGTCTGGGGGTTTAGTGTGGAGTGTAGTGCGGCAATGCGTGTGGGGTGTTGTGTGGCAATGAGTGTGATGTAGTGTGGGGCTATGGATGTAGTGGAGCAATGAGTGTGGGGTGTAGTGTGGCAATGAGCGTGGGGGTGTAGGGTGGCAATGAGTGTGGAGGTGTAGGGTGGCAATGAGTGTGGGGGTGTAGGGTGGCAATGAGTGTGGGGGTGTAGTGTAGCAATGAGGGTGGGGTGTAGTGTGGCAATGAGTGTGGGGGTGTAGTGTGGCAATGAGTGTGGGGGTGTAGTGTGGGGTGTAGTGTACCAATGAGTGTGGGGTGTAGTGTGGGGCGTACAGTGGCAATGAGTGGGAGGGTGTAGTGTGGGGTGTCGTGTAGCAATAAGTGTGGGGGTAGAGTGCCAAAGAGTGTAGGGGTATTGTGTGGTGTGTGGACGTGGTGTGTGGGTGTTGCGTGGGAATGTGGGTGTAGTGTGTGGGTGTGAAAGCTATGTGTGGGTGTAGTGTAGGGCTGTAACGTGTGGTTGTAGTGTTCAGGTGTAGGGGCGGAGTGGGAGTGTAGTGTGGGGTGTAGCCTCTGAGTGTAACTTGAGTGACGTAGCCTGCCTGTAGCCGGGGGTTATAGCTTAGGGGGTGTAATCGTGGGGGCGTATCCTGAGGGGGTATTGCTTGGGGAATGTGGCCTTGGGGTGTAACCTTGGGGGTATAGTTTAGGGCGTGTGACAATGATTGTGCGGGTGTCT
Source organism: Coenobita brevimanus (assembly GCF_032717465.1). Lineage (NCBI taxonomy): Eukaryota > Metazoa > Arthropoda > Malacostraca > Decapoda > Coenobitidae > Coenobita > Coenobita brevimanus. The sequence goes on from NC_137011.1 coordinate 11,529,899, forward strand.
TGGGGTGTGACTTGGGGGTATAGCCTGGGGTTAGTTTGAGGGTGTAGCCTAGGGGTAACTTGGGGAGTAGCCTGGGGGTAGCTTGGGTGTGTAGCCTGGGGTTAGCCTGGGGATGGTAGGATGGGGCGGGGTGAGGGAGGCAGAGTCGCAGTCCCCGAGGCAACACATTTGCATATATATGAAGCTAGCTGGTGGAGTCTCATAGCCCCGCCCCACCGACCTAACCCCGCCCCTCCCCATCTATCCCACCCCACCCCACCCCACACCGCCTAATCTATCAGTTGTTAACCTCTTCTTTCATCTGTCAGGCGATCTTATTCGCTTCGGGAAGACCTGTTGTTGGGAAGCAGTTAAAACAAGCTCCACTAGTCCTTTCACCATGAAAGAAAGAATAAAACATTTAAGTTGTCGCTGTGCAACGAATTAACATAGGAAGGTATAAGATTATATGAAAGGATAACCACAGTTGGCTGGATGGTCTGTACTAGGCAACTTCTCTCTAACGATGTAAAAACATAATTACACTGCCAGAGTAGCACTAGGACAGCGGAGAAGAAAGATCCCTCCCCCCTCCCTCCACACTCGCTAGTCTCTCCAACCTAAACTCGCAGGAAAAAGTGAGAAAGATAAGTTACCGTTTATGGGCGTCGATTGGATAATGGTCACTGAGATAGTCAATAATTCTCCTAAGACAAAGAACTTCGTGAAGTACAGGTACAGTACCATGAAATAAAAAAGTAAGAACATAACCTGAAAAAACTACTACGTTAGGCAAATCAACACATGCCAAGCAGCTGCTGCAAGAGTATGAGTGAACTTCTAGACTAAGACAAGGAGAGCAAAGAAAAAGGCCCACCAAACCCTCAAGAAACAGACAGGAAAAAGTGAGAAGGAACATCACACAGTACAAAAACAATGACGCGGAAATTTTATAGGAAAGTGCGAAATGAGAAAAGAGACTGCCATAGTGAAACCTGAAAAGGAAAAAGAATGAATAAGTAATTAAGGGATTTTTATGTTTATATCCAACCCTCAAATTGTCACATGCTTATCTAGCCTATGCTTGAAACTTTCATGGCAGGGGCATCCACTACATCACTTGATCTTTTATTCCATTCATCCAATACTCTGCTGGCAAACCAATATCTACCTATGTCCTTATTAAAACGGAATTTCTCTAGTCTGAAACCCTTAGATCGAGTTGTATCCTGTTTGCTCACTGTAAGTACCATGCTGATTATCTCACTTATATATTCCGTTCATCCACTTAAATACTTCAGCCAAGTCTTTCCATACTGTACGCATTCTAGCGAGTACAAAAGTCTTTTCAGCCTGTCGTCATATGAAAGGTTTCGAATATCATATATAATTTTTGTCATTCTTCTTTGTACATTTTCTGACGAATTTATAACCATTCTATAATACAGGCACCGAAATTGCAAGACAGTCCAAATGTGGGCTTACTAATGCCAGATAAAGCTGATGTATTACTGTAGATGTCTTATAGTTCATTCTTTGCGAAATAAATGATATTTGCTCATTATCTCTCGTTGATAACCATGACTTCCAGATCACTCTAGTAGTCCGATTTACTGATATCCGTACTATACAGATTGCATCTAGTATCTCCGATAGTGTAGGCCACTATTCCATATACCCTTGTCATCGTACATTTTTAAGAGTTATCATGGCTTACTCTATACACACATACTTAATTTGTGTCATTTGCCAAAATACAACAATTTCAGTCCAGCCTGGACACTCCTCACAATAAGTTGGCCAAAGCTGACTAAGTGGGGGTTCTCACCATCCACTCACTCGATGCATTGTTACCTCAGATGACTGCACTGAGATACAGGTCAGATTGCTTCCTGTAACCCAATAAAATATTTACTACTCTGGGTCGTAACCATATGAACTCATGCCGCCTGGTGTCATAGTGGGTTAAGGCGACCATCATCCACTCACTTGATGTAGTGCTGCCTGCTTCTTCCTAAGGTGGTTGTACACTGAGTGACAAGCCTGATAGTTTCCTGTAACAAAGGACTCTTACAGTATTTACAGCGCTGGGTGGTAACACGGAACAACAAGCCTAATGGTTTCCTGTAACCTAGGAAACTGTTTACAACGTTGAGTGGTAACCATATAACTAAATAACTGGGTGATTTGGAGCCTACTTTGGTGGCCCAGTTAACTGGGAAAAGAAACGCAAATGCAATATCTATCCAGGAACAAAACCTCCATACTCATCCCCGCGCCTCACTGAGGCGAGACGCCGTCAGCCACAAGGGAACTTTGGTTCAGTGCATGGGATGGCCCAGTAGAAGCAATTGCTTGCCTGTGATTGATGTGTCTGCTCCGCCAGACAGATCGGGGTTTCTCTACTGCTACTAAATCCAAGGGATGGTTATGGTTTATTACCAATATAATGCCACTCGGAGCAAAAGAAGCTAGTAACACTCGCCTCTAATGCTGAGACTTAGTAGCCTAGGCTAGGGTCCCTACGCTCCTGTTGGAGCAATAAGTTCAGTTCTGTGTGAACAGTTCGCGACACTATGAAGGCTAGACACATTAGGGATAACTATAGTAACTTAAAAGTAAATATGCTTGTACTGCATGTATGAAAAAAGAAATACTGTATATATTATAACGAGTAAAAAACTGTCATAGTTCCATACACCACTAACCACATCACTTCCACCTTATATCATCTTTCATACTTATACATGCTTGCCCTTTAAATCGAATGACTTATTTTCAGTTTTAATCATACTGCCACCAGACAATTTTATTCACCCTTGAAAATGATCTCTAAGACTCCTGTCCCGAAATATATATATATATATATATATATATATATTGTAGATGAAAGAAAAATATCCTATGCAGACAATATTAAAAAGAAAGAAATAATTGGTTTAAAGGTCTTGAGAAACTACAAATTTTGTGCTTAGAGTAGAAAAACTAACTCTGTTTTCCCTGACGTGAGAGTACTAGTTAAATATCGACAGAAATATCAGAACAATAAAATTATATAAATAAGTGGATACTGAGAGATAAGTGTATAGACAGACTGATAGAAAATTAGATGAGAGAGAGAGAGAGAGAGAGAGAGAGAGAGAGAGAGTCCTCAGGCAACTTGTCTCTCCACACCTGTGTCTCCCTCCCTCCTCTCTCTCTCTCTCTCTCTTTTGGGGTTTAAAGAAATGAGTAGACGTCTTCTCCACATACACCCATCTTTCTTCCTTCCTCCCTTCCTCGCCCCCTCCGTTCCTTCCTTCCTTCCTTTATTCCTTCCTCGCCTCTTCTTTCTCTCTTTCTCTCTCCCTTCTCTTTTTCTACCTCAGCTCCTCTCCTTTCGTGCCTCCGTTCTTCCCCTCTTTCTTTCCTCTTCCTCATCTTGCCTCTCTCTTTCCTTGTCTGCTCCCTTTCCCCCTCCTACCTCTCCCATGCCTCCCTCTTTCACTCTCTCGCCAACAGCAGAGCCTCGGGGTTCAAAGAAATGAGTAGACGCCCTCTCTCCTTCCTTAATTCCTTAATTCCTTCCTGCCTTTTTTTATTCTTTCCTTCTTTGCTTCTTAGGTTCTTTCATTCATGCTCTCTTCTTCCTGACATTCTCGAAGCCTTATCAGCTCCATTCCCTCTCTCCCTTCTTAACTTCTTCCTCTCCTTCCCCTCTATCCATCCTTCAGTCCCTCCCTCCTTCAGTTCCTGACTCCCAGCACTACCCCGGGGTTCGAAGAAATAAGTACACGCTGTCTCTAGTCATCTTTCTTTCCCTCCCTCCTTAATAAATCCCTTTCCTTTCTTTCCTTCTTTGCTTCCTTCCTTCCTTCCTTCCCTTTCTTTCCTTCTTTCCTTCTTTACTTCCTTCCTCCTTCATCTTTACTGCCTTTTCCTCTTTCTCCCCTTTTTCCAGACTTTCATCGTCTTCTTTCCTTCAGTTCTCTTGATCTCTCCTTCTCTCTCCCTGCTCCTTTTCTTCTCCCTTTCCTGTCTCCCCTCTCTCCAATATTTCTCTCCTGCTTCTTCCTCATTTCCTATCTCCTCTCTCCATTCTTGCTCTCCTCCTCTAGTCATCGTCTCTTTACATCACAGTACTTCCTTACTTTCTTCCATCCTTTCTTCCCGCCTTCCTTCCATCCTTCTTTCCCCCTTCTTTCCTTCATTCCTCACTCCCTCATTCCTTCCTTCCTTCCTTCCTTCTCTCTCTCTTCCTCCAGTCTCCTCCGTTCACCACCACACTTTTCTTTCTCTCCCCTCATGTATAAACACACAAACACAACCATGGCTTCTGATGTACATGGATGCACATTTGTACACGCTCAGAGACTTGCACACACACACACACACACACACACACACACACACACACACACACACACACACACACACACACACACACACACACACACACACACACACACACACACACACACACACACACACACACACATACATACATACATACACACACAGTCAGGCAGAGATATTATTGCTCTGCCTTTTAAAGGTGGGCGATAACAAGAAAATAAACCATATACTTGTTTATCATCCAGTCCTCAATGATCCATTTGGAGCGTGAGGGCCCAGGGTAAGGCAGTTCATGTAAGGCATTTAGGCCAGCTTCGATTGCCCCTGAGTGTCATTTCTGAGAAATATCACTCGCCCACCGCTCGGTTCCAAGCTCTTACTAACCCCATCCTGTGGGAGCACCTTAACCCACTCGACCACCAGGCGTCATTTAGTAATATGACTACCACCCATTGTAGTTAATGGGGTCCTGGGTTGCATGGAACAATTTAGCTTGTAATTCAGTGAACTCAGTGTAGAGCCACCCGAAGGTAGCAATACATCGAATGAGTGGATGGTACGCACCCCTACTTACCACGAGCACCACCGCCATTACCACAAAAAAAAGGAAAAATATATTTGATGTAGTAATAATTAGCAACGATAACAATTTAAAAAAGGGACATATCACTAAATGGAACAGTCTAAAAAAAAGAAAAAAAAAAGTGGTTCAGAGCGTCATTTATGTATTTTTTCCTGCCACGAGACAATTTTATTAATCGAAGGAGAGCACCCTTGCAGTAAAGGGACTGCCAGATGGAAATGTCTTTTCTAACCTGAATAAAAGGCAGGAATAAATAATACAAATAACGTCCTCGGACTGAAGGGGAGTTGGAGAACACTGCATTACGAGTACACTTGATCACTTTCTGGGCATTTCGTCTCTTATTCAGAGTATGGACCGTACTTCAAAGTGGTATCGGAGATTTTGTAATGCCTGTTCTTCAGCGATTATTTTACTCATCTTATTTTAATAATGTTGTATGTTACTAATGGAAACTGTATCTGTACTGAATGACTATACATATTACAGAATGTAAGGTGCAAGGTGGAATATCAGTCACTAATGGAGAAATTCTGCTAAATCTCTACATCCATCAGACCCATTCCGAGCTCACTGTGTACAGGCCTTAAAGTCATCCACTCGCATAACCACGAAATTGAAACTAAACATGATTTCTTTTTCCTTTTGCGGGGTGTGTGGGTAATATAAGTAACAGCGATATGTAACGAGTTTGGGTTTAGCCCCAGGAATATTTAGAATGCTTATTGTCTCTTCCTTTTTTTAGCCGTTTTCCCACACATTTGAGTAATCAAGAAGGTGTGAAAGGCGGCGTAATTTCCTCTCCTTCCTTGGGAGTTACGAACTAGAGAGATTAGATATAGCTTTCATTAACCTCTTCAGTCTACTGACTTCCAGAAGATTTTATTCAGCTTAAAGATGGCATCTTGTAGTGAGGGGATTAATGGATTTTTTTTTTTTTAGGGGGGGGGGGCTCCAGTTTGCAGGCTCTTTCCTAAGATGAGCAAAATTTGTTGGAGGTGGCAAGTATTAGAAAACAATACATCATTGAATGGAAAGTGTTAACCTGATTATAAAAGTTCAGCCCTACTCTGAAAAAAAAAAAAAGTGAATTCATCAATAATAAAATAAAACAGAGGTCCTCGGGTTGGAGGCGTTACGACATGATTTCCTTTCCCTTCCCTGGGGTATCCTAAGTAAGAAGGAGACCACCAATGCTTCGAGCAACGGTTCGGAACGTTTCACCGCCTCAGTAGATCAATGCCTGCCTGCCTGTCGAAATCACCCCTCAGTCAAGCCGAAGGCGCGTGTGACGCTAGGGGGTAAGGAGGGAAGTTTGGGGGTTGGGGTAAGGATGATAGAGGGAAAAGGTGTGTATGTGTGGATGTGAGGGTGGCAGTGGGAGATGTGGGGTGTGTGTGTGGGTGGACCGAGGGGGGCGGGGAATGTGGGCAATGGGGAGAGTGGACGATGAGGTCAGGAAAGGGAAGAAGTGTGGGAATGGTGAAGGGAAAAGGGGTGTGTTTGTATATTGATGAGTGTGTGTGAGGTGGGTTTGGAGAGAGAGAGAGAGAGAGAGAGAGAGAGAGAGAGAGAGAGAGAGAGAGAGAGAGAGAGAGAGAGAGAGAGAGAGGAAAGATGAAGATGAGTGAGGATGTGTGTCTGCATAGGGTGAGAGAAGTGTATATGTATGTGCTGATGTTGAAGGGAGTCAAAGTGAAGCGAGAGAGGCAGTAAAGGAGCTAATGGGAGGTAGGGGAAGTAAAAGACGTTTCCTCGACCCACAACCTGCTCCCACTGCATCCTTTGGCTTTATTTTCGTGGCCTGCAAAGGTTGCCTGACATCTCTTCCATACTAACGTTCTTCTGAAAATGGCAAGCTAATATTCTCTTTTATGCATGTATGTGACCATTCATATGAACATTTTTGCTCAAAAGAAATATCTACATAGAATATAGAATTATATATAAAGTACATACAGGCACGTATCCACATATTTGCATACATTCAGCCAAGAAGTAAACACAGGCACACAGTCACAGAGGCCCAGATGTATGCTACCCAAGAAACATGCGTAATAATCACAAGCATACATAAATACACACATAGAAACTAACAAATAAGCATTCAGGCACACAGAAGCACCATACAACCCTTCATACTACATACACATGAGACAAACACATAAACATTTTTAAAAGTAGGCAAAAATTAAAATAAAATAGAAATTTTCTTAAGCTCAGACCCAATATTTTCCCCATTACTGAAGTCTGTTTAACTGCATCTCTCTCTCTCTCTCTCTCTCTCTCTCTCTCTCTCTCTCTCCATACACATAAGACAAACATAAACATTTTTAAAAGTAGGCAAAAATGAAATAAAATAGAAATTATCTTAAGCTCAAACTCAATACTTTCCCCATTACCGAAGTCTGTTTAACTGCATCTCTCTCTCTCTCTCTCTCTCTCTCTCTCTCTCTCTCTGACAGTCTAACCCCTGACCTCTCTTTCTTCAGGCTCCGTGCTCTCTCATCCTATACGAGTGCGAGTATTCAGCCTTTTCTTTCCCTCTCCCTCCCTTCTCCCTCCCCTCTCCTTCGTCCTTCCTCTCTCCCCACTGTCCCACCCTCTTTCTCTCTCTGTTCTCTCCGCTACCCACCCTTATCATGTGTACCATTATGTAACAGGCGTCCAGCTAGTAATAGTAAACCAAAATTGACGGTCCAGTGAAATTAAAAGCAGCTTAATAGCCAAAAAACATGCTTACCATAACTATAAAAGTACACAAAGTAATGATGTTAGATCAGAGTAGGATAATCTACGCTGCATGTCGAAAAGACTTATCAAATGAAAGAAATGCATTCGGGAGCAGAATGCTAATCGCCGACCAGAATGTGCTGTCGGCCAAGTCCAAGATTTTGGCCATACCTTTATACCCTGAAGGTTTCATGTTGATAGTTGAAGGTGCTCATGTGATATAATGGTGTTAAAGGTGGGAAATAAAAACTAGTTGACCTTTGGCAGCTATTTTGGTGACCTTGACCTTGACCTCGAGTGCCCATTTTCGACCTCGGCCAAGATTTTGGCCATATCTTGATACCCTGAAGGTTTCAAATTGATAGCTCAAGCCGTTATGAGATATAATGGGAAAACAAACAAACACACACACACACACACACACACACACACACACACACACACACACACACACACACACACACAGAAGCAGGCAAAAACATTATCACTCTGCCTTGTAAAGGCGGGTGATAATGCAAGAGAGCACTGGAGATCCACATTGCTGATATGTACAAATAAATCCTAAAGAATCTTACAGTTACAACAGAAAGAAAAAGGTTATGACTACACCAATAGGCTCTCTAGAAATGAACAACGGGAAACACACAGAAAATGGGGCTGAAATAGCAAACATTCTTAATGATTACCTTGCACACAGAAAATGAGGCTGAAATAGCAAACATTCTTAATGATTACCTTGCATCTGTTTTACAGTAGAAAACAACACCAGAAGCCTACTGTCACCCATAAACCAAGCAAATAGAACCATCCTTAGTAATTATACTGTCCACACTAGCGATATCCTTTCAGCCATAAATAGTACGAACACAAACAAAACAATTGGCCCTGATAAATATCACCGAGAATTCTCAAAGAAGCAAAAAATGAGATATTGCTGCCACTCTCTGTCTTATCCAAATCATTAAATACTCGGAAAGTCCGATGCAATTGGAAACTAACAAACGTAACGCCAATTCTAAAAAAAGGAGATAAGCCACTCCCAGGAAATTACAGACCAATCAGCTTAACATCAGTAGTGTGTAAAATAATGGAAACAATCATTTGAGATAATTATCTAGAAGAAAATAATATAATCAAAGACTCGTAGCGTGGATTCAGACGTTGACGTTCATGCTTAACTAACTTACTGGACTTCATGTTTATGAAGCATACAACAACTCAAGAGCAGTAGATACAGTTTACCTCGACTTTCACAAAGGATTTGACATTCTCTCCCATAAGTGTCTCATAAGCATAATAGAAGCGCTTGGAATAAAAGGAAATAAGCAGAAATGGTTACAAGACTGGTTTTCAGACAGAAAACAGTGAGTTGTGATAAATGGAAAGGAATCCAAATGGTGTAATGTGATTAGTGATGTTCCCCAGGGCTCAATACTTGGATTGATACTTTTTATCTAAATTAACGACATAGATGAAGATATAAACTGTAAAATATCTAAATTTGCAGACGATACTAAAATAACCAATATAGTAACCTCAACATTACTGTGGCAACAGTTATGAAATGACCTTAATACTTTGGCAAGCTGGACAAAAAAAAAATGGCAAGTGTAATTCAACGTAGAAAAATGCAAAGTGCTTCATTTTGGAAATAACAATGCCCATGTGAATTACAAAATGAACAATCTCCAGTTATCAAGTACAGAAAATGAGAAGGATCTTGGTGTGACAATATAAAATTACCTAAAACCAAGTAAGAAGTGCACTGAGGTGGTTAAAATTGCAAACAATTGGTGGGTTTTATTGGAAGACCTTCCAAGTTTAAATTGAAGAAAAAAAAAAAAAACATACTTGCCTTGTACAACTTGCTGATGCACTCCCATCTTGAGTATTGTGTGCAATTCTGGTCTCCATACTACAGAAGAGACATAGAAATATTAGAGAAAATACAGCGAAAAATCACCAAAATGATACCATGACTGAGAAAGAATCCATATGAGGAATGCCATGAAGAACTTAAATTATTTAGCCTAATGAAATGCAGGTTGAGGTGACCTTATTGAAGTATTCAAAATCTTGAAGGGATATGGCAAATTAGACATGGATAAATATTTTGAAAGAGACTTGTTGAGTCAAACCTGGGGTACTGGCTGCAATATTATGGGAAAGCTTTTCCAATCCCATTAAACAAAATACTTCTTCAACAGAATCATCAATATCTGGAACGGATTACCCTCAGATACCATGAACAGTACCTCATTTAAGACATTTAAATACAAATTAGACAAGTACTTGCACGAGAATCATCAGCTGACTCTTTTTCTGTCTGAATAACTTATATTTATTAGCTACACGTAAGTTCATTGCCCTCCTGCCTACAAGACTCCCCATTAACTTAACAAATTAATGTACCCGTACATAGCGTCTCGGCGCGTCATTATATATTTATCAGTTTATTAAATGCGCAGAATAGGATCTGCTCAGATAGCCCTGAGTTAACGGTTATTACTCTTACTTTCGACCTGTGATGAGCTGTGGATCACTGAGGGTCCCTGTTGGTTGAAGTGACCACCATCTGGATTTTTTCAACGTACCAGGGGTCACTGCTTCAGGAGGTAACTTGTGTGCTTGTCCCACATGGGAACGTTCTTTGTCTCAGTGGAGTGAACAGAGCTGGGGCCTGACTGACTGCTGCCTACCTTAAAAGCTCCAGGCAAGGTTGCTGCACCATCCCTGAACATCCACACTGTGCATTTTCCACACACTGTCTACAGACGTTCCATTAACTCAACGTATCCGTATATAATGTCATGACTTATATATTTATTTGATTATTAATTCTACATCATTACTTTCTCTTTCAGGTCATTCAAACTGGTAGCCTATAAAGTATTATAGAATGTAACCTTTCCTTTTCGGTCTTTCCTATGAAATTTCCACGTCAGTTATTCCATGTTGCATGGTGGTTCTTCTCTGGTCCTTCTCACTTTTTCCTGCCAGTTATAACTGGAAGTTTGGTGTTGGGGGAAACCTTCTTGCTATACTACCCGTATCCTTCAGCATGTAGAATTAGAACTCGTGGTCATAGTCTATGCTGTAACAAGCAGCCTCGAAAGGACCATATGGTCTGTTGCTGTTTGCTTCTCTTTGTATTCCTCTGTATTCCTATGCACCTGAATTACTTCTCCTCCCAATTCTAACCACTACTTTCCTCTCTGCCCCTCCCCCTTCCCCTGTTTCCACTCCCATTCTCTCTTCTGTCTCCTCTCCCTATCTTCTTCTCCCACCGTTCCTTTTCAGTTTTCAACAGCTTTTTCTTTTCTCTCCTTCCCCCTCCCCCGTGTCCTTCCTTCCTCTCTCACCTCCCTCCCCTTACGCTTCTCTCTTGATAACCCGAGCTCTGCTAATATATTAACTGGCAGGGATATTGTCATGTGTGCTCCTAATCTCCCGTCCTCCTCCCCCTCCCCTCCTCTTCCTCCCACATTTCCCTTTTCTCTCCTAACTCAACTTCTCTCTCCCCTTCTATCCATACTTTCATCCTCTTACCCCCCTTAATCCCCACTTCTCTCTACTCCTTAATCCTCTCTTCCCTCCTTCTCTTTTCTTACTCCCCTCATCCTCCCATTATCCTCCATCCTCTCTTCTCTCTCCTCCGTATTCTTCTCCTTTCACCTCCTCGCTCCTTGCACCGTTCTTCCTCACCCCTTCTTGCTTCTATCCCCTCCTCCCATCTATGTTTCTATTTTCCTCTAGTCTCTAATTCTTGCCGTTCCCTCATTTATTCCAGTTACATCATCTCTTACATCTTCCGAATCTCATTTCTCTTTTCCTCTTCAGTCGTCTTTCCCTTTCCCCCATTATCTCGTCCTTCCTTCTTCCTGTTATTAATTTCACACCTCCTCCTCCTTCCTCCCACCTTCTTCTTCTTTCTTCTTCCTTCTTTACTACTCTTATCCTCCCTCCCGCTTCGTTCCCCTCTCCTTTCCATGGCTTTCTCCTTACTCCTTTCTCTTGTCCCCTCCTCCTCTTCCTCTTCTTTTCTTACGCTCCCCCCTCCTTCCTTCCCCCCTTCTCTCTCTCTCTCTCTCTCTATTTTTCCCTTCCTTCATATCTGTTTAATTTGCTTTCCCCGCATATGTGGTGTATGTATGTATGTATGTGTGTGTGTATGTGTGTGAGAGAGAGAGAGAGAGAGAGAGAGAGCACACACACACACACACACACACACACACACACACACACACACACACACACACACGTTCCTACAATTTTCATGAGGTAATTAGGGTTAGCATGTGTGTGTGTGTGTGTGTGTGTGTGTGTGTGTGTGTGTGTGTGTGTGTGTGTGTGTGTGTGTGAAAGTTTTATGCATGCGTGTGTGAGTGCAGTTCACGTGAGGATGTGTATGTATGAGTGCTGTTGCGTGTATATGTTTACTTCTTCATACATCAGATAATGCATGTACACTTTTCACCACACTCCCATTCGGTATACTGTACATGTGTGTTCCCCCTGCCACTAAAACGCACATGAATAAACAAGTAATGATGCTTGATGAGTTCGTGTGTGTGTGTGTGTGTGTGTGTGTGTGTGTGTGTGTGTGTGTGTGTGTGTGTGTGTGCAAGGAAAGTGAGTTAAGGCGACGATGATGTTGTTGATGATGATGATGATGATGATTATAATGACGAAGGGAAGAGGGGAGAATGGGGAAAATGATGAGGATAAGGAAGGAAACAAAAGAGAAAGTGAAAGAAATAAAAGAGTAGGAAGAAGGAGAATGGAGGAGGAAAAAGAGGAAGAAGAGGAGGAAATGAGAAGAAGAGGAGGAAAAGAGAAGAGGAGCAGGAAGAGAATGATGGTGAAGTAAGAATGAAAAAAAGAAGGAAAATATGAGTAGAAAAAAAAAAAAAAGAGATGTCAGAAAAAAGTGGAAAAGGAAAGGAAGCCAAAAAGAGGATGGAGGAAATAAAGGAAAAAGGAGGGAAAAGGAAGAAGAGGAGGAAAAAAGAAGACGGGTAGACAAGAGGGAACCTGAGGGTAGCCTGGGGAAGAAGAGGATGAGATGGCTGGAGGAGGAGGAGGAGGAGAAGAAAGAAGGTAAAGAAAATGAAGAAGAGTTGGGTAGAAAAAGATGAAATTGCAAGACAGAGAGAGAGAGAGAGAGAGAGAGAGAGAGAGAGAGAGAGAGAGAGAGAGAGAGAGGCAGGCTTTTTTTTCTCTCTCTCTCTCCCAGCTGGGTGTGTTAGCCAGAAGGACAGACACAGTTAAAACGAAAGAGACAAAGATACACACGCATACAGACAGAAGGAATAAGAGAGACAAGGACAATAATTATTACAGAGAAATAGAATGATAGTGGTAGAGAAAACAAGAAAGGAGTGAAGGGATACTGAGTTAATGGAAATGAGTGAGAATAATAAAGAGTGGAAATAGAGAAAGAATGAAAAGAACAGAAAAGAGACAGAATCGTAAGGAAATTGGTATGATAATATAGAGAAAGCTATTATGAGGTAAAGAGAGACAAAGACAGACAGACAGAAAGATGGGTAGACTGAGAGACAGAGAGACAGATATTTAGATAGATAAACAGATAAATAGACAGATAGAATGATAGACTGACACTGATAGATACATAGATAGATAGATAATGAGAGAGAGAGAGAGAGAGAGAGAGAGAGAGAGAGAGAGAGAGAGAGAGAGAGAGAGAGAGAGAGAGAGAGATGGATGAAAGCAGCTCCCCCTCCGGTTGTTTGCCTCGCCCAAATTGACATTCTTGCAATTTGACTGACTTTCTCTTGGATTACGAAAACGAAAGAGACCTGCAGGGGGCGGGGCTGACCTGGCCTGACCTGGGGCGTGTCTGGGGTGACCTGGGGCAGTCTGGGGAGGATGTGAAGATTCTGGGGTGACTTGGTGTTTCCTTGGGTGACCTGGGAACCTTTAGGGTTTCTGGAATGAACTTAAGGTGTACGCGATATTTATGGGATGATGAGATTATTTGAGATTATCTAGGAAAATTTTGCGGTTACGAAGAAAGTAGAAGTGACCTAAGTTGTGATGGTTTAGCCTAGGACTATCTGGGGTGGATCGGGTATGAGAAGAATCGTCTGTGATGAACTCAGAGTGGAGAGCTTCCGGGATGACTTAGAGGGTGTATGTGACCTGGCATGGCCTGCGGGTGTCCTTGGGAGTATGGGAATGATTTGGGGTGAGTGACGTTGTAAGGAATGAAGTAATAGTACCTGGGAAGGATTTAGTAATAGGGGTATTATCTTAACTGAGTTTGTGAAGTTTCTACGGATGAACGGCAATGACCTGTGAATCTCATAAGGGATTCTGGAGTAACCTGCAATTGTCTCCATGTAACAGGAACTATCAGTCCACATGAGGTTCAGTGCATGACCGGACCTTCTCCTCGGAGAGCAAGTGGTAGCCAGAGTTAACCCGTCCCCTTACTGGCAAAGTACCAGTGAACTGGGGTGTCTATATTGAGAGCTATGAAAGACGAAGGGCTGGGGTTGCTATTTTTTCGTGGCGAAGTCCGTATATGTCATCGGTGTGACCCACCATGGTGCGAACATATGCAAACAATTGAAGGGACATACTACCAATGGTCATTTTCAGTGCCCGCATACTGCTAGAGTTCTGAATCTTAGAGTTGTAACCTGCTACATCGTTTGCGTAGTCTCCTATATTCTCCTGTATTCCATGTGTAGTCTCCTGTATTCCATTTGTAGCCTCCTATATTCCATGTGTAGCCTGCATGTATGTCGGATTTCAATCTCATGTCCTGGTAAATTCCCGTAGTCTCCCCAAATCTCCTGTATCCATTTTGTATCCTCCTGTATTTCTTTCATACCTGTGTAGGTTTCAACTTTCCGTATCCCCTCTGCTTTGCGCTGTATCCCTGGTTTGATCTGCATGTCCCAGTAAACAATAGTAAGCTGTCTGCTGCCAGTTCAATATTTCCCTCCACTGCTAAATATGAGCCATGTCAATATAGCGAGACGCTTGGGAGGGAGGGGGAGGGGGTAAGGAGGGAGGAGGGCGATAAGGTGGGAGGAGGGTGAGAAGGAGGGAAGGAGGAGGGAAGTAGGAGAGAACCGGGGAAGGGAGGGGGGTGGGAAGAAAAGATGGGGAGGGAAAAGATCAGAGAAGAAGGAATGGGAGAGGGGACGGAAGAAGGAGGAAATGTGGTTGAGATATGGACTACGGATAGGATAAGGAGAGAGGAAGTGGGATGGAATTAGGGAAAGATGGTGATGGGAAAGGATGGATGGGAGAATACAGGAGGAAAGGTGTATGAGAGGGAAAGAGGAGAGAAAAGTTGGAGAAGAGGGAAATGAGAGAAGGAAGGAGGGAAAAAGGAGGATGTGGATGGAAGGGGGATGATAGAAGAAGGGATGGGGGGGGGGAAGAAAGGAAGGAGGGCAAGAAGAAGGTAGGGGAAAGGTATGAAAAGTTTAACCCATTAGCTCCCAGTGTCCTCAAAATAGGACGGAACTGGGCATTTTCAAAATTTAATAAAGAAGGGAAGCCCGGGGTAGGGACCTATGAGCTTTGCAACTATGAGCCAATAGGCGGAGGGTGGCACGGCCAGCATGCGTCCGGCGGAATCCCTCGTGCTGGAACTCTAGGAGCTAATGAGTTAAACACTGGCAAATCTGTCAGTTTCTTTAAGCCATTAGCTCCCAGTGTCCTCAAAATAGGACGGAACTGGGAATTTTCAAAATATAAAAATGGGATCCCTGGGGTAGGGACCTATGACCTTCGCGACTATGAGCCGATAGACGGAGGGTGGCACACCCAGCACGCTTCCGGCAGAATCCCACGCGCAGGAACTCTGGGAGCTAATGAGTTAAGTAGGAGAAGAACTGATGAAGGCAAAAGGAAGAGAGAGGTACAAAAATATCATATTAACTCTCACTTTCATCTGATTTATTTCTCTCCACCATAATACCTGTTATATCTATTTCACTTTCCTTTCTCCATTATCCGTCCGACCCATTGTCTCGCTTTGCTACCTCTATCATAGACTCATATAATCAGTATTTTAGTGATAATAAATTTCATATGAATCCCCTTTGTCTTCCTCCTGCCTCTTCCCCTGCCTACAACCTCTGATCTTTTAATTCCTTCAATAGCAGGAATTCTCTTGCATTATAGTCTTACTACTTTCAGATGGATATATTTACGTGATGACATACTTTTCGGACTGTAGGGGTTAGATGTAACCCTCACTAACGGCTTTATTACAAGATCACTCTTCCCTAACCTTTACAGTAGTACACTACCTTTCAGCAAACAGAATGAAATAACAATAGACATTCTCGTGTGTGTCCAAGCTTCGAAATGAACACTGTATATCGTGATTTCAGCTCTCTCGTGTTTGTCTTTGATGGGAAGGATTTGCATTATAAAAGAAAGACTTCAAAGGAACCAATGTGTTTTTAGCTGTTTGTTTTCCTTTGTAATTCTTTTATCTACTCTTCACCTAATCAACCATCACTCTATCGATATCCACGGGTGCGAAGCAGACTAGTTTTACTTTTCTGTACAAGCTAATGTTCCTCTATTTTCATATGCTTGAAGTGCTTATCTCACCTTCCCTTTTTCTACCTACTTCCCGACTCAGTTTCACTTTTATCCACATTGCTCAACTCCTCCCCCCTCTCTCCCGTATCCTCAGGCGTCTGCTGAGCCGACTAGTTCTCACAGCTCTTCATAATTTTTTGTCTTAGCCAGCGCATAGTTTTCCTCGTTCATCTTTGTCCTACCTACTTTCAGACAAACATACCACAACCCTTTCTCTAATTTTATCACCGTCTTCCAAATCAACCTTCCTTTCCAACCATCTAATCACTTTAATCCCATATCCACAGGTATCCAGAGAGCAGACTAGCGCGGCTTTTCAATGGGTCAATCCCCATCGTGCTGGACTCCCTCAAACAACACTACTTCATAGACCGTGACGGCAAGATGTTCCGTCACATCCTAAATTACATGAGACACGGACGGATGTTGCTGCCAGATGATTTCTCTGATCACGATTTGCTGCTTGAAGAGGCCAGATACTTTGAAATTGAAGGTGAGTGGACGAATGGATTTGCAGGTGAAGGGAGAGGATGAAATTGCCAGAATGACGTCATTAACACCTACTGTTTAAGGTCAGCTGTTTTGAGATTCAGGGTGAGGGGATGTAATCACAGGTGGATGAATGGATGAAAAATGAGTGAATAGAAGAAAGAAAGGGAAAGCAAAGTGAAAGAGAAACCCAGACTTCAATGACAACTTTCTGTTTGAATAGGTCAGATAGTATCACAACCAAACCAAGCCAAACGTAAGGAAAACAAAAGGAAATGACATAACATACTAAATCAATCCATATTACATAAAATTAAGCTAACCTATCTTTGCACCATCTAATCCAGCCCAGCGAATTTAACCAAACCTAACCATAATCCACAGGTCTGGTGAAACAAGTAGAGGAGATGAAGAAGGCTCGTCAGGAGGCACGCAACAACTCGTTATCCTCGTCCTCGTTATCATCCTCTTCCTCTCCGTCACAATCCTCCTCGAATTCGTCCTCGTCCTCGTCTAGACATCGGCCTCTTGTGAACGGAATCAAGCGGGAGGAGGAAACCCATGGATATGATGTAAGTGGAGAGAGAGAGAGATGAAAAATAAATGGAAAAAAAAAAGGGCATTACAAAAAGAAAATATGTAGGATTAGGATCATGACAGTTGGAATGTGTATATACATAATGTATATATACTCTGGGTGGTAACCATATAACCAAACCATACGTGCTCCCTATATGTCAACAAGTGGGTAGGTGGAGGGTTAGTGCCCCTCCCCGTAAAACAAGTAACACAAAGTCAAATGGCCACCCCGTACGGGATTATGGTGTCTGGCAAAGAAAATATATATATATATATATATATATATATATATATATATATATATATATATATATATATATATATATATATATATATATATATATATATATATATATATATATATATATATATATATATATATATATATATATATATATATATATATATATATATATATATATAGGGAGAGAGAGACAGACAGACAGACAGACAGACAGACAGACAGACAGTCAGACAGACAGATAGATAAATAGTAGGCATCCTTGTGTTTCCAGAGACAATGGCAGCTCCGAGGTTATTTATTTCTTATCAGAACAGTGTTTGGAGTGGCTCAACAATCCAACTTTGGCTTGGCAGTCTCTGCCGCACCAGCTGGAGATGAAGTCAGAGGGCTACTGATCCTGCTGCCTCACAATCATCTGTTTCCTTCGTTTCTTCCTGTCGTCCAGCTGCAAAGTTCTCTTTTGCTCACTCCTGACTCGCTCCCTCACAGTGCTTCCACACCAGCCGCGGTTGCCAGAGTGAGATTCCTAGCTATCAATGTCGATGCCAGCAAGCTTCAAGTCTCTCCTGCACAAATCCTTCTAGCGTAGCAGGGAACGACCAGACGGACGAGACCCTGTAGCAAAGACACCATAAAGCAGGTCTTTGGGAATGCGGCCGTCTTCCATCCAAAAGACGAGGCCAAGGCATCGTAATCTTCTCTGACACAACAGGAGGAGGCTGCTGAGTAAATCGGCCTTTTCCACAACCACAGTGTTGGTAACTGCCCTGCCACCTGATGCCGAGAATACGTCAAAGGCAGTGGATATGGAAGCTCTCTAAGCAACTCTCCTGCCTGGAAAGTAGTTGTCCAATATTCCCTGCTGTGCAGTAGGGTACTGAGGAAGCAGGTCTAGTAAACCTTGAATTTAGCATTATTAGTGAAATAGCTGTTGCTCCACACTCTCTTGCACAATCTGGACATGTCGGCAGCAGCCTTTGCGATACGGTCATCTATTTTGGTATCGAGGGAGAGGTTGCCGGTGATGGTTGAGCTCTGGTGGGTATAGCTGTCTGAGACATCGAGAATCTCGTCATCAATGCGAACTGATGGTTGAACTGGGACATCCTGACCCATTACATTTGCCATCTTTATGCTGATCGTCAGTCCGAACTCCTTACAGGCTTTTGCAGAAGTGTCAATCAGATACTGAAGTTGGGATTCCTGTGAGAGGTCAATGCAGCGTCATCAGCAAAAACAGCAGTTCCCTGATGAGGACTTGTCGCACCTTGCTTTTGGCTTGGGGGCTAGCTAATTTAAATAGGTTCCCAATACTCCTTGCATGCAGATGACCTCCAGCATCGGAATGCCTGAAAGCGAATGACAGCAGCATGGAGAAGAATATACCGAAAAGTGCCGGCGCCATAACACATCCTTGCATCACGTTGCATCGGATCTGGAAGGTTTCAGATGTGGGACCTTTGTAGCTAACTGTGCCCTTCATATCATTATGGAAAGAAGCGATGATACTGTGAAGCTTCGGGGGGCAACACGTCTTTGCAAGTAGCAGGAACACATAGCGTCTGCTTACGAGATCGAATGTCAAAGTGGGATCAATGAAGGCAGTACAATGACATATGCTGTTTCCGAAATTTTTCCTGAAGCTTACGTACTGAGAAAATCATGTCAGTATATACTACTCTCTCTCTCTCTCTCTCTCTCTCTCTCCACACACACACACACACACACACACACACACACACACACCCTCATATATATATATATATATATATATATATATATATATATATATATATATATATATAGATATATATATATATATATATATATATATATATATATATATTAAAAAAAAATTAATTTGGTTTTACGCCAGGTATCCCCGAAGGGCTAAGGCGTTGCCCCTGGGTAGAGGACTTTGGACTGGAGCGTGAAGCATTTTATGACCGGATGCCCTTCCTGATGTCTACCAATGACCCTTGGATGGATTCGATCCTCCGACCCTTCGGTCAGAGGGGAGTGCTCTAACCCACTGAGCCGCGGCTGCTATATATATATATATATATATATATATATATATATATATATATATATATGTACACTGGAGAGAGAGAGAGAGAGAGAGAGAGAGAGAGAGAGAGTATAAGCTAGAGTATGTGGTGATGTGGCGATAGAAAGTATGACAGAAGGTGATAGGAGGATGACAGCAATGGAAGACATATTTGGGTAGGAGAGTGGCAAATGTCATTGTAAAAAAGGTACACGGTAGGAAGGATGTCAGGAAAGTAATAACACTGGAAGTGCCCACTATCACATGCATTTAAAAGGATATGTCTTGCAGAGCAAGGCCTAGTAAAAAGTTTACGTATCGATATTTTTCAGATACGCTCAAGTCTTCTCTCCACATTCCTGTATCACCTGCTATCTTTCTCCTCTAATCATGAGCAAACCATAAAAGTAAAGACTACCAGAATGGCGGACGAAAGTTATACCAGGCAGTTTCTGAGACAAATGTCGCTCCTACAAGTAACTAGAAATTCCCATTCCCACCTAACTGTTGCTCTCCCTCATTGGTGATAGCCCTGACCATTCCTATCACCTCATTTTTTTTTTTAATCTCTATACATGCCTATCAGCTAAGCCGACTCCGTGCCTCCTTTACTCCTGCACACTTGCACAGTTGTTGATTTTATACTCGGGTTTTATTCGCCCCTGTGTAGAGTACAACTCTCATATGTGGGGAGGCTCACCACATACAACTCTTCTCAACAGGGTGGAGTCAAAGGCTTTTCGTCTCATCAACTCTCCTCCTCTTACTGGCTCCCTTCAACCTCTGTCTCTTCGTTGCACTGTTGCTTCCTTATCTCTTTTCTATCACTACTTCAATGGTCACTGCTCCCCTGAACTATCTGCTTGCATCCCTCCACCACTACGACGGTCGCGTAACACCCGTCTAGCAACAAACTCTCATCCTTTTTCTTTCCAACTAATTGACGCAAGATCTAACCATTACTCCCAGTCATTCATATATGCAACAGGTCAGCTCTGGAACTGTCTCTCTCTGTCTGTATTTCCTACTGCCTATGATCTCTAGTCTTTCAAACGCAGTGTGTCCAGGCATCTGGAAATATACGGATCTTGAATTTGGCTCTGTTATCTTTTTTTTTTTTTTTTTTTTTTAAGGGAAAAATTTGCGGGCTCCTGGCCTTTGGCTCCTTCTTCCTTGCATAAAAGAAAAAAAAACATTTAAGTTCACGAATAACCAAACTCTCTACACTCCTACCCACTTTGCTCTTCTACCTCTCCCCCATCTTCCGTCTCATTTCTCCTCTTCTGTGTTAGTGTAAGTAGGCAGTCTTATCAGTAGGAAGAAGAATGTTTTTATATTTTCACTACTCAGTACATCCTCTTAAATTCTGTTCTCTTTTGTTCTGCGCACGTTATCAACATTTCTGATTATGGACTGGTACTCCATTCATCATCAGTTGTGTCATAAGCCACGAAGGCCTATTGAATTAGAAAAAGAAAAATATCCTATTTTTAAATATATTAACATTGTCTAACCACACTAATACCACTTCAAACTCACTATATCCCATCCATCGCCTCCTAATCCTCCTCTCGCCCCCACTACAAACTGCCCATCCCCAATCCATCATCTCCTAACTTTCCTCTCGCCTCCACAGGTGATAGCACTGAACATCTGCCCCGACCTGGGTGAGCGTGTGATGCTATCTGGTGAGAGGTGTGTCATTGAGGAACTGTTTCCTGAGGCGGCACAGGCCATGATGGATGCCCGCAGTTCACTCGCTTGGAACCACGACCACCGGTTCATTATCAGGTAAACTTTAACTTCTAATCTAGGCTAACCCAGTCCTTTAACATCAGGTCAGGTTTTCTTATCTGCAGTAGACGCCTCAATCTAGGAGAGGATGACCACAACGAAGGTACCTCCTTGTCACCCTCCCCGCCGTCAGGCTGTTCTCCCTCACACTAACACCGCCTTTCTTCTCCACTTCTTCCTTTCACCTCATCTCAAGTCTCTCCCTCACCGTTTCCCATTTCCATCTTCAAAGCTAAACTGTGGTAATGTAACCTAAGTCTGCCCTACCTGGTTGGATAAGATTAGTCTAATTTAGAATAGGTTATAGTGCACTCTAACCTAACCCTTCAGCATTAATTTACGTGTACGTTGTATAATATTTTGTCCTTTATCTTCCTAGCCTTCACTGTCTAACCATGATCATCGCCTCATTATCAGCTTTGGCCCTTCTTTGTTTAATCCTTCGCCCTCTGATCTCTCATTGTACTGTATAAGCTTTTACCACCATGTTAGGTCCAGTTAATCAAAGACAGAGTAATCTGACATAAACTTTCATCATCAGGTTAATTAATGCTGAATTAGAATATCGTTCAAATATCTCGTAATTTTCTTCATATGTCAGGCATTTTATGATTATCGCACAAATTGAGTTTATATATTTTTTTAAATTCTTGTCAGAACAATGTTCATACATCATATCACTTGTGACAGGCCTGTCTTTAATTGTAGCTGAAACGGTGATCACAATTGCTTAAAATTTCAGCTTTCTCAGATGTCAGCCGATGAGGTTTTCATGGTTGCCAGGCAGTATAAATTTGCATGGATATCAGCCAGTCTCAGAGCTATCTAACCCATGTCTGTACATCCACAGGTTTCCCCTCAATGGGTACTGTAAGCTAACCTCGATGCAGGCCATCCAGCGACTCCTCAACAGCTCCTTCACACTCATCACCAGCAACGGCGGAGGTGTGGAGGGACAGCAGTTCTCAGAGTACCTCTTCTGTAGGAAGGCGGTGCCTCTGTGATTACTGCCATCACTCCTACCAGCACTACCCAACACACCTGCTGTTGAGAGATCTGCTATTGAGAGATTCACTAAAGAGATATTTCCTGATGCCAGATCCACAAATGACAGAACCGCGCATGAGACATCCACTTATGACAGAATCGCATATAAGAGATCCGCCAGTGATAGATCCATTGACTCTAAATCAGCTAAGAGATCCACTAAAAAGAGATCCTACGATAACCGATCTGCTTATGAGAGATCCGACAATTGGGAAACCAGCCCATACCATCAACGCCACCACTCTGACCCTCACTACTATGTGTGGAAATCCATTTTCTACGGGAGCCATTATTCTCTAAAGGGACTGGGACCGAAATCGCCATCAATCGATTAAAAAAAAAAAAAAAAAAGGCATCATCTTCCAAAAAACTTGAAAAGAACTTTCAGATCCGTTAAGATCGTCTTCATAGTCATCTGCAGGTGATAATATGATGAGCCTACAATCAGTCAACAACATTTAAACGGTCTTCTGGATATGTAAATATTAATAATAAGACTAAAATACGCTAATATGAGCAGAGTCTTCGAAACATTTCGCTAAATAAGATATAGAAATACAGAATCATCCATCAGCTTAACAGTCATGCCCAGCTCCTAATAGAGTACTTTGTTGCCGTTACAGTGAAATGTTACAAAATAGTCTTTAGGCAACATCAAGCTCATATCCTGCCCAGAAAATTGATTAAGAAAACAACAACGCGGCGGTACAAGGAAAACTCAAGAAACATCAAGTTAAGATTCAATAAAGAACGGTGATATATACGCATAAGCAGTGATGAATAAGTTCAAGAAATAATACAGTACAAAGTAAAATCAAGATAGTATGAAGTTAATATTCTGTCTAATGCGGTGAGAAATAAATAAAAAAAGCCCTAATATAACCGCAAAATCAAGGCAATAGCAGGTTAAGATCCATTCAGAAGACGATATAAAAAACAGATATTGCTTACAAGTACTGGTGGCTATAAAACACGATAATGATGATGGCGACAATGATAATGATGATGATGATGATGATGATAATGATGATGAAAATCGTCGTAATTTTTTCGTGGATTCTTCTGTGCCATTGTAACTCGTTTTATATTCACACTGTCGGTCGTTCCTGAGGAGGGAGGGGGGCCAACCGACCAGACAAGCAAGGAGAGAAACATACAGACTAACAAGCAGAGAAACCAGCAGGCAGGCATAGACAGAAGGCCTAACTTTAAACATACAGGGCCTCCTCACACGGAAGTTGAAATCGGTCATATTCTAAAGTACATAGTCTGATCGTGCAGGCCGGGGAAATAGTTGGTACACTAAGATTCATAAGGCTATGGTCTAGGCAGTTCGCTTCTCACTATCACCTTTTTAAATCTGATGCTGAAAAATGGAATAGCTAGAAGGTGGACTGGTGAAAAGGGTTGTTTTAACTTTTATCCCGATCTACACAGTCAGAGAATTTTTGCCAGAATATGTCCGATTGAGACCTCAGTATGACCAGACCCTTAGCCACTTTGTTAGTCAGTCAGTCATTAACTACAAGGAAAAAAAAAAAACTGTTGGAGAGACGCAAATTGTAGCCAGCAAGTTACATACAGTGAATTACAGTACTTAAGCAAATAGTGCCATAGTCAGTCATATATTAAATTACTTAGTTAAACTTTTCCTGCAGTAGAGTTCAAGAATTACAACAGATACAAAGCTCAATATTCAATCAACATTCACAATAAAAACATTATAACAGGTTTGAAACTGAACATCCGATCACTGATAACACTCGAGTTCCCTGATGCAATATCCAGAATAGTAATATCAGTGAAAATAGCTCCAGTAACATACTTTATCACAGAAGAATTTGTCATAGTATATGCATAAATAAATAGATTCCCCCAAATGCTACAGAGTACTTAATATGAGTTTACATGACGCTGGAAAAGTCCCTGAAGTAAAATACACTACCACCCCATACAAACACACCTCACACTGTCACGTCACACACTAGCACATCTTCCTATCGAACCTCATACTGTCACACTTCAAACTGCTACACCTTTCATATCCACACCTGGCATTGCAATACCTCACATTGCCACGCCTTACACATACTTCTGCATCTGACCACGTTCAGCCACACCAGAGAGCCGTAGCCTGCTGCATACATACCTCACTTCCATTCCCCGTATTACACACTATCACACCTCATATCCACCTCACAGGCACAGTACACATTGTCACACCTGCCACCTCGAGCATTGCAAACACATAAAATTATCTAACACAATCCCTAAAAAACCACAACCACATGCACTGGAAATGTTCGATTAAAACAAAACATGGAAAATCAGATCATAATTTTGGTGACTGAATGCCATATAGGTTTGTTAATTCTGATTGCCTATCACACTTGCCTGCCGGAATTCTTGACCCATTCACCACAAGGCCATTTTTTTTTTTTTTTTGCTACCTCCAGACGACTTTCTTACAGCTTGGGGAAAATCTCTGGTATTGCTGAAGATAAGACATATCCGAATTCCTTGAGTTCAAAGGCCTCCCAAGTTAGTTGATATCCTCTGGTGACAGCAAGTATGAAATTAAAATGACGTCCACCTATTGAAGAGGTTAACTGCTTCACCACCATGGCGACTCCTGTATTTCATTCTTGCCACCTCCAGGTTACGCAAGTAACTTCAGGTAATTTTTCGAAGTGGAGAGGCCAGAACAACCTCCTTTAAACTCTCCACTGTGAAAGATTTCCCCTGAGCTTAAAACATCCTTCAAATGGTAGCAAAGATACAGAGAAAAAGGTTTGAAGGGGTTACTTGGCCTTCACGCCCTCCTCTTCACCGACTGTGTTCTGCCAAGAGAAATCAGGATCGTGTAGTAAGACTAAGCGCCGTATTCTAAGTGACTTTGGAGATATCGCAGCACCTCTGTTTTAGCGATTTATTCTGCACATCATATATCAGTATGAGCAGCATCCAAGAGCTTATTAAGGTGTAATATGCAAAATGAATCGCAAAGTAAGAGATGCAACGTGGAGCCCTGTGCACCTGGAGTGCGGCCCTAATAAACATAAATATAGGATGATTGTTAAGTCTGTTACTACTATTATGGGAACGATACCGTCACTCTCAGGCTCCAGCGACTCACCCTCAGCTGAACAAAATCTGGATTTAGCTGGAATTGAATACAAGAGTTGTCCCAGCCGTGAGAGGGATGTTACAGTGATACCAGACTTATGAATCACCCTGTACAATCGGGGAAGAAAGTTCGCCTTATATTTAACCTCTTCTACCTCTCACTTTCCTTTGTTGGTAAATATTGCTAGGCTTAAAGAGACCTAGTACATTTTTCTGTCCATAGATGATGCTCTTTGGTACGGTGCATCATTGAGGAAAGTGACGGACATGCCCTAAGTGTGAAACAGTCGCTGTAGAAGAGTGGGTGAACTTTTGTCCTTGACTGTACATGCATAACTTTAGGGAATTATTTGTAAAGAAAGGATTATTATTAGCTTCTAGAGTTATAATTATTTTTCTGTTCTTTCTATGAGATTTTTAGCAAGGAGGAGACTTAGAGATGTGTTTTTTCAATGTTTATACGTATGAGGTCGGGAATTCTTCGAGGTGGGGCAGTGGGCAATGAAGTTTGGTTGGGAGTGAATCAGGCCTACACATACATCTTAAAATGAAATTAGAAAACGTCAGGATAAATACCATTAATCATTTTCATTCGATGGCATACTTTTGATATTAGCTATTTAATAGCTACACAAAGTTTGGCTGAGAGTGAACGAGGTTTATAGTTACTCCCTGAAAAGTGAAAAAAAAAGAAAAAAAGTCAGCATTAACGCCCTTAGTATCTTCAGTCCGATTACATGATTTTTGTATTAATCAGTTCATAACGAGACAATTTTATTAAACCTAAGAAAGATTTCGCATAACGAAAAGGCTAATGAAGAGCACTGCATATCTTACCCTCTATTTGGCAAAACTTCTCATCAGCTGTTTGAAATTGTCTTAGTATAGGATAGTACGCTTTTTTTTTTTTTTTTTTTCCGTAAATTTCACTCCTGATCGAAAGCTTGTTTTAGAGAATCACTCCTAATCTTAAATATTTCATGAAGCTCAGTCCTGATCATAAGTCTTTTCGTCTGTGTTTTGCTAATGTGAGTCCTGTTTCCTCCCAGTCCAGGCCACTGCCCCAGCCTGTAAGATTTTGACTCCCATTTTTTATATAAGAGTTTTATTATTGTGCCATACTTGAGTAACATACAGGAGGTTTGACCACTCTGGGGATGGAAGGCGGTGAGGGAGTGTTAATGATGATGATGATGATGATGATAATGATAATGATGAGGGAGGGAAAGACAAAACTGAGGGAGGGAGTGACGTCGCCGCCGACGACGACGACGATGATGATGATGCGGGAAGGAAAGGATAACATTTTCTATCATTATCCTTGACTCACATAACTATAACTTACCGTATAACAACTTATTTCTAAACGGCCACTAGGCCTGCTGTTTGCTTTCTTCTTTTGATGATGGTGGTAATCATAAAGTAAAACTGATGAACGATGGGTATGATAATGATAATGTAGAGAGGTTTTAAAAAATTACAGGAGTGGTAATTATGAAGGAAGGTAATTATTCCCTCTTGGGCTACGAGTGTAAAGCAGGAACACGGCCAAGTGTCACTTGCTTCTTCCAGAACTTGCGATATTTTATTTTCAATCTCCCTCATCATAACCCCTCCCACCTCCCTCCCCTCCTTCCTCCCCTGCTGCCGGTGATCCCCCTGGCCCCTACCCGAGGTCAAAAGGTCAGGGGTGAAGTACAAACAAAGAAAATTAAGTGAGTGGTCCTGTGAGGTTTAGTGTACATAGATGTGGTGCTCCTCGACTGGGCGGATGACGGGGAATGTGTATTGGTGGGGAAACGATCGGAGTCTACATTTTATCTGCCTTTGTCGAAGTTTAGGAGAGCTTAAGATAGAACCCTGTCAACTTTTAGAAGTGCTTAAGATACCAGTTCTCTATTTACCAAGTTTTAGGTGAGTCAGTTTATCGCGTTGTAGGTGAATTTGGGACGACATTCAAATTTTTTTAATTCTTGATGTCACTTATTATGAATATTCAAGACGCTTGTCTCCACGAAATTTTAGGAGCAGTTTCGGATGTCGCTATTTTAGTTAAGGGAATTCTTGATACCAATTCTGGACATGGGTTTATAAAGAAAGGCATAGAAAACAACAGGAAATGTAGATTTAAACCAAAAAATGTAGATGGACAGGAAAAACATGCCCACTGAAAGAAAATGTAGCCTATAATTGTAAAAAATGCGTAAGGTAGATTGAAAGAATATGCCGACGTAGTTAAAGAAGAGAAAAATATAGAAAAAGTGTAGTTAAAAGAAAGGGAAACTAAAGCCCCTTTCTTCTCCCTTTCCCCACCACCAAGACGCTCCTCGTCCCCTCCAGACTCCACCACAACCCCCCCCCCCACGCCACCTCTCCACCCCTCTCACCTGCCTCCCTCACACCCTCTCCACCACAGAGCCAGGTAAACGTAATTATCATAGACTTTGCCTAAGCTGAACCAAATAAGAAAGCCACTTTTTTTTTTTTTTTTTTTAATGCATATGCAAAACGGATGAAACAATGAAATAGTTCCTTGCTCCATTTTTAACATTACAAATTGTACAAAAAATTAACGAGTACATTTCCCCTATTTATATCAGACCAACAATAGGCCACTTTTTTTCCTTCTTGGCGAAACTGTATCACACCCCAACCTTGAAAGCTGAGTCGTGACTGGGCGAACCTTCTAGGTCAACAAGGCCTGTAGAAAACATATTCAGTAACTCATTTATCTTGCAATGAAGATAAATTAAATTTCGTTCTCTGCAATACTATTAACCAGTTATAAGAGAGGATAACTGCAGTAGGCCAGTTGACCCATGCTAGGCAGCTCCTACGAGTGACTAAACTACTAGAGTATGAAAAGGATAGCAAAGAAGGCTTCGCTAAGAAATATGAAGTGGACTATAAACTTCCCACACATTCTCAGCATTGGTCAGTGGACTGGCTCCATGAGGGAGGGTGGCTTGGCGGGGCAGTGTGAAGGGAGTGGGCGAGGGGCACTAACTGTTTCCTATTGTAAGTGAGAAGCAAAGCGTCAGGAGAGGGTCTGACGCTCTCCAAGGATACTGGGTGTTGGTATACATGTTCTGGAAGGAGGACTCAAAGCAGAGTACATTATTAGACAAATATACTGCAAGAAAAATGCTTTTCATTAAAATGTAAAAACAACGAAGTTTTACGAACAATGGATATGGTCTTTCTCAGAAAAAAAAAAAATCTTTGCAATAGTTCTGCACGGCTGCGTAATGTCAACAATAGTGTACAAATAAATCAGTACAGTACCAGTACATAAATCAGTATGCATCAACAGATTATAATTCAGCCCATTCCGGGCACCACTTTTAGGTACTAACCTCATAGAAAGAGAATCAGATTAATAATGTTAGATCTCATATATCTCACTTCAGTCCTTCCTGTACACTGATTGCTAGCATCCGTGTAACCTGACGAGAGGAAAGACCACTCAGCTTTGCTCGTCGGATGAATCAACAAGGTGCCATAAGTGGTAGACCCGACTAACACCGCTGATGAGCCCACAACAAGACACTACCACCGCGTCACCTTGCACAATAATAGTTAAGGGTTATGAAGTGTAGCCTAGTTTTTCCCATTTAGATTATAAGATCTTTTATAATGTAATTCATGCACACACTAGATAATCATCAGTATCTTGACAGCCAAAATTATTTGCATATGTAAGGCTTTTAAAATCGATCAACTTTCAGAGTCTGTTTAATAATTATATATATATATATATATATATATATATATATATATATATATATATATATATATATATATATATATATATATAAATGCCATTTGGATTTGTAAGGTTTTAAAATGCTAGCGATGGTAATGCCTTCTGGATTACGTGATGTTTTAAAACGGCAGTATTCAAAATTGATTACACAACAGTGTCAGTTCTTTGCTACACAGGTAGGTGTCGTGGGGGATATAGCTTGTTGTGGGCTGATCAACAAGTTGCAATGGGGCGGCGTGGGTGTCCTGCCCCCCATTGCTTTCTGTGATACGTGTGTATATTTTGTACTAACCAGTCAACATTCTCTCGCTCCACAGTCTAACAGGAATGGACCCTCTCAGTACTGTGACGAATTTTTTCCATTTTGAGCAAGCTACCACTGGTCGATTTGCTTTGCTTTGGGATAGAATTCTGCACTGGAGAAGTTAAATATGATATTCAAGCCCACTTGTCCATGAGGGAGCTCTCTTCAACTAAATAAAATCGTTCGGTAACAGCAAAAAAAAAAAAAAAAAGCTAGAAAGAAGTTACAATTTTGATGTGGCCTAGCCTTTCCTAATGGTGACATCTTAACATAAATCTTGATAAACAGTCGGCAGTTTTATTCAGTTTAGAAGAAATTTCCCGTATTGAACGTTTAAGATAATTTCAGAAACCTCTCCTAAGCTAAGTAAAATCATGTGGAGGCAGCAAGAGTAAAAAATGGCATCATCGTACAGAAAGAGTCTAAGAAAGAGAGAGGGAGAGAGAGAGAGGAGAGATGGAGAGAAGAGAGGATAATAATTAATAGTAAATAATAAAATACTGTGGTTTTATCTCAAGAGGTGACGTGTTCTCGCTCATCTTCAGGAATAGAATAAAAGTTTATGTGATAAATAACAGAGGGACTTTTATTAACTTATCCTATTGTTTTTGTGAGTTTTCCTTTATTTCCGAATCCACACCTCATAACAGAGTTTGGCTGCTGCTGCTATGATGATTTTCTACTCTTACTTCCGGCGCCCTGCTATCCCATTTATTATGAAAAAGGAGGAAAATGATGATGATAATTTTCTATGCTTACGCCCAGCCCCATGTAGGCTAATACTGAAGAAGAGGACGATGATGTTGATGGTGATGATACTAATGATGACGCTAATGTTGATGATGATGATGATGATGATGATACTAATAATGATGCAAATGTTGATGATGATGATGATGGTGATGATACTAATAATGATGCAAATGTTAATGATGATGATGATGATGATGATGGTGATGATTTTCTTGACTGGAACCCACGTGCACTTTTGGGGTTAGATGCAGTGGCTGAGAGGGGGTTGGCGGAGGGGGGAAAAGAGGGGGAGGGAAGTTGAGGGGGCGTTGAAGGGGAGTTGGAGGTGGTTGGAGGGGACTGGAGGGGAACTGAAGGCGGGTTAAAGGAGGGGAGGAGGGGGTCTGTCCTGAGGGCTTCCGTGCCCCAGCATCCGCCCGGAGATGAGGACCGCCAGCCCCAGGCACCTCTCTCTCTCTCTCTCTCTCTCTCTCTCTCTCTCTCTCTCGCTGGAGTAAACAAGGGGGAGTCTTGTTTGCATAGACTCAAGGTATGTAAAATGAAAGAGAGAGAGAGAGAGAGAGAGAGAGAGAGAGAGAGAGTACAGGGTTACGTCATTATATTGCTTAGTAAAGCAGTTTTATGATCACAGGGGAAAGAGGAAGAAGATGGAGGAGAGAAAATAATAGACAAGGAGAAGGAGAAACTAGGAGGAAGAGGAAAAGAAAAAGAAAAAGAGAATTTAAGGCAGAGAATGATGAAGAATAGGAAGAAGGATAGAGAAAAAAGAATTGAGGACAAGATAAGAGAGAGAAGGAGAGAGAAGGTGAAGGAGAGGAAGGGAGAGAAAGTGAGAAGAGAGAAGGAGGAGAAAAAAGAGGAGAGAGAAAGCGAGGAGGAGAAAGAGAGAGCAGGAGGGAGGGGAAGAAAAATACAAGAAAGGCTGGAGGGAATGAAGATGTGAGGGGAGTTGGTGCCGGAAGGAATGGAGAGAGAGAGAGAGAGAGAGAGAGAGAGAGAGAGAGAGAGAGAGAGAGAGAGAGAGAGAGAGAGAGAGAGAGAGAGAGAGAGAGAGATGATGGGAGGGGAGATGTAGAGGGGGGGAGTGAAGGGCAGGAGAAAGAAAGGCAAGGCTGGAGGGAATGAAGAAGGAGAGGAGAGATGGCGCCAGAGGGAAAGAACAAGTGGGGAGAGGAGGGGAGGTAAAGCCAGAGGGAAGGAAAGGCTGGTAGGGGAGAGAGGGAAAGCGAATCAAGAAGACGCACGAAAGGGAAAGAGGGAGGGAAAGAAAAAAAGAGAAGGGAGAGAGGAGGGAGAAGGACGAGAAGGGGAGGAGAAATGAGAGACAAGGCTGGAAGGAAGGAAGGAAAGAGGAGAGATAATTTTGCCCTAGGGGATGAAAGGATCGAGGCTAGAGGAGAGGAGGAGGAAA
Organism: Coenobita brevimanus; assembly: GCF_032717465.1. Classification (NCBI taxonomy): domain Eukaryota; kingdom Metazoa; phylum Arthropoda; class Malacostraca; order Decapoda; family Coenobitidae; genus Coenobita; species Coenobita brevimanus. The sequence continues at coordinate 11,561,690 of NC_137011.1, forward strand.
GGGAGAGGAAGGGGGAAAGTGAGAGAGACATGGGAGGAGGAGAGACTGGGAATAAACAGAACAATTGGAGGGACTAGAGAGGTGAGGGTGAAGAACCCGGAAAGAGAGGGGAAGGAAAGGGGGAAAGAGTGGGGTGAGGGATGGACAGAGGGGAAAGGAAGAGAGAGAGAAGGGAAGGGGAAGAATGAGAGAGAGGGAGAGATGGAGGGAGGGAAGGAGGGATGGATAGAGGAAAAGAATAACAGAGGAACAGGTGGAAAGATGAAGAATGCAGGGCAAAGAGTGGGCGAAAAGAGGGAAGGAAAGGGAAGAAAATGAGTGGCAAGTAGAGAGGGAGGAAAGCGAGAAGAGGAGAAAATGCCGGAGGAAAAAAGATTGAAACAAACAAGAGAAGAGGAAGAAGGAAGAGAGAAAAGGAGAGAGAGAGAGAGACAGAGAGACAGGAAGTGGAAGAGAAAGTAAGGGAGGGGAAAAGAGAAATGTTGCCTGAGGTGAATGGATGAGAGTAGGTTCGGGAAAGGAAGAGGAGAAAGGAGAGAAAAATGAAGAGGGAAAAGAAGAGATAAAGAAGAGGGATAAAAATGAAATAATTGTAGGGAAATGAAAAGGGAGAGTGGGAAAAAGAAAGGATGAGCGAAGGAGAAGTAGAGAGGGAGATTGAGGAGGGAAAAGGGAAGGTGAGAGAGAGAGAGAGTAAAGGAAAGAAAGTAAAGGAGGAGGAGGGAGAGTGGGTGGGGAAGAGAAGCCAAAAGGGGAAGCGAGGGGATAAGAGGAAGTAGTGGAAAGAAAGAGGAGAGAAGGGAGGGAGAGAGAGAGGAGGGAGGGAGAGAGAGGAGGGAAAGAGGAGAATAGAGAAGGAGAGAGGGAATTGAGAACATGACTACTTATTCCAGGCTGAAGCGCTCAACTAACCATTCACACCCACACTTTCTTTAGTCGTATTTGATAAGTTATTCCCGTCAGAACGACGACGTCCTTTAATATTCACACCAAACCCTTTTATTCAGCTTCGAGCGACTTTTCGGAAGTTGATATCTTTCATAGTTTCGTTTTTTCATATAATTCTTGATGCAAGTAGGCAAATTTATTCAGCTAGCTTCAAGGTGATCTCTGGCTTGTTAAGTCTTGCTCGCACCAGACGATTTGACTCAGGATTGGGATAATCTCTTTATTAATGCTTTCTGGAATCCTTTCAGTATGATTTTTTTTATATTTCTTCAAACCAGAAGACTATTGTTCACTACAGGGTAAAGAAATTGTAGAAGCTAGCGATGTCATTCACCATTATCCTCCGACCCATTTTTTCCCACCCATGTATTGGGTAACGTCAAGGTAAAAGAAAAAAAAATGGTGCATATCAAAGAACTTTAAAAATTTGTGATATATATCTGTCTATAACCAGTCACCTTTATATTGGAAGGGGTAGCCACAAATGAATCGCCTCCATGTCACCCTCTTTTCCACCATCAGGCAGCTCTTTCTTCAGTTCATAGCCCCCTTTCTTGTATACTTCTTCACCTCATCTCTTCCTCTCTTTCATGGTCTGCTCTCCTTCTCCTGTCCACCTCTCTCATTTGCACTCTATTAGTCGTTTACTCTCCATTCTCTTCACCTAACCAAAGTATCTCAAGGAACTCCCAGTGATTTCCAACACCCCTGCAACAACACCAAATGCCCCTTCACTTCCTCATCTGTCTGCCTCTCCAGGTAACTCTACATACTCATCTCAAGAAACTTATTTTAACAGCTCTAACTGCATCCAACACGGCCCAAGGTTTACTTCCATACAAAAGAGTGTGAATCACAATGCTGTCATGGACTGACTATTATACTTTAATATTTTCTTCATCCTTCATTACCATTGCTCTTAGTTAACCGGCAACGTTCCTTTCTGCTGTACTTTTTCACGTGGTTCTTTTTCTCAACTTCTAAAGTAAAAAAACAAAAGTTCCAAGCAAGGGAAAAAAAAAAAATCACTGCTAAACAATAGCAACAAAATCAGTCGTAATATCACTGCGAAAAGACCGAAAAAAAAAATAATAATGTTTGGAGTGGTTATGTGGAGGGAGGAGGGAAGGAGTTATTCAAGAGAAGGGTTAGGATGGTAGGGCAGAATAGAAAGAGAACATATGAAGGGGGAGAGACAGAAAGGGGAGGAAAAAGGGGGTGAGTGAGAGGAGGAGGGGAAGGAGAAAGAGGAAAAAGAAGGCAAAAGGAATGAGATAAGAAAAAGTTGATAAGGATGGGAGGAAGGGAGAGGAGAAAAAAACACAGGAGAGGAAAGGTGTGTCGTGGACGGGGTAAAGGGTGGGAAGGAAAGAGTAGAGAAGAGAGCGAAAGCGAGGGTAGCGAAGGAAGAGACGAACGGAAAGAGAAGAGTTGAAAAGAAGGGAGAGGAAAGGAGGAGGGGGGAGGGACAGATTGGAGAAGCAGTGAGGTGTCATGAATGGAAAGGTATGGTGAGGTTAGAGAGATGAGAGAAAGGAGGGAGAGACGAAAAAGAGGAGCGCAAATAGGAGGGGAGGCTGAAGGAGGGGTTAAAGAAGAGTTGAAGAAAGGTGTTATGAGAGGGAGAAAAGAGTCGAAGAGAGAATGAGAGGAGAGGGAGATATGGGAGAGGAAATGGAGGAAAGGAGAATAGGATGCTAAAGGATTAGGAGGAGGGAGAGGAGGAAAAGAGGTGTCATAAAGGGAAGAGAGAGAGAGAGAGAGAGAGAGAGAGAGAGAGAGAGAGAGAGAGAGAGAGAGAGAGAAGGGGGCAGATGGATAGAGAGAGGGGAAGGAAGACCGAGAGGGCGTCAGGGGTGCCAGAGGGGCCGTGGAGGGGAGCGGGTACCCCTAAGGCACCACTTCAATTGGTCCCATCACGCTAGAAATTGAGTTGTGTTGCCATGACGACCATACTTAGAAGGGTACGCCGACTCCCTCTCTCTGCCCCCTCCCCTCTTCACCTGTCCGACAGATGGCGAGGGACAGGAAAGGGCAGACACAAAGATAAAGAGAATAGAATGATAAAAGAAACAAGCAAACAAACAAAGAAGAAAGAAAGACAGAAAGAAAGAAAAGGAGGACAAAAATATTATATACACAAAGATAGATTATATATATCAAATTAATAAAGTCAAGCTGTGTATGTGTGTGTCTGTCTGTGCTTTTGTTCGTTTCTATTACGAAAGCGGTAATAGATATCGACCTACTTCTTTTGAATTACGCTGGGGTAAGCCTAGGGAGTGTCCCATAAATATCAAACAAAAATTTTGGCGATCGTGTGCGACGCGACGTTACGAAATTTTCGGAAACTGTTACACGCGAAAACATACGAAAATAATTTCTTCAATTTTTTGGTCAGAAATGGTCACTGTGGGCTCAGTAATGGTATGGAAACAAAGATAAAGGTATTTGAAAAAAAAAAAATCGTGATCGAAGGGCTATTAGTTAGTCTTGCAAAATTTTTGCGGCAATATACAGGGTGTCCCTAACCATCTGTTTTGGTGAAATAGGGCGATTTTAAACATCTGTTATATAGGCATTATTGTACGCATAATATCATACAAAATTCATGTTTCCTTACATTTAAATAACTAAAAACCGTTTGTGTGTGTGTGTGTGTGTGATTTTATAAATTTTCTATCCTTTTTGTTTTCAGACCCATTTTTTTTATATGAATGTGCAGGAAAGAGTTTCCATAGTTACAAACAAGATAAAAGGCATTAAATGTAATAAAATTAAAGAAAAGTTTGACAGAATTCATAAAACAAGTCCTAGAGACCAGGCGATTCGCAGCTTGGTAAACAAATTTATGAGGACTGAATCTGTTCATGATAAAAGAAGATCTGGACGTCCAAGAAAATAACAGTATGTATGAAACAAAAGTATGAGAGTTTAACGATGTAAATTTCCAGCTATGACATACGATTATGAGACCTGGAAACTGAGAAAATCGATGGAAAATCAGCTAATCCGTTCTAAAAGAGTAATCGAATATGACGAAAATCATTCAACGAGGATCCACAGTTATCTGTTCGGAAAGCATCCCAAAGATTAGAAATTCCAAATAGAATGCTTCATAGGATTCTTCTTTATGATCTGAAGAAGAAGGCTTACCACATTCAAGTTCTTCACAACCTTCTAGAAGATTATCCATAAAAAACAGCAATATATGCCAAGATTATTAATCAGAATCAAAGTGTGAATCTAATCAACATCATTATGTTTAGCGATGAGGCTAGCTTCCACACGTGTGGAAAGATAAATCGACATAACTGTTGCATATGGGCAACTAAAAAAACAACTGAATGCACTGAATAGCAACGAGACTCGCAAAACGTAAATGTGTGGCTTGGTATGAGCAGCTCCAAGGTTTATAGCCCTTTCTTTTTTGCAGAGACAACAGTAACAGGTACCGTGCACCTTGACATACTTGAACAATACCTTGAGCAAGAACTTCGGTTAGATGGTATTCCTGACACAGTTGTCTCTCAGCAAGATTGAGCACCATACCATTATATCTCAACAATCGCCTTCCTGGTCGTTGGATAGGCAGTGGAGGACTTGAACTATGGGCCACGTTCACATGATATACAGTAAGACCCATAGACTTTTTTGCATCGAGTTTAATTAAATCTGCTGCGTACCATATAAGAATTTTAGATCTAGCTCATCTCAGTAATCGTATAAATGAAGCGGTTCTAAAAATCACACATGAAATGCCTGAAAGCATCTTCGGTGAAACACTTTACCGCTTTGAGATCTGTAGAGACATTGATGGAGGCCACGTAGAATCTAACAATTAAACATGAGTCCCTTTTCTTTCACGCATTTATTTAGCGTCAATATGCAAATATTTTTGTGCCTTAATGCATTATTTCATAAATTCCCATTATTTTTTAACATAGATAGTTACTCTAGGGATGTCTTGTATATATATATATATATATATATATATATATATATATATATATATATATATATATATATATATATATATATATATATATATATATATATATATATATATATATGAATGTTTACAAAAACACAGAGACATCATGAAACGCAGCCTGCCAGTATGTATGAAACAAAAAGTACGAGTATTTAACGAATGTAAATTTCCAGCTATGACATACGGTTGTGAGACCTGGAAACTGACAAAATCGATGGAAAATCAACTAATCCGTTCTTAAAGAGCAATGGAAAGGTCAGTGTTGGGAATATCTTTAAGAGACAGGAAAGGATCAATTTGGGTAGGAGAGCAGGTTAAAATCAAAGACATTATAGAATTTATAAAAGAACAGAAATGGAGGTGGGCAGGTCAGGTAGCAAAAATAAGGGATAACCGATGGAGTAAGAGGCTGACTGACTGTACTCCAAGAGACTGTAAACGTGGCAGAAAAAGGTCAAACAGGAGGTAGAGAGATGAGACAGAAAAGTCTGCAGGCACAACGTGGCAGAGATTGGCTCAGTCAAGGAATTCATGGAGAAGGTTGGGGGAGGCCTTTGTTTAGCAATGTATAAAATTAATATGTACATTTATATATTTTGTGGTAGATGGGGGTGCTCACCATCCACTCACTCGATGTAGTGCTGCTCTCGGATGTTTACCCTTTCCTCTCCTCCACCTTTCTTTCCATCCATCCTCTTCTGTCTTTCTTTCCTTCATTCTTTCCTCGTCCTTTTGCCTACGGGTGACTTTACACTCCCTCTTCTGTCTTTCTTTCCTTCATTCTTTCCTCTTCCTTCTGCCTGTGGGTGACTCCGCACTGAGTGACAAGCCAAATGGTTTCCTGTACACTAGGAAATCATATACTATGCTGGGTGGTAACCATATAGCCAAATTTTGGCGCCTGGTGGTTTAGTGGGTAATTAGGGCGTTCCAATCGGATTGAGCCGGTGAAGGTTTATATCTAAGGGATGGTTGGGGTTTATTGATCACGTAATGCCTCTCAGGGATGAGTGAAGCTGGTCACTCTTATCTTAAATGCCAGGATCAACTTGTCTAGCCCCGGGCTCCTACGCTTCTCATGGGGCAAAGTAAGATTGGATGTTGGATGGATGGATGGATATATATATATATATATATATATATATATATATATATATATATATATATATATATATATATATATATATATATATATATATATATTGCCAGACGCCTTAATCCCGTAAGGGATGGCCACAAACAAATCGCCCTGTCCTCCACTGTTTCACTACCCTGCTCCCAGCTCACATCCGCCTCTCTCATATACCTCTCCACTCCATCACTTCATCTCATCCTTGGCCTTCCCCTCCCTCTCCCTCCCTCCACATCACTCACTTACACTCTCCTTTTCAGTGTCTCAATCTCCATCCTCTCCCCTGACTTAGTGGAGAGAGAGAGAGAGAGAGAGAGAGAGAGAGAGAGAGAGAGAGAGAGAGAGAGAGAGAGAGACCTTAAGTTTATTGCTTGAAATTAATTCCTCGTTGCTTCTACATTCATGAAATTTATATCTGGCGTATGGGTACATCATCCAAAGATAGTTTCTTTCAGGGGAAGAGGTACAATAAATTCTTTATTAGCCCTGTCACTACTGAAGATTTTTCCTGGGTTGAATAAAGAAAAGAAAGATAGAAATGAAGAGGGAAAAGAAGACAATGAAGTGTACAGCGGGAAACAGTGAGAGGAAAAAGTGCTGGAGGAAAGAGAAAGAGATGAAAGGGTCCAACGTACAAAATACTCTGGCACAAAATGCTTTCCAGAATGTAGATAACATTTTAAAAGTATTATCACAGCCGGATCCAAACTTTGGAAAAAGAAGGGGTGGCGGAGGAATTCCCGGTGGGATTATTGCAAGTCTGAACTTATGCAGACCTATTACCAATCTTCGAAATATCTTATCTAATCACTCTTTTCAGGATTTTTTTTTCTTTTTTGCCAGTCGACTATTAGGGCCGAAACCCCTGGCCATTAATGCAACTATATATATATATATATATATATATATATATATATATATATATACAGTATATAATGCAGGTATATACACCTTTTTATTTTTTTATATTCAGAACATAATCAAAAAGAGAAAACCTAATCTAATATCGTAAAACTATTAAACCCAACATACAAATTGCTAACCTATACTAAAGTCTAAAGATACAAATAGCTGAACCTACACTAATGCGAAAAATACCACGACCAATAGAACACATTCTACTGCAGATATGTAATGCTTCTCTATATTACATACATGCATCAATCACCTGCTGGTTGTCGGTGAAGGTGTATGCTTTAATATAGGGGACATCAATATAAGGAAGAGAACCAGAGGGGTTTAGAATCATTCCATATGCCCTGATTAAGAAAACTTATACAAACAGATGGAAATCATACACATATTTACAAAAAGTGAAGTACCTCATCCAACAGAACACCATCGACTGAAACTATCCAATGCCTTTCTCTATTGCACACTTGCACTCATCAACTGGTGACTGTTAGGCGAGGTACGTATTTCAATACAGAGGACATCAATATAAGAAATAGATCGCTCAGAAGCTGGAGCTATTTCAAATACGTCAAATGTCAACCCCAATTAAATTGTAAAATATGTACATATTTACAATAGGTAAAAACCATAACCATCCATCCATCCATCATCCAATCCTACGTTGCCCCATGCAGAGCGTGGAAGCCCGGGGCTAGGCAAGTTTGTCCTGACTTTAAAGATGAGAGTAACCAGCCTCACTCATCCCTGAGTGGCATTACATGAACAGTAAACCCCAACCATCCCTTGGATATAAACCTTCACCGGCTCAATCCGATTGGAGCGCAATAATTACCCACTAAACCACCAGGCGCCAAACTTTGATTATATGGTTACCACCTAGCGTAGTAAATGGTTTCCTGGTGTACAGGAAACCATTTGGCTTGTCACTCAGTGTAGAGTCACCCACAGGCAGAAGGAAGAGGAAAGACTGATGGAAAGAAAGATAGAAGAGGATGGAAGGAAAGAAGGATGGAAGAGAGGAAAGGGCAGACACCCGAGAGCAGCTCTACATCGAGTGAGTGGATGGTGAGTACCCCCATCTACTATTTGCCCCCACCTACCACTAAAAACCATAACCACACAGTTAAAAAACAACATCACTCTGATCAATACAGTCTCCCTCAAGGAAGCCATCAGCTTATGAGTCATATCAATATCCCCATCACCAAGGATGGTGGAAAGGGTGAAGGGGATGTTTGCTGCTCCGCTGTAATTTGTAAGTGAAACACGTTCACGAATAAGTCACCGACAGCGTTGGATATGACCGACAGATAATACCGCATCACAAATGTCACAGTCCAGTGGAAATCGTCTCTCAGTTTGTGGCAACATATGGGTGAGCTGTGTGCAATTCATCCTCAACTGAGTCAATATTCTCTTCCATGCGACTGGGACAATTTGAGTGGCCCAGTCGCCCAGGAACGGCTTACATGTTGGAATATTAAGTTTGGTCCGCTGACTTTTGCCACAGAAGATTTATTGATTTCGTTCCGAGGGAGTGATTCGACCGTAAATTATGAGGAACGTCCCAAGTCTCCTCGAGTTCCATAGCAGACTTTGCAAGTAAGTCAGCCTGCTCATTGCCACAGATGCGACAATGACCAGGCATCTAGATCAGTGCGAAGGACTTGTCACACGAATGCAATTTGTTAACGATGTGGTCCTTGATCTCATTAAAATCCGTAGTACGAGAAGCAATTGCTTGAAGGGCTGACTTTGAATGTGAAAATATGACAAAGGAGTCATGGGCAGAGTTTAAAGCACACTCTATGACTTCGTTCATTGCAAAATGTTTGGAGGTAAACAATGTATGCTTCTGCAACCGAACCCTAAGGGGACAGTCAGTCGACCACACACTAACACTCAGACATTTATTTGACTTGGAGCCATCGCTGTATAATTGGTGTGACCCCAAATGACATGTGATGATGTTACGAAACAAGTGGCGGACCTTCGCCGCTGGCACCTTGGTCTTCGGTGCTGGGAGCCATGAGACATCAACAGTGAAGTTTTAAGGCTCCCAAGGCGCTATATTTTTAAGCATCAACTTGTCACAATCATTGAGGTCCACACCATGTTCAACCATGGGACGTTGTCGCTGTTGATTTACTCAAGATACCATTATCATACAATAATAACCTATACTTATTCGTAGCAACGGATCATTTTTCCCGTTATGTTATTTTAGCTCTAATTAAAGATGACAACAGAGACAGTAGCAAAGGCAATAACAGATAATGTAATATGTCGCTTTACTACCCCAAAGGTACTAATTAGTGATAATGGAGGAGAATTTAATTCTGAGATCTTACAAGAAATATGTAAACAATACAACATCAAAAAGGTTAACGTTTTGGCCTATCACCCAGCATCGAATGGGTTGGTAGAGAGACAAAATAAAAAAGTATTAGATGTGCTACGACACATTCTCAGCGAAAATTATGCAAGCTGGGATGATTGGATTCCCAGAGTAGAAGCCTCAATTAATGGGTCTATAAATAAATCTATCGGTGACACACCACACTTCATTATATATGGCACAGATAAAAAATTACCATATGAGCTCCTAGAAGGTGACAGCATGCCTATATACAATTACGATGATTACTCTAAACTCTGTTTACGTGAATTCCAGGACATTCACAAAATAGTCAAAAAACAATTAACGATGTCCAAGGAAGAAATGACGGAGGCATTTAACAAGAAGGCAAAAGATTCGTCTATCAGCTTAGGAGACATTGTTTACGGTGTCATTCATACGAGAGGCAATAAATTATCCCCAAAATTTGAGGGCCCATACAGAGTAATTAACATAAAAGCAAACAAAGTTTTAATTAAGTCACTTTCAAGTGACGAGGAGAAACAAGTTCATATTGACCATTTAAAACGAGTTTCAAGGGAATTATCCCATTATTATTCAGCCTCGGATACAACCGAACAGGCGAACGTACCTCAAGAAACCAAGCAAGAACACAACAATGATTACAAAAAGAAATTAAGGTCATATACCAAACAATCGAACATAGGTGCAACTATTCCAATCAAATCTACAGTACATCATTTACGAGAATTAAATATCGATTCAAACTCCTTCTATAAATGAAATAACAATCAACCGTAACGCACATCATCACTGTCATCGACCACAGCATGATCATATTAGGAAATTAATAGATTTTTTTTTTTTCGGTAGGTTACGATGAAGGGACTTATGCTATGGATTCTCCTCTACATAGCAAGAGGATATGCGCACTTAGACCCCCAACACATAGGATGCCTCATAGCTCCAACGGCCACGACTACAATCGTTAAGGACGTCATGAGTACTGAAATAAGTCTAGATTACTTGTATGAATTACCTACTTATCTAGACAGACTTGCGACGCCGATGCGAACTCTGGACTTCATGATAGGAAATTATGTTTCACAAGCACATAACACCAAGGAAGTGAATGAAATGGAAAAGTTAACGAAATGGAAACTAGAACAGGCGAAGTCAACTATGCTCGTCATGATCCAAGATCTCCCATCTTATGGAAAGGAGGTACTGAGCGACAGGAACAACATCACACGTACTCGCCAAAAGTGCGGTTTGTTCGACCTGGGTGGCGCAGTTCTTGGGAACATCTTTGGATTGGCTACAGAGGATGACCTTAAAGAAATAAACAACAAATTTAATAAGATAGCTCAGGTACTAACATACCAAGATAAATTCATCACAGGACAGAACTCAGCAATGAAGACAATTGTGAAAAATCTGAAACAAGCAGAAAACATAGCTCTCGAGAGTGTAGATAAAATAAATGAATTGGAGGGAAACGTTACACTTTTCCAACACTTCTCCATCATCACAGAACATATTGACACGATTCTACTACAATTAGAGAACACTAGAGATCGTTTCAGGGCACTTATGCAAGGAATTTCGAATGCTGGTGATGGCAAGATCACAATTGACTTACTCCCAGTTCATGAGCTACGTCAGATAGTTAGTCAAGGCATACATAAACGTAAATTGAAGACGTTGTTCCGCAGTAGGGAATTCATGCAATATTACCCGTATTTAGAAGCAACACTAACACCAACATCAGTGGTAGTTCATGTACCATTCATCACTGAAGACCTGTTCACAGTATACCAAATACACCCCTTCCCCTATAAAAATAACAACACTTTGGTCATCATCAACATCAACACAGACACCGAACTCATCATGGTCTCCAAGAGACGGGACACTGTCACTTTCGCAAGTGAATCAACGATTGAACGAAAGTGCCGCACATCCTTACATGGTGTTCATCTTTGTCCTGCGTACATTTTCACGTTTCAGCCTACTGATACAGTCCCTTGTGAAATGGCTATCATCAGAAATGACAATATTCATCATCATTGCAACTTCACTTTTGCTCCAGATAAACTTGTGCACCATCAACGCATTGGACACTCACAGTTTTTTTTATTTCCCTCATAACACATCAGTTTACATAGTCTGTCCAGATATACCACCATCTCATACATCAGCATCAGGATTATACATAGCACCAGACTACTGTGCGGTATTTACACCAGCCATGTCTACTTTATCCACCATCAATCACTACGGCATTCTCAATCATACACACAAACATTTCCACCCACTGCCTGATATGAACTTAAACATGAGCACAAGTATTAAGCTGACTTCACCTAAGTGTGAAACTATGCAGCTGATCAATGAAACAATGAAGCCCTGGGAAGATTTGAGTTTGAGTATGTTCAACCCATATTATGTGTATAGCCCAGCACCTACTGTCTTCATAATCGTCTGCATTGTAGTTGCAGTACTGCTGTTCGCAATGCACAGAATGCATGCAAGAATTGCTAATTTGGAGTCATTATTTAGTGGGGGGAGTGTTAACATCCAAGTTAACCCCCCTGAATGAATGTATATATTTTGTATAGAGTATTAATTATATATATATATATATATATATATATATATATATATATATATATATATATATATATATATATATATAAAGAAAAAGAAAAAAATACAAAGAAGAATGACCCATGTATGGCATGGCATACCAGTACCATTATCTTTAAATGAAATATTAATAACTCTTACCATAATCTTAATTTTAAACTATTTTTCTTTTTTCTTGCATGTATGCATTTCACTACAATAACCCAAGTACATACTGTATTACAGTTAAATAATTTACTTTAATGCATTTATTCAAATATGTATACAACTTGTTTAAAATGTAATATTACTAAATAATCGCTATTTACTATGAATATTATATGTATACAATATTCATACGATTATGTTACTTTTACAATATTATGTATTTCACTTAATTAACTTATAAGTTCATTATAATGTGTATATAATATGTAAAAATATGTTATGACTATTAACTGTCGATGGTACGCCATTTTCGCGTGACCGATCAATATGTTTGGACTCCATATTATAATTACAAATCATAATAGATAGATAGACAGAGAGACAGATAGAAGCAGGGAGTCAGATGATGAAAAGGTATTGTGTCTACGAGAATCGAGCAATGCTAAACATGCTTACACACTCTTAACTCAAGGAATGCTTTATAGGCACAAGACAGCGCCTAGTGACCATACACACACATACTCACACACAGGCTTCTAGAACTTTCCACTCACAAGGAACACACGTGATACGTCTCCTGTTTCACCAGAATTTAGGAAAGAGAGGGCAGAAAGAAGCTAGCCATAGAACAGACAGGTCGCAGGGAGAAGGGCTTAGCAACTTGAGAGAGAGACAGAGAAAGCGAGACAGAGAGATAGCTAGCGGGACTCTACTTTATACTTCGCTCTGTGTGAGAGACTAGTTAATATTTCCAAGACAAATAAAAATAGTCCCATACTATTCTTTACCTCTCCTGTCACTACATGACAAATGGGAAAGAAGATTAGCTACTCACGAAGCTACTCAAGTATAACAACCGCTAGTCCACAAGTCTAATATATATATAACTCAACTACAAGTAACCACAACGGAGTTACAAAGTCTTTTATGACATATGTATATACAGTATATATATGTCTATATATATATCTATATAAATATAAATCTATCTATCTATCTATCTGTCTATCTATCCATCCATCATCGAATCCTACACTGCCCCATGAGGAGCGCAGGTGCCCAGGGCTAGGCAGTTGGTCTCGACATTTAAGATGAGAGTGACCAGTCTCACTCATCCCTGAGTGGCATTACATGAGCAATCAACCCCAACCATCCCTTGGATATAAACTGTCACCGGCTCAATCCGACTGGAGTGCAATAATTACCCACTAAACCACCAGGTGCCAAAATTTGGCTATATGGTTACCACCCAGCATAGTAATTAGTAAATGGTTTCCTGGTGTACAGGAAACCATTTGGCTTGTCACTCAGTGTAGAGTAACCCATAGGCAGAAGGAAAAGGAAAGAATGAAGGAAAGAAAGACAGAAGAGGACGGAAGGAAAGAAGGATGGAAGAGAGGAAAGGGCAGACACCCGAGAGCAGCACTACATCGAGTGAGTGGATGGTGAGCGCCCCCACATACCACAATATATATATATATATATATATATATATATATATATATATATATATATATATATATATATATATTTATATATCTATATGTATATCTCTATCTCTCTATCTATCTCTCTATCTATCTATTTATCTATTTATCTATCTATCTATCTATCTATCTATCTATCTATATATATATATATCTATATATATCTATACAGTACATCTATATCTATCTCTCTATCTATATACATCAATATCTATATCTCTATCTCTATCTATCTATTTATCTATTTATCTATCTATCTATATATATATGGAGCCTCTGTGGTAGTGGTAGAGTGTGCGTTTCGTACACGGGTGAACCAGGGTTCGTGCCCCGCCAAGGTAATAAACTTTGGGATTGTTCACCCGGCCACGTACTGCACTGGCGGACACAAGGGGTGCTGTGGTTGAACCAGTGTTGCATATTATAAAGTATGCTTGCACCCAGTCGGCTTGTGCTGGCCGATTACATTTGGTTCACAGACTACACACGCACATTCAAAGCCACTCCAACACTACAGTCACTTCTCACCCTACATACAATCTCTACCAGACAGCCTAAGCCACTTGGTAGAGATACATTGGATGTAGGCCTATCTTCCCGACTTCGGTCGGGATAGGCCGGTCCTGCAGTGGATACTCAAACGGCTATTGATGATGATAATGATATATACATATATATATATATATATATATATATATATATATATATATATATATATATATATATATATATATATGTGTGTGTGTGTGTGTGTGTGTGTGTGTGTGTGTGTGTGTGTGTGTGTGTGTGTGTGTGTGTGTGTGTGTGTGTAAAACATCATTTTTTTAGCTATTACTCCTTTCAAATTCGTCATATAGACATGAAACCAAAATATAAAGGTGCATCTTTCAAAATTGCATCCTATATCATGCCTCATTACATCAGGGGGTCACCCCCCAGTTAGCGGTAGGGGGGTCAATGTCAGGTGGGTCGGGCCTAAATTCTCACTTGAGCATAAAATCGTCAATTTTCAACAGATTTACTTCAGATTTGATATGTGACATCTTTGACTAGATATCCTGTTGTATTTATATGTCAAGACTAAAACGACTGCCGGGGACAGGTTTCCTGTGCCTTGGCACCGCTTCTTGTTCTCCTTCCTTCAGCTTATGTCTGTTTATAAGCAATAATGTTTTCCTCAGTAGGCTGACTATAAAAAAATCCTTTATCTCCTGTTGCATTTCCTTAATGTTTGTTGGATATCTGATGTCCACCAATGAACTTTATTCTTCGCATGAGCTGTAGAAGTCTTAGGAATAGCAGCCTCAGCTGCGTGTAATACGGAATTAGTTAAATTTTTGGACTTTTACATCTATGGTCTTCCCAGATATATCATAAATCGGCAACTCTAGAGAAGGATCCCCAATTTCCTTTCTCATAGTTAAATTTAGGTGGTAGAGGGTCCAAAATAACGTTGCGTGTATAAGGAAGACAAATGGATAAATGATCACTTCATGAGGAGTCGTCATATGGATCCCAAGAGAAGTCTTGATGGATACCTGGAGAGGCCAGACATAAGTCAGTATCTGAAAAATTACCAGCACGATCATCTACACAATTCGATCTCCCATCGTTCAGATGACAGAGGTTGGACTGTAGTACCGTGCTCGTATTAGGTCGGCTTCTTGCTCCTCACGACCATCAGTCCTCAAGCTACCCCAGTGATAGTGATGGGCACTGAAGTCTCCCAAAAGAAACTTATTCCGAGGAAGACTGGGCCGCGTGAAGGACAATAAAGAGAGCAAATAGATGGATATGTGTTGTTAAATTTTACTCTGCTCACGAATGCTTCCAGAGTAGAATTTTGAACCATTTCCTTTTGTAGGTGAGATTTGTGTGTGTATATTGTAACTCCATGTCCATCACATCTTCTACGCAGGTGGTAGTGTTTGAACTGTAGAGAATCAGGGTGATCCACCAAGTCTATCTCCTGTAAACAAACACTGTCTGGTCTGTGTATAGAGAGCAAGATTTCTAGACTGTGTAATTTATTACCAAGAGTCCTACAATTCCACTGTAACAAATTGAATGCAAAGGTTTAAGATTTACGAGGGAGGCCAATGTGCTTAGTCTTATTATGCCGCCTGCCAACAGACGAGTGACTACTGGGGGACCTATCCCTGTGCTTGCTAATGGAACTCTTCATACTGTCATCAATAAGGAGGCTCTCAGACTCTCTCGAGGATGAGCCAACTCTTCTCTCCCTCACTGGAGTAGGAGCAGGAATAACATGTGGATTAGACTTGTCAGACTTTGTTTTAGGCAGAACTGACTAAGAAGCAGCAGCAGTCTGAGAGTATGAAGTTGCAACTGGGATATCAGAAACAGAGTTGAAATGTACAGGAGGAGCCAACAAGGGGGCAGAGCAAGTGACAAGAGTGCTGGGGACAGGCTCAGAGTATCGACTGTGCACATTACGGGATGGGATACAACCGCTGATGCATAAAAAATATTAAGTTTGGTCACATGCAACTCCATTACCTTCTTCTTGGCATCGTAATAGGATATGCCCTCTGTTGCTTTCACTGTGCAGATCTCTTTCTCCTCCTGCTTTGAGCAATCCCTCGAGGAGGTGGAGTTAGCATCCTTACAATGGAAGCAGCTTAAGCCTATATCACACAATCACAGATGAAACGCCGGATGAAGCCGGAGGACTGGTCCGTCATCATCCGTGGAGATCCCTGAGCACCGTACAGAAGCCAGCTTGACGTCTGGCTGCATCCTTGGCCAGCCTGCCTTGTCAAGCCGAACGGGCAAAAAAAATGAGCAGTGTTCATTTTTCTTCCCAGATCTCTTGGAAGAAAATGATCCGTGTTGATGCCGGGAGTTGCCAGGAGCCTCTGTGAACCCACAGAAAATGTCTGTGTGCACCGTCTAGAGACAGGGGCCATCTGGGAGTTGTAATTTCATCCAGGACAGCTCGAAGAAATGCCGGTGCGTGCACAGATCGTTTTCTTAGGGAACATGGACACTCCTGGTCCTATCCTTGCAATGGTGAGACATAGGTGCCAGACGATTCGGAGATTGCTGTTCTGTTTACGGCGTGTTGCCAGACAACTCGGAGTGTTAACAATTTCTACTCGTGGTGCCAAGGAGGGTACAGACTCTAGTCGGTAGGAGGATGGTCGAATAAAAACGCATCCTGGATCAGAGTGCAGTCATGTTCGACCAGAGCAGCCATGGAAGACAGACGTGCTGACCTTGCCTGTGACCCGTTAAGGGGGGCAACCAGCCAGCCACAGTCGACCGTAGCCCAGAAGATCAGGGGGACCGTGGTTTGGTTTAATGTATGGGCGGGGTATGGATTCATCAAATGCCAGGATACTGGTGTTGATGTTTTTGTGCACCTCCAGGCGATAGTTAAGCCAAACCCACGGCACCTCCAATGGTCCCTAGGTGATGGAGAGCCGGTGGAGTTTAGACTGTTTGGGACCCCTAAGGGTCCAGAGGCCCAGGATGTTACTGGGCCAAGAATTGTGGCCGTGCAGGGTTCTGCCCATGCATGGCGACGTCTCATGGCCCAGGGACGTCAGGCCAGGGATCCTAGGAGTCCTGGACAGGTAAACCTTGTGGTGGAGATGTGCATCGTGACGGCAAAGGCTTTTTTTGTGGGAGTGATAAGGGGGCTTTGTGCATTCTTCTCCCTAAGATCTTTGAGGAAAATGGGCTGCCCCGCCCTGTCATCCTTGATTGCTTAGTCCGCGATGAACACTCGGTTCCTCGCCAACGGAAGCGTCATTCTCGGCAGCCACGACCTGCTGCCCCTCGCACCACCCTGAGGAAATGGCTTAGGCTGAAGGCTCCCCTCAACAGGTGGACTGCTACCACTGATACTGACCCAGCTACGGACAAGAATACGGCCCAGACCACCGCGGACGTCCACGACCCACCATTGATGACAGAGGAGGGGCAGGACTCTTCAGACACTACCTCCATGGCCGAGGATGTGTCGACCGGCTCCTTGGCCAAGGAGGAGGTCAGTGGGTCCTCCCCTCCTCCGGTGGTGGAGGGCACCCCATCTCACCCTCCCATCATTGACCTCAAGGATCGGCTAGACGTAGCCTCCTACCAACACCTCCTGGCCCTCAGCGCCCACACCCGGTTGTACCAGCTCGGAGCAACGACCTATTCCACCTTATACGATCTGCTCCAGGCTGCCGACCAGGGTGAGGAGATATGACCTGTGCTGCTGGTCAGGGGGGAGAAGGTGCGTCTGGCCGATCCACAAGCATTCTACCACATGCTCCCTCCTCGACTGGTCCCCTAGATTGGCATTTTTTGGTGCGGTGCAGGAGTTTGATGCCACTAGACCTACACATGAGGCTGGCCTAATACCCCACCAGGAGGGTGATGGCCATTAAGCCCCAATTAAAAAAAAAAAAAAAGTGCAGTCAGTCCACTGCAACGCTTGCTAGGAGACAATCTACCGGCACCAATTTATCTTCCTTCTGCGGGCCATTGTTTCCCATTGGATCTACGATGCAACCCAAGAAGTCTGGGAAGAGGGGCAAGGCTGCTGTCAGCAAGAGAGCACCAGCCCCAGCACCTGCCACATCATCACCATGCACATCAACACCAGTTGCCAAGGTTTAACCCACAGGCATTTCCTCTTTTGCCTTCTTTTTCTTCTCTGTTCTTCTTGGCTCTGTGCTAACACAATCATTCTCGCTACCAGTAGGTCCATTTTAGTGGTAGCCTACTGCAGTTATAGTAATTCAGCATGCTCTGAAGAAATATACATCTTGTCTGTTGATGTTCATTCTCCAAAGTAAGTAGCAGAATGAGGAACCGCCTCTACGGCGTTCCTTTATATGCATTGTGAGGCAGCACTGACTACTGTCTGGCGACAATTGGAAAAGACCGCCTGGAGATCTTCTAGGTCCTTCTAGGCACCGTGTAAATCCATCTTCCTCCATATGTTTAGACTTTAGTCTGGTGCCATCCGTGCATACACCGGGAACATCTCCGGCAAGGATCAGCTAGCAACAGCGGTCTGCCGGGAAGAGACCCTAATTTTCCATTTGCCTGCCGTGCTCAGACTGGCTTCTATGACGTCACAGCATCTTGATACGCTGGATCACTCCGGATGGCCGAAATTTCTCGTTCGGCTTCATCTGCCGTTTCATCCGTGAATGTGTGATAGAGGCTTTACAGACTCAGACGTTCAATGTTCAGCATCATGACCTTGGGCTGCACACCTGCCACACATGACTGAGAAGCCCAACAAGCCTTGTCAGTGTGTCCATAAACCTGGAATTTAGAACAGCAAAGGGAATTGGGTTTAGAAGGTCTGACATTAAGAAATTCATATCCAACTTTAACCCTCAAGGGGAGTGTGACCCTGCCAAAATTTAAAGCAATTGCAGCAGTCTTCTGCTTCATGCCTTCCGAAAATGTGGTCATAAATCTAGCATTAATAATATCTTGTTCAATAAGTTCAAATATATTATCGTTCTTTTCCATAACCATGAGGTCCCTGCAGGTAATAACTCTCCTGCAGGAATTCATGGAATAAGGATCCTTGGCTCAACATCATAGCAATGAAACTTACGAAGCTTTAGCAGATCTTTAATATGGGTTGAATTTATTGTCGTAACAAGATCTCCAAAAGAAATTTTTTTTTTTTTTTTTTTACCTGTTCAACATCACCAGCATATCCATCAATTACCTTCTTGATAAGAAAAAAAAAATTGACTCTAGCCAATGAAGCAGAACCAGCAGTTTGTAACAACACATAAGTTGCATTTTGTACAAGAATGTCAGGTGGGGCTCTAGTTCGGGGGGAAGGTCATTCCACAGGTCAGTGGTAGCAGTTACATGATCATCAGAGCCACCCCCCTCGCTAACGGAGGGAGGGGCAGGAGGGGAGGCCAACATAGTAGCTACCTCCCCTTCTCAAGGAAAGTGGGAATAAAGAGAAAGACAAGCAAGGGACAAGATACCCTCGGTAAAACACTACGTCTGAGATTACCCTCTCAAACTACACTCAGGAGGTCGCGTCTGTGCTTGTTCACACCCCAGAGTGATCAGTGAGGAGATCACTCCAGTGGTAAGTAAGCAAAGGTAATCTCAGGAATAGATACAAACTCTTAGTATATTTCTAAACAGGGAAGGGAGGAGAATGAGTACTTACTAACCTGATTTAAAAACACTTAGAAGTGAACAAAAACTAAAGCCAGTGGGGCAGCCCTATATCTACAGAACAGCTCGGCGCATACGTCTGCCCTCTCCACATCCATGCATCACAGCCTCCTCAGAAATGTTTTTTTTTTTTTTTTTTTTTTTTGCCTATCGACCATTGCCCCTGGTCATTAACCCCTTAACCGCGAGGGATCACTTTCGTGACGCTTGGGCGCAATGGATCATACCGCGGGGCATCACTTTTGTGATTCTGTGTTATTTTGAATTATCCTGGACTTACAAGTGGTGGCTTGTATCATCTATCATTACTGCCAATGTCCAGTACTAGTCAGCACTCCAAAACTCATCTGAACTCCCATCCATTTTTGACAATTTAGACATTTTTCCCCGTTCCTGACTCCTCTCCCTACCTTCCCTCCATTACCCTGTCCTCTCACCTCCCCGGCCGCGCTGTGCTAAAGCAAATTTCCCCCGGAATTATCCACTGATTTCATCCATTGAAATAAGCCCTATGCCCTAATCTTATACAAAATAATATATACCAAAAAGAAATAAGGTAAGTGATAGTGCTATACACCTTGATTTGGCTAATTATCACCTGACAACACCTCACGTTCACTAGTTTGCTAATTTCCCACGGAAATTTCCCCTTTGAAATATGCCGTATAATCTATTCTCGTAAAAAAAATTTTATATAAGAAACGAAGGGAGAAGCCAAAGTGACATTTACATTCACCTGGAACTTTTTTTTTTTTTTTTTATGTGCTCGACTCTGGGCATAGGCTTCTCAGCCTGCTCCCAAGGCCCAGTAGTCCTCCTACATATCGTACACCTCTACATGTCACCACTTCGGCGCTAACACCCACCGTCCATATTGAATACATGCTAGGGCTGTCTCATACAGGACTGGTGTATTGGTATTAGCGGGGGTATTTTTACGACATGTCGGCGGGTCTTCTGGTAGATCGGTAAACTCTGCCGTAATGAAATTCAAATCCTTAAACTGTTCCCTGCACCAGCGGGGATTTGAACCTGGGTCCGGTAGGACCGCAAGCCACCTCTCTACCGATTGAGCCACCGAGATTTCCTACTAATAATTTTTTAGCATGTACTGCTACTGTCCACCAATAGTCCGCACTCCTAATCTCATCTGTACTCCCATCCACTGTTGACAATTTAGCCATTTTCCCCTGTTCTTGACTCCCCTCCCTACCTCCCCTCCAGTACCCTCTCACCCCTCCTTACCTCACCTCCTTTACCCTTTCGTATCGCCTGCCCTGCCGTGCTGCGCCAAACAAATCTCCCCTGGATTTTTCCACAGATTTCATCCATTGAAATAAGCCCTATGCCCTATACTTATACACAATAGTATATACAAAAAAAAAAAAAAATAAGTAAGTAATAGTGGTATACACCAGGAATTGGCTAATTATCATCTGACAACGCCTCACATGCATTCATTCGCTAAATTCCCACGGTAGTTTCCCCTTTGAATTATGCCTTGTAATCTATTTCTGTAAAAAAATATATATCAGAAAGGAAGGGAGAAGCCTAAGCGACATTTACATTCACCTGGAACTACCTATTTCTTTATGTATTGCCGAGATTTTCTACCAATAATTTGTTAGCATGTAAGTTAGCAGCTGTCAACCCCATTGACACTGTCAACCCATGCCTTCTCAGATAAGCTGCGCCATTTAGTTCCTTGTCCTCCTCTGTGGTCAAAGCATGTCACATTCGCGCCCCGCCATTTCTGCCGATTCTGCGCCCATTGCAAAGGGCCCAGTGACCTCTACACCCAGAAAAACTTGTGGGGGAAGCAGGAAAGGACTAAGTGACTCTGCAGTGGAACGTGAACTAGCCGAATTATCAATGATAATGATGGATAGTGACTATGACCCTTCGGGGGATTCATGTGATGAGCCGGGTGAGGAAATCGTGCCAGAAACTACTAGTACGAGTGCTTCAGTGTCCCAAGTTATCCCTAGCTCCAAGGGAAAGGAGCCGTTAGTGCAGCAAGGGAAGGAATTTGGGAAGGGAATGAAAAGGCGGCAGGTTAGCCCCGGAACAATGGCCCTGCATGACCCAGCTTGCCATGAGTCCTGAGGTGAATCACCTCCCCGTTCTCCAAGCCCCACTTTACTCATTTCTTCCTCTTCTTCTGCTGAATTTTCTCCGGAGTCTTCGTCGTCGGAGTCACCACCAGCATCAACAGTGAAGGCAGGCCGTAGAGGAAGAGGTAAATCCCTGACCCGTAAAAGTAGAGCTGCCAGTAGAGTAAGGGCTGCTAGTCCTGTACGGCAACCCAGGGTCAGTGCGAGTGACCTTGAACCAGATAAATCTGCCTCACAGCCACCCTCCACCCTCACCCACCCTACACCGCTACGACAGGGAATCCTGGACGCCTTCTTGTGGACAGAAGGGTCCGATTTTGTCCCTGAACATCTCCATTTCGATGAGAGTTCCTCAGGAATACAGCCTGCCTTCACTCTTGACGAGGATGCTGAGTGTGTGGACTTCCTTTTGGCCTTCCTTGATGACGAAGTCATGCAGCACATATGTGATGAGATCAACAGGTATGAATCACAACATGCTGCAAGTGGTACAGGTGCAGCCAAGATGCAACAGTGGTCCATGCTGGGAATGCAGGAGCTGTATGTGTTCTTCGCCCTCATGCTTTTCATGCCACACTCAAAGAAGCATGAGTTGGAAGAATACTGGTCCATGGTCCCCTTACTACCCTCACCCACCTTCAGTAAGTACATGGCCAGAGATCACTTTCGGAACATCATGGGAAACCTGCACTTTGCCAACAACGATGTACCTTCTCAAACCGACCCACTCTGGAAGATCCGGGAGATTCTGAGCAGAATGAAGGATAAGTTTATGACATTCTTCCACCCCTTTCAGAAGGTTGTCATTGACGAATCCTTGGTTTTGTTCAGAGGACGTCTTAGGTTTGTGCAGTACATTCCAAGCAAACGCCATCGCTTTGGAATCAAGTTCTTTGTACTGTGCGACTGTAAGACAGGGTACATCTTTGTCTTCGTCATTTATTCAGCCAGCACTGTCGATCTTGATAAAACACACCCCCTTGGCTTCTCAGGCTGTGTAGTGAAAGTGCTCCTTGAAAGGTATTTTGGTGGGAATCATGTGCTGTATACAGACAACTATTATACAGCACCGAAACTTGCCAAATACCTTTCAGAGCACGGCATCGGCTCCTGCGGCACTGTCAAGAGTAATCGTGCCCACTTCCCTAAACTCCCAGAGGCAGGAACCTCGCAGCGAGGAGACGTGCACCTACGCAAGTCTGAGAAGATGCTGGCAATACGGTGGCATGACAAGAGGGTTGTGCACATGCTCAACACCGTACACAAGGGGGAAATGAAAGAGAGTGGGAAGGTCGACTGTACGACAGGCGAACCTGTGAGGAAACCTGATGCTGTCTTAGACTACAATATCAACATGCGGCTGGTGGACAAGTCCGACATGACGATTGGAGAGATCGACTGCCTCAGGAAGAATACTAGGTGGTACAGAAAAGTTTTTCTGCATCTCATAGACAATGACGATGCTGAACGCCTTCATCCTGTACAAGACGAAGGTCAAGCCACCCAAGTCCTTCTCCCTGAGGTTGTTCGCCAGGACTTGTGTTCAGCAGCTGCTTGAAAGATATGGTAGTGTGACAGCAGCAACTCCAAGGCGCCATGCAGTATGACTTCCCGACAGACTTGAGCAGAGGGCGTACATGGATCGGCACAGACTTGTGCAAATGCCTGCCACAACCAAGAGGAAGGCTGCGATCCACAGGTGCCAGGTGTGTGCACATACCACCCGACGCACACCTGAGCACAAACGCACCTCTTGGCAGTGCGCTGAGTGCAAGGTTCCCCTCTGTGTTACCTGCTTCTTTGATTACCACAGCCAGAAGCAGTTCTAAAAGTGCAAGTGGGAATTGAAAATAATGTGTAAGTAATGTGTAAATAGCAAGTGAAAGCAGTGGATGTACAGTACATATGATTGAACAGTGTAATATAGTTTTATGTTACTGCAAGTGACAGTGAATAACATAGTGTAAGTAAAATAGAAGTGTAAATATTGAAAATACAATAGAAAATGTAAATAGAAATGTAAATAATTAGTAATATAAGAATATGAGTACAAATACTTGAGGTTTCAACAGTGAAAGTGAATCCGTGGCTCACTACGTATTTTACTGAATGAAAAATTGAATGACTTCAGTGACAATAAACTAATACTACTGAAGGAAACTTATGGATAAAGACTGCAGATATATATAAGTGTTATATAGTAATAGAAATATAAAGTGTGAGGGGTTTTATGAATAATAAATGACAGAATACCAACAGCGAACTAGCGCAAGTGGGAAGGTCATACGCGCTCGTAATTTTCATTGCTTTCACAGCGTTTTTTTTTTTGTAGTATGTATCTCAAACTACTTGATAATCATAGAATAGTGTTTCTAGTGATAATATCTGGCTGTGGTAATCATATTATGGGTTGTCGGGAAGTATAAAATGGAGACTTCGTTACCCAAATTCAGAGGTCTCCACAAGTCCTACGGTAATTGACGAAGGCTCAACAAACATCCCAGGAGAAAGCTGAAGGTATGTGCCATAGGCATATTTAATTTTAATATTCTAGGACTAATAACTGATTTTTGGCAAATATTTTTTGAGAGTCTGTCGGAGCCCGAATATGCCCGTGGGACACGCAAAACAGAGCAAAACAAGCCCGCGGTGTAAGGGTTAAGGCCATATATATATATTTTATGCGAGGAAGAAGGAACCAAAGGCCACGAGCACGCATTATTGTTCCTTCCAAGAGAAAAACAAAACACAAGAGAGAGCTAAATTCAAGATCCGATCATTTCAAGATGCCTGGACACACTGCGTTTGAAAGACTGGAGATCATTGGAAGTAGGAAATACAGACAGAGGGAGACAGTTCCAGAGTTGACCTGTTGCATAAATGAAAGACTGGGAGTAACAGTTAACTCTTGCATTAGAGAGTTGGACAGAAAAGGGATGAGAGTTTGCTGCTAGACGGGTGCAACGCGCCCGTCGTAGAGGAGGAGGAATGCATGCAGACAGTTCGGAGGAGCAGTGACCATTGAAGTAGCAACAGAAAAGAGATAAAGATGCAACAGTGCGACGAAGAGACAGAGGTTGAAGGGAGTCAGTAAGAGGAGAAGAGTTAATGAGACAAAAAGCCTTTGGCTCCACCCTATTGAGAAGAGCTGTATGTGGGGAGCCTTCCCACACATGAGAGTTGTACTCCACACAGGGGTGGATAAAACCCCTGTATAGAGTCAACAATTGTGTAGAGGTAAAGTAGGAACGGAGTCGGCTTAGCACACCTAATCTCTTGGAAGCAGATTTTACAAGAGATGTAATATGATCTTTCCAAGATAAGTCCCGAGTAAATGAAACCCCAAGCATGTTCAAGGATGATGCAGGATTAAGCTGAATATTATTAAACATTAGTGGGTATACCTGTGGAATATTTTGTCGGGTTGATAGGTGTAAAAACTGAGTCTTTGAATCATTAATAACAACCAGATTATTTTTACCCCAGTCAGAGATACGAACCAAGTCAGACATTAGGTGTGCCATAGCCTCATCCCTTGTTTGTTGAAGTAACTGCTGAGATGGACGTTGCGGGAACCGAATGGATAGGTGAAGGGTGGAGTCATCAGCATATGAGTGGATAGGGTTAGATGTACAGCTTAGAAGGTCGTTGATGAATAAAAGGAAGAGAGTTGGTGATAGGACAGAGCCCTGAGGAACACCACTGTTGATAGATCTAGGAGAAGAACGATGGCCGCCTACAACAGCAGCTATAGAACGACCTGAAAGGAAGCTAGAGATGAAGGCACAGATAGAAGGATAGAAACCTTAAGAGGGCAGTTTGGAAATTAAAGATTTATGCCAGACTCGATTGAAAGCCTTTGAGATGTCAAGTTCCATTGCAAAGCTTTCGCCAAAGTCCTGAAAGGAGGATGACCAGGAGTCTGAAAGGTAGGTGAGAAGATCGCCAGTGGAGCGTCCCTGACGGAATCCATACTGATGATCAGAAAGAAGGTTGTGATCGGAAAGGTGCCTTAAAATTTTTCTGTTAAGTTTTGACTCAAAAACTTTTGAGATACAGGATGTTAAAGCAATTGGACGATAGTTAGATGGTTGGGAATGGTCACCCTTCTTTGAGACTGGCTGAATGAGAGCAAACTTCCAGCAAGAAGGAAAGGTATGAGTTGATAGACAAAGGCAAAAGAGTTTGCCTAGGCAGGGTGTAAGCACGGAAGCATAGTTCTTGAGAACAACATGATGGACTCCATCAGGCCCATATGCCTTGTTAGTATTGAGGCCAGTGGTGGCCGAAAATACGTCAGCTGAAGAAATGTTAAAGTCAGCCATGAGGAAGTCAGAGGGAGGAAGTGATGGAGGAACAGCACTGGAATCGTCTAAGGTGGAATTGGAGGAGAAAGACTGCGCAAAGAGATCTGCTTTATCAGTAGAAGAAATAGCTACAGAGCCATCAGAGTAGAAAAGAGGAGGGAAGGATGATGAGGTAAAGTTGTTAGAAATGTTTTTGGCAAGGTGCCAGAAGGAGTGGGAAGAATTCGAGTTGGAGAGTTGAGAGCATTTAGTACGGATGAAATTATTTTTTGCAGAGCGAAGAACAGACTTAGCACGATTCCGGGCAGAAACGTATAAAAGATGTGATTCAGGGGTGGGTTGGCTCTGGTACCTTTTATAGGCTCTCTCCTTGTTGCGGACAGCATTAGAACAAGCGATTAAACCAAGGCTTTCTTGCATTAGTCAAAGGATATGAGAAAGGAATGTATGCTTCCATGCCCGAAAGAATAACCTCCGTAATGCGCAAGGCACACCCAGATGGCTCCCAGCCATGGAAGCAATAATCATTCCATGGAAAATCAAAGAAGTACTGCCTGAAGGCCTCCCAATCCGCAGCTCCAAAATGCCACAGACGTCATTTCTTTGGAGGGTCCACAGGCCGTACCAGAGCGATAGATCAGGTTAAAGTGATAAGGTTGTGATCGGAGGAGCCCAACGGAGAGAAAAGATTAACAGTGTAAGCAGAAGGATTAGTAGTAAGGAAGAGGTCAAGTATGTTGGAGCTCTCTCCAAGGCGGTCAAGGATACGGGTAGGGTGCAGTACAAGCTGCTCTAGGTCATTAAGGATAGAAAAGGTGTAAGCTAGTTCACCAGGTGGATCAGCGAAAGGAAAGGAGAGCCAAAGGTGGTGGTGAACATTGATATTTCCTAGAATGGAGATTTCAGAGAAAGGAGAAATGGACAGAATGTGTTCCATCGTAGAAGTAAGATAGTCAAAGAATTTTGATAGTCAGTAGAATTAGGAGATTAGTAAACAGCACAGATATATTTAGTCAGAGAATGACAGGAAAGCCGAAGCCAGAGTGTAGAGAATTCAGAAGAATCGAGTTCAGGAACACGAGAACAAAATAGGTCGTTGCGTACATATACGCAACATCCACCTTTGGCTTTGAAATGAGTATAGAGAAAGTATGAGGATACAGAAAAGGGTTTGCTGTCAGTTGCCTCAGACAGCTGAGTCTCAGTTAGAAAAAGAAGGTGAGGTTTAGATAAGGAGAGGTGGTGCTCAACAGAGTGAAAGTTAGAGGAAAGGCCGCGAATGTTGTAGAAATGAAGAAGAGGAGAGTCAGACAGTGGTTCCAGGAAGCTCAAGTCGTCACCGGAAGAGGGGCGGAAGGTGGGGTCATTCATGGTCCCCCCCCCCCGGGGACTCCGAGGCTACGTGTAGTGCTGCCATGACTTATATATATATATATATATATACACACACACACACACACACTTCCATGCATATATACAGACACACTTTCATGCACACGTACATATGTATATATAATAATTTTTATTTTATTTATTTTTATATTTTTATATTATTTTTTATTTTTTCTTCTTGGATTTATATTTTTTAGACCTTATAATACTTTTAAAGAAAAACCTAAACTAAAGACCCTAACACTAATCACCTAACAGATAAATCGCTAACCTATACTAAACCCTACAGAGACAAATAACTAAACCTACACTAATGGTAAAAATACCTCGACCAACAGAACAGCATCGACTGCAGATATGTAATGCCTTTCTACATTACATACCTCCACTCAACACCTGCTGACTGTCAGTCAAGCAGTGCTGGGAACGGTACTAGTAAAAAGTAGCGGCACTCCCATTCCCGTTACTACAGTAGCTCGAAAAAGTAGTGGCGTTACTGGTTTCGCTACTTGATACGAAATGTAGCGGAGCTCCCGCTCCCGCTACTTTGGATAAGAAAAATGTACACGAAGGAAAGGTTAAAAAAAATCTGTGATATAGCAATACACTATATACTGTTTTGGTAATATTAGTCAGTCTGAGTGGTTATGTTGTGTACCAGTAATGTCAGTATATACTTATATTGAAAAAAAAAAAAAAAAAAACATTAAATACATGTCGGTGTCACTTTAACGAAGCTTAGAGTCGAAGGTACAGGAAATAGCTATTTACTGTATAACGTAACATGTTCTTTTACATTGTTACCTAGTATACCTACTGAAAGTAACATACATAAATAAAAGGCAAAAAAATGTGGCCTACTATTGGTACATAATTAGATTTATTATATTTTTAATTATACCTATTCAAGATATGTACGAAAACGAAAGTCAAAATGAACTAGGGCTTTCTTTTAAAGGCTATTTATACAATAGCAATGTTTTTCCCATTACTTTAAAATGAAAGTAACATACTGTTACGAGTTAATAACGTAGAGTAAGAATTAGTCTGAAAGAGAGAGTGAGGGAGAGAGCGGGAATTAGAGACGGGGATAGTTAGAGATGTGTGTGTGTGTGTGTGTGTGTGTGTGTGTGTGTGTGTGTGTGTGTGTTAACATTGCCTACATGTAGCTGACATCCTTATTTAACTTTACTTCGTTGAAATGATCGATAATTAACTAGCAAATTCCTGTCTAATTATTGCACATTACAAATAAATAATAATTAATAATTTACTTATGTAATGTAGAACAAACATCATTAACTGACAGAACTGACGAAAGTATTATTTTTCGTCATTATTAAATACAACAAACCGTCGGCATATCTGTATGTACTCACCGACTCCGGACCTGTATTCGTCGCTTGAGTAGCGAGGAGCGCGGTAACACGTGAGTACGGCCAAAAAGTAGCGGCGCTCTCATTTCCGCTGCTGGCTAAACAAAGTAATGGCATTACCATCATCGCTATTAAAATAGCAGCGGCGTTATGTAGCGCCGCTACTAATAACGGCGCTATTCGCAGCTTTGCAGTCGAGGCACAACCTAATATAGGGGACATCAGTATATGAAAGGGAACCAGACGAGTCAGGAACATTTCCATATACGTCAGCTGTCGGCCCTAATTAGCACAACTTGAACAAGATGGTATAATGTATTTACATAATTTGTACAAAAAAGTGAAGGACCTCGCCCAACAGACCACCATCAACTGCAAGTGCCCAATACCTTTCTATATTGCACACTTGCACTCATCAGCTGGTAACTGTCTGGCGAGGAACGGGGCTTAATGTAGGGGACATCAATATTAGAAATAGGTCAGTGGGAAGGAGGCACTATTTCAAATATGTCAACTGTCAACCCTAATTAATAGTACAATATATACATATTTACAGTTGATAAAAACCATAACCATACAGTAAAAAAGTCACATCACTCTGATCAGTCCGGTCTCTCTCAAGAAAGCCATCAATTTATCAGTCATAACAATGTCCCCATCACCCAGGATGGTGGAGAGGGTGAAGGGGACGTCTGCTGCGCCGCAGTAATTTATAAGTAAAGCGCGTTCACGAATAAATAGCCGACAGCACAGGATGATATGACTGATAGATAACACAGCATCACAGATGTCACAGTGCGGTGGGAATCGTCTTTCCATATAAGCTATCATGTGCGTTAGGATGGTGGCATTAAGCCGCAAACGAGCCAACACTTTTTCTTCCAGGCGACTGGGACGGTTGGCAGTGTCCCAGTCGCCCAGGTACGGCTTACATGTTGGAATATTTAGACTGGTCCACTGACTTTGCCACAGAAGATTTACTGATTTCTTTCCAAGAGAGAGACTCGACCGTAGATCACGAGGAACGTCCCAAATCTCCTCGAACTCTACAGCCGACTTTGCAAGTAAGTCAGCCTGCTCATTGCCGTAGATACGACAATGACCAGGCACCCAGATAAGCGTGAATGACTTGTTGCATGAATGCAGCTTATTAACGATGCGGCCCTGGATCTCGTGCGAGTCCGTAGTGCAAGAAACAATCGCCTGAAGGGCTGATTTCGAGTCTGAAAATATGACAAATGAGTCATGTCTAGAACTGAGAGCATAGTCTATGGCTTTGTCAATCGCAAAAAGTTCAGAGGTAAACACAGATATATGAGTCGGCAGCCGATACCTGAGGGCACATTCGGTTGACCACACACTAGCACCCACACATTCACTCGATCTGAAACCGTCGGTGTACAGTTGGTGGGACCCCAAGTGACGAACGATGGTGTTACGAAACAAGTGGTGGACCTCCTCCTCCAGCGCCTTGGCCTTTGGTGCTGGGAGCCATGATATATCAACAGTAAAGCCGGGTGGCTCCCAAGGCACTATATTTTTTTACATCAACTTGTCACAGTCACTGAGGTCCACACCAAGCTCCTGAGTCAGTAAGAGGAGTTGAACGGCAAGTGGCCGACTCACCCCCAGCATAAGATGGTTGTATTGACGCAGGGGAGTACAGGCCACGTAGCCAATATTACTTTTCCTTGATGTTCATAGGCCATATGACAAGGCCAGGTGATCAAGATGAGTACGGAGGGGAGGTACATTTGCCTCCACTTCCATATGAGCTACACGGGTACACCGGATGGCTCCAAGACACATTCGCAAACTTTCATTCTCCAACACATCCAACCTATTCAACATGGTGTCAGATGCCGAGCCATACACCTGTGCGCCATGGTCTAGCTTCAGTCGAATAAAGGAATTATACACCATTAATAAAGACTTTCTGTCGGCACCCCATGTACTACCCACTAGGTACTTGAGGACATTTAATGGTTTTTCACAACAAGCAAGCAAGTTATTAACGTGAAGTTTAAAATTTAATCTGTGATCAAAGTGGAGGCCCAAAAACTTTACAGAGTTTTGAAAAGGTACTGCTTGGTTATCCCAAAATAAATGCAAACTGGGGACGTTATGAGTAGTAAAAACTACAGCAGCTCACTTTGGGATGGAAAACTTAAATCCCCACTGCAAGGCCCATTGGTGGACAGAGTCAAGGGCTGCTTGAATCCGTCCAGCCGAAATTTGTGCATTGTGGGAAGAGTGCCATTTTGCACAATCGTCAGCATAGAGCGAGTATTGAAGATTCCTCGGGATGGGAGCTGATGACAGAATATCATTGATCATAATACTAAATAAAGTGGGACTAAGCACACTTCCCTGCGGCACCCCGTTTTCCTGGATAAATATATCTGATGTTACGTTACGGGGCAATCTGACAGAGAAAGTCCTGTCCTTCAAGAAATTTGAAATAAAAATAGGCAAATTTCCTCTTAAACCATAAGCATAGCTTCATCAGTATACCATGTCGCCATGTCATATCATAGGCTTTATGGATGTCCAAGAACACCCCTATCATGAATTCTTTATTGGAAAATGCCTCTAAAATACAATGCTCCAAATTCATTAAATGATCTAGTGAACTCCTGTATTTATAGAAGCCACATTGTTGATCATTTAACAAATTCTTCGACTCTAAAACAAAAAGAAGCCTATTGTTTACCATTCGTTCCATGACCTTATATAGACAAGAAGTCAACACAATAGGACGAAATGAATTGGGATTCACAAGATGACCAGCCTCTTTGGGTATCAGTATGAAGTGCGCAAAGTGCCATGAGTTTGGGAACGTTCGAGACGCCCAAATCTCATTGTGCAATGCTAACATCTTAATCAGGTTGTTCTGATTAAGATGCTGGATCATACCGTACGTGATGGTGTCTGGTCCAGGCTGGTGTCTTTACGGGATTTAAGGGCAAGGAGCAGTTCATCAAGCGTAAACTCTTGGATGTAAGGGGAGTCTGCGTCTTCTGTGGCAAAGTCTAATATCAGCAGCTCAGCCATGTGTTTATGATGTTGGAAATGTGGATCATAATTGGCTGAGCTACTTGCATGAGAAAAAGTCCTGGCGAGGATATTAGCAACGTCCACGGGACCGTCATATATGTTCCTATAAACCTGCAGGGTGGTAACAGGAATGCATGGGCCTTTAGTATTTAGTATTTTAATAGTGGAGCAGACTTTACTGAGAGGAGTAGTTCGATTCACCGTGGACACAAAAGTCCACCAGGAGTCACGTTTGGCCCTTCTTATTATTCTCCTTGCCTCAGCCCGTGCCTGTTTGTATGCAATAAAATTTTCCTCAGTAGGCTGACTATCGAGAATCCTGTATCTCCTATTGCGTGTCCTTAATGCTTGTCGGCAATCCGGCATCAACCAATGTGCTCTATGCTTCGCATGAACTGTAGAACTCTTGGGAATAGCAGCCTCAGCCGAGTGTACTATGGAATTAGTTACGTTCTCGACTTTAGCATCTATGGTCTCCCCAGATATATCTAAATTGGCGATCCTTGAGAAGAATCCCCAATCTGCTTTCTTATAGTTAACTATTGGAGGTGGTGGGTCCGCAACTATGTCACGTGTTTAAGAAAGACAGATGGGTAAATGATCACTTCCCAAGGAATCGTCATAAGGGTCCCACGAGAAATCTTGATGTATACCTGGGGAGGCCAGAGATAAGTCAACAGCCGAAAAGTTACCAGTACGATCATCTACACGAGTCGCTCTACCATCGTTCAGAAGACAGGTTGGCTATTTGCTCCCCACGCCCAACACTAACTTATCCCCTATAGTGAATTCAAAACATCATTATCAATGAGGCCATGTGGAGGACAGTACAGAGAGCAAATAGACAGACACGTGTTATTAAATTTTACTCTGCACGTGACAGTTACCAAAGTAGAATTTAGAATCACTTCCATTTGTGGGTGTGATCTGTGTGTGTATATAGCAACTCCGTGACCATCATATCTTCTACATAAATGGTAGCGTTTGAACTGTGGAGGATCAGGATGATCCACCGAGTGCATCTCCTGTAAACAAACGTCTGGCCTGTGTATGGAAAGCAAGATTGCTATATTTTGTAATTTATTTCCAACACCTCTACAATTCCACTGTAATATAGTGAAAGCAACGGTTTAAGATTTACGTTGGGGTCCAGTGTGCTTAGTCTTTCTTTGCCACCTGCCAGCAGGCAAGCGACTACCGGGGTACCTATCCCGGTGCTTATTTACGGAAACCTCCAAATTTTCATCAATAACTAGGCTCCCAGAGTCCCCCAAGGAGGAGCTAACCTTTCTTTCCCTCGCTGGAGTAGGAACTGGAAGTACATGAGGACGTGACTGTTTTGTGAGGGTGGTCATGTTACTCTTACTAGGCTTGTCAGACTTCGATTTAGGCTGTACTGATGGAGAGGCAGCAGTAGCATGAGAATATGTTGAAACCTTAGGGATGTCAGTGAGAGAGTTGGAGCAGACGGGAGGCCGAGATGGAGAGGTACTGTCAGTGGCAGGAGGGAGAAGGACAAGGTCAGTTTGTGTCTCAACAGAGCACATCACAGGATGGGACATTACTGCCGAAGCATAGGACCTATTCGGCGCTTCATAGAAGGAAATATCCTCAGTTGCCTTCACCGTGCAGACCTCTTTCTCCTCCTTCCACTTGGGACAATTCCTAGAGGAAGTGGAGTGAGGACCCTTGCAGTGAAAGCAACATACTGTCTCAAATGTGCAGCATTCCGCATCATGACCCTGGCTTGCATACTTGCCACACACTGGCTGGGAAGCCTGACAAGTGTTGGGACCATGCCCATACAACTGGCATTTCAAGCAATTCAGAGGGTTAGGGATGTACGGCCGAACGTGAATGATTTCGTAACCAACTTTGACACAACTAGGAAGAGAAACTTTGCCAAACGTCAAGATAATAGTTACTGTCTTCATCCTTGTGCCTTCCGAGCAACGAGTAATGAATTTAGCATCAATTACATCTTGCTGTGCCAATTCACTTACGATTTCGTCCTCACTCATCACCATGAGATCCCTGGAAGTGACAATACCCTTGAAAGAATTCATGGAGACTGGGATTTTCGGTTTGACGACGTAACTGTGGAATTTACGCAGTTTCAAAAAACCTTTCACTTGTGATGAGTTAACAGTTTTGACCAGGAGATCCCCCTTAGCAAGATTTTTTACTTGTTCCACTTCTCCCGCACAGATGTCAATCACCTTCTTGATAAGGAAGGGATTGAGACCGGACAGGGGAGTGGAACTGAGAGCAAAAATTGTCACATAGGTTGCATTCCATACTGGAACATCAAGTGGGGATCGATGTCACGGGGTTCTCTGTATTTATATATTAAAGAATACTTTAAATGTTACTTGAAAATAGGGGCAAAAATTGACTTGTGAAATCAAGCAGTAAGTTTATTTTATGCCAGCTTACTTCATCGATTCTCTAAGGATGAGAATTTATAAACTTTCTCAACAGTACACAGCAGAGACTAATTACTCATGAGTGCTGTTTGTAGTACTGTTAGCTTCTCGAGAAAGTGACTCCACCCCTGACAGTCAATAACTAATACTAATAGTAATAAACAGGTTCTTGCTGGTGCATTAACTCCTGGCTGGCACAACGGATTTAAGCTTAATACAAAAGTACTGGCCTAAGTACCAGTTATGCATAATGCAAAGCGTTTATGCAAACTAGGAGCAGCAACTAGAATAAGCTTAATGTGGAGAAATAAAACACGAGTTTAACTATACATTAAGCTCAAAGGAAAAGAAATGTAAAATTTATTAATTACAATGAAATAAATATATTTTACATGAGTCTCAATATGACTTCAAAATAACAAGGAAAATACACTCACTCGCTCACTCCAGGCTAAGCACTTAAACCTAGGAAAAACGAAAAGAAATACAATAAACCCTCAAAGATCTGGACTAATTGGGGCTATAACCCTGTCCAGATCTTGAAAAATCCGGATCTTCCAGAAATTATATAAATTTGCTCATATGAAAGAAAACTTATGGTGGTTTAGGTATAGCTTAATGCAAAATAAAAACAAACAGTTATTTTTTATATTCACCTTGCCAATACAGTATAAAATTAATAGGATATTATAATAATGTGTACAAATATTTTTTTCATAAATTTTAACTAATAAATCGTGTATCTTGTAGCCTATGTTTTAAATTGAAAATTTGCCAAGAAATGGTCCGGATCTTCGCAAAATCCGGATCTTTGAAGTCCAGATCTTTGAGGGTTTACTGTACTGGTCAGTAGAGGGGGCTAAGCGGAATGACTGGGCGTCGATACATAGGACGGACGCTGCAATATGCTGAACCCTCTTTGTCAAATCACCGTCTAGGTGGAGATATCAGGAACTCGCTGTACACGAACTGTCTCTCACGACGATCAAAGCCTGAATAAATTTGAATTATGGAAGAGGGCTAAGGCTGGCCGTGCTTGGCTCATCAGTCAATGAAAATAAAGTGAGCGATACACACTCATAATAAATCACTCAGCGAAGGCGCTAATGTCGCGCTCAAGGATAATCAGTTATGAAACAGTGAAAAATGTTCTGAAAACAGTCCCAATCGAGTGAATATGCAGATGGTTAAACTGAGCAATACACAATGAGAATTCCACTAGAATTCACGGTTTTCACTCTGAACAAAATGTTACGAACCTACAAATACGCTTGCGCAAGTTCGTGACATTAACCCCCATCAAAATCAATTTTTTTTTCTTTAGAAAAAAAAAAAAATTCTATATACATATATATAAATCCTAACTCAGTCACACAAGACTCACACTGTGGTGTGTGTACTACCCTGCTACAGGAGAAAATCACAGTCGCCCATGAGCGTAAAAACCTCGTACTTACGTTAATAGAAGCAAGCTTGAGGAAAAAACTCCAAGACAACGGTAAACAACCCTGTACTCAGGTCAAACTGAGTGAAAGTTCGCTATATTTACATCAACAACTATTCTTATGTAGTGTGATGTATGTAATACACGGTGTAGGTGTGACAGTTGTGGTGTAACTGTGCCTACGTGTAGAATTATGTAATACAATAATAAATAATGATGACGAGGCAGAAGAGAAGAGGCGGCAGCATGCGGCAGAGACGATCAGCTGATCTCCATGACAATGCTGCACCCGCCAGCTGCACCTGCGAAAAGAATCAAGGTGGAGCATCAAAAGTGTCATTTCTCTCCCTCTCTGCCTAGCAATCAGTACATATGTTAATTATTATTAACCAGGAAACGTAGTCTTTGGATTGATCAAATCCTCAAGACCCCTGTAGTTTACTGGTTAACGTAGCATTATTAACCAGGAAACGTGCCAGTTCCTGGATTGCTCAAATCTCTCAGAACGGGCAGTTTACTGGTTAACCTAACTCTACACTTACGATTAATGACAGGAAACTGAGAATCCCTATGCAATCTCGGGCAGGTCACATTTTAACACCCACCGTGGGTGTGAACACTCATATGGATAATGTGCATTCTCCAGGAATCCTCAGAGAGGCCCACAGCTTGAGACGTTCCACAAGATAATTCATACACAGCCTCGGATTGTCCTTATGGGGTTCTCGAACTTCCCCTTAACCTACGGTACATATGTATGTACAGGCCCTGGACATGATGTGTCCTGTGGGGCCAACGGGCAAGACATCAGGTCGCACCCACTTCTCCACTGCCCTGTCTCTCAACTGACTCTGAGAATATGGGTGTGGATTCAAACAGCACAGGAAGGACATGTCCCTGATTCGTGGTACGTTGACACACATTGCAGGAACGCACAAACTATCTATGTCCGGTCCCATTCCTGGCCAGAAAAAGTCAGCACGGATACGGCCCTGGGTTTTCCTTTTGCCCATGTGACCTCCTGAGGCTGAACAATGACCCCATTCTAACACTGCTTGGCGATACTTAGTGGGAACGACAAACTGCAGTCGAACCTCACCTTGGAGTGTTCGTGATTCACGGTACAGCCGTCCTTGTTTACGAAGGAACTTGGCTTGACCTCCCTGTGAATACTTTATCACTCTACTCTTTTGTTTTTTTTTTGCACTGCAGCAAGTGTCAGGTCAGAATTTTGTTCTTGGACAACATCTTGGCTACTAACCAGATCTTGCGGCGATGCAGTGGTCACCGGGGTGACACAGTTTGGAGCCTTAGCCATGGCTCGTGTTTCTGCAGCCGAAGTCTGCGTAGTCATCTTCGATGCAACTTTACTTGGCACCAGGAATATTGCCTATGATAAGGTCAAATAAAGGTTCTGGCATGACAACTGCGACTGTCATATCAGTGTAAAATGGAGATGCCACCTGGATACGTGCCTCAGGGTACAATCTCACTGATCCATCAATAAGGTTAGCTTTGGATCTGTCGACCTGTGTACTCCTCAGGCCGAACTAGACTCTACCTGACAGAGCAACCTGAGGAACCATTGTCTCTCAGGACCTTCACAGGGATGCCTCCCACAAACCCTGGTTGATCAAAGAAAGCACTGTCACCTGTGGGAGGTCCAATGGAGGAAGCAGCCAGCTACTGATGAGGCTGCTGAATAAACGATGCGGCAAACATGGTGCCCTGAGAACTAGATACATGAGGGGTCGTACTCACCGTCTGGGAAGATGGAGCATTGACCTCATGTGGCAGAGTGCTCACTGTCGCTGGGGGACTAGAGAACTGTGGGGAAGTACCTGTACCGCTAGGGACGACACCACCATGCTGCTGCTGAGGAATGAAGGCTGTGTTCGCCTCTTGCCTCCGATTCACTTGAGCTGGTGCTGAAAAGTTTTGTCCCATCGGTTGATTGTGTGGCTGATACTGCTGCTGGTTTGGCTACTTGTTGTACCACTTCCAAACAGGTTGCTGAGTGTTTTGCCCCTGGTCCTTCTGCAGTTTGTTTGGACCTTGGCCATTATTCTGAGAACGGCCTTGTTGCTGGGGTTCAGTCTGAGACGGTTTCCCAGATTTGTCAGCTTTCCTGTTACAGGTGTGCTGCTTATGAGATTGATACCCGTACGCAGTGAAAAACACATCAGCCTTCTCCACCATTTGGCTGGCGTCCCTTACCTGGCAGATCTTAAGCTGAGCCATAAGTTCAGTAGGCCATGACTTTTCTAGCTGCGTGAGCTACATAAGGTAGATTATCCCTTCACGCTTGGAAAGAGTTTCATCTTTCTCCATCCACTCATCTAAGTAAGCAGTAAGCCGATCAAGAAACTGAACTTCAGTTTCTTTTTCTTGTAAATGCGCCCTCATAAACTGACTCTTGGCGTCGTCAACTGTGAGACGGTACGCTTTGACGAGTGCGGCCTTCATCATCTCATACGCGAGATTGTCTCCACGAATTCTGTGGAGAATATTGAGGGCAGGGCCCTCAAACAAGCTAAGAAACTGAAGTCGCTTAGCTGCCTCATCCAGCTGGTACATCTGAGCCATGTCTTCGAAACGAGCTATGAATGGCTCGATTTGCTCACCTTCCTTGTATGGAGGAAGCTTGATGTGTGGGGTCGCCAAAACATGTGCAGGGAGAGTGGTCGTGGAGCTTGGGTTAGCTGCACCAGATGTGTCTGAAGCCAAGGAGTCTCGCTTGAGCCTCAGCATCTCAAGTTCATGTTTTTCACATGCCTCACGCTCGGCACGTTCGTGTTCTCGTTCTCTCTCTCTCGTTGCTCTAACTCGAGTTTGCGTTGTTTTTGCTGGTGTTGACGTTCTCTCTCGTGTTGTTTTCGCTTGTACTCGCGTTGTTCTCGCTCGTACTCACGTTGTTTTTGATCGTATTCGCGTTGTTCTCGCTCATGTTCACTTTGAATTCTACGCTCTTCGTGAGCATCATTCTCA
Source organism: Coenobita brevimanus (assembly GCF_032717465.1). Taxonomy (NCBI): domain Eukaryota; kingdom Metazoa; phylum Arthropoda; class Malacostraca; order Decapoda; family Coenobitidae; genus Coenobita; species Coenobita brevimanus. The sequence goes on from NC_137011.1 coordinate 11,600,605, forward strand.
CGTTGCTGCTCGTAACTAAACCGAGAGAGTACATACTCTCTGACTTTTTGGGGGTCTGGTAAGCCCAATATCTTTAGTTTCCTGTACATAGACGTTGGGAGACATGATGCTAATTCAGTCTGAGTGAACTAAAGACTAAGTACTGACTGCTATTTTGCAGAGAAATGCCAATAATCAAGAGTAAAGAATATAGGCACAGGTTAATGGTGACCAGTTTTATCTAGTTAAACTGGTAAAGAAAATTAAAAAAATACCTGACTGTGAAAACTATTACATAAAATTAATAGAAATGAATCAATAATCACCAGTAAGATAGTGCCTATAGACTTTGATGATAAATACCTAAGTGTGAGCGAGTGAGTATTATCTCGTTAATAACTTTAGAGCTAGGAGTTAATATCATGGAATGAGGTTGCCAGATGTCACGCAGTTTTGTGTATTTATATATTAAAGAATACTTTAAATGTTACTTGAAAATAGAGGCAAAAATTGACTTGTAAAATCAAGTAGTAAGTTTACTTTATGCCTGCTTACTTCGACGATTCTCTAAGGACGAGAATTTATAAACTTTCCCAACAGTGCACAGTAGAGACTAATTACTCACGAGTGCTGTTTGTAGTACTGTTAGCCTCTCGAGAAAGTGACTCCACCCCTGACAATCAATAACTAATACTAATAGTAATAACAGGTTCTAGCCGGTGCATTAACTCCTGGCTGGCACAATAGATTTAAGCTTAATACAAAAGGACTGGCCTAAGTACCAGTTATGAATAATGCAAAGCGTTTATGCAAACTAGGAGCGGCAACTAGAATAAAAATGTTGAGAAATAAAACACGAGTTTAACTATACATTAAGCTCAAAGGAAAAGAACTGTAAAGTTTACTAACTACATTGAAATAAATTCACGTTACATGAGTCTCAAAATGACTTCAAAATAACAAGAAGAATACACTCACTCGCTCACTCCAAGCTTAGCACTTAAATCTAGGAAAAACAAAAAGAAATACTGATCAGTAGAGGGGGTAAGTGGAATGACTGGGCGTTGATACTTAGGACGCATACTGCAATATATTGAACCCTTTTCGCCGAATCACCGTCTAGGTGGAGATTTCAGGACCTTGCTGTACACAAACCTTCTGTCACGACGATCAAAGTCTGACTAAGTTCGAATTATGGAAGAAGGCGAGGGCTGGCCGTGCTTGGCTCAACGGTCAACGAAAGTAAAGTGAGCGATACACAATCATAATAAATCACTCAGCAAAGGTGCTAATGTCACGTGCAAGGATAATCACTTATGAAACAGTGAAAAATGTTCTGAAAACCATCCCAATTGAGTGAATAGGTGGACGGTAAAACTGAGCAATACACAATGAGAATTCCACTAGAATTCGTGGTTTTCACTCTGAACAAAATGTTACGAACCTACAAATACGCTAGCGCAAGTTCGTGACATTACGCCCCATCAAAATCAAATTTTGTTTCTTAAAAAAAAAAAAAAAAATCTATATACATATATATAAATCCTAACTCAGTCACACAAGACTCACACTGTGGTGTGTGTACTACCCTGCTACAGGAGAAAATCACAGTCGCCCATGAGAGTGAAAACCTCGTATTTACGTTAATAGAAGCAAGCTTGAGGAAAAAACTCCAAGACGACGGTAAACAACCCTGTACTCAGGTCAAACTGAGTGAAAGTTCGCTATATTTACATTAACAACTATTGTTATGTAGCATGATGTATGTAATACACGGTGTAGGTGTGACAGTTGTGGTGTAACTGTGTCTACATGTAGAATTATGTAATACAATAGTAAATAATGATGACGAGGCAGAAGAGAAGAGGCGGCAGCACACGGCAGAGACGATCAGCTGATCTCCACGACAATGCTGCACCCGCCAGCTGCACCTGTGAAAGGAATCAAGGTGGAGCATCAAAAGTGTCATTTCTCTCTCTCTCTGCCTAGCAATCAGTAATTATGTTTATTATTATTAACCAGGAAACGTAGTCTTTGGACTGCTCAAATCTCTCAAGACCCCTGTAGTATACTGGTTAACGTAGCATTGTTAACCAGGAAACGTGCCAGTTCCTGGATTGCTCAAATCTCTCTGAACGGGCAGTTTACTGGTTAATCTACATTATTAACCAGGAAACGTGCCAGTTCCTGAATTGCTTAAATCTCTCAGAACGAGCAGTTTATTGGTTAACCTAACTCTACACTTACGATTAATGACAGGAAACTGAGAATCAATATGCAATCTCGGGCAGGTCACATTTTAACACCCACCGTAGGTGTGAACACTCATGTGGATAATGTGCATTCTCCGGGAATCCTCAGAGAGGCCCATAGCTCGAGACATTCCACAAGGGAATTCATACACAGCCTCGGATTGTCCTTATGGGGTTCTCAACCTTCCCCTTAACCTATGGTACATATGTATGTACAGGTCCTGGACATAATGTGTTCAGTGGGGTCAACGGGCAAGACATCAGGTCTGCACCCACTTCACCACTGCCCTGTCTCTCAACTGACTCTGAGATTATGGGTGTGGATTCAAACGGCACAGGAAGGACATGTCCCTGATTCGTGGTACATTGACACACATTGCAGGAATGCACAAAACTATCTATGTCCGGTCCCATTCCTGGCCAGAAAAAGTTAGCACGGATACGGCCCTGGGTTTTCCTTTTGCCCATGTGACCTCCTGAGGCTGAACAATGGCCCCATTCTAACACTGCTTGCCGGTACTTAGCGGGAACAACAAACTGCAGTCGAACCTCGCCCTGGGGTGTTCGTGATTCACGGTACAGCCGTCCTTGTTTATGAAGGAACTTGGCTTGACCTCCCTGTGAATACTTTATCACTCTACCCTGTTGTTTCTTCCGCACGGCAGCAAGTGTCAGGTCAGAATTTTGTTCTTGGACAACATCTTGGTTACAAATCAGATCTTGAGGTGATGCAATGGTCACCAGGATGACACAGTTTGGAGCCTCAGCCATGACTCGTGTTTCTGCAGCCGAAGTCTGCGTAGCGTCATCTTCGATGCAACTATTCTTGGCATCGGGAATATTGCCTATGATAAGGTCAAATAAAGGTTCTGGGATGACAACTGCGAATGTTGTACCAGTGTAAAATGGAGATGCCACCTGGATACGTGCCTCAGGGTACAATCTCACTGATCCATCAATAAGGTTAGCTTGGATCTGTCGACCTGTGTACTCCTCAGGCCGAACTAGACTACCTGACAGAGCAACCTGAGGAACCATTGTCTCTCAGGACCTTCACAGGAATGCCTCCCACAAACCCTGGCTGAATAAGGAAAGCACTGTTACCTGTGGGAAGTCCTGTGGATGAAGCAGCCAGCCACTGATGAAGCTGCTGAATAAACGATGCAGCAAACATGGTGCCCTGAGAACTAGATACATGAGGGGTCGTACTCACCGTCTGGGAAGATGGAGCATTGACCTCCTGTGGCTCACTGTGCTCACTGTCACTGGGGGACTAGAGAACTGTGGGGAAGTACCCGTACTGCTAGGGACGACACCACCATGCTGGTGCTGAGGAATGAAGGCTGCGTTCACCTCTTGCCTCCGATTCACTTGAGCTGGTGCTGAAAAGTTTTGTCCCATCGGTTGATTGCGTGGCTGATACGGCTGCTGGTTTGGGTACTTGTTGTACCGCTTCCAGACAGGATGCTGAGTGTTTTGCCCCTGGTCCTTCTTCAGCAGTTTGTTTGGACCTTGGCCATTTTTCTGAGAACGGCCTTGTTGCTGGGGTTCAGTCTGAGACGGTTTCCCAGATTTGTCAGCTTTCCTATTACAGGTGTGCTGCTTACGAGATTGATACCCGTAGGCAGTGAAAAACACATCAGCCTTCTCCACCATTAAGCTGGCGTCCCTTACCTGGCAGATCTTAACTGAGTCATAAGTTCAGTAGGCCATGACTTTTCTATCTGCATGCACAACATAAGGTAGATTATCCCTTCACGCTTGGAAGGAGTTTCATCTTTCTCCATCCACTCATCTAAGTAAGCAGTAAGCCGATCAAGAAACTGAACTTCAGTTTCTTTTTCTTGTAAATGCGGCCTCATTAACTGACTCTTGGCGTCGTCAACTGTGAGACGGTACGCTTTGACGAGTGCGGCCTTCATCATCTCATATGCGGGATTGTCTCCTCGAATTCTGTGGAGAATATTGAGGGCAGGGCCCTCAAACAAGCTAAGAAACTGAAGCCGCTTAGCTGCCTCATCCAGCTGGTACATCTGAGCCATGTCTTCAAAACGAGCTATGAATGGCTCGATTCGATCACCTTCCTTGTATGGAGGAAGCTTGATGTGTGGGGTCGCCAAAACATGTGCAGGGAGAGTGCTCGTGGAGCTTGGGTTAGCTGCACCAGATGTGTTTGAAGCCAAGGAGTCTTGCTTGAGCCTCAGCATCTCAAGTTCATGTTTTTCACGTGCCTCACGCTCGGCACGTTCGTGTTCTCGTTCGTTCTCTCTCGTTGCTCTAACTCGAGTTTGCGTTGTTTTTGCTTGTGTTGACGTTCTCTCTCGCGTTGTTCTCGCTCGTACTCGCGTTGTTCTCACTCGTACTCACGTTGTTTTTTATCGTATTCGCGTTGTTCTCGCTCATGTTCACTTTGAATTCTACGCTCTTCGCGAGCATCATTCTCACGTTGTTGCTCTTTACTAAACCGAGAGAGTACATACTCTCTGACTTTTTGAGGGTCTGGTAAGCCCAATATCTTTAGCTTCCTGTACATAGACGTTGGTAGACATGATGCTAATTCAGTCTGAGTGAACTAAAGACTAAGTACTGACTGCTATTTTGCAGAGAAATGCCAATAATCAAGAGTAAAGAATATAGGCACAGGTTAATGGTGACCAGTTTTATCTAGTTAAACTGGTAAAGAAAATTAAAAAAATAACTGACTGTGAAAACTATTACATAAAATTAATAGAAATGAAACAATAATCACAAGTAAGATAGTGCCTATAGACTTTGATGATAAATTCCTAAGTGTGAGCGATTGAGTATTATCTCGTTAATAATTTTAGAGCTAGGAGTTAATATCATGGAATGAGGTTGCCAGATGTCACGCGGTTTTGTGTATTTATATATTAAAGAATACTTTAAATGTTACTTGAAAATAGAGGCAAAAATTGACTTGTAAAATCAAGTAGTAAGTTTACTTTATGCCTGCTTACTTCGACGATTCTCTAAGGACGAGAATTTATAACCTTTCCCAACAGTGCACAGCAGAGACTAATTACTCACGAGTGCTGTTTGTAGTACTGTTAGCCTCTCGAGAAAGTGACTCCACCCCTGACAATCAATAACTATACTAATAGTAATAAACAGGTTCTTACCGGTGCATTAACTCCTGGCTGGCACAACGGATTTAAGCTTAATACAAAAGGACTGCAAAGCGTTTATGCAAAGTAGGAGCGGCAACTAGAATAAGCTGAATGTGGAGAAACAAAACACGAGTTTAACTATACATTAAGCTCAAAGGAAAGGAACTGAAAAATTTATTAATTACAATTAAATAAATTTACTTTACATGAGTCTCAAAATGACTTCAAAATAGCAAGGAGAATACACTCACTCGCTCACTCCAAGCTAAGCACTTAAACTTAGGAAAAACAAAACGAAATACTGGTCAGTAGAGGGGGCTAAGTGGAATGACTGGGCGTTGATACGTAGGATGGACGCTGCAATACGCTGAACCCTCTTCGCCGAGTCACCGTCTAAGTGGAGATTTCAGGAACTTGCTGTACACAAACCTTCTCTCACGACAATCAAATCCTGACTAAGTTCTAATTATGGAAGAGGGCGAGGGCTGGCCGTGCTTGGCTCAACGGTCAACGAAAATGAAGTGAGCGATACAGACTAACAATAAATCACTAAGTGAAGGCGCTAATGTCACGTGCAAGGATAATCACTTATGAAACATTGAAAAATGTTCTGAAAACCGTCCCAATCGAGTGAATACGTGGACGGATAAACTGAGAGATACACAATGAGAATTCCACTAGAATTCATGGCTTTCACTCTTAACAAAATGTTACGAATCTACAAATATGTTCGTGCAAGTTCGTGACATTACGCTCCATCAGAAGACTCCAGGTTCGAATCCTGGCGAGGTCGCCAGATGTCACTGGGTTTTGTGTATTTATATATTAAAGAATACTTTAAATGTTACTTGAAAATAAGGGCAAAAATTGATTTGTGAAATCAAGCAGTAAGTTTACTTTATACCGGCTTACTTCGTCGATTCTCTAAGGAGGAGAATTTATAAACTTTCTCAACAGTACACAGCAGAGACTAATTACTCACGAGTGCTGTTTGTAGTACTGTTGGCTTCTCAAGAAAGTGACTCCACCCCTGGCAATCAATAACTAATACTAACAGTAATAAGCAGGCTCTTGCCGGTGCATTAACTCAGATGTCACGGGGTTTTGCGTATTTATGTATTAAAGAATACTTTAAATGTTACTCGAAAATAGGGGCAAAAATTGACTTGTGAAATCAAGTAGTAAGTTTACTTTATGCCGGCTTACTTTGGCGATTCTCTAAGGACGATAATTTATAAACTTTCTGAACAGTACACAACAGAGACTAATTACTCATGAGTGCTGTTTGTAGTACTGTTAGCCTCTCGAGATAGTGACTCCACCCCTGACAATCAATAACTAATACTAATAGTAATAAACAGGTTCTTGCTGGTGCATTAACTCCTGGCTGGCACAACGGATTTAAGCTTAATGCAGAAGGACTGACCTAAGTACCAATTGTGAATAATGGAAAGCATTTATGCAAACTAGGAGCAGGAACTAGAATAAGCTTAATGTGGAGAAATAAAACACGAGTTTAACTATGCATTAAGCTCAAAGGAAAAGAACTGTAAAATTTATTAATTACAATGAAATAAATTTACATTACATGAGTCTCAAAATGACTTCAAAATAATAAGGAGAATACACTCACTCGCTCACTCCAAGCTAAGCACATAAACCTAGGAAAAATTAAAAGAAATTCTGGTCAGTAGAGGGGGCTAAGCGGAATGACTGGGCGTCGATACGAAGGACGGACGCTGCAACACGCTGAACCCTCTTCACTGAATCACCGTCTAGGTGGAGATTTCAGGAACTCGCTGTACACGAAGCTTCTCTCACGACGATCAAAGCCTGACTAAGTTTGAATTATGGAAGAGGGTGAGTGCTGGCTGTGCTTGGCTCAATGGTCAACGAAAATAAAGTGAGCGATACACACTCAGCCCCTCTCCCGGTGACGACTCTGTAACTTGTAATACTTTGGTGATAGAAACTCCATGTACAAACAGCTAGATAAGGAGTTTATTACGAGCTCACAACAAAATAGTCTGCCCGTCTTGGCTGTCTGCTATGAACTGACGCAATAACGCCTTCGCCCAGGCTTGGGCTTTGGGAAAGCGTGCTAGGTCAGCAAGTTTAGTGGGGGCATGTATGCATTGGGGGGGGACATATATATGTTATAAAAAACTTTGTAGTTACTTGTAGAGAAGTTATATATATTAGACTTGTGGACGAGCGGTTGTTATACTTGAGTAGCTTTGTAAGTGGATAATCTTCTTTCCATTTGTCATTCAATGACAAAGAGAGGTAAAGAATAGTATGGGACTATTTTTATTTGTCTTGGAATATTAACAAGTCTCTCACACAGAGCGAAGTATAAAGTAGAGTACCGCTAGCTATCTCCCTATCTCTCTCTCTCTCTCTCTTCCAAGTTGCTAAGCCTTTCTTCCTACGACCTGCCGCTTCTATGGCCTCTCTCCTTCTGAGCTCTCTTTCCTAAATTCTGGTGTAGCAGGGGTTGTGTCACGTGTGTCCACTGCGGTTGGAAAGTTCTAGAAGCCTGTGTGTGAGTATGTGTGTATGTGTGTGTATGGTCACGAGGCGCTGTCGTGTGCCTATAAAGCATTCCTTGAGTTAAGAGTGTGTAAGCATGTTTAGCATTGCTCAATTCTTGCAGACACAGTACCTTCTCATCATCTGACTTCCTGCTTCTATCTGTCTCTCTGTCTATCTATTTATCTATCTATCTCTTATGATTTGTAATTATAATATGGACTCATAACATATGCTCGGCCGCGCCATGGAGGTCCTCCGACAGCAATTATCATTGACATATGCTAATCTATTAGTACATAATATTGATTATAATACTGTATACATATGATATTCATAGTAAATTGCAATGATTCAATAATATTACATTTTAAACAAGCTGTATACATATTTGAATAAATGCAATGGTTGTTGTATGACACTTTGTAAGACGTGCATGTACAACAGACGTACGCATATAATTGTGCAATGGCAATACTGCTAGGTTACACATTACATATTGAGTTATCCCTTTAGTAATGTCTAATATTTCACCTAACTTGTAAGATGATTCTGGTAATACAGAATTGTGGTATAGTTGTATGACTTATAACATTGTAGTAGCATTGTGGTAATACATAATTGTAATATTTTATGAATTGTTACAAAATATTGTGGTAATGCATAATTGTGTTGGCCTTATAATTGTAGTTACATTTTGTTAATGCAACTGTTACATACGTGTCATTGGCCTTATAATTGTAGTTAAAGTTACATAAAAGTTACATCTTGTTAATGCAACTGTTACATAAATGGTACATATTGTTTGTAGTTACATAATTGTAGCAAGTGTAACATAATGCAATCGTTTGTCGTTACATAATTGTTACATATCGTTTGTAGTTACATAATTGTAGCAAGCGTAACATAATGCAATCGTTTGTCGTTACATAATTATAATATGGAGTTACATAATTGTTACATATCGTTTGTAGTTACATAATTGTAGCAAGTGTAACATAATGCAATCGTTTGTCGTTACATAACTGTAATAATTGCAGTCCTGACATATGAATCCGGTCATGCTGCGGTCGATGATAGTGATGATGTGCCATGCCACTTGCTTGTGGAGACAACAATTTGCTTTTTTGTTTGTAGTTTATGTGGTATTTTGGCATATGTAGTAACACTTACACTTATTTTCATTTGTTTGTTATGTGATCTTACGCTATTTCTCTCTTTTTTCTTTCTTACTTTTTTTTATTCTTTTTATATGTATTGATTTTCTATAGTTTGTTTTTCTTCGCTTGTGTACGCTTTTTCTATGTTGTTCATGGTTGCATAATTACTGACTAATTTCCTTGGGATACTGTTTTAAAGTTTAGTTTATATTGCACAGGTATTACTGAAAATGATATTATATAGCCCAATATTTTGTTATTTTATATTAAAAAAATATATATATACACATTATACAGTATTAACTAGATACACTGACTTGTTGTTCACTTGGACCTATCGTGGGTAATATGTGTGTCAGCACTGTGTGGAAATCATTGTCTTCACGATTGTGTTGAAGATGTTCACTCTTGCTAACGTCATTTGTGTTGGCCATTTTTTTTTTCTCTAGTTTACCTTGTAACTTAATTTATATGTTTCCACTAGGTAGCTTTAATTGATAAATGTTTAATACAGTTCTTTTAATCGCTCACTGGGTAACTGTGATGGTATATTTTCTTAATCACTTTGTAAATATAATAATGTATAGCTGTATGTATGAAACACTTATTTTATGTAGGTATAAATGGTAACACTCGTTGGTAGTAAATAAATGTATTAATAAATGAATGAATATATACAGTGTAGAATATTTATTGTTGGTGATTATTTAGTGTTTGAGTTATGCAGATAACTGAAGTAAGTATGTGTATTTAAGCTGTAACTATACAGCACGTTTTATATGTGTGTGCAGAAGCTTATTGTCTATCACTGTGTATTGTATAAATGAAGTAACTATGTAACTCACTAATTTTTACCGTGGTGGGAATGGTGTTAGTGATGGTGCAGGTGGTGAGTTGACTGACGTGGCGTCTTTTCAGCAAGAACCCATGATGACGTCGACTTCCCACACTGGTAGCTGTGTGAGTAAATGAGTAGCGATGAGTAACTTGAGTGAAGATGAGTGAGTAAGATGAGTTGTGAATATGGACTTGGTATTTGCTTCGTCGTCTTAACCTCTTCACTCCTGCGTCAGCGGTGGAGGTTGGGTGGATGTAGCAGAGAGAGGAGGGTGAGGTCTGGTAGTTGTGAGTTATGAGTCGTGTCTCATTCTTCGTTTGTTTGTTTTGTTTTTCTTTGTCGATGTTTTCTCGGTCCTTTTCTCTTGTGATTTACTCTTTGTGGGATGAAGACTGCCGCTACTTCTAGGTGCATGTAGAAGATTATACAGACGACTCGTAGAGTTGTTACTTGTAGTTGATTGTAGATGGTTGTAGTTCGTTGGTTCGTCGAAGAAATTTCAAGATTGTTTGTATCAGTACTTTGTTAAACTACTTGCAAGGCGTCCTGTGACCTCTTCACCTCTACATCAGCGTGATGATAGGGGAGACGGAGGGGGGGTTGGAGAGAACTGTCAGGAGCTGGTTGTAAGTTGTTGGTTGTGAGAGGTATTTTTTTTTTTTCAATCTTGATATTTTGTAGGAATTCACTGTTGATTCGTAGACGAGGTTCGTATCCCACCGCTGCCACCAAATGTCATAAAAAACTTTGTAGTTACTTGTAGAGAAGTTATATATATTAGACTTGTGGATGAGCGGTTGTTATAATTGAGTAGCTTTGTAAGTGGATAATCTTCTTTCCCATTTGTCATTCAATGACAAGGAGAGGTAGAGAATAGTATGGGACTATTTTTATTTGTCTTGGAAATATTAACGTCTCTCACACAGAGTGAAGCATAAAGTAGAGTCCCGCTAGCTATCTCCCTATCTCTCTCTCTCTCTCTCTCTTCCAAGTTGCTAAGCCTTTCTTCCTACGACCTGCCGCTTCTATGGCCTCTCTCCTTCTGAGCTCTCTTTCCTAAATTCTGGTGTAGCAGGGGTTGTGTCACGTGTGTCCACTGTGGTTGGAAAGTTCTAGAAGCCTGTGTGTGAGTATGTGTGTATGTGTGTGTATGGTCACGAGGCGCTGTTGTGTGCCCATAAAGCATTCCTTGAGTTAAGAGTGTGTAAGCATGTTTAGCATTGCTCGATTCTTGCAGACATAGTACCTTCTCGTCATCTGACTTCCTGCATCTATCTGTCTCTCTGTCTATCTATTTATCTATCTGTCTATTATGATTTGTTATTATAATATGGAGTTTTAACATATACATCGGGGGTAGACATATTGTGGAGGGGGTACACTACTCCCCTGGGTAGCTGAGATGGTGTCTCCTGACACCAGGAGTTAAATGGTGTTTGATTATAGTAGTAAGACAAGGTCAGGGAGGTCTGTACAAGGGATAAGTATGATACAGGGGCAGTAGGGGAGACATGGCCATGTTGAGGGGAGGGAATGAGAAGGATATATACAGATAAGATATACAAGGATTAATAGGTATGTGTCCAGTAAGGGTCGAAGGTATACACAGATATAATGGGGATTATACAATAATAGTTTGATACATGATAAACAAGGAGTAGATATGAGAGTTCTGTTGTTCTTTGTTCATTTTTTTTTTTTTTTGTATTTTCTGTCACTCAGTAATGCATTAAAGAAATATCATCATATTCTAGTAGGCAGAGTTCTGTTCACAGTTTGGTTAATTGTCAGATGGCATTGGTAGTCACTGAATGTGAGGGCACTAAGTACGGGGAGTTTCTACGTCGTGTGTAGGCCGTACTATGCCTGTAGCGACTGATTTCCTGGAGTCGACGTTCCATTTTTCTGACACAACAATGCACTGCACATATGATGAGTAGAAAACCTATGAAAGTGATAACCACAGGGGGAAACACAACTGTTGGATGAACCCAGGAACAGCTGCAGGCCAGAGAAAATTGATCCATAATGAAATCACTGTCATTGAGGAATGTTAGCATGCGCAAATTAGGGGAGGTGATGGTAATGTTGGCAGATGGTAGGGTGGAAGGCATGTCGATTGGTTGAAAGATGTCATAGGAGTGTTTACGGACAGCTTGGTGATAGCGAGTGGCGTAAGTGATGATGGACTCTGATTTGACGGTACAATAGTCTGGTGCTTTGTAGTGACCACTAGTGGGGATGGATCAAACCGAAGAAACAGGACACATGATTGTGACAGAGATGGGAACAGCAAAGAAGAAGTACTGGACATGGTTGAGGTGAGCATGGTGGACCGGGAGTTCAGGAGCTGGTATAAAAGAACAGGCCGAGTAGATGGAATGGTTGCGAACTAAAACAGACTCACAGGGTGTCGCACTGCTAGGGAAGATAGCGAAAAGGTGGGCAGCACAGAGACGAGAGGTCAGAGTAAGGGAGGAACATTTCTGGAGGTCTGTGGAAGAAAGGAAGGCAACTGAAAGATGATCATGGGAGAGGAGGAAATATTCTGAAGGAACAGATACTTCTAACAAGTAGTTGTTGAGGCAGAAAGGGAAGGGAATGATGTGGAAAAGGGTAAAGGTTATGGCAGAACGGAGAGAAATATGGACGAAGACGTATTTGGTGAGAAGAGTGGCCTCGAGAACAGGAGAATAGTATTCGAGGGAGGAGTAGGAGAGGACTGGGGATAGACCGAAGGTGGAGTGAGCCGATTCCAGGACAGAACGGAGAGCTGAGACAGGTACTAAGTCGGCAGTGACATATCCAATTATAGCATCGACCAGGATACGAACCAAGGTAGAGACTTGAGACAGGAGAGAGTCAATGGCCAGTTGGAGATTATCCATGTTGAGTCTGAGGCAGAAGAATTGAGAGATAACGTTGAGATCTGAAAGGTGTCAGTGTAAGATATCGGTGAAATTGTTTAGAGTGGACGTGACTTCATTTAGGTGGGTCATGAGCTTCTGTAACATAGTGTGTTGGATTTTAATGACTCGGCATTGGGATTCTAGAGCTGAAGCTAAATGAGTGAGATCAGATTTGAAGCCAGAAATGTCACGGGCTGTAGCAACGCCAAACAAGCCACTCAGAATCTCATCGCCGAAGTCGAAGAGACCTCGTTTCACACGAGAACGACCAACGGGTGTCTGAATGGAAAATGTGTCATTGAGCTCAGTGAATCTGTTACTTATGTATTGCAATTGCCAGGAGAGTGGTAGGAAAAGGTTATAGAGATACTCATTCGGGTTGTGTGTCCCCATGATGGCCGTGAGACGGGTCTTGATTCTGTGGAGCTGGTGCGCATAGGCAGGTAGGGCAATGGCTACGTCGGCCAGGGGCGCAAGATCATAGCGCAAGGAGACTAGTACCTCGCCTCCTGAGCCGACCAAGGCCCCGGGACGTACTCCACCATCGTCCTGACTTGACCCAGACCCCAGTAGGGTCAGCACTGCCAGCAGGGAAATCGCTAACATCGTACCTAGAAAATCAGGGTAGAGTTAAGGGGGAGGTCTGGAAGAGGTTGATGGGCAGAGCGCAGTTTGGACCGATATTGATTGGTTGATGAATGAGTAGGTGGAGGTGGAGATGAAGGAGACTGAGGAATAGGTGGAGACAAAGTAGATTGAGGGATGTGTGAAGGGGAAGGTGGGGCAGGAGGTTGTGTAAGTGACTCTTCCAACACGAGGCCACGGGGTGCTCGCTTTAAGTCATCGACGTGGACCCATCTGGTGTCCTTAGTGGACGGGTCCTGGAGGTGAAATTTGTTGCCTTGTTGAGTGAGGACGCGGTGGGGCCCTGTAAATTTGTCATCCAACTTAGAGGAACGCGTATGGAAATGAGCAAAGACAAGATCGCCTACATTGATAGTGATAGGAGAGGCGGACTTATGTTGGCGCTGCAGCATGTCCTCCTGAGAGGAAGCCAAAGTGGATTGGACATACTGGTGGATTGTCTGGAAGTTGGTCAATTTTAGTTTAACATAATCATCCATGTTGTAGATGGGTTCTGGCTTTGAGGATAAGAGAGAGTATGGGAGGTCCTTGTCAAAACCAAAGAGGACGAAGAAGAGAGCTTCAGCAATGGATGCATTGATGGAGCTATTGATTGAGGATGCCACTTGGGGAATCCAGTCATCCCAGGACGAACTATGGGAGGCTAGACGTCTAAGGCACTCTAAGATTTTCCGGTTGTGGCGTTCTACAAGGCCATTGGAAGCCGGATGGTTAGGCACGACATTGCACTTACTGATATGAAAGTTGTGACAGATCTCATCGAGAAGGCTATTGTTGAACTCTGTACCGTTGTCAGTAAGAATGGTATGAGGGGTACTGAACGGGCAAATTACGTGATCTATAAAGGCACGTGCAACGCTCTTCGCGGTCTTGTCGGAGAGGGGTACGAGGACACAGTAGCGGGAGAAGTGGTCGACCTCTACGAACAAGTACTCAGTGCCAGATTCCGTGAGAGGTAGTTTTAAGAGATCGATTGAGACAGTTTCCCATGGTCGTGACGGGATTGGGTATTGTAAGAGAGGTGCAGGTAAGCCAGTTGATCCTTTGTGGCGGTGGCAGGAGAGGCAAGAGTCACAGTGGGCATTGATATCGCGGTGCATGGTTGGCCAATAGTATTTGAGACATGCTTGGTGCAAGCATCGGTCTTTATCTGGATGGGAAGCTTGAGGGGTATTATGAACAATGTGAAGAACCTTTGGTATCAGGGCAGTGGGGACAACAAGTTGGCGTACTTCGTGACTGGGCATGTCTTTGCCTGTTAGTAGTGTTTTCCTGTACAAGAGATCATCATCTAGCATGAACTCATCTAGTGATACTGGCTGAGTAGGTAAGGTCGAGGCATCGCCAGATTCTAGGAAATAAATGACTTTGGACCATATGGGGTCTTGGCGCTGTAAGTTTCGAACAACTTCTGACGTTAGTGTAGTGTTTTCAGTTACTTCGGGCTGCAGTGATGTTATAGCTGCTGCTACGTGACGTGAGAGTGCGTCTGCGACTACATTCAACTTGCCTGGTACATATTGAAAAGTGGGACCAGAGACCTAGACCTGGAATGTACAGATCTAGAAGAGCATTGTATCGACATTGGGGATCACTGCCCGATTAAACAGACAGCTGGGAGGATGGTGCCGGCTCAGTGGTAAGAATGGAGAAGCTGATGGAGAATTTTCAATGTCAGGGAGTGATAGAAAAGTCCATCAATCCTTGGTCATCAGCAGTTGTTCTGATAAGGAAGAAGGACAGCTCTGTAAGATGCTGTGTGGATTACCGAGCATTGAATGAGGAGACAGTGAAGGATGCTACCCCTTGCCAAGAATTGATGAAACACCGGATGTTATCAGGTGCCAAGTGGTTCTACACCCTTGACATGAAGGCAGAGTATCCCCAGGTCAACGCTGCAGAAAAGTATGAGGAGAAAACAGCCATTTCATATAGATGGGGTTTACTGATATTCAAAGTGATGCCATTTGGCCTATGTTATGCCCTGGGTACTTCTGAGTGTCTCATGGATCGAGCACTGGAAGGTTTGCATTGGCAGACAGCAATCATCTATCTTGATGATGTAATTGTATTTGGACATACTTTCAACAAGGAATTGGAAAGGCTGTCAGAAGTGTTCAACAGGATCCTAGCAGCATTTATCAAGTTGAACCCCGAGAAGTGCTACTTGTTCCAGAAGGAAGCAAAACCCCTGGGACACATTGTAGGTGAGGGTGGCGTTTGTACTGATCTGGAGAAGGTGGCAGCTGTGTAAAACTGGCCAGTTCCAATTTGTGTGAAGGAACTACAGAGTTTCCTGGGCTTGTATACCTACTATTGGGGTTTTGTCAAGGACTTTGCAACGATAGCTGCACCTCTGCACAAATTGTTGGGGAAGAGGCAGAAGTTTAAGTGGACTGCAGTGACTCAGAAGGCCTTCAGTGAACTCAAGCATGTGTTGGCAAGATCACCGGAATTGCCATAAGCAGATCAGAGTCAGCCATACATGCTGGAGTGTGATGCTAGTGACCATGGTATTGGAGTCCTGTCTCAGAAGAAGGATGACAAAGAGTAGGTGGTGAAATATTAGAGCAGAAGCTCAGCCCACCTAAGCATAACTACTTTGTGACCCATGAGGTGCAGCACAGTCCAGGGTGGGTACATGGCAATGCTGACAGCCTGAGTCATCAGTCTTGTGACCCAGCTTGCAAACAGTATACTAGGAAATATCGTAGCAAGAAATGCAGCCATACTGCTGTGACAGGGCCAATGTCAGATGAAGAAGACATGAAGAGGATGCAGATGGAAAATGCAGATTTACAACCAGTGTTAGGGTGGTTGCAGCATAATACAGTGACGCCATCTTGGGAAGAGGTTTCCAGATTCAGCCCTGTGACTAAGGGTACTGGAGTCAGTGATACCTTCTTCGTTTGAACAAAGGACAACTTGAGCATCAGTGGGAGACACCCGCTGGCCTCATCAAGTATTGGCAATTAGTGGTTCCAAAGAAAATTAAGTCTGAGGTCTTAGAAGTCTCAGAACCAGCTCCCTAGTGGGCACCTAGGAGTGAAGAAAATGCTGAGTCAGCTGTGACAGAGGCTTTACTGGACTGGCATGCATCAGGACTTTGAAGAGTGGTGTTGGGCCTGAGATGTATGTTGTGCCAAGAAGGGATCCAAGGAACGTGGTTGCATCCCCCTTCTGCTGTACCAAGTGGGTGCACCAATGGAAAGAATCTCAGAGGACATTGCTGGACATCTGCCACTCACTGAAAGAGGAAACCTGTATATTTGTGTGCCATTGACTACTTCACAAAGTGGCCAGAAGCCTATGCCATCCCCAGTCATGTTTTGCAGGTGTTGGTTGACCAGTTTTTCTGTCATTTTGGGATGTCACAAGAGCTACATTCAGACCAGAGAAGAAACTTCGAGTTTGCTGTGTTCTGGGAGGGCTGCAAGTTACTGGGGCAAGGAGACCAGGATGACCCCACTAAGGCCACAGTCAGATAGGACCCTGGGGCAAGAACTGGCCAAGTACTGCATAGAGGGACAGATGGAATGCGACCAGAATTTACCTGCATTGCTGATGGTATATCAGTCTGCATCCCTTGAGACTACCGGGTACATCCCTGCAAAATTGATGTTAGACCACGAGTTACGCTTACTACTTGACCTGTTAATGGGAAGACCACCTGGTTTGGAGCTACCTGCAGATACCTCCAGCTATGAGAAGCATCTTCAGGAGAGACTGGCTGAGGTACATCATCAAGTTTGAGAGGCTCTGAAGTTTTCAGGAGAAGTCATGAAGTGCAAGTATGATGCCAAGGCAAGTGAGGAGAGCTTCAAGGATGGTGAAGAGTTTGGCTGTACAGTCCTCAGTGGAAGAAAGGACAGTCACCGAATCTGCAGAGCCCATGGGATGGGTCCTACACTGTGATGGACCACCTTTCAGATGCAACGTACCGGATTTGGGGAGGCAAGAAGTCTCACCCAGAGATGGTGCATGTAAATCGTCTGTGGCAGTACCATGGGCCAGGACAACTCAGCTGGGACGTCTCCAAGGAATTGGGCACACTCGTGGCCGATGGTGTCGAGGAGGACCAAGGAGCTGAAGCACAGAAGGATGGTGACAGTTTCCCTTGGGAAAAAATGAACCAGGAAGAGGACGAGTCATTCCAAGAGGAGCAGACCGTGTGGAGGAGCAGGGACGTCATCGGAAGTGGCATAGGAGAAGATCTGATAAGCTTAAGGATTACAGTATTTTGTGTATAATTAGATGTTTTGTTAGGATTAATGATTATGTTTGTAAGTACTGTGTAGTTCTGTCGGGATGACAAAAGGACTATGGAGGGAGTAGTGTTGAGAAGCGGGATTTGCTAGATGGGAAGTACTGGAAGGCTCTCAGTACTTCTCATATTTTCCAGTAATGAGTCAGAGTTGCCAGTTAGTCTGCTTTTTGTGAGAGGAGGTATTCTGTAAAGTTGTGCATTTAATTTTATGCTCTTTTTCTCTATAACTTAAATTATGTAATTTTATTTCTGTTTGTATGATAAATAATTTAGAGTGCTACACAGCGTAAGAAATCTCTGGAGTACTTTGAATGTCTCCGAGTGGTAACTGTTGCCCCTTCGAGAATGTACTAGAAATTTGAAGTAGGGAAGGCTATATATGGAGGTGGAAGAGCCCAGGGGATTCAGTTTCATTTCAGTTTCATTTTCAGTACAGTTTAGTGTCAGTTCAGTGTCATTGTAGCCTAGAGAAGATTATATAGCTCCGGTACTTGTGAAAACAGTTAAGTGTAGTTGGCAAGCACTAAGTGTATTTATTATTATTATTGTTATTATTATTATTATTATTATTATTATTATTTTAATGCAAGGAAGAAGGAACCAAAGGCCAGCAGCCCTCATTTGGTGAATAAAGACTGCGAGTTTCAAAAGCCAGTGTTTATTTACCACGCCTGAGCAGATGTTGATACACACCAAAAGGATGACCATGCGAAGTACAGTTTGCTGGGAACCTCCTTCCTATATTGAACTGCTGCCGTTGTTCCTCAAGGCTCTGTCCTGTCACCAACTCTCTTCCTTTTATTCATCAATGGCTTTCTAAGCTGTACGTATAACCATACCCACTCATATGCTGATGACTACACCCTCCGCCTTTCTAATCGCTTCCCACAGCATCAGTCTCAGCAGTTTCTTCAACAAACAAGTGATGGGGCTATGGGACACCTAATGTCTGACTTGGTTCATATCTCTGATTGGAGTAAAAATAATCTTGTTGTTATTAATGCATCAAAAACTCAGTTCTTACATCTATCCACCCAACAAAATCTTCCACAGGAGTACCCTCTAATTTTTAACAATATTCAACTCAATCCTGCATCATCTTTAAACATACTTGGGTTTTTCATTCACTCGGGATTTATATTGGAAAGAACATATTACCTTTCCTGTAAGATCTGCTTCCAAGAGATTGGGTGTGCTAAGCCGATTCCCTGCTTCCGTTATCCCTGCACAGTTGTTTACTTTATACACAGATTATATTCGCCTCTGTTTAGAGTGAGGATTCTCCACACATACAACTCTGCTCAACAAGGTGGAGTCAAAGGCTTTTCGTCTCATCAACTCTTCTCTTATTGACTGTCTTCAACCTCTATCTCTTTGCCGCACTATTGCATCTTTATCTCTTGTCTATTGCTACTTCAGTAGTCACTGCTCCAAGAACTGTCTGCTTGCATCCCTTCACCTCTGCGACGGGCGCGTAGCACCTGCCTAGCAACAATCATTTATCTCTTTACTGTCCCTCTCTTTAATGCAAGAGTTAACCGTTACTCCCAGTCCAGTATGCCACAGCTCATCTCTGGAACTGTCGCCCTCTGTCTGTATTTCCTACTGCCTATGATCTCCAGTCTTTCAAACTCAGTGTGTCCAGACATCTCGAAATGAACGGATCTTGAATTTGGCTCGTTTTTATCTTGTTTTTGTTTTTCTTGGAGAGAACAATTTGCGGGCTCCTGGCCTTTGGTTCCTTCTTTTCCATTAAAAAAAAAAAGATAATGTGAACATCCTGTCAATAACTTAATTTTCTGGGATGGGAGTGGGCATACAACTTAATCATCTTGGTCTGGGATGGGAGTGGCTAAGGTGAATAGGTCCCATTGTGTCTTAATTGACAGTGTGTGTGTGTGTGTGTGTGTGTGTGTGTGTGTGTTTTTTAACAGAAAAATTATATGTTTTATTGTAAGAATACAGCACTTAAGACCTGCTTTATTCTCTCCGGGTATTAGACTGCTTGTAGCTGACACGATATAAACCTTCAGTGTCCCTTTCCTGGCCATATCCTTGTCTAAAGGCAAGGAAGGAAAAATAGAAGTAACTTTTTATTTTTTTTTCCATTTTTATTTTTTTTTCCATTCAGTACAAACCGATTTTGAGGGGGTTCTTTATATACCATTCAGTACAAGCCCCAACACTCTGGGGAACACTGTCCCTGAAGGACAAGCAGAAAGGGGTGTGTGAGGGAAAAAAAAAAAAAAACGGTATCTTAGTGCATAGAAGATATAGAAGTAATTATCATTACAAGAACTATAATGAACAAAAACATACAATGATACATACATGATACAAAGTTGTCACAGTATTTATCATTACATGTTCTGAGATGAATAAAGTGGTACATAGATACACACGTATGTACATACGTATGCAGAGAGAGGCACATATGCACACATCATCATCATCATCCGTTTGAGTATCCACTGCAGGACCGGCCTATCCCGACCGAAGTTGGGACGATACAGCCACAGCCGATTTATCTCTACCAAATGGCTTAAGCTGTCTGGTGGAGATTGTATGTTTTTTTTTTTTTGTGTGTGTGTGTGTGTGTGTGTGTGTCCGACACTGGGCATAGGTTTAACAGCCTGCGCTAAAGGCCCAGTAGTCCTCCTGAATCCCATACACCTTTCTACATGTCACCACTTCGGTTCCAACACCCACCGTCCATATTGAATACATGCTAGGGCTGTCTCATACAGGACTGGTGTATTGGTATTAGCGGGCGTATTTATTCGACATGTTGGTGAGTCCTCTGGTAGATCGGTAAGGTCTGATATCATGAAATTCAAATCCTTAAACTGGTCCCTGCCCCAGTGGGGATTTGAACCTGGGTCCGGTAGGACTGCAGGCCACCTCTCTACCGACTGCAGGGTGAGAAATGCTTGTAAGTGTAATTGTAGTGTTGGAGTGGCTTTGGATGTGTGTGTAGTTTGTGAACCAAGTGCAATCGGCCCACCCAAGTCGACCGGATGCAAGCATACTTTATAGTAAGCGACACTGGTTCAACCACAGCACCCCTCGTGTCCGCCAATGCAGTACGTGGCCGGGTGAACACTCCCAAATTTTATTACCCTGGCGGGGCGCGAACCTTGGTTCACCCGTGTACGAAACGCACACTCTACCACTGTACCACAGAGACTCCTATGCACACATACATATACGTATAAATCTTTATATATGAACAAAAACATACAATGATACATACATGGTACAAAGTTGTTACAGTAGTTATCATTACATGTTTTGAGATGAGTAAAGTGGTCCATGGATACACACGTATGTACATACGTATGCAGAGAGAGGCACATATGCATACATACATATACGTATATATCTTTACATATATGTATACATTCACGCACATATAGCTGTAGACATACTGCTTGTACAGCATAGGTATGCATGTATAAGGATATGGGTATGTGTACAGGCGTGCATACATATACATATGCAACATGTACATATATATGATATATTCATATAGACATAGACAGGGAGACATATACACCCTAAGTAAATACCTATAGTGTCAACAAGAACGAGGGTGGAACGCCTCTGATGCTGTCCTTGTGTTGTGGAACAATTTCGAGCAATAAACATCGCCTAGACCTTGCCAGTTTGGATAAGGATGTTAATGAAGATCTAGTGTACCTGTTAAGCTGACAATATTTCACACTTGACTGGCTGAAAGGTTAAATTCAGGGTAAGAGTGGAGCTACCCTGTTTGTTTACATTCATGGCGGTTGCGTGTTCCCAGAGGTCCACAAGGCTGAGCTCTATATTTTCCTCATATTATGTATGAAGAGATTAGTAGATGGAAGTATGGCTGGTCGAACTCTATGTCAGCACTGTGGGAAGGGGCAAGAAGTCTTCTCTAAATGGGTGGCTTGTGACCTATGTGAGAAATGGTGTCACAAAAAGTGTGTGTATCTCCAAGATGTTAAGGATACTGACCTAGAGAAGGTTGACTGGATGTGTAAACTATGCACAAAAACTGTGACTGAATGCTATCGCGATCATAGAAACCTAAGCGAGATGGTTACGAAACTGGAAAAAGAAAATGATAAGTTCAAAAGTGAAAATAGAGTGTTAAGGGAGAAAGTGGGACATGGTGGATTGACTCCAGTAGATACTGGTGAAAGTATGACTAGGTTAGTAGTAACCCAGTGGGCAAATGTCACATGTTTTCACGTGGAAATGATGTGGACTGGAGATGTCTAAAAGATGTGGATATCTGATCTTTTTTGATATGTTCGTTTCACGAGAATTTAAACACGTGTAATAGGCGTGTTGAAATTCATCTAAAAGATGTGGATATCTGATCTTTTTTGATAGTTCGTTTCACGAGAATTTAAACACGTGTAATAGACATGTTGAAATTCACGAGTAATACACAGTAATATCTGGTGGAATAAATCACATGCATGCAAATTAGAAAGGCTCTCTAGAAGCCAAATGGATAAAAAAAAAAATATACATTCACTCCCTAACTCCAACAACTTCCTCCTATGCTGAATAAAAGTAATAATTTAGTCAGTATAAATTGTCAAATTCATCAATCATCAAAGCATTGTTAGCTTATAAGTCGATTAACTCATACAGACTATAATCAGTTCAGCTTGGGAAGAACTTGTGGGATCTAGGGATTGTATGCAAATTATTTTTATCCATTTGAATTCTAGAGAGCCTTCCTAATTTAAGTCGTATAAACTTGTCTAAAGATAAATAAAATAAACAGTCAAGATGCATCATAATCATCAACGGGTTAATTTTCAATAATGTGCAAACTATATAAATGTCCTGCAAGATTCATATACTGCATACAGTTCTGTAACTACATCAGTATAGTTAAGATATACAGTAGTTAATGGTGAACGGAACCCATGAAACTTGTTGTGACTATAAAGTGCAATACATCAATAGTCTGCACAAGATTGGACACTAATGAATATAGGTATGTTTTAAATTAATACACAGAGTAGTTCTTTAATTTATATATTGTGTATTACAGAAAAATCATTCACATTGCTATCTTATAGAGTTGATGAGGTGAAAAGCTTTGGATTCCACCTTCTGCAGAAGAGCTCAGTGTGATAAAAAGAAAGTAATTAATCAGAGAAATTAATTGAGGCAACTCATTTGGGAAAAAATAAAATGCCATAGGGGAACTTAACGGTATACTAAAGGTTAACAGGGGATCAGATAGGACGGTAAGGATAGCAGACAACCATCAGCACATTCAGCAGCGTGTTCGTTTCAGTAGCCAGATCCATTGCTCCTCTTTGAGTACAAAAGATAATATAAAGACTACAAACAATCAGAAACCTTGGAAGCACTGTGAAAAACAAAACCCTACTTAGGTACTGCCACCAAGAATAATAATGTACAGTGTAGGTTCTGTGTGACAAATGGAGAAGCTGTCCACCATCCTCTTAAGGACAGTGCTGGCTGCGTGGTATGTGCGATTCTGTACATGTAGGAGAATTACAGTGTTAGATTATCTGAAAGAATAAAACATAGATATTAGTTTCGAGACAACACTAAATACAGTAAATTAGGGAATTTTTTTTGTTTAGTTCATAGTACTGTGGGCTCACACAGTACGCGAGTTCACAGTACGCGAATCACATAGTATGCGAGTGACCAAAATAATAACCAAAAAACCTTCACTGCGCGAGTTTAGCCCACAATCCGCGAGGTAAAGGCAAGGAGTGGCCCAAAACCACTATTTTCCCTGACTAAGCGACCCCCCTCCCTGCACAACGGGCCCACTGCGACTTCAGAGGCTCATGGGGAAGGTGCTCAAGAGGAGTCTGCAGTAAGATCTCGCCAATAACGACTTCGACAATAATGTTTTCGGCAATAACGGTAAGTTAGAACAAAAACCCAATTCCTTTAATCTAAGTCTACTAATACCAAGTTGGTTCACTTCCTTCTAAAACGGCTCCTAGCTCGCGCAGGGGGCGGAGCATCGAAGAGACGTCAACTGGCTCTGGCACAAAACACCAGCTCAGTTGACTCCTGACCATGATGGAGGATGGATGTTTGCTCCACTACTCAGACCATAATATTTTTTGGTTCAGTGAAGTGAAGGAAGGGACTGAAATGTGTGTTGGAAGGTTTAGGGGTGTGAAGGAAGCACTTTTTCCCTTGCTTCGATTTCCCTTGTTATAAATGTTTAATTTGAATCTGCGGTTTTATACATTTTCTGTTCCTTAAGCCAACTGACGTCACACACAAGCCACACCTCCCTGCACCCTGATGGAAAATGAACCGACTTGGTATTAGTAGACTTAGTCTTGAATAATGTTTGGATTCGATGAATGACAGTTATTTCGCGAATGCCAAGTTGTTATACAGCAAATACGTCCATAACAAGGAATGACGCAGACAAACAAGAAGAGATGAAGGAAATTGCCAAAAATGTGAGCAGTAGCAAGGAGATGGAGGATCCTCCCCTCACCACCTCCCCTGACTTGCCTGCCACCGTCCCCTCCACCTCCACTGCCTCCCCCCTGACTCACCAGCCGCCTCCACCTCCACAGTCCCACCTGCTTCACCTGGCATACCTGCAACCCCCACCATAATGACTTGCTGCATTCTGGAAGAAATATAACATTCAAAAGGCCATAAATTTCTTCATCAAAGCCTGGATTAATATAACACTATAGTCTGACAAATCTAAACATAGGGTTTGGGTGGAGTCACCCCCTCCCTACACTAATGCCATGTTTCCTAACCCTACGATGTATAACGCCTGTGGTTTGTGTAGTAGGAATGATACATAAACATAACTCATACTAATATAACTGTAATGAAAGTGCTGACATGTATCAAGGAAGAACAAAACTATTCTGCATACTATATTATACGATAATAGAGAAACGTGGCATAAAAATTTGGCAGTGTTGCTCTAAAAATATTCTAATTATTATTTACTTCCCCAACACTTCTAACATTGCTAATTAATTTAGCAAGTATAATTGCAAGAAAATTTGAAGGGATAAAAGTGGGAAGAGGCGATCCTTTCATAATTAAAATAAATATATCAAACAGCTCTGGGGTGGCAGCACTCACGCGACACGTGTTTGTGTGTACGCTATGGGAGGTCACCAACCCCCTACAGGATTTAGGCCTATTGGGGAAACCTCTATAAAAAAAACGCGCCGTGACTTTTACCTCAAGGGTGGTGCGGAAATAAAGTCAAAATTATAATCCATACATAAAAATGGAAGTAAAAAACCATGGATGACACATAACAAAATCTAGCGAGAGAGAGAGAGAGAGAGAGAGAGAGAGAGAGAGAGAGAGAGAGAGAGAGAGAGAAATAATAATAATAATAATAATAAAACTTTATTTCCACTAAACAGTGGGTATTCTTATACATTATACAGTAGTACAGCATACAGTATGAAAGTTCTATACACAATATAATACAAGTTGATACATATGGTGGAGAATAGTGACAGAGAGGTAAATGGTTTAAAAGGTGTGGGGACACATAGGTTAAAAATAGATCAATTAAGGGATTTAGGAACGAAGGCAGTGGGAAGGATTAAGACAGATGGGATTGTAAGATTAGGGAGTTTGAGCGATAGGGTAGAATGTATGCTCTCAATAAAAGTATAGCAATTATCAACGGCTAATTATTATACAGGTGTTGATGGTGGGGGTCTATATTTATAGGAGGTGTTGGTGGTGGAGGTATAGCGGGTGTTGTTGATGGGGGTGTTGTTGGGGGTAGGGGTATAGGGGGTATTGGTGGCAGGGGTATAGGGGGTATTAGAAAAACGGAGATCACAAGAGGGAAACAGTGTCAAGGTCATCGCTGATGGAGAGGTCAGCTCGGAAACGTGGCAACAGTGCAGGGAGGGGGTGACTCCACCAAAACCCTACCTTTAGATTTGTCAGACTATAGCAACTGTTAAACGTGCGGTGTGGGGGGGGGGGTGCAGCGGGGGCATTCTAAAGGTGCTCCGTGCCTCAGAACCCCTGTTATTTACATCCATCAGGCATATTGTCTACTGTTGTTAAGGTGACTGATCATATTTTTGTTATTGTAGCTATATCTGCTATATATGTCTGAAAAATATTCCCTTTATTATGTCTCTAAGGGTCAAAAAATGTCAAGGTATGAGGGGGTACCACCCATATGTAATTTTTCTCAAAAGATTATGTATTTGCAATGCACAACTTCAAAGTGCATGAAGACAAGGACTGCCCATCCACTCTTGTATTCAGCAAGCCAACTGTATTTTATTTTTCTTTTCTTTTCAGTATTGGTAAGAAGTAACCCTTTTTTGCATGATCTAGGGAACAATTTCCACCGCAAACAAATCCTAAGGCCCGTAATTGGGTGAAGATAATTCGAAATAATATCCTTAAACTGGTACTAAATATATATATATATATATATATATATATATATATATATATATATATATATATATACAGTATATATATATATATATATTTAATTTTTTCTCTGGAGGATTTACCCATATTTTGATTTTAATTGACAGTACTTTCAACCACATATGATCACATACTTACCCAAACCTGTCCTAACTCCCATTAAGGGGTTGAAGTCAAGTACGAGTTGAAAACTGTAAAATCGAACAAATTATTTACCTTTTAGTATTAACCAAACTTAATCTAACCTAACCTAACCTAACCTATCTATCTATCTATCTATTGCCAGACGCCTCAATCCCGTTTGGGGTGGCCACAAACAAATCGCCTCCAAGTCGCCCTGTCCCCCGCCATTTCACTCCCCTGCTCCCAACTCACACCCCCCTCTCTCATATACCTCTCCACCCCATCTCTCCATCTCATCCTCGGCCTCCCCCTCCCTCTTTCCCCCTCCACCTCACACACATACACTCTCTTCGTCAGTCTTTCACCCTCCATCCTCTCCACATGGCCAAACCACCTCAG
Source organism: Coenobita brevimanus (assembly GCF_032717465.1). NCBI lineage: Eukaryota > Metazoa > Arthropoda > Malacostraca > Decapoda > Coenobitidae > Coenobita > Coenobita brevimanus. Next base: position 11,627,300 of record NC_137011.1, read on the forward strand.
TGTGTTCCTCATAACGCTTCCTATCACATCCACATCAACACCACAACGCTCCTTTATATCCTCATTCGTCAGCCTGTCTCTCCATGTGACTCCACAGGTTCCTCTTAAATAACTCATTTCCACTGCTCTCACTCTTGACTTGTGTCCTTCCAACAACGTCCAAGCTTCACTTCCGTACGTTAGAGTTGGTATCACAATACTGTCATGTAGTAACTTTTTCACTTCCATGCTCACTTCCCTGTTTCTTATCACTGCTTTCAAAGAACCAGCAACCTTTCTTCCCTGCTGTACCCTTTCAAGCACTTCACCCTCCAAACCTCCATCCTTACTCATCACACTACCCAAGTACTTAAACGTACTCACATTTTCCAATTCCTCACCATCCAACCTCGCTGTACATTCACTGACTTCACCTCTCTCAAAGACCATCACTTTACTCTTCCCTACATTCACCTTTAGATTCCGTTTCTTACACACTCTCTCAAACTCATCCACCAAGCCTTGCAGCTCCCCTTCGTCTTCACTCAACAACACAGTATCATCTGCAAACAACAGTACAGGAAGTTTCCAAACACTATCCTCTCTCACCAGGGCCACTCCAACATCCACTACCCTACCTTGTACCTCTTTTATTACCCCATCCATGTACAGATTGAACAACCATGGAGACATGACACATCCCTGTTTCAACCCAACTTTCAAAGAGAAAAATTCACTTAGTTCACCATCCACACGCACTGCAGCCTTCGCACCATCGTACATACTCTTCACAGCATTCAACAACTTCCCATCTACTCCATATATTCTTAACACTTTCCACAATCCTAGTCTATCCACCCTGTCATATGCTTTCTCCAAATCCATGAAAGCCGCATACAACTTCTTTCCCTTCTCTAGAAACTTTTCCACTAAAGATCTGAGAATGAATATCTGATCTACACAACCTCTTCCCTTCCTAAAGCCTCCCTGTTCTTCTCCAACTAATTTCTCTGTTCTTTCTCTAACTCTGTCAGTAAGTATCCTACCATACACTTTTCCTATTATACTAAGAAGACAAATGCCCCTATGATTACCACACACTTCTTTTTCCCCTTTTCCTTTGTACAAGGGAATAATTATACCTGACTTCCAATCCTCTGGGACTCTACCTTCTTCCCAGGCCAATCTGCACATCTTCCACATCCATCCTACTACTATCTCTCCCCCATGCTTCAGCATTTCACCACACACTTCATCAATTCCTGGGGCTTTCGCTGATTTAACTTTCTTCATTGCTTCCACAACTTCTATCCTACTGATTTCTTCCTGTCTTCTCACCTCCCTCCTTCTCCCAGCCATTCCCCAGCCACTTATACTCGCATTACTTCCATCCTCCACGTTCAACAATTCCTTAAAGTGTTCTCTCCATCTGCTCACTTTTTCTCCCTTCTCCACTAGTAATCTACCATTTTTATCTTTCACTCCCCTGCTAACTTCACTTCCACCCTGTCTTACTCTTTTCACCTCTTTCCAGAACATTTTCTTACAGTCCCTAAACTTTACACTCAAATTCCTTCCAAATTCCTCATCCACTCTCTTCTTACTCTCTCTTACTAATTTTTTCACCTCTCTCTTTCTTTCTACATATAACTCTCTCTTCCGCCTCTCAACTTCTTCCACGCCCCTATTTCTCATCCATTCATTGTATGCTTTCTTCTTTTGTGCCACAGCCCGTTTCACCTCTTCAGGCCACCACGCTGTTCCTTGCACCCCCCTCCGTCTTCTCTTCCTTCCACACACCACATCACATGCTGCACATATTTCTTCTGTAAATATTCTACACACACCTTCCACGTCCCCCATCTGCTCCAATTCATATTTGCCCAATCGTTCCTCCACTTCTCTCTTATACTCTGCCTTTTTCTCATCCTCTTGCAACCTTTCCACTAACCTAACCTGGCCTAATCCCTGTGCGTGGTTGAAGTCATATATGAAATAAAAAAAAGGGAAATAAAACTGAATGAAGTGCTTTTTAACCCATTAACTGTGGCATTAGGTTTCATGGTCAATCCCCCCATGCACAAAAAAATGGGATGCTTTTTGCTTCAAAAATCATTTTTGCTCTTATAAATGAAAGAGTGCATGGAAAAGAATAGGAAACCAAATATGAGTTCATTATTTACCTCAGTTTGGCTGTGGTACGCTATTTGCGGACATTTGGGTGAAAAATGTAGCATGCATTAAAAAAAAAATAAGAGCTTGAGCATATGATGTACGCAGCAGTCGTATGCTATTCTTCATATGATGTACGTAGCAGCTATCGGGTTAATTAAATTAACCTAACCTACCAAATCAGACCTAATCCAACAAAATTTAACCCCCAACCTAACCTTAACTGCAAAAGCATCTTACCGAACCTAACCTGGCCTAATCCCTGTATGTGGTTGAAGACATATACAAAAAAAAAAAAAAAGGAATTAAAATTGAACAAAGTGCTTTTTAATCTAACCTAACCTACGAAATCAGACCTAATCCAACCAAATTTAATCCTCAACCTAACCTACATTAACTGTGAAAGCTCATAAATCAGAGGGCTGGGATGGGCTAACGTCGCCCTCCCCAAGCCATGACTATACAGTGAGTTGATACTACACAAACAAAAACACCTAAAGGACATATTTGCGAGAAAAATGTCATATATGAAACCCCCCATAAGCTGAGGAGTAAATATCACTGGAAAGGCTGGAATTCCCCTAGGGTGTGACTAAACGAAATGTAATACTACCTAAATTAGCACTATACAGGCCCCTGACAGAATTAATGCCTAGCCTATAGGCTAGCCTAGGCCCTGTACATCATGCGGATAGGCTAGGCTGTTTAGGCCGAGCCTGTGTGGCTGAATAGTTTTTTAAAGGCAAATTTCTTCAACACACTAGTCTTTATACCTAAAGCTTATATATGATTAAATATTGATATTGAAAATTGATAGAGTACTTCAAAAATCTTACCTTCCCTCAAAGCTTGTGCTTTTGTACGTACGGTAAACTCGGGATTTGAATGTTTGTGCAAGGTTACCATTGAAAATACTCAAACTTCGCTATAGGTAGCAAAATTGAATGACAAAACATCTAGAATAAGGCCACAGATATTAAAATGTCATTTAAAATGGCTCAAATAACTATAACATTTATAGAATATCATTAAATGTAAAAAGTAAATATTTATACATGATCAAAGTCAATTCCTCTATATCTAGCGAGAAAGTTTGGCTAGATTGTATGAACATGGCAACACTGTGTTTGAGGCAAGTTGTTTACGTCGATGATCTAGTATTATATCGCATTCGTTAAAAATAATAATAATAATGATGATAATAATAATAAAGAAAATATTTAATAAGCACATAAAAAGTATTACTTTGAATATCATGAATATCTACTGTACCATCATTTACATCGCATAATTAAGAGAGATGATCATTTTAGGTAACGAATTATCCACAACCACTTCAGTCTGTCTGTCTGTCTGTCTGTCTGTCTCAGTTATGGAATTCATGGAGAAGGTTTGGGGAGGCCTTTGTTCAGGACACTAAATGGCTGATGATGATGATATATATATATATATATATATATATATATATATATATATATATATATATATATATATATATATATATATATATATATATATATATATATATATATATATATATATCAGTAGCATGACCTGCCCACCTCCATTTCTGTTCTCTTATAACTTCTATAATATCTTTTACTAATTTAGTCTGCTCCCTGACCAAAGATGAAGAGGGCAGGGTGGCTCAGAGGTAGAACGTCCGACTCGCAATCGCGAGGTTGCGAGTTCGAGCCTCTCATGGGTAACCGTTGGCGAGAGTGGTAGCGCGCTCCTGCAACTTAATGGGGCTATATGGCAATAGTTGCCTAGCTCGGGGATGACGATCAAATCACCAAGGATGATGTTTTTCTGTCCCTAAAAGATATTCCCATAGAGCAATAGAAACGACAATGTTGGGAATATCCTTATATATATATATATATATATATATATATATATATATATATATATATATATATATATATATATATATATATATATATATATATATAAATTTCAATAAATATTATAGTGCTAATAGGCAGGCTACATAATTACCGGTACTTTCATATATACCAAAAAAGGATAAACTCACGTCACTGCTCTATACAGAATCACAATCGGAACCAATCTTTTTCATGTGAATTCTACCACCACATATATATCTCATACTGTTCTTAGAGAAGTCACATGAATTCTTCATCCAGTTTTACACGAGATCTTCTCAGCTAAGTTTCCACGTGGGAAAGATGTAGAAATCTGGTGAATACTGGTGAACACGAGATTTCACCAAATATCCATGACTAAAAGATGTGGAATTCACGAGCTGTGCCCACTGGGAAGTACTGAAAACTTGTATCAGAATTGGATGATGTAAAGGATGAGGTAATTACTACTATGGTTAATCTACAAACTAGTGCACTTGATGATGGTTATGATAATGCTGATGATAGTGAAGTACCTACTGCTGTGGAAGAAATAAAGAGAAGGAAAACTCTGTTGGCTGATATGAAGGATGAGATTATCAACACCATGGTAAATCTGCATGCCAGCACAAAGAATGAAGGTAATGGCAGTGTTGGCATCACCTATGCTGCAGTTACTAAGCAGAAGAAAAATCTACTTGTTGCTAAATCTACTAATAAGGAATGTAGTGAGACTAATAGAAAGGAGGAGCTTGCTGGAGTACTGAAGGATATACTTGTGGTAAATACAAAGTTCACCAATGGTGGAAACGTTGTTATGAACTTTGCTAGTGAGTCTGAGAGGGAAACTGCAGCAAGGAGGATCAGTAGTGGAATGGAAAACATGGAAATGAAATTCACAAAGAAGTTCTCTCCAAATGTCATGATTTGCAATGTCTCTAAGGAGGAGAATAAGGAAATCATTGATTATTTGATTGCAAAGAATGGGTACTTACAGAATGTTGAAGATGTGCATGACAAAATTAAGCTAGTATTTAATAAACCAGGAGTTGGAGACACGGTGCACTACATACTGAAATGCTCACCAAAAATAAGAAAGATAATACATGATCATGGGGATGTTGTTTGCTTGAAATGGGCTAGGTATACGGTCAGAGACAGATATCATGTTTTTAACTGCTACCACTGTCAAAGATATGGACATACTGAAAAAGATTGTAAATTTAAACGGAATGGTGATGCTGCTAGTTGTGCTAAGTGTGCTGGGGATCATCAAACCAAAGACTGTACCACTGACTGTGTTAAATGTATTAACTGTGTCATGCATTCACGAACCGAAACAAATCATGTAGCGAATAGTAGAGGTTGTAAGTCACTAGAGCTGGAACTTAATAAAATTAGAGATATGACTGACCATGGATACTAGAAACACCAATCATATTCAGTTGGATTTATAAATATACAGTCTGTTGGTAATAAAACTATTGAAATAAGGGAGCTAATTACTGAGAAGGCTTTTGACGTCTTTGCTGTAGCAGAAACGTGGCTAAATGAATTTGATCATGCAAAAATCCACGAAATGACTCCTACCACTCACATTTTCATGCATATTCCTAGGGTTAGCAGAAGAGGAGGAGGATTAGGGATATTCATATCAAAGAAATATTCTCACGTACAGTTGCTGGTCTCTCCAGAATTTAACACATTTGAACATATAATGGTGAGTTTTATGATAAACAGTAATCAAAAGCTAACATTTATAGTTGTTTATAGACCTCCGGAGACAAATCGAATATCTTTTATTGATGAATTTAGAACATATCTCGAGGGAATATATCACTTAAATAGGTGTATTTTTATTTGTGGAGATTTTAATTTATGGATTGATGATAACAATGATCATTATGGCAAAGAATTTATTGATATGATGGACTCTCAGCAATTCACAAACAAAGTCAGTCATGTAACTTCCCGTTCTGGCCATATACTGGATTTAGTCTTTTGTGATAGTGAGTTACGAAAAATTCGACAGCTTGCAGTGGAACCTGACTTTTCTATTTCTCCTTATCACAAACTTGTTACTTACACTATTGATGTTTGTAAGGGTAAGAAGACCAAGAAAACTATAACTTTTAGAAGTAAAAGAAACTTTGACCCTAGAGTGTTGCTTCATAGAATACTTAACAGAATGGAAGAGGATATTCATGATTCTTGTACACATACAAATGGTATTGTAATACAGAAACGTGAATGTTTGAGTTGTATGATCCTATTATATAAAGCTGCACTACAAAGTGAATATGACAACATGTGTCCAGTGTTAGAGAAAGAGGTTATTGAGAAGGACAACACTCCGTGGTTTAACTCCGAGGTTGCAAATGATATTAGAATTAGAAGGCGTAAGGAAAAACTGTGGCGTACATTACGAACAGAGGAATCCAGGAGAGGGTACATTAATGCAAGGAATGAGGTGAATAAACTGATAAGGAGAAGAAAATGTATGTATTTTAGACAGAAAATTGCTGTAGCAGGGTCAGATGTGAAGAGACTGTATTGTCTTATCGCCGACTTGATAGGGCATATAGGAACAAAGAAGCTTCCTGACAATTTCTCTGATGCAGACTTAGCGAATAAATTTATGAAGTATATTGATGAGAAAGTCTTAAATATTGTCAATAGTGGACCTGTGGTCCACTATTGACAAGTGCACCTGCCAGATATCCCGTACATTGGTTTGTGTTGCTTTAAGGAAGTTAGTTTTGTGAAATTAGAGACCCTGATGAAAAGAGTTAAACTGACATATTGTTCTACTGATCCAATCCCAATGTCAGATATAGCTAATGAGGAAGGCTTCCCTAGTCTTGTGCAGTTGACCATGAAAATTGTGGACTTAAGTATTACTGAATGTGTGTTTCCACAAAGTGAAAAGTTGGCAATTGTCAAACCTACTTTAAAGGGCTATAAAGATAATCAGAGTTTGAGCTCCTATAGACCAGTGTCAAATCTGTCATATTTATCCAAAATTATTGAAAATGTTGTACTTGATCAATTGATGGAATATCTGGTGAACATTAATGTATTACCAGATAATCAGTCTGCTTATGGGCAATTGTACTCAACAGAAACATTGCTGTGTAGTGTCACTAATGATTTACTAGGATGGATGGATGAGGGAAAATGCAGTGTCTTGATGTTATTAGACTTAAGTGCTGCTTTTGACACAGTAGTACACGAGCTATTGTTGGAAGATTTGAGGGCTATAGGAGTGACACAAAGAGCACTCAGTTACTTGGAAAGTTATTTAGATAATAGAAGTTACTGTGTACAAGTGGGAAGCTCTTTTTCTGAACATAGGTTACTTGGAAGAGGTGTTCCCCAAGGCACTGTACTGGGACCTGTAGCCTACTGTTCTGCATTTACACTATTGAACTTTCATCCTTGCTGAGGGAACATGGAGTGGCCTTTAACCTTTTTGCTGATGATACTCAGTTTTATTTGTCTATTAATAATGTATTGGACACTGAAACTCTGTTAACTAGGATTATGGGAGATATCAAGAAATGGATGGATATAAAACAATTAAAATTGAATGAAGATAAAACAGAATGTTTGATTTTTGGTAAAAGGATTGTCTTGAGAGGGTTGCATGGTTTGGAGGGTTTTAGTATTAATGGAAATATTGTAAATATATCTGAGAAGGTCAAGGACTTAGGTGTGATTATTGATAAACATATGAATTTCAATGAACAAATAAATGGACTTGTAAAATTGGCAAGACTTAACTCACGAAATATTGCCTTTATAAGGAAATATTTGGATATACATTCTGTTAAGATGCTTATACATAACTATGTCATTAATAGATTGGATTACTGTATTTCTCTGTACTACAATTTGCCTAAATATCAACTGAGGAAAATGCAAATTATCATGAACAGAGCAGCTAGATTAATAATAAATTTGCCATCATATGTGAGGATTACACCGGTTCTCATTGAACTACACTGCTTGCCAGTTAAGGCTAGAATCATATACAAAATTTGTGTTATGACATATGTGGCAATGAAGACCGGGAAACCGAAATACTTAAGGAAATTATTACAACCATTTGAACTACAAACAGATATTGTAGTTAGACATGCTTCTGATGGCTACAGACTCTTAGAACCAATGTGTAACACAGACATTGGTTTTAGAGCCTTTAAAAATTGTGCCCCAAGACTATATAATAGACTACCAAGTGCTGTTAAGAGCAGTAATAATGTGGATCTGTTCAAAAGGAGACTAAAAACATTCTTGTTTAGTGACTGCTATGATATGGAGGACAAGTGTATTAGAGATTATTATGTATTATGAAATTTTTTAAAGTGTGCAGTAGTAAATTGATAGGACACATTATTGTGTTATTATGAGTAAGTCAGTATGATAATGTTATTTTCTATAAAGTGTCAGGGTGATTATTAATAGTCTTGTGTCAAATTTATTGTATTATTGAAAATGAGCACTGCTGAATTGGAATTACGGTACTAGTTTTATTACTTTTAAGTATGCATAACCATGTTTTACTTTTAAGTTTTATTATTATTGCCTAGTCTTTCTTTAATATTAAGTTTTACTATTAAGTTTTGTTACCTAGTCTTTCTTTAATATTAAGTTTTACTATTAAGTTTTGTTACCTAGTCTTTCATTAATATTAAGTTTATAGTGAAATAATTGTATCAAAACATGTTATATATTTTTCGTACAATATTGGCGGCTCTGCAGAGCGCCACATGTTGGTGGAGTGAAGCCTGATAAACCAAATAAAGATAAAGATATATATAGTCACATACAGAGGTAGGTAGATAGATGAAAAACGATATGCATTAAAAAATTATCTCGATTCAAAATCCCAGCACTTGGACAAGACATGCACATGCACCTGATGTGTGTGTGTGTGGACAACACACACACACACACACACACACATAGAGAGAGAGAGAGAGAGAGAGAGAGAGAGAGAAACCGAGCCTTCAGTTCTCCTCAGTTCCCCCACCATCATTTTCTTAGACAACTTAGGGCCTGGTTTTCTAGGATTCCACGGGGAACTCTCACCCAGCGACTTCTGTCTCTCCCAGCCGCCAGCCGACGCCACAAAACACCTGCTTCCCTCCCACACCATGCTGCTGAATACCTGGGAGAGTACAGAACCCAGACAACAACAAGTGTAGTAGTGTCTAGGATAGTAAAAAAAAGTGTTGTGATATCAAAGATATTAATTACCCTTGTGAGCTTGGCAGGGGTCAGACAGTTCTCATACAATTTTTCAATCGACTGCCTCTCACAACTGTGATTTTTTTTTGTTCTGTCAGGAAGAACGAGGAGACTGTAGAATATTACCATTTCTCTCCCTTTTGCATAAGTACATCTTTCATGCCGGAGAAAAATTTGCACGAGCTAATTTTTGCCTTCGCATGAAGCAGGTAAAGGAAAATAATGAAACTTCCTACGTACGTCTTTTATTCTCTCAATCAGTGGCGTAGGTAGGATTTGTAAAATGGTATAGCCAAGCCTAATTATGGGCTGACCTAGGAAGAGAGCTCTAAGGGTGTCCTGGGTTATCTACCGGAAATTTGGAGTGGCCACTGGGGTGGCTGGGCATATTTTAGGGGTGGACATGATGACACTGGTCACCTCTCAGGCTATGTCAGTGCTTACTGCAGATCAAAACCTAAGTCGAGGGGACACTGAAAAATAGTTTGTGTGTGATTATGTGCCCCAGTAAGTGAATACAACTGTTGCTGACAACTGGTCCTCTACGCAACAAAATGATAACGTTCATCTTGGCCAGTTTTCCTTCCCTACTTTTTTTTTCTTCGTTTTTCGAGATAAGAAACTTCAGGGTCTTTCCCTCGTTCACCATTTAAGAATGATGACGTAACTTATATTTTGTTTTCATCACCACCTGACGATATTATCCATCTTAGGAGAGAAGATCGTATATAAGCTGCATAGACGACTTCGTAGCACCTGTTTCCATGCCATTTGATCTGCATGTTGCTCAATAACGTTCTATTGTATGCTTTCATATACCCTTACCATAGTCATAGTTTACATTAACACATACAAGAGGATACTGAGGCGTAATGTGCAGAATCAGTTGCTAAGGACAACGTACTACGATATTTTCAAAGCACTTAAAATATTACTGTACATTTGTAGTTTTAGTCTTCACAAGACAATATTTATCACATTAATTGCAATAATATATATATATATATATATATATATATATATATGAAGGTGAACAACAAGAATCGCTGGAATTGCAATAAGGAAAAAAAAAAAAAAAAAAAAACATGTAAGCACCCTACGCAGCCGCTCTTGTATCCATGGCGTCTCACGAGTAAGGGTGGGGAGGGAGGGGGGAGACGTCATAGTAATGGAAAGCCAATGCATTTATTACATGTTCATTCATCTTCCAGACAGCCAAATTGATCTGTGTCAGTTTGCGCTATGAAGTTATACTCATCCCTAACGAGAGGCCTGACAGTACTCAACCCAGAACTAGACGATCCTCCCCTTCCTTGCTATTAGTGAACGAAATCTGTTGGGGAAAAAAAAAAAAAAAAAAAAAAAGCTGATGAAATAAAAAATCACAAGACTACCCATTATCTGTGAGCCAGGTCGACAGTAATAATACTGTTAAATGAAAACTTGATTATTATGTATCCATCGTGGATGACTCCCAATGCTAGTTGAGTGACATGTGAACTCAAGTTATGACTCTAAACGACTTTTATTAATAACTTCTACAATCAGTACTTTCTGATATTTGAGTTTTCTACACAAACACACACAGATACAATTCGTACAAAGATTAACCATCGACTTCGTCTACCTGTGATTCTAAACAACTTTTATTACTTTTCCTTCTACAATGAATACTTTTCGAAATTTGAGTTTCCGACACACACACACACACACACACACACACACACACACACACACACACACACACACACACACACATTTTGTACAAAAATAATGTCCATCGACTTCGTCTACCTGTCTCAATATTCTGAAACTAATACTCTAAGTGTTAAGAATGATCTCACAACTCTTTGAGTGCTGGCCTGCCCCCCTCCCTCTCTCTCTCTCTCTCTCTCTCTCTCTCTCTCTCTCTCTCTCTCTCTCTCTCTCCTGAACAAAATCGCCTGATGTTAACCTAAACAAAATTCCTAGGTATGCCAGTACCAGTCAGTGGGGTACACGAGACAATTTTTGAAGCCCTTTGATGTCTAGGTTTTATCTCAGTTGAATAAAATCTTCTTGAAAATGCTGATTATTATGCTTAAGTGTACCAATGTCAGGAAACGGGTTAAACAGTTGATTCACCCTTTTCTGTACCAGGGCTGAATGAAATCGTCTGGCTGATAAAAAGATGCCATGGTTCCAAGGGAGTAAATGACAGTGTCTGGAGTGGTAGTGTATGGTGTGATGGTGCAAGATGTATTTTTTTTGTTTTTATAGATAATGAATGGAGGAAGGAAAAACAAAGGAAAAAAAAAGTCCATGTGCCTAAAGGCATCCTCCATTCATAAAATATTTATAACAACTGGATTTGAATTGAAGTGGATTAAACGTTTGTGGAAAACAACTCCCAGGAAGTGAATTCCAGAGAGTAGTAGTTCTGGGGATAAATGAATTTTGATAAGCAGAGGTTCTGCATTGCGGGGGAGAGAGTGTGAATTCATGGGTGCTCCCAGCTGCCCAAGTATTTCGGGAGAAAATGTGTAGTGGAGGAACAATTGAAGCCAGTTCATCTGAACACTTACGGTAAAAATATCTATAAAATAATGCTAAAGAAGCAACATCTCTACGTACTGATAATGGAGGAAGGTCTTGCGTGATGGCAGGATTATTGATTAATCTAATGGATTAAAGTGTGTCAGTGTGATGTGATGTGACATTTTGTGGTATTGCAATGTAAAATTTGGCAGTGAGACGTATGTTTGTGTGTGGGAGCATGAGATCTGTATGAAGGTGTGGCAGCACAAAGTATGAAACAATTTTTAAAAACACAACGACTCTAGTAACCCATTACATGTAGGTCTCACATATGCATGATTACAACAGATCTTAGTTTATTAATACCCAAACGAATGCTCCAGTAATACAACTGAGATGGTCTATAATTATAAAGCTGAGTACCCATATAAATACCCTTCAGCCGAGGACGTCTCTTTTTTTATTCAGATAATACTAATGTCAGCATAAACTTTCGAACCTTAGGAATTACAGTAGATAAAACTTCTCGTAGCTCTTACTCTACGAACGTGCTCTCCTAAGTTGAATATATTGTTGAGAAACAGGATTTGCTAGTTAGGCAGTGCTGGAGTATTCCCGACGGTTCTCGAATTTTTCCGCTACGTGTCAGAGTTGCCAGTTAGCCTGCTATTTGTGGGCAGAGGTGTTTTATAAGTTATACATTAAACTTCATGCTCTTTTTCTCTATAATGTTTTTATTTATGTGATTGTTTATGAAGTTATGTAATTTAAGTGTGTATGGTAAAGAATACAGAATGCTTTGTAATGTAAGAAAGCTCTGGTATGTTTTGGATGTCTCCAAGTTGGCAACTGTTGCTTCTCCTAGAAACTAGTAGATTATTCTAGTACACAGGGAGCTTCTATAAGGATGAGGAAGGGACTAGAGGAGTTTCAGTTCAGTCTGAGTTTAGATCAGTGTCAGTTCAGTGTTAAAGCAGTTTGTTAAGAAGAGAGAACCTGTATTTTTTACACAGGAAAAATCATCAGAGAAATTACCAATATGCCGGGAATCGAACCCTGGTTCGATTCCCGGCATATTGGTAATTTCTCTGATGATTTTTCCTGTGTAAAAAATACAGGTTCTCTCTTCATTCTGACTTGCCGTAAGTGTTTGGGATAGATTAAAAGCATCTACTTGCCCGAGTGCCAGGGGGTTAACTCATCCTCTTCAGGCCCACAGTGGGGGGCGGAGGGACGTTGGTTACTAGATTGTGACAACGTGAGTTAACTTTTACCTGGTCGTGGTGTAGTGGTATGCTGCCTGGCTCTCACCTGAGAGTCCCTGGTTCGATTCCCGGCATATTGGTAATTTCTCTGACAGTTTGTTAAGATTGTATAACTCCAGTACTTGTGAAAACAGTGAAGTGTAGCTGTCAAACGTTAAAGTAATTATTTGGCACATAAAGACTGCGAACTTCAGAAGCCAGTGTTTATTTACAACGCCTGAGCTGATCTTGTGTGCTGCACACCGAAAGGCTGACCAAAGGAAGAACAACTAACTGGGCAACCTCCTTCCTATACCGTACTACTGCTGTTGAAGCCTGTGGCAGTGTGGGATGAGGACCTACAATAACAATATTCTTCCGAATGTAGCAAGACTAAATTACTCAGTAGGGATATAAAACCTTTAATATCGCTACCGTGTCTACTAAGGTTGCCTAAAATTTAATGGTTGTGCCTTTACTAGTATTCCTATATAGTCCCCCCCTCCAACTTCTTTCTTTTGATTTATGGCTATCGGCCTTAATGTGGCCATTAAGCCAAATAATTACATAGGGTATACACACATACTGCATATACATACACATACATATATATACACAGACATATACTGCACATATACTGTACACACACATACAAATGCACCCACGCATACACAGTCCAAAATATGAGGCACGAGATGGAGCAGAAACAGTAGGTCAAGAGATGGAGCAGGCCGAGGCTAGATGGAAGCAGTGGCAGAAAGACAGGTTACTATACAGTTGAGGAACGGGATCCAGATTCCGAGTCCGAGTCAGGACCAGCGGAAAGGTGGGACTTCACGACCCCGAGGGTGTAGGAGATGATACGACACTCCTCGGGGTCAGTAACAGCCTGGAGGGACCCCCGGAGCAGCTCATTGAAGGAGAGCAAGGCTTGCCGGAAGTCCCCCTTGGTAAATTCCCGTTCGTCAGGCTCCTCCGGCGCTAGGTCCTGGTAATGGACCAGCTGGTCCTCGAAGATCTCAAGGCCCAGCCGTGGAAGGGAGGCAAAGCCATGCCAAGAGATGTGCCGGGACGACCGGGAAGGCTTGGGGTTCGCTGGTGCCTGGTCCTCTGGTGGTGGTGGAGGCTTGAGGCTCACTGGTGTCTGGTCCTCTGGTGGTGGTGGTGGTGGTGATGGTAGTGGTGTTGGTGGAGGTGGAGGCACAGCAGGATTCGCTCCAGAAGAAACAGGAGCTGCAGCCTCAGATGGCGAGGAGTGTGCGACATCCCCCACCTCCATGGGCACCTCTGAGAGGGACTGAGAGGCAGACCGGCGGGAGAGGGGATGGCCCGACAGCTGTATCCTCGTCGGATACAGCTGCAGCACCCTCGAGACCAAGGAGGTGGGGGTCGCAGACGGCTCAGAACGACGTCGAGGAGCCCTCCTCCCAGACCCCCTCTGCAACACGGGTGTGGAGGAAAAAGGTTCGGGGATAGAGATGGCAGGGAGCCCATTGGCCTGGAAGATGATGGGCAGGCGCTGGGCAAAAACTGCCAGATCTCCCCCGGAGAAAGCCCTGGCAACCTCCACACACATGGCTATGATGGTAGAGGCAGAGGAAGTAGGGAAGAAGGCAGGAGCAGCAGATGGAGGCTGACGACGACGTCTACGACGGGGGAGGGCGTGGAGAGAGCCCCGCACTGCCTGGCCTGCTGGGCCGGTGACAAAAGCAGCTGCAGGGCCCTTATCCTCCTCCTCCTCCTTCACCACAAACTCCACCACTTCGCCTGCAGCAACAGAAGGCACAGGGTGGGATGGGTTGGCGGCCACGATGGAAGACCGGTGGAGGAACACTTCACCCCCGTGTCACGGCGTATCAAGAAGCCAAAGCCCCTCCGGACATTGTACCACTTAACTTGACCTACGATCTTGGCTGCCATGGTGGGTGGTTGGTGTAACCGTCCGTCTCCTCCGTTTCGTGTGGTCATCGTCCCACTGCTACCGACCAACTCCCCCCCCTCCTCCAAAAAAGAAGCAAAGGACGCTATTATTAAGACTGAGAACGCAAAGGTGTTGATTAGGTGGGGCAGTTTTTTACCATAGTTTCTATAGCATGTGATGATGATAGAATATGGCTAAACTTTCTGCATGCATGTTGTCTACACTCTACTGTGGGGTGCAAGTTGACTTTATCTAACATTTACAGTGATTCTTAAATGACCGTTGATAAAATGGAAATTAGCGTATACTTTGGTGGACTTAATATTAAAAATACAACTGCAATATTTATTGTCTTGTGGAATATGATAGCTGAACTTAATTTCTGCATATTTTTATCCTTATCTCTCCCAGACTGCAAGTGCATTTCTTTCATATCACTGAGGATCGTGTCACTAACTTTCAGCTCGTCCAGTTCAAAACAGACAAAGCGTAACTGACTGTTCTTTCACACTTGCATTGTATGTGTGTGTGTGTGCGTGTGTGTGTGTGTGTGTGTGTGTCGTTTTATCACACACACACACACACACACACACACACACTTGCAAATATGAAAATAGTATTCACATACATAAATGAAGACATACTGAGAAAGATAATAAAATTATTCATCAGGCCAACCCTGGAGCATCAGTAGTCTGGAATCCTCATCTCAAAAAACACATAAATAAGATTGAAAAAATTCAAAGGGCAGCTACAAGACAGGTACAACACCAAGCTTAAGGGATCTAAGCTACGAAGAAAGACTAGAACAACTGAATCTGCCAACATTACAGGAGAGAAGGAAAAAAGGAGACATGATTATACCATATAAATGCATATCAGGGAAGGAGAAAAGAGACACAAATGAATATATAACCTACGAGGACGCATCAGCAAGAGGACACTGCAAAAGAATGCACAAGAGGAGAGGCGATAAAGACGTAAGGAAGTTTAGTTTCCCAAATACGGCAATTGATCAGTGGAATGCACTGCCGAATGAAATTGCATGTGCCAAAACAACTCGTATATTTAAAGATATGTATGATAAAAATGATTTCAAGACACGGGGCAGAACGAACTTGACTCATTCGTGTAAAGAGACAATTAGGTAAGAACAGCAAGGTAGGCAAGAACACACACACACACACACACACACACACACACACATATATATGTATATATATATATATATATATATATATATATATATATATATATATATATATATATATATATATATATATATATATATATATATATATATATATATATATATATATATATATATTTATGAACATTTGTGCGTATGTGTAAATGTGGGACTACGTGCATTATTGGTTTACGTACATGAGAGCTGTCAGGTGGCATGTCGCCTTACTTGTCTATTCACACACACACACACACACACACACACACACACACACATACTCCCAGCCTGTGCACCAACAAACTGCACACGACACTCAGTTTTGCAGTCTTTAAAGTGGAAAATGAAGAACATGGCCACTTCGCTAAATGCCTTCAGTCCGATGGAGTTTTTTTTTTTTTCTCTCTCTCTCTCTTGCTACTGCCAGCTGATTTAATTCATCTTAGGAGATATTCTTCGAAGTGGACGCGCGAGATAAAGCTTTCAATACCTCTTTCAGTTTTGAAAGCCTCACCTTCATTGATTAAAATCTTCTGATGGTTTGATGGTTACTGAGTAGCTGGAATACCTAAACATAATTGTGTGCGTATTGCCATGATGATAATGGGCATACAAAAACACGTTTCCCCATATTTGTGCATTTCTTAGATCTCAGCTTTGATCCCATGAAGCCCTTTAAACGGCCTACGGGGAAAAAAACGAGGGAGGGGGGGGGGGATGTTTGCTCAAGGAACAACTGCGTCAAGCTGAAAGCGAATTAGCGTAGAAATACAAAATACAAAGGAAAGTAAATAGCAACAGACCTATTGGTTCTTTCGAAGTTGTTTGTTACTGAAGAGGATGTAACTTACGTAAGTATTCTATCTAATAAAGACAAGGATAGGAAAGCATGAAGGTTCCCCCCACCCACCAAACCCTTCAGGGAAAGCCAACAGGAAATAGTGATAAGAAACTCAATGCAGCATAGAAAATCTGTCATGGAAAATAAGAGGAAAAGGATAAAAGGAAATCATTTTGTACTATGTAACCTACAAGGGAAACAAATCTAGTCAGCTTAGGGAACTTGTTCTATGAATATTGGTACGCCCTTCATGTTTTGAATTGCGAGACATTTTAATTTACAAATTTATTTATTAAAAGGTGAACATGCATAGCTGGGGTTTCGAAGACAATTACATATCCAGGCGGTTATTCAGTGTTAGTATTGCATCACAGTTAACCACATAGGAGACAACTTGTTCCACATATTTACAGCTTTATTGAAAAAGTACTTAGCCTCGTGTGAATCGAAACGCTTGCCAACGATTTTATGTCCATTGCCTTTTAATGTACTTCGACAAATCTACTGCGATGTACTTTTCAACAGCAATATCATCATGTTCTTTGAAGATTTTGTATACTTGTATTAAGTCCCCGCACCCATAGCCTACGCTTGTTTCATGTAAACCTTTTCATCGCTTCTAATCGTTCCTCATTTTACTTATTTCTCAATCATGGTATCATTTTTGTTACCCTTTGCCCTGTTTTCAGAAGTTTTTGTATATCACCTTTATAATAACGTGACCAGACGTGGACACATTACTTCAAGAGCAGGCATGCTAAGGAATACTACAGGACGAGGACGATATTATCCGATTTATATTCGAATGTCCAACATACTGTATGTATCCAATCAATTTATTGTTCTTGTAAATGCTTCCATACGTCGTTGGCTTTATTTCAAATCACATGCTTTTAAAACTCCTAAGTCTTTCTCATGGTTAACACCATCAAGTTGAACGTTATTCATGATATAACTGGTCCTTATGTTTTGCTGGCAATGTTTAGCACCATACATTTGTTAATACTGGAGTCCATTTGCCACGTATTGGCCCAGTTGAACAGTCGATCAAGATCTATCTGAATTTTCTACCTCTGCAATGCTGTGTCAACAATGTTACCTATTTTAGTATCATCGGCAAATTTAGAAGTAACAAGCTCTCTTGGGGCCTTCGTGCCCCGCGCACTTGCTCTTGCGGAGGGCTCTGGCCCTTATGCGCTGTTCTAGTGTAACGTTGTCACTACCAGCCGTCAAGGCGACATAAAAGGTCCCATGATGGTCTGTTTATGTGCTGTTCTAGTCTAACGTTGTCATTTGGATTTTTTGCAGCTAACCAATTGATCATGTTATATGCAGCTTCAGGAATGGAATCCAAGTTGTCCGAACGCAAGTCCGATATACACACACAGACACACGGCTACTGTTATTCCTACCAATGGGTAAAAAATTCTACGAAGATCCTATGCCGGGCTCCGAGGGTAGCGTTTTTTGGTCAAAATGTGATTGCTCATTAAATATAGTTAATGTTTTCCAATCGTGATGGGACCAAGTTTTTTCACATCAGCGAATTTTTTGCGATTTTTGTGCCAATTTTGGTGCGATTTGAATGTGTAGTTTCGGCTGCCCAAAATGCACACATACACAGACACACGGCTACTGCTAGTATATTAGACTGTCTACTAAAGGTCCAACCTCACTGCCTTCTGTGCTCATGGGAAGTGTGTCGTAGAAAGTGGGTAGACACTGTCTTGGCAAATCAGAGACCGGGACATTAAACAAACTGAAATCCATAAAGATCTACAGGTACAGTGTTAGAAGCCTTGCAAAAGATTACAAACTTGATACCTTAATGACTGAATTACAAAACATTAGTTCGAATATTGTACCGTAGGTCGACTGATGGGATACCCTTCTCTATATCCTTCCACTTTCTCTATATTAATTTCAAAGCCAAAGGTGGCTGTTGCGTAAATGTATGCCACAACATATCTTGCTTTCATGTTCCAAAACTTGAATCATCTAAATTTTCTACTCTCTGTCTTCAGCTTTCCTGTCATTCTCTGACTAAATATAACTGTACTGTTTAGGCCTACATATCCCCTAAGTCTGCTGACTATGAAAAATTCTTCTAATATCTTACTTGTAAGACAGAACACATTCTATCAATTTTTCCTTTCTCTGAAATCTCCATTCTTGGAGATTTCAATGTTCACCACCACTTCTGGCCCTCCTCCCCTTTCACTGATCCACTTGGTGAACAAACCTACATCTTTTCTCTCCTTAACCCCTACACCGCGGGCTTGTTTACCAATGACTTGCGTGTGCCGCGGGGTTATTTGGTCTCCGACAGACTCTCAAAAAATATTTGCCAAAACTCAGTTATTAGTCCTAGAATAATAAAATTACATATGCTTATGTCACATACCTTCAGCTTTCTCCTGGAATGATTGTTGAGCCTTCGTCGGTTACCGTAGGACTTGTGGAGACCTCTGAAGTAGGGTAACGAAGTCTCCACTTTACACTTCCCGACAACCCGTAATATGATTACCACAGCCGGAATACAAACACTATAAACACTATTCTACAATTTTCAAGTAGTTTGGGATCCATACTCAAAAAAAAAAAACACTGTGAAAGCAATGGAAATTACGAGCGCGTCTGATCGTCGCACTGTCACTAGTTCACTCTTGGTACTCTGTCATTTATTATTCATAAAACCCCTCACACTTTATATTTCTATTACTATATAACACTTATATATATCTACAGTCTTTATCCATAAGTTTCCTTCAGTAGTATTAGTTTATTGTCACTGTAGAGATTCAATTTCTTTCAGTAAAATACGTAGCATTCACTTTCTCGTCCTGTATACTGGCATTGAGAGTGAATGTCACTTTCATCTTCACTCTCATAACTCATAGCATTCAGACATGCTAGAGTGAAACTTTCACTTTCATTACTCCTAGGGTATATACTCGTATTCTTATAATACTACTCATTTACATTTCTATTTACGT
Organism: Coenobita brevimanus; assembly: GCF_032717465.1. Classification (NCBI taxonomy): domain Eukaryota; kingdom Metazoa; phylum Arthropoda; class Malacostraca; order Decapoda; family Coenobitidae; genus Coenobita; species Coenobita brevimanus. The sequence continues at coordinate 11,647,277 of NC_137011.1, forward strand.
TCTCTATTTTATTTACGTTATTTACATTTCTATTTTATTTACACTGTGTTGTGCACTGTCACTTGAAATAACTTATAAAACTATTTTCCATTGTTCACGTATATTTACATTCATTACTTTCACTTTCACTTGCTGTTTACACATTATTTACACATTATTTACAATTCCACTTGCACTGTTTTACTCAATAGAAAGATCATAGTCACTATTTTATCAATTGTCAGCCCTTTACCTCTTTCCACACGAGGTTTAGTAGGGGGTAAAGGTCACAGGGCCATTTGCATGGGGGTGAAAAAAGGCCTTGAAGTCAGCAAGAAGAAACATAAGTACCCTCGCTTCGGAAGATGAGAGTAAACTGATAACGGAGGGCCAGCGTGGAGGCCTGCTTAGGGGTTATTCAGAGTTACCAATATTACTTCTTGAAACAGCTAAGTCTAGCACTGATATGATTGGCAGGAAATCTAGATGATACATTATAAATTTGGTAGTTCCAGGTGAATGTAAATATCACTTAGGCTTCTCCCTTCCCTCCTTACATGTATATTTATTACGAAAATAGATTAGAGGCCTACTTAGGAGATATATATTCAGAGCTACCAATGTTAGATCTTGAAACAGCTTTGTCTAGCACTGATATGATTGGCAGGAAATCTAGACAATACATTATAAATTAGGTAGTTCCAGGTGAATGTAAATATCACTTAGGCTTCTCGCTTCCCTCCTTACATGTATATTTATTACGAAAATAGATTATACGGCATATTTCAAGGGGAAAAAAACAGCGAAAATTACCGAACGAGTGCACGTGAAGTGTTGTCAGGTGATAATTAGCCAAATCCAGGTGTATGGCACTCTCACTTACCTTATTTCTTTCTTGTATATATTATTTGGTATAAGAATAGGACATAGGGCTTATTTCAATGGATGAAATCAGTGAAAAATTCCAGGGAAGATTTACTTAGCGTAGCACGGCCGGGCAGGCGAGAGGATAGGGTAATGGAGGGGGGGTAGGGAGGGGAGTCAAGAACGGGGAGAAATGGCTAAATTGTCAACAATGGATGGGAGTACAGATGAGATTAGGAGTGCTGACTAGTGTTGGACATTGGCAGTACTGATAGATGATACAAGCCCCCACTTGGAAGCCCGGGTGAATTCAAAATAACACAGAATCACAAAAGCGACGCCCCGCGGTATGATCCCTTGCTCCCAAGCGTCACGAAAGTGACGCCCCGCGGTTAAGGGGTTAATGACCAAGATCAGCTTGTATTGCACCCTACTTGTATTCCTGACTGCCTTGGAGAGTTTCAACATGCATTACCTCTTCCTTACAACTAGTTCCTCTGTTTATGCTGTTAAAATTTCGTCTCTTTTGGGCTCCTCTGGTGGCAACCTCATCACCTTAACCTGTCCTATCACTCAAGTAAGACCTGTGGACCCTCCCAAGAAGCGATAGTTGTGGCACTTTCCAGCTGCGGATTGGGAGGTCCTCAGGCAGCGCTTCTTTGAATTTGGAATGATTATTGTTTCCATGACCGAGAGCCATCTGACTGTGCCTTGCGCATTACGGAGGTTATTCTCTCGGGCATGAAAGCATACATTCATTTCATTTGGGGGAGGCGGTGGCTGAATCGGTAGAGAGGCGGCCTGCGGTCCTAATGGACCCAGGATCGAATCCCGGCTGGGGCAGGGAACAGTTTAAGGATTTGAATTTCCTAAAAGCAGACTTTCCTGATCTACCAGATGACCCGCCGACATGTCGTAAAAATACCCCCGCTAATACCAATACACCAATCCTGTATGAGACAGCCCTAGCATGTATTCAATATGGATGGTGGGTGTTAGCGCCGAAGTGGTGACATGTGGAGGTGTAGGAGAACTACTGGGCCTTGGGATAGGTCACTCCCCCCGAGAAATAGGCCCTGAAGCCTTTGCCCACAGTCGGACACGTTAAAAAAAAAAAAAAAAAATGCATGTTATAATGCGGTCCACAAGAAACCAAAAGGTACCAGAGCCAACTCCATGCCTGAATCTAATCTCGTTTATGTTTCTTTCCGAAACTGTGCTAAGTCTGTTCTTTGCTCTGCTAAATATATTTTCATTTGTACTAAATGGTCTAAGCTTTCCAAGTTTAATTTCCACTCCTTCTGACATCTTGCCAAAAACCTTTCCAACAACTTTACCTCATCATCCTTCCCTCCTCTTTTTCACTCTGATGGCTTTGTAGCTATTTCTTCTACTGATATAGCAGAGCTCTTCACTCAGACTTTCTCCTCCAGTTACACCTTAGACGATTCCAGTGCTGTTCCTCCTTCCCCCATCTGACTTCCTCAGGGCTGACATTGAAATTTCTTCAACTGATTTACTTTCTGACATCACTGGCTTCAATACTAACAAAGCTTATCGGCCTGATTGGGTCCCTCCTGTTGTCCTTAAGAACTGTACTTCTGTGTTTACACCCTGCCAATGTACACTTTTTGGCCATTGTTTGCTAACTTGTACCTTTCCTTCGTGCTGGATGTTTGGTCTCATTCAGCCTGTCCCAAAGAAGGGTGACCATTCCCAGCCCTCTAACTGTCGCCCAATTGCTTTAACATTCTGTTTTAAAAATTTTTGAATCAATTCTTAAAAATAAAATTATCTTTCCTATCACAAACATCTTTCTGATTATCAGTATGGTTTCTGCCAGGGATGCTCCACTGCAATCTTCTCACCTACCTTTCAGACTCCTGGTCATCCTCCTTTCGGGACTTTTGCCGAAAGCTTTGTTGTTGCACCTGACATCTTAAAGGCTTTCGACTGAGTCTGGCATAAATCTTTGATCTCCAAACTACCCTCTCACGGTTCTATTCTTCTATCTATGCATTTATCTCCAGTTTCCTTTCTGGTCGTTCTATAGCTGCTTTTGTAGACGGCCACCGTTCTTCTCTGAGAGCTATCAATAATGGTGTTCCTCAGGACTTTGTCCTATCACCAACGCTCTTTCTTTTACTCATCAATGACCGTCTAAGCTGTACATCTAAACCTATCCACTCATACCCTGATGACTCCACCCTTCACCTCTCCATTTGCTCGCCACAGTGTCCATTTCGGCAGTTACTTCGACAAACAAGGGATGATACTATGGCACACCTAATGTTTCACTTGACTCATATCTCTGATTAGGGTAAAAGTAATATTGTTATTTTTAAATGCATCAAACTCTCAGTTCTTACATCTATCAACCCAACATAATCTTCCACCAGAGTACCCTCTAATTCTTAACAATATCTAACTCAATTCTGGATCACTGTTAACATACTTGGGGTTTCATTCTCTCGCGATTTATCTTGGAAAGATCATTATATCTTTCTTCTATCGCTGCTTCAATGGTCTCTGCTGTACTTAACTGTCTCCTTGTATCCCTCCACCACTACGGCTGGCATGTAGCACCCGCCAAGCAATAAATCCTCATCCTTTTTCTGTCCAACTCTTTAATGCAAGAGTTAACCGTCACTCCAAGTCCTTCATGTACACAACAGGTCAAGGCTGGATATGTCTCCCTCTGTCTGTATATCCTACTATCATTTATCACCAGTCTTTCAAACGCAGTGTGTTCAGGCATCTTGAAGTGAATGGATTTTGAATTTGGCTCTCTTTTATCTTCTTTTTGCTTTTTCTTTGAGGGAACAAATGGCAGGCTTCTGACGTTTGATTCCTTCTTCCTTCTATTAAAAAAAAAAAAAAAAAAAGGTCTGAGTGAGATCCAAAGAAAAGTAGAAAAATTAATTCTCCAAGACAGCAACCACATATTTTACTACAGAGAAAGGCAAGATGAAAGAGTTAGCGGTGTAGGATTTCTTATTAACAGAAATCTAGCGGAGAACTTTGTTAAATTCAGCGTTCTATTTGAAAGTGTAGCATGGATTGTGATTGGACTAGACAAATAATACGCCCTGAAAGTACTATGAAAATATGCATCGGCTTCTCAAAGTTCATTGAAGAAATAGAAACAGTCCATGAAGACGTCTCCCAGCTTATGGAAGAAGAAAATGCCATATATACTATACTCTTGGGAAACTTCAATGCAAAAGTTGGAAGTCGTAAAATGGAGAGGCATGTATGAGAAAATTCGGAGTGGGAGAAAGCAATGACAGAGGTGAAATAGTGCTAAATTTTGTTGAAATGTATAACAAGAATAATGGGCACATTCTTTCATAAAGAACGGAGAGAAAATGGACTGAAAAAGTCCAAATGAAGAAATAAAGAATGAATCTGACTTCATTAGAGTAGATAAGAATAACACGATCATAAATGTCATAATTATCTCTTTGAAAGTTGGTTTGAAACAGGGATGTGTCATGTCTCCATGGTTGTTCAATCTGTACATGGATGGGGTAATAAAAGAGGTACAAGGTAGGGTAGTGGATGTTGGAGTGGCCCTGGTGAGAGAGGATAGTGTTTGGAAACTCCCTGTACTGTTGTTTGCAGATGATACTGTGTTGTTGAGTGAAGACGAAGGGGAGCTGCAAGGCTTGGTGGATGAGTTTGAGAGAGTGTGTAAGAAACGGAATCTAAAAGTGAATGTAGGGAAGAGTAAAGTGATGGTCTTTGAGAGAGGTGAAGTCAGTGAATGTATAGCGAGGTTGGATGGTGAGGAATTGGAAAATGTGAGTACGTTTAAGTACTTGGGTAGTGTGATGAGTAAGGATGGAGGTTTAGAGGGTGAAGTGCTTGAAAGGGTACAGCAGGGAAGAAAGGTTGCTGTTTCTTTGAAAGCAGTGATAAGAAACAGGGAAGTGAGCATGGAAGTGAAAAAGTTACTACATGACAGTATTGTGATACCAACTCTAACGTACGGAAGTGAAGCTTAGACGTTGTTGGAAGGACACAAGTCAAGAGTGAGAGCAGTGGAAATGAGTTATTTAAGAGGAGCCTGTGGAGTCACATGGAGAGACAGGCTGAAGAATGCGGATATAAAGGAGCGTTGTGGTGTTGATGTGGATGTGATAGGAAGCGTTATGAGGAACACACTGAGGTGGTTTGGCCATGTGGAGAGGATGGAGGGTGAAAGACTGACGAAGAGAGTGTATGTGAGTGAGGTGGAGGGGGGAAGAGGGAGGGGGAGGCCGAGGATGAGATGGAGGGATGGGGTGGAGAGGTATATGAGAGAAGGAGGTGTGAGTTGGGAGCAGGGCAGTGAAATGGCGGGGGACAGGGCGACTTGGAGGCGATTTGTTTGTGGCCACCCCAAACGGGATTGAGGCGTCTGGCAATAGATAGATAGATAGATAGATCTACAAAGCGAATGAAAGAAGCTGATTAAAAATAAAAAGATCTACCCAATAAAAGTAAGTGAAAACGAAGCAACCTTTCAGTTAGAAATAATGGACAGATATCAGGCTCCAAGTTACGATGGGTGCAACACTGATGAGTGGAATGATAGACTAACAAAACTGCTAGAAGAATCAGCGATGGTAGTAAGGAAAGCTAATACAACTAAAGACAGTATGTATTCAAAAATGACCCTCGAGCTCATGAAAAGAAGAAAGGAGATAAAAATAAAAAAAGAAATTGAACGAGCGGAATTAAATAAGCTTATCAACATGAGACAGGGAGAAGAAAAAAGAAAGAGAAACATGAATTATTTCAAGGAAACCATCATAAAATGAAAAAGTCTGAAACAGGCCAGAAGGAAAATGACATTAGAAGAGCAACAAATTATATCACTGAAAGACGAAAACGGTAAGTCACTAAATGCAGTGGTATGATGGCGAGGAGAGTTGAAGAACAAAGAACTGATGCATCAGAGACAATAGAACCAATAGCTAACTTTTCAGTTGACACAAGTGAAATATCTGAGGTAGCACCAGACGAAGTAAACATTTCTTTTAATGGTATGAAAACACGGAAGGCCCCAGGGGAAGATGGAGTAATAGCAGATTTACTGCCAGATGCAGGAGTAAATGTACAAAACATGCTCACCCACTTATTTACTTAGTGTATAAAGAAGAAATTTCCAAAACATGGTGTAGTTATTCTGCATTACTAAAAAGGCGGCTCAAAAGATATTAGTAACTATTGACCCATTAGCTTATTACCAGTTATTTACAAACTATTCACTAAACTCATTACGAACAGAATAACAACAAATTTGGAAGAAGTCCAACCTCATGAACAGGCAGGCCTCCGAAGCTGGTATTCAACTACTGATCAAATACACACAATGAATTAGCTAACTGAGAAAACTACAGAATATAACAAACCACTGTGCTTAAGTTTGGTTGATTACGAAAAAGCTTTCGACTCAGTGGAGCACACAGTAATTTTAAAATTATTTCGGGAACAAAGAGTAAATGAGAACACGGTAAAACTGATCGAAAACACAATGTAAAGGGAACTCGTACAGTTATATTACATAATGACTCGGAAATAATTAAAACTGAGAAGGGGATGCATCAAGGTGATACAGTTTTGACAAAACTATGTACAGCATGCGTAGAAGGTATTTTCAGAAAGCTAGACTGGGAGAACATAGGAGTAAACATAGACAGAGAAAACGTAAACCATTTAATAGTTGCAGATGACATTGTCTTATTCTCAGAAAGAGTAGATTTTGCAAGAAATGTTAAATTGTCTGGACAGAGAAAATCTTCAGGTACAGCTTAAGATGAGCAAGAGTAAAACTAATGTTTAATCCAAAAACGCAAAAAAAATCATCAGAATAAGCAAAGAAATTGTTGAAGTAGTCAAGGAGCAAAATTACTTGGGACAGATACTAAAACTAAAGAAAGACCATGATAGTTGAATCAAATAACACATTTCAATTGGATGGAAAATTTCAATAAACATAGAGCCATCATGAAAAGAAGTTTGCCCTTATCTATGAAACGAAAAGTATTTAACGAATGTATAATCTCAGATATAACCTACGGTTGTCAGACCTGGAAACTGACAATATATATATATATATATATATATATATATATATATATATATATATATATATATATATATATATATATATATATATATATATATATATATATATATATATATATATATATATGCCTATCAAAAATGGAAAGCTAAGGCAATGGGTAGCATGTGGAAAAAATTTGGCGCTTTTGTCCGGAACGTCCACATCCATCTCAAATCTTGCGCTGAGCTGCCTGACAGGCAGCAGTGGGATCCTGCCCCTGGTTATGAATTATATATATATATATATATATATATATATATATATATATATATATATATATATATATATATATATATATATATATATATATAATTCATAACCAGGGGCAGGATCCCACTGCTGCCTGTCGGGCAGCTTAGCGCAAGATTTGAGATGGATGTGGACGTTCCGGACAAAAGCGCCAAATTTTTTCCACATGCTACCCATTGCCTTAGCTTTCCATTTTTGATAGGCACCACTTTCTCCTGATACATTATGGCAGCCATCTTGGATTTTTATGATCGCCATCATATAAAAACCTATATCTACCAATATCTCAGCTGCTAAGCCACTTAGGATCCTGATCTTGGTGTCCAAACACACATTTTCAGGGTCAAGGGATACAACCATACCATTTAGGATAAAGTTGAATGGTTATTTGGTCAGAAATTAACAAAAAATAATTGCGGTAAAACATATTCCTAATATGTACTTAGTCATACAGCAGGGTTCACAGGTATTCAATGGCATTTCATTCTATTTTCAGGTTGAACTAGCAAGATGGATTGGAGCCTGTGGTTGATCTGTCAAGAAAAGACTACAGAGCCTCTGAAATGCCCACTCATTGTACGAGGGAGCGGGGACAAGTCAGGAGCATACAGCCACTTCCTGAATAACGTTAATACTTTCAGGGGCCTAGTGCATTGCCAATGGTAATGAATTTTGGAGAAGAGATGACTACAGATGAACTGGTCCAAAACCGGGGTGCATGGCACAAATCCTGTAATGTAAAGTTCAGTAAAGACAAACTGGAAAGAGCTACCAAAAAGCGAGACAGGGAGGAGACTACTTGGAGCAACACCTAGGGAGAGAAACGACCACGGCGTCAGTCGATGGACAAAATGGCCTGTATATTTTGTCGTGGACAGGATGGATACCTCCATGAGTTTAGAACACTTGGAGCTCATGAGAACATAAGACAGATGGCTACACAGCTGCAGGAAACAAAATTAATGGCTAGAATGGAAGATGGCGATCTCATAGCACTTGAAGCTAAATATCATCTGGAGTGCTTAACAGCACTACAGAATCGCCATCGATCACTGATGTGGCAACAAGGGCAGGAATCGGGAGTCCCTTCTGAGGAAAAGAGGATGAAAGCAAGAGCACTTGTGGAGCTCTTTACCCATGTAGAAAACTGTGTGGAAGATGGGACCTTCTGCTTCAAATTTTCGGACTTGTATCAGCTGTATGAAAAGCGGTTGCGGAACCTTGGTGTTGAAAAGGAGACCAACCGAACCCACTTCAAGGAGAAAGTGCTAGCATACTTCCCACAAGCACAAGAGCAAAGTGATGGCAAAAATAAGATTCTGGTTTTTGAAAAAGGTATGCAGGACATGCTGAAACAGGCCATGGCATGCGATTATGAAGGTGATGCACTACTGCTGGCTAAGGCAACCAAGCTAGTGCGCAAGGAGATTGTCAGCAACAAAGGTTTCCACATCGATGGCAAATTTCCTTCTGGTTGCCAGGAAGAGTCAGTGCCATTTATTCTCAAGACCCTTGTGTCTATGCTATTGAATGGTGCTGACTTTAAAGACCAAGATTCCACAGATTCCCAGGCAAACCTCACAGTCTCTCAGACCATTCCCTTCCACTTCAAGAAATGTGCATCTTCTTCTTCTTTTGCAAAATCTCGGCATTCCTTGGATAGGGAACCACTGTACATCGGAATGAAGATTCACACAGACACCAGGTCTAAAAAGCTCATCACACAATTACATGACTTGGGTCTCAGTGTAAGTTATGACAGAGTTCTTCAGCTTGAGAACCAGCTTGGGACTGCTGTCTGCGGGGACTTTAAGGACAAAGGAGCTGTCGTTCCTGCTCAGCTGTGACATGGACTTTTTACTGTTGGTGCGCTTGACAACTTGGACCATAATCCTTCAAGTACAACTGCTAAGGGTTCATTTCATGGCACGGGCATCAGCCTGTTTCAGTTTCCAACTTCATCTAACTTGGGGGAGAGGCAGAATGATATCAAACTGCCTTTGGCTGATACCAAGAAGAATCACCAGTTGCCAGACAGCTTCACCACTGTACCAGCTGTGGCTCTGAAGACAGCAAACGTGTCAGTCCCAGAACTGTTCAACAGCACCAAAAGAGGGACAACTGGTAGGTGCACAATTGAAGGAGAAGAGCTGGCTGGAGCATGCTTGTCGACTACTGGAGAAAGATGTAGTTGAAAAGGGTGACACTGTTGCCTGGTCAGCATACCATGCCTTCATGCAAGATGCATCAGCAGATGTTCACACCACCCTTACACAACTCTTGCCCCTTTTCTACGAGAAAGCAGCTACAGCAACTATGATCAAGCATGGAATGAATGTGCTGCATTGGGCAACAAAATTCCTCAATCCTGGACAGATACCAGTTATCGCCTTTGATGCACCACTCTATGCACTTGCCAGATTCACACAGTGGAACTGGCCTGACACGCATGGAGAAGAAAAGATCATAGCAATGTTGGGTGGACTCCACATAGAGATAACGATGTGGAAAACATATGACGACTACTTGAAGGGATCTAGATGGACCAATGCACTGACACAAGCAGCCATTGCGTCATCAGGAACTGCCGACTCTTTTCTGAAGGCCACACTCCTCACCAGAACAAGGCATGCACACCAGGTGACTGCGTTTGCTCTTGCAAAACTCCAGGAGGACGCTTTTTCATGCACACCGAAGGAGCACACAGTGATGAAGCCAAGGAGGCATGGAGGCAGGAAATGATACAGAAGAGTCCATCATTTCAGTACTGGGACACTGTTCTCAACATGGAACTCTTGGGCCTCATCTTCATTAGATCACACCGAGAAGGGAATTTTTCTCTGTATGTTGAAAGCTTGAAGGCTTTGGCTCCATGGTTTTTTTCTCTAGACCACCACAAATATGCCCGGTGGCTCCCAGTACACATCCGAGACATGGAGAGTCTACCAGCACCCATTCTCAAAGAGTTTGAGGAACACAGTCACTGGGTTATCCACAAAACCACCAACAGATTCTCGGCCATCCCAATCGATCAAGCCCATGAACAAAATAATGAAGTGGTTAAGGATTCTGGGGGTGCAGTCGGTTTGACTGAAAATCCTTTAGCCTTCAGCAAATGGATGGTCTCAGGGCCTGAACAAGGAAGGTTGCTGAAGGAGTTCGAACAGGAATACTTCCCAGAAAAAGATTCAGAGTGTGGTTATCATCATGAAGAGGGATTGTCCACACAGATAAGTTTTAAGGAGCAGGCTGTGAGTCTGATTCAGGTCATCAAAGAGCTGGGAAACCCTTTCCTTGACGACAGTGATGAGTTACTGGCTCTAGACACACGGAATATTCTGGATGAGTCTGTGGTGAACATGGTGCGAACAATTCATACTCTAGGAAAGGATCATTATGACAAGTACAGTACTGCAAAGAAGTGATAACTGATCGCACCTGCTCCATTCATGAGCCGATTAAGAAGAATGCCTTTCCTCTCTTCAGTTGTCCACAGCTAAGAGCCAAGACAAAACAAGCAGGAAAGATCTCTTTACTCAAAAATGATGTGGCTCTGTTTTCTCACCTGTACATCGTAATGCAGCATAGAATGAGTGACATGACTAAATTCTTCAGCCATGAGAACCACCCCTTTCCCCCTTTACTATCTGATGGTGGAAAATTGCGCTTCGGAAAGAAATCTGATCAGCTAAACATTCTGGCCAATGACGCCCAGAATGATCCTCCCGATTCCATTGATGTGAGGCTTCTTGATGGAGCTGCTGTGGTGCACTTGCTCCCCACTAACAACATTGTAACATTCGATGAGTTTGCTGATCAGGTCTTTGTTCCACACATCATAAAACAACTAGAAAACTCAAAAAGAGTTGATGTGGTATGGGACGAATACATCCCTAGCAGCATCAAAGAGTCCACTAGAGAAAAGCGAGGAAAGGGTATTCGGAGAAAAGTTGCAGGTAAAAACAAACTTGCAGGACACTGGGCCGACTTTTTTATCAAAATGTGACAGATGCCTTCACACACTTGGCACTCAATCCTTACACAGAAGTAGCAGTTGGTGCTCAACATTTCCAGCTGCTGGAACGCTTCACTGTCATTCTGTATGATAAGGCCAGTGACCTAGAACATGTGGATGAAGCCAGAAAGGAGCTGTTTTGCCAGAGGGGTAAGACAATGGAGGCACTCCCCCCAACCCAGGATGCAATGTTGCAGCATTGTAAGCGGGTTGCTTATCAGAATGGAATATGGTGCACCAGTGAGCATAGTGAACAACATGCACCGAGTCCAGAAGGCTGGGGCTGGAATCTCGGTGAGGACAGCCAGTCGTGGGTTCCTGTGTGGACCACGTTACCTGTGGCCTGTGAGGCCTGCAGTGAACTAGTCAAATGTGGCTGCAAGAGTCCAAAAGGATGTACTGCAAGGTGAGCATGCAGAAAGGCCAACTGGAAGTGCACTGAACTCTGCAGTTGTCATTGTCAGAAGTAACGCAAGCATAAAGCATTGGTCTGATGACAGTATCTTGTCATGTATTCAGGTTTTCGTGTTAATAACATCAAACTAGTCCTTTTCTAAATGGTATGGTTGTACCTTGACCCTGAAAATGTGTGTTTAGACACCAAGATCAGGATCCTAAGTGGCTTAGCAGCTGAGATATTGGTAGATATAGGTTTTTATATGATGGCGATCATGAAAATCCAAGATGGCTGCCATAACGTATCAGGAAGAAGTGTTGCTTATCAAAAATGGAAAGCTAAGGTAATGGGTAGCATGTGGAAAAAATTTGGCGCTTCTGTCCAGAACGTCCACATCCAGCTGCTAAGCTGCCCAACTATCTTAGATGGCACGGACCATGGGACCCCCTATAGATATATAGGGCTCCACCGAATATAACGAATAAGGCGGCACAAAGATTACATCTCACTAGAAACTATGTGGCAGGGAGGTGAGATTATTTACCACAATCCTCCCAACCAAACATGAGTTCTATTGCAAAAGTATTTGACAGGCGTTCCTGTTGGATCATCATCTACTAAAGGTCCAACTGCACTGCCTCCTGTGCTTACGGGCAGTGTGCCACCGAAAGTGAGTAGGCACTGTGTTGGAAAATTAGACTCTTGGATGTTAAACAAACTGAAATCGATGAAGATCTATGCATACAATGTATGAAGCCTCGCAGAAGATTAGAAACTTGATAACCTGATGACTGAATTAGAAAACATTAGTTGGGATATTGTAGGTTTGAGTGAGATCCACAGAAAAGAAGAAAAAGTAATTCAGCTCGAAGAGAGCAAACACCTATTTTACTACAGAGGAAAGGAAAATGAAAGAGTTAGTGGTACAGGATTTCTAATTAACAGAAATCTTGCTGACAACATTGTTAAATTCAGAAGTGTATCTGACAGAGCAGCATTTGTTGTCATTAGACTATGCAAAAAATATACCATGAAAGTCATCAAGTATATGCACCAACTTCTCAAAGCCCAGATGAAGAAATAGAAACATTCTATGATGACATCTCTCAGATTATGGAAGAAGAAAAGACAGCATATTCTATACTCATGGGAGACTTCAATGCAAGAGTAGGGAAGTCGAAAAATGGAGAAGCATGTATGGAAAAATTTGGAGTGGGAGAAAGGAATGAAAGAGGAGAATTGCTGGTAAATTTTGCTGAAATGTTTAACATGAGAATAATGAACACATTCTTCCACAAAAGAACAGGAAGAAAGTGGACCTGGAGAAGCCCAAATGGAGAAACAAAGAATGAAATCGACTTCATTATAGCAGATAAGAATAACACGATCACAAATGTCACAGTTATCTACAAAGTAAATATAGGTAGTGATCATAGAATGGTGGGTTGCACAGCCAGATTCAATTTCAGAAATGAAAGAAAGAAGATGATTAAAGATAAAAAGATATGCCCAATAATAGTAAACGAAAACAAAGCAGCCTTTCAGTTGGAAATAAGGAACAGATTTCAGGCTCAAAGTAATGCTGAGTGTGACATTGAGGAGCTGAATGAGAGACTAACAGAAGTGCCAAGGGAATCAGCAGAGGTAGTAGGAAAACCTAATACAACCAAAGCCAAGAAGTATTCAGAAAAGACACTCGAGCTTATGAAAAAACGAAAGGAAATGAAAGTAAAGACAAAGAAAGACGAAATAGAACGAACAGAATTAATTAAACTTATCAACAAAAGACAAAGGGAAGAAAGAAGAAAGAGAAATATAGATCAGATCAAAGAAACCATCAAAAATGGAAAAAGTCTGAAACAGGTCCGATGTAAAATGGCACTAGGAAAGCAACAAATGACATCACTGAAAGAAGAAAACGGTGAAATCATTAAATGCAGAGATAAGATGGTGAAGAGAGTTGAAGAAATTTACAAAGAACTGTATGCATCAAAGACAGTAGTACCAATAGCTAAAACTTTTCAGGTGACACAAGTGATATACCTGAGGTAACACCAGACTAAGCAAATATTGTCTTAAAAATGTGAAAAGAGGGAAGGCTCCGGGAGAAGATGGAATAGCAACAGATTTACTGTTGGATGCCGGAGTAGAAGTACAAAATATGCTTGCTCACTTATTTACCCACTGTATAAAACAACAGAAAATTCCCAAAACATGGTGTAATGCAATAGTTATTTTACTCTACTGTACAAAAAAGGTGACTCAAAAGATCTTAGTAACTATCGACCCATTAGCTTATTATCAGTCATTTACAAACTCTTCACTAAAGTCCTTACGAACAGAATAACAACAATTTGGGAGGAAAACCAACCTCGTGAACAGGCAGGATTCCGAAGTGAGTATTCGACCATTGATCATCTACATACAATGAACCAGCTAATTGAGAAAACTATAGAATATAAAAAACAACTGTGCTTAGGTTTTGTTGATTACGATAAGGCTTTCGACTCAGTGGAGCACGTAGCAATTATAAATTCATTGGGAGAACAAGGAGTGAATGAGAACATTGTAAACCTGCTCCAAAACATATATAAAAAGGGAACTGCTACAGTTAAATTACATAAGGACTCAGAAATAATTAAGGTTGAGAAAGGCGTGCTTCAGGGAGATACAATTTCACCAAAATTATTTACAGCATGCCTAGAAAGTATTTTCAGAAAGCTAGACTGGGAAAACAAAGGAGTGAACATTGATGGAGAAAAGCTAAACCATTTAAGATTTGCAGATGACATTGTCCTAATCTCAGAAACAGCAGAGGCTTTGCAAGAAATGTTAAATGACCTCAACAGAGAAAGTCTGAAAGTAGGATTGAAGATGAACCGAAGTAGAACTAAAGTAAAGTTTAATCCACAAACACCAAAGAGTGTCATCAGAATAAGCGATGAAATTCTTGAAGAAGTTGAGGAGTACAACCACCTGGGACAAATACTAAAATTAACGAAAGATCATGATAGCGAAATAAAAAGACGCATTACAATTGGATGGAAAGCTTTCGGTAAACATAGAGACCTTATGAAAAGTACCTTGCCAGTTTGTATGAAACGAAAAGTATATAACGAATGTATAATTCCAGCTATGACGTATGGTTGTGAGACCTGGAAACTGACAAAATCAATGGAAAATAAATTAATTCGTTCTCAGAGAGCAATGGAAAGGTCAATGTTAGGAATATCTTTAAGAGATAGGAAAAGATCAACTTGGGTGAGAGAGCAGACTAAAGGCGAAGATATTATAGAAGTTATAGAAGAACAGAAATGGAGGTGGGCAGGCCATATAGCAAGAATAAGGGATAACCGATGGAGCAAGAGGCTGACTGACTGGACACCAAGAGAATGTAAGCGTAGCAGAAAAATGCCAGACAGAAGATGGAGAGATGAGATAGAGAAATTTGCAGGGAAAACGTGGCAAAGATTGGCTCAGTCAAGGAATTCGTGGAAAAGGTTGGGGGAGGCCTTTGTTCAGCAGTGGACTAGTTATGGCTGATGATGATGATGATGATGATAATTCATAAACTGAGAATATATATATATATATATATATATATATATATATATATATATATATATATATATATATATATATATATATATATATAGTATGCTCTCACAATATGCATGATCACAGTGTCGCGAGGGGGATGTAAATTTAAGAATAAAAGCTGATGTTACTCGAAAGTAAAGACAAGGAATTGACTTGTGAAAATCAAGTAGCAAGTTCTACTTTATTCTGGCTTACTTCACCAATTCTCTAAAGACGAGAATTTTATAAACTTTCTCAACAGTACACAGCGAAGACTATCTACTCACGAATTCTGTATCATTAGTACTTTACCCTCTGAGAAAGTATTCTTACCCCCTGACAATCAATAACTAATGCTAATAATGGACAGGTCCTTGCTGGTGCTTAACTCTTAGCTGGCATAACGGACTTAAGAATTAATATGAAAGAACTGGCTTAAATACCAGTCGTGAATAATGTAAGGAGTTTGTGCAAACTAGGAACAGGAAACTAAAGTAAGCTTAATGTGGAGATTTCAAACACCATTATTACATTACATTAAGCTTAAAGAAAAAAACTGTAAATTTATTGATTACAATAAATAAATTTACGTTACATAATTCTCAAAAATGAATTCAAGAGGGGAATTCACTGTCACAGGGGGACTAGTGGATTCAAATATCAAAGGAAATACACCCAGGATTCGCTGTCGCATGGGGACTAGCAAATCGTGAATTCAAATATCAAGGGAGATACACTCACTCACTCAAAAAGTGAGTGACTTGAGGCTAAGAAAGCAAACGAAAGTACTGGTCGGTGGAGGAAATGGAGCTGACGCTACACAAGACTGGGCATCTCTGCTAGGGCAGGCTGCTGCTTGTTGATCAGCTCACTGCAACCACTCACCAACTCAACAGGGAAACACAGGGAATCGTTGAACTCTGGAGATGTAGGCACTATGGGGCCTCCTTTCTCAGCACTGGAACCCTACTCCCAAGGTTGCTCGACACCAACTAAAGCGTGTAAGCAGGCTGGGCACGGCCCAAAATCAACGGTTAGAAAAACGATATGTGGGAATGACAGTTACACCAAAAGGTTTCGCTCAGCGAAACACATTGTGTATGCAGAAAGACAGTCATTTATGAAAACAATGACAAGGTTTATGAAAACTCGTTACGATCTGAGTGCAAAAGCGAGGCATTTAACGGACTGAACGAAATTTATGCATTTCAATGAACTTACAGACATTCCCCTATATAATACCAATGCAAGGTCACTAATTCGTGAATTAACGCCCCATCAAAATGAAAGTTTTCATACAAAATTTAACAGTTGGTGATATTTACACCCTAACTCAGTCACACGAGATTCACACTGTGGTGTGTGTACTATCCTGCTACAGGAGAAAATCACTGTCGCCAATGAGTGTAAAAACCTCATTTTTATATTAACAGAAGCAAGCTTGAGGGAAAAACTCTGTGACGATGGTGAAAAATCCTGTACTTAGGTGAAACTGAGTGAAAAGTTCGCTACATTTACATTAACAACTAATTGGTATGTAGCTTGGTGTATGTAATACATGGTGTAGTTGTAACAGTTGTAGTGTAACTGTACCTATGTGTAAACTGATATGATACAAATTAATAGTAAATGGAGACAACGAGGCAGAAAAGAAGAGGCAGCAGCATAAGGCAGAGACGATCAGCTGATCTGCACAACAAAACTGCTACACCCGCCAACTGTACCTACGAAATCAATCAAGGTGGAGCATCAAAAGTGTCAATGTGACAAATAATTTTTATTAAATTACAATTTCTTTCTCTGCCTAGTGGTCAGTACATATGCTACAAAAGGTACACTGTTATTTTCTTACTGGATACATTATTAACCAGGAAACTTAGTCCCAGGATCTACTGGTTAAACCTAACTCTACACTTACAATTAATATCGGCAAGCTGAGAATCCCTACGCAGTCTCAGGCAGGTCACATTTTAACACCCAACGTGGTGTGAACACTCATGTGGATAATGTGCATCCTCTGGGAATCCTCAGAGAGGCCCACAGCTCGAGACACCACAAGGTAATTTAGACACAGCCTCGGATTGCCTCTGCGGGGGTCTTGAACTTACCCCTTAATCTATGGTACATGGAAATAATGTGTCCTGTGGGATCAATGGGTGAGACAACAGATCTGCACCCACATTACCATTGCCCTCTCAACTGACTCAGAGGTCGTGGGTGTGGATTCAAATGGCATAGGAAGGACGTGTCCCTGATTGGTGGTACATTGACACACATTGCAGGAATGCACAAACCTATCTATTTCTTGTCCTATTCCTGGCCAGAAAAAGTCAGCACGGATACGGCCTTGGGTTTTCCTTTTACCCATGTGACCTCTTGACACTGAATAATGACCCCATTCTATCACTACTTGGTGATACTTAGTGGGAATGACAAACTGCAGTCGAAGCTCGCCCTGGGGTGTTCGTGACACATGGTACAGCCGTCCTTGTTTACGAAGGAATCTGGCTTGACCTCCCCATGAATACTTAATCACTTTACCCCTTTGTTTCTTCCGCACAGCAGCTAGTGTCGAGTCAGACTGTTGTTCTTGGACAACATCTTGACTACGAATCAGATCTTGGGGTGATGCAATGGTCACTGGGGTGACATAGTTTGGAACATTGGCCATGGCTCCTGTTACTGCAGCAGAAGTCTGAGTAGTGACATCTATGGTGCAACAGTGCTTGGCACCTGGTATGTTACCTATTATTAGGTCAAACAAATGTTCTGGCATGACAACTGCAGCTGTCATACCAGTGTAAAAGGGAGATGGCACCTGGATAAGTACCTCAGGGAATAATCTCACTGATCCATCAATAAACTGAGCTTGGATCTGTCTACCTGTGTACTCTTCAGGCTGAACTAGACTCTGCCTGACAGAGCAACCTGAGGAAGCATTGTCCCTCAGGACCTTTACAGAAATGCCTCCCACAAACCCTGGCTGAACAAGGAAGGCACTGTTCCCTGTGGGAGGGCCTGTGGAGGAAGCAGCGAGCCATTGATAAGGCTGCAGAACAAACGATGCAGCAAATGTGGCACTCTGAAAACTAGATGCCTGAGGGGTCGTACTCACCATCTGAGGAATTAGAGCATTGACCACCTGTGGAGGAGGGTTCACTTTCGCAGGAGGACTAGTGAACTGTGGGGGAGTACCTGTACTGGTGGGAATGGCACCACCGTTCACTTGTTGTGAAATGAAGGCTGCGTTAGCCTCCTGCCTCCGATACACTAAAGTTTATTGTCCTAACTGAGGGTTACATGGTTTGTCCTTGTTCTGCTGCTGCTGGTTAGGGTTCTGCTTGTACTTCTTCCAATCGAGTTTCTGTTTATTTTGCCCCTAGTCCTTCTTCTGCGGTTTGTTTGGACCTTGGCCATTATTCTGAGAACGGCCTTGATGCTGGGGTTCAATCTGAGATGGCTTCCCAGACTTGTCAGCTTTCCTGTTCCAGGTCTGTTGCTTATGAGTTTGGTACCCATACGCAGTGAAGAATGCATCAGCCTTTTCCACCATTTGGCTGGCATCCCTTACCTGGCAGATCATAAGCTGAGCCATAAGCTCAGCAGGCCACGACTTCTCTAGCTGTGTGTGCAGCATGAGGTCAATTATCCCCTCTTGCGTGCAAGGGGTCTCATCTTTCTCCATCCACTCATCTAAATAAGCAGTGAGACGGTCGAGGAACTGAACAGCAGTCTCCTTTTCCTGGAGGCGCACCCTCATGAACTGATTCCTGGCATCGTCAACTGTGAGACCATATGCTTTGATGAGTGCAGCCTTCATCATCTCATACGTGAGATTGTCTCCATGAATTTTGTGGAGGATATCAAGGGCAAGGCCCTCAAACAAGCTAAGAAACTGGAGCCGCTTAGCTGCCTCATCCAGCTGGTACAGTAGAGCCATGCCTTTGAAACTAGCTATGAATGGCTTGACTCGCTTTCCTTCCTTGTATGAAGGAAGCTTGAGGCATGGGGTTGCCAGAACATGTGCAAGGAGAGCACTCGTGGAGCTTAGGTCGGCTGCACCAGATGTGCCTGAAGCCCAGGAGTCTCGCTTGAGCTTCAGCATCTTAAGTTCACGTTTCTTATGTGCCTTGCACTCGGCACGCTTGTGTTCACATTCTCTCTCGCATTGTTCCACTCGTATTCGCGCTCTATCTCATGTTCCTCACGTTGTTCTCGCTTGTGTTCATGTTCTCTGTCGCGTTCCTCATGCTGAATTTTACACTTTTCACGGGCATCACTCTCACGTTGCTGTTCATAAGTGTACTGTGAAAGCACATAGTCTTTAATTTCCTTGGGATCGGTAAGCCCCATATCTTTGGCTTCCTGTACATATATATTAGTAGCCATGATGCTAACTGAACTAAGGCTGAGTGGACTAAAGACTGAGTACTGACTGCTGTTTCGCAGAGAAATGCTAATAATCAAAAGTAAAATATAGGCACAGGCTGGTGGCGACCAGTTATCTCCGGAAGAGGAGGGTTCACTGTTGCAGGGGGACTAGTGAATTGTGACTCGTTTTATCTCCTGTGGAGGAGGATTCACTGTCACAAGGGGACTAGTGAATTGTGACTCGTTTTATCTCCTGTGAAGGATTCACTGTCACAGGGGGACTAGTGAATTGTGATTAGTCTTATCGAGTCAAACTGGTAAGATTCACTGTCACAGGGGGACTAGTGAATCGTAACTAGTCTTATCCAGTTAAACTGGTGGAATTCACTGTCGCAGGGGGACTAGTGAATCGTAACTAGTCTTATCCAGTTAAACTGGTGGAATTCACTGTCGCAGGGGGACTAGTAAATCGTGACTAGTGCCAATAGCCTTTAATGATAACAAATACCTAGCTGTGAGTGAGTGTGCATTATTTCGTTAATAACTTAAGAGCTAGGAGTTAATATCCTGGAATGAGGTCGCCAGATGTCATGGGGGGATGTAAATTTAAGAATGAAAGCTGATATTACTCGAAAGTAAAGACAAGGAATTGACCTGTGAAAATCAAGTAGCAAGTTCTACTTTATTCTGGCTTACGTCACCAATTCTCTAAAGATGAGAATTTCATAAACTTTCTCAACAGTACACAGTGGAGACTATCTACTCACGAATGCTGTATCATTAGTACTGTTAGCCTCTGAGAAAGTATTCTTACCCCCTGACAATCAATAACTAATACTAATAGTGGACAGGTCCTTAACTCTTAGCTGGCACAACGGATTTAAGAATTAATTTAAAAGAAATGGCTTAAACACCAGAGCTGAATAATGTAAGAAGTTTGTGCAAACTAGGAACGGCAAACTGAAGTAAGCTCAATGTGGAGATTTCAAACACCATTATTACATTACATTAAGCTTAAAGAAAAGAACTGTAAATTTATTGATTACAATAAATAAATTTATGTTACATAATTCTCAAAGATGAATTCAAGAGGGGAATTCACTGTCACAGGGGGACTAGTGGATTCAAATATCAAAGGAAATACACTCTGGATTCACTGTCGCATGGGGACTAGCAAATCGTGAATTCAGATATCAAGGGAGATACACTCACTCACTCATTCAAAAAGCTAATTAATCTTAAGGCTAAGAAAACGAACGAAAGTACTGGTCAGTGGAGGGAACGGAGCTGAAGCTACACAAGACTGGGCATCTCTGCTAGGGCAGGCTGCTGCTTGTTGCTCAGCTCACTGCAACAGCTCACCAAACTCGGCAGGGAAACACAGGGGATCATTGAACTCTGGAGACTGTAGACGCTAGGGGGCCTCCTCTCTCAGCAATGGGACAGCAGCCCTTCTCCCGAGATTGCTTGACACTGACTGAAGCGTGTAAGCAGGCTGGGCACGGCCCAAAATCAACGGTCGGATAAACGATATTTGGGAATAACAGTTACACCAAAAGGTTTTGCTCAGTGAAACACATTGTCTATACAGAAAGACACTTATAAAAACAATGACAAGGTTTATGAAAACTCATTATGATCTGAGTGCAAAAGCAAGGCAGTTAACGGACTGAGCAATAATTAATGCATTTCAATGAAATTCAGATGTTCCCTTATATAATACTAATACAATGTCGAGAATTAATTCGTGACACAGGACCTGTGACCACAGTGCACGAATTGCATAGTACACGAGTGACCAAAAATCATAACCATAAGACTTTGAATGTGCGAGTTTATCCCACAGTATGCGAGGCAGAGGCAAGGAGTGGCCCAGTATTGCTATTTTCTCAGACTATTCAACTGCACTCCCTGCACGATGTGCCAGTCCTTACATAGATGCATAGAACTTCCCAGGCATTCTACTGCGCAGCGTAGATGTGGGGCAAGGGGCCACACCATTACAGCCAAGACTCGCACACTGTAAGTATATGCTCTCTCAGGTTTCCCTGTTGTGTGCTATGGACGGCTGTTTTTTTTTTTTTTCTCTCTCTCTCTCTCTGCTGCTTTGTCCTTTCTCAGCACCATGCCTCTGCTACCACAAGTGAAGAAACTCCTGACGCACACCACCAAGATGGAGATAATCAGGAGAAAAGAGAAGGGGCAAGGGAACTCAGCTATCGGCACAAAGCCATGGACCTGGCAGAATCTACAGTACAGTGAGGATTGTTTGGGAAAACAAGGAAGCCATCAAGAGGCTTGTGAAAACATACAGGGGATTAGAGCTTTACAACCATACCCGTGTGGGTAATTGTGCGATATTTCTGATGGAGAGACACCTTGCCACCTTCATTATGAGAAAGGAGAAGGAAGGTGTGCCACTCAAAGGTTGTTACATCCAGGACCAAGCCAAGGTCTTTTACAAGGCAGCATCTCGCAAGTTATCTGTGGACAAACCTTTCAATGCATCAGTTGGATGGCTGTATCGTTTTTTACAATGCAAGAATCCTCGTCACATCAAACTGTCAGGTGAACGAGCTTCTGCTGACGAGGTAGCAGCAAGAGAGTATCCTGTAGTATTAAGGGCGATCTTTGAACAAGGATAGAACACCAAGGACCAGATCTACAACGTCGATGAGACAGCAGTATACTCTAAGGCAATGCCTAAATCAACCTACATCACAAAGGA
The DNA here is from genome assembly GCF_032717465.1 of Coenobita brevimanus. Classification (NCBI taxonomy): domain Eukaryota; kingdom Metazoa; phylum Arthropoda; class Malacostraca; order Decapoda; family Coenobitidae; genus Coenobita; species Coenobita brevimanus. Next base: position 11,669,574 of record NC_137011.1, read on the forward strand.
GCAGAAGTAAGCCCCTGGTCTTAAGCTGGACAAGTTAGAGATGATGGTTATGCTGACTGTCAACCTTTCTGGAACCCACAAGAGGCAGACTGTTGTCATACACACAGCTTCACACCCTAGATGCTACAAAAACATCACTAATATGGAAGCAAGTGGCATGTACTGGTACAAGTCTGCTAACGGGTGAATGACTGGCAACATCATGGCTGACTGGCTGATGAATCACTGCATCCCGGACGCCAGGGCCAAGTGTTGGGGATTTGGGATCCCTTTCAAGATGCTATTGTTGCTTGACAGTGCAACAAGTCACCCGCCCTACCTCGAAGATCTTTGTAAGGATTGTCATGTTTTTCTGCCAACTAGGAGGGCATCACCCATGCAGCCACTGGATCAAGAATGGATCGCCACTGTGAAACAGTTTTACCACCAACAGGTGTACGACTACCGACGCAGGAAGACCGATACTCAAGTGGAACTTCATGCTGTAGAAGACAACGACTTAGATATGGACAACACAATGGAAACTGCAGCATCCCCTCCTGTAGTTGAACCTGCAGCATTCCCTCCAGTAGTTGAACCACCACCAGCCTCAGCCGACAAGTCTGTTGTGGCATTTTGGCATCGTTCTTCAGCAATGGATGCAGTTGACTTCATCCTACCCGGCTGGAATGAGATAACCCCTGCAACGGTGAACCATGCATGGCAATTATTCGTGCCTCACTTACGCACGAACCACAGGATGGCCATTCAACCTCTGGTGGAGGCAGAGGGAGCCACACTGACAGCAGCACAAGCTGTACCAGGTTTCGAGGATGTAACGTTGGCGGACATACGAGAGGCACACACTGCTACCTAGGAACAGCCTCCCCAGGTTGTGTTGCATCGGGTAAACGAGGCTGACATTGAGCCTGAGGCCACCTGGTGAACTAGCCTACACCTGTTCTATCCATAATGACCTAGAGCAGCTTGTACAGCACCCCACCCGCATCCCTGACCGCCTTGGAGAGAGCTCCAACATACTTGACCTCTTCCTTACTACTAATCCTTCTGCTTACACTGTTAATCTTTTCTCTCCGTTGGGCTCCTCCGATCACAACCTTATCACCTTAACCTGTCCTATCGCTCCGGTATGGCCTGTGGACCCTCCAAAGAAATGACATCTTTGGCACTTTGGAGCTGCAGATTGGGAGGCCCTCAGGCAGTACTTCTTTGATTTTCCATGAAATGATTATTGCTTCCATGGGCGGGAGCCATCTGAGTGTGCCTTGCGTATTACGGAGGTTATTCTCTCGGGCATGGAAGCATACAATCCTTTTTCATATCCTCTGACTAATGGAAGAAAGCCTTGGTTTAATCACGCCTGTTCTAATGCTGTCCACAACAAGGAGAGGGCCTATAAAAGGTACCGGAGCCAACCCACCCCTGAATCACATCTTTTATACGTTTCTGCCCGGAATCGTGCTAAGTCTCTTCTTCGCTCTGCTAAAAATAATTTCATCCGTACTAAATGCTCTCAACTCTCCAACTCAAATTCTTCCTGCTTCTTCTGGCACCTTGCCAAAAACCTTTCTAACAACTTTACCTCATCATCCTTCCCTCATCTTTTCTACTCTGATGGCTTTGTGGCTATTTCTTCTACTGATAAAGCAGATCTCTTTGTTCAGACTTTCTCCTCCAATTCCACCTTAGACGATTCCGGTGCTGTTCCTCCATCACTTCCCCCCTCTGACTTCCTCATGGCTGACATTAAAATTTCTTCAGCTGACGTATTTTCTGCCATCACTGGCCTCAATACTAACAAGGCATATGGGCCTGAAGGAGTCCCTCCTGTTGTTCTCAAGAACTGTGCTTCTGTGCCTACACTCTGCCTAGGCAAACTCTTTCGCCTTTGTCTATCAACTTGTACCTTTCCTTCTTGCTGGATGTTTGGTCTCATTCAGCCAGTCACAAAGAAGGGTGACCATTCCCAACCTTCTAACTGTCGTCCAATTGTTTTAACATCATGTATCTCAAAAGTTTTCGAGTCAATTCTCAATAGAAAAATTTTAAAGCATCTTTCCTATCACAACCTTCTTTCTGATCGTCAGTATGGGTTCCGTCAGGGATGCTCCACTGGCGATCTTCTCACCTACCTTTCAGACTCCTGGTCATCCTCCTTTCGGGACTTTGGCGAAAGCCTTGCCATTGCACTTGACATCTCAAAGGCTTCGGGCTTTCAATCGAGTCTGACATAAATCTTTAATTTCCAAACTGCCCTCTTACGGTTTCTATCCTTCTATCTATGCCTTCATCTCTAGCTTCCTTTCTGGTCGTTCTATAGCCGCTGTTGTAGACGGTCATCGTTCTTCTCCTAGATCTATCAACAGTGGTGTTCCTCAGGGCTCTGTACTATCACCAACTCTCTTCCTTTTATTCATCAATGACCTTCTAAGCTGTACATCTAACCCTATCCACTCATATGCTGATGACTCCACCCTTCACCTATCCATTTGGTTCCCGCAACGTCCATATCAGCAGTTACTTCAACAAACAAGGGATGAGGCTATGGCACACCTAATGTCTGACTTGGCTCGTATCTCTGACTGGGGTAAAAATAATCTGGTTGTTTTTAATGCATCTAAGACTCAGTTTTTACAGCTAACCCGACAAAATATTCCACAGGTATACCCACTAATGTTTAATAATATTCATCTTAATCCTGCATCATCCTTGAACATGCTTGGGGTTTCATTTACTCGGGACTTATCTCGGAAAGATCATATTACATCTCTTGTAAAATCTGCTTCCAAGAGATTGGGTGTGCTAAGCCGACTCCGTTCCTTCTTTACCCCTGCACAATTGTTGACTCTATACAGGGGTTTTATCCCCCCCTGTGTGGGGTATGACTCTTATGTGTGGGGAGGCTCCCCACATACAGCGCTTCTCAATAGGATGGAGTCAAATGCTTTTCGTCTCATTAACTCTCCTTCTCTTACTGACACCCTTTAACCTCTGTCTCTTCGTCACACTGTTGCATCTTTATCTCTTTTCTATCGCTTCTTTAATGGTCACTTCTCCTCTGAACTGTCTGCATGCATTCCTCCTCCTCTACGACGGGCGCTAGCACCCTTCTAGCAGCAAACTCTCATCCCTTTTCTGTCCAACTCTCTAATGCAAGAGTTAACCGATACTCTCAGTCTTTCATTTATGCAACAGGTTAACTCTGGAACTTTCTCCCTCTGTCTGTATTTCCTGCTTCCTATGATCTCCAGTCTTTCAAACGCAGTGTGTCCAGTCATCTCGAAATGATTGGATCTTGAATTTGGCTCTCTCTTTTATTTTGTTTTTCTCTTGGAAGGAACAATAATTGTGGGCTCGCGGCCGTTGGTTCCTTGTTCCTCGCATTTAAAAACAAAAAAAGTAGGGGAATCTAGTGTGATGGAGGGCGGAATAGGACTGTCTATGTCAAGGATAAGCAAGATCCTTGCGGCAGTGGATAGGCTCAAAGAAGAACTGAAGACAAAGGAAATCTGCAAAAAAGGAAAGGAGAAGGCTCTCGTTAATATCGACAAAGCCTTCCTCTTCTACACAGACAGGCACAGGCAAGAAATTAACATGAGGGAGCAGACGCTCATAACAAGTTACACACGGCGGCCTCAAGAAAGTCAAAGTAAGGAACCAGCTACATCGTCTGATCCAGTTCCTGTAGAGGAAGACGAGGCTGCAATGTCAGTTGTGTCAACACTGGGACTTCGAGGGGTTTTAGCCGAAGTGAATGAATTGGAGACTCGTGGGGAAGGTGCTCAAGAGGAGTCTATTTATGAAGAGAAAAGTGTTGGTGCTGTGGGTGGTGTGGTGGCGGGTGTGGCTGGGACACTCTAAGTGTTGTTGCAGAGCCTCGGAACCCCTGCTGTTTAAGTCTATCAGGCATGTCGTCTACTGTTTTTAAGGTGACTGACCATGTTTTTGTTAATTTAGCAATATCTGTAGTATATGTCTTAAAAATTTTCCCTTTATAATGTCTCTAAGACTAATATAATATCAAGGTTTGAAGGGGTCCCGCCCATATATTATTTTTCCCATACGATTATGTATTCATAGTACGTGAAATCACAGTGCGCAAGGTCATGTACCGCCCATCCACATGTACACTGTGCGAGCCTACTGTATATATATATATATATATATATATATATATATATATATATATATATATATATATATATATAGAAGAAAAAAAAAGTGAGTCTTACGCCAGGTACCCCTTTTTGGATAAGGGCTAAGGCGTTGCCCCTGGGTAGAGGACTTTGGTTTGGAGCGTGCAGCATTTTATGACCGGATGCCCTTCCTGATGTCTACCAATAACCGTTGGGTGGATTCGATCCTCCGACCCTACGGTCAGAGCTGAGCGCTCTAACCCACTGAGCCACGGCTGCTATATATATATATATATATATATATATATATATATATATATATATATATATATATATATATATATATATATATATATATATATATATATATATATATATATATATATATGTGTGTGTGTGTGTGTGTGTGTGTGTGTGTTCAAAGTGTGGGCATACCAGATGATTATAGGCTAGAAGATGTGGATAATATTTTCAGATTTTACTCGAATACTCTGTTGAGGTATCCACTTAATTTGTTGACTCAACAGCCTCTGGGCACCGTTTTCTCAGTTTCATAAATATTTTTTAGCACATTTCGTTATTCTTTTTCATGGTTTACATTCATGTCGAATGCTGCTATAACTGGTCTTTCTGTTTTTAATCGCAATGCTAGGTACTCTCCATTTATTTATACTGAAACTCTTCTGCTATATCTTGACCAAATTAAAGCACTGACCATGATCTCCCTGGATAACCTTTGTAATGTCTAACCTGTTATTAGTTTTTGCACCATCTTCAAATTTAGATATTTTACAAAATAGTCAGTATCAATATTCCATTTGTAATACCTATGCAGCTTGATTCTTTACTCTATCACAACACATTGTTCTTGTTCTGGAAGCCAATAGAGAGCCGAAGTGATAACTGCACGTTCCCATGATGACGGTCTGCTGGTTCTAATCAAACATCCGACATCGATGCTTTTACAGTGTCGTCCCCTATTTCTTTCTCTTTTGAGGAAGAAAATTAATGAAAGGACGTGAAAACCGCCATACACGTGATCATAAAATAACCCTTTCTTATTTGAGTGCTGTAATAACGCTTATACTGTAGTTAAGGATAACACCAAAGAATAAGTTTGGGTAGGTTTAGGTTAGATCTCGTAGCAAATTATATTAGTCAGCTCAATATATGGTTTGGTTAGATTAGATCTAGTAGCACTCAGTGTTAGCCAGGTCAGAATATGGCTTCGCTGAGTTGGGTCTTATGCGTGGCAGTCTGTGGTACTGAGGTCATTTTTTTTTTTTTTTTTTTTTTGATCATATCCAGTGGTAGTCTAAAATATTTGAGTCAAGATTTCATCTGGTTAGGTTAAATCTAGTAGTAATCGATACTAGGTGAATTACTAGGTTAGTAAAGATTATCATTAGTATTTTCTCTGAGGAGGTATTATTATTATTATTATTATTTTTTTGACAGTTTTATTAAGAGTTGTGCATAGCAACTGACACATATTAGTATTTATTTCACTGTCATGAACTCTTCAAGTATGCATTTACCCTTTCAATATATATTCTGCATTTTGCATACTCTTTGTCATTTTTATTTAACAGACAGTGACAGCAAAACACAATGTTGAATGGTTATTGCATTCTGTCCGGACTGACGACGCTGGTCTAGAATGCTAGCTGTTTGCGGAATCGTTTAATCTCACCCAGTTGGTAAAGCAACCAACCAGAATACCTGATAATCCTGACCATAATGCCCATCTCTTGGATTTATTCTTGACAAATAATCCAGATCAATACAGGATAGAGGTACTGTCACCACTTGGATCCTCTGACCACAATCTCATCAAAGCCTCATTAGTTAACCCTCCCACACCACCCCGTTCTGAACCTGTCAGGGTGACCCGATGGCACTTTGACAGGGCAGACTGGGATGGATTTAGAAATTATCTTGCTGATGTTCCATGGCAGTCTTTCTTCTCTAGTGATCCCAATTCTACCCAGTCCCACATTTGCGACTTAATACTAGCTGGTATGGATTTATTCATACCAAGTCAACAGTTCACTAAAAGATAGAACTCTCCAAAATGGTTTGATGGCAATTGTGCCAGAGCAACAGCCCAAAAGTCATTAGCATATAACTCTATTCTATTGCCAGACGCCTCAGTCCCGTTTGGGGTGGCCACAAACAAATCGCCTCCAAGTCGCCCTGTCCCCCGCCATTTCACTCCCCTGCTCCCAACTCACACCCCCCTCTCTCATATACCTCTCCACCCCATCCCTCCATCACATCCTCGGCCTCCCCCTCCCTCTTTCCCCCTCCACCTCACTCACATACACTCTCTTCGTCAGTCTTTCACCCTCCATCCTCTCCACATGGCCAAACCACCTCAGTATGTTCCTCATAACGCTTCCTATCACATCCACATCAACACCACAACGCTCCTTTATATCCTCATTCGTCAGCCTGTCTCTCCATGTGACTCCACAGGCTCCTCTTAAATAACTCATTTCCACTGCTCTCACTCTTGACTTGTGTCCTTCCAACAACGTCCAAGCTTCACTTCCGTAGGTTAGAGTTGGTATCACAATACTGTCATGTAGTAACTTTTTCACTTCCATGCTCACTTCCCTGTTTCTTATCACTGCTTTCAAAGAACCAGCAACCTTTCTTCCCTGCAGTACCCTTTCAAGCACTTCACCCTCTAAACCTCCATCCTTACTCATCACACTACCCAAGTACTTAAACGTACTCACATTTTCCAATTCCTCACGATCCAACCTTGCTGTACATTCACTGACTTCACCTCTCTCAAAGACCATCACTTTACTTTTCCCTACATTCACCTTTAGATTCCGTTTCTTACACACTTTCCCAAACTCATCCACCAAGCCTTGCAGCTCCCCTTCGTCTTCACTCAAAAACACAGTATCATCTGCAAACAACAGCACAGGGAGTTTCCAAACACTATCCTCTCTCACCAGGGCCACTCCAACATCCACTACCCTACCTTGTACCTCTTTTATTACCCCATCCATGTACAGATTGAACAACCATGGAGACATGACACATCCCTGTTTCAACCAAACTTTCAAAGAGAAAAATTCACTTAGTTCACCATCCACACGCACTGCAGCCTTCGCACCATCGTACATACTCTTCACAGCATTCAACAACTTTCCATCTACTCCATATATTCTTAACACTTTCCACAATCCTAGTCTATCCACCCTGTCATATGCTTTCTCCAAATCCATGAAAGCCGCATACAACTTCTTTCCCTTCTCTAGAAACTTTTCCACTAAAGATCTGAGAATGAATATCTGATCTACACAACCTTTTCCCTTCCTAAAGCCTCCCTGTTCTTCTCCAACTAATTCCTCTGTTCTTTCTCTAACTCTGTCAATAAGTATCCTACCATACACTTTTCCTATTATACTAAGAAGACAAATGCCCCTATGATTACCACACACTTCTTTTTCCCCTTTTCCTTTGTACAAGGGAATAATTATACCTGACTTCCAATCCTCCGGGACTCTACCTTCCTCCCAGGCCAATCTGCACATCTTCCACATCCATTCTACTACTATCTCTCCCCCATGCTTCAGCATTTCACCACACACTCCATCAATTCCTGGGGCTTTCCCCGATTTAACTTTCTTCATTGCTTCCACAACTTCTATCCTACTGATTTCTTCCTGTCTTCTCACCTCCCTCCTTCTCCCAGCCATTCCCCAGCCACTTATACTCGCATTACTTCCATCCTCCACGTTCAACAATTCCTTAAAGTGTTCTCTCCATCTGCTCACTTTTTCTCCCTTCTCCACTAGTAATCTACCATTTTTATCTTTCACTCCCTGCTAACTTCACTTCCACCCTGTCTTACTCTTTTCACCTCTCTCCAGAACATTTTCTTACAGTCCCTCCACTTTACACTCAAATTCCTTCCAAATTCCTCATCCACTCTCTTCTTACTCTCTCTTACTAATCTTTTCACCTCTCTCTTTCTTTCTACATATAACTCTCTCTTCCGCCTCTCAACCTCTTCCACGCCCCTATTCCTCATCCATTCATTGTATGCTTTCTTCTTTTGTGCCACAGCCCGTTTCACCTCTTCAGTCCACCACGCTGTTCCTTGCACCCCCCTCCGTCTTCTCTTCCTTCCACACACCACATCACATGCTGCACATATTTCTTCTGTAAATATTCTACACACACCTTCCACGTCCCCCATCTGCTCCAATTCATATTTGCCCAATCGTTCCTCCACTTCTCTCTTATACTCTAACTTAAAATAAAAAACATCTGAATCACTCTCCCAATTTAAAATTGCTAGAAATCATGCAAAAGCTGTAATAAATCTATCTAATCAAACTTTCTTCAAAAGCAAGCATCAAAGTTACTTAACAACCCTAATGACAATAGAATATTCTGGTCAACTCTTAATTTTTTCAATAATAACTTTAACAAGTCATCTTCCATTCCCCCACTAAAATCTTCAGATGGCAACATTACAAATGACCCACGTGGGAAAGCAGATATCTTTGCTAGTACCTTTGCCAGAAACTCTACCATAGATGATACCAGCCAGAATGTCTCAGTACTGGAACTTGATTCTCCCGAAATTACCCCACTTAAAATACAGACAAGATACGTAAAATCCATCCTAGACAATTTACCTACCAACAAAGCACCAGGCCCAGATGGAATTCCGCCAATTGTTTTGAAAAAGTGTTCCCCTGAACTTGCCTCTGTTCTAGCTAAATTATTCAGACTATGCATGCGTACTTCTTTATTCCCAAATACGTGGAAAGAAGCCAATATCCACCCAGTTCCGAAGAAAGGAAGTTCCTCTGACCCCTCTAATTACAGACCAATAGCTGTCACATCTTCTCTTGGTAAGGTATTTGAAACTTTAATTAATAAGCACATTGTTAAACATCTTGAATCCAACAACTTAATTAGTGATAGATAATACGGTTTTCGCCACGAAAGATCCACCATTGACATACTCAATCTCTTAACTCATACCATCCATCATTCAATTGATCTTTTTGGAGAAACTCATGCAGTAGCTCTTGATATCTCTAAAGCTTTCGACACAGTATGGCACCATTCCCCGCTGTCCAAACTCCCTTGCTATGGACTAACGTCTTTTGTTCCTTTGATTTCTTCATATCTTAGTGACAGGAAAATAAGAGTAAAAGTAGATTATGTATATTCCAATTTCCACTCAAATAACGCCGGCGTGCTGCAGGGATCAGTTCTGGCGCCAACCCTATTTCTGGTTCATATTAATGATCTCTTATCTGTCACCCACAATCCCATTCACTCATATGCAGATGACTCAACACTACACAGTTCATTCACACTCAGACATCCATTTACAAAGTATAATATCTCTACCTCTCAACTCAGTACAGCCATCTCCATAATCAAGATCTATCTACAATCAGGGAATGGGGACAAAACAACCTTGTCTCTTTTAATGCTAGTAAAACTTAATATATACAGTTTACTAATAGACAGATATTGCCAGATTCGTACATTACCGTCAGTGCTACTAATATTCCCATCTCCAAAAGTATTGAAATTCTTGGTGTCTCACTTAACAGTGCCCTCAGCTGGACCTCTCATGTCAGATCACTTGCTAAAACTGCCTCAAAGAAACTTGGATTATTGTACAGAGTCCGTAACTTCTTCGCCGATGAGCAGTTAGCTATAATTTATAAGAGTCATGTGCGCTCTCAACTTCAATATTGCTCACCCTTGTGGAATGGTTGTGGAGAGGTTGCATTAAGACAACTAGACAAAATTCAGAATAAAGCTGTTAGAATCATTAACAACCCTGCCATTACATATAAACTACCTCCCCTGCAAGTAAGAAGGGATGTTGCCTCCCTTGCATTATTTTACAGATATTTTTTTGGCAAATGCTCAGACGAAGTTGCGTCCATGGTGCCACCTCTCCATGCCTTCCCTCGTGCTACACGGGCATCTGGTAGCGCTCATGACTGGAATGTCACTCAGCCATATTGCAGAACTTCTGCCTATCAGAATTCTTTCATTCCCCGAACTGCATCTCTCTGGAACTCGCTTCCCCAGAGTTGTTATCCCTCCAAATTTCAACCCACAACTGTTCAAGTCTAACTGAACAGAAGACACCAGTAATCTGGTGTATGGATTATCTTTTTTTACCCATTTGTTTTTCCTTCCTTCCTTCTGTTATTTATTAAAAAAAAAAAAACTTTCCTTTATTGAGAAATGATGAAACATTATCAGGGACTCCTTCACTGCACTGTATAGAATAAAAATCCCTTTATCAGCTACACTTTAAATAATCAGCAAAGAAGTAGGACATAATCCTGATCTTTCTACAACAAATTTACTAGATGTTGATCAACGGTACTAGGACTAATTCAGCTGAACCCTGCTTTTGATGTAAGTCATGAGTGAACTTTGAATGCATTTTATGACCACAATATATGCTGAATATCCTGTCTTTTGATCTGTCACTTTGGATGGTATTGCATCCTCAATGTCTGAGCAACCTAAAACCATTCTGCAATTTCCAAATAACACAAAAGTCCCTGAGAAGGTGCTTAGTTCTTTTCTTGTCGAATTATCCTCATACTCTTCACACAGCAGCTTTTGAAGGACATGTGCATCAGTAAGATTTCACACATTTACTGTACTACAGTGGAAGCATTTGGCCAAGTGAATGTCAATTAGTTCTGGTGAATGTTCGTTAATGATACAAAAATTTAGTTCTCTAAAGTGACCGATTCAACTTCCAACCTGCCAAGGATAGTTTACTGTACCAGAAAATATCTCCACATAACTGGCAATCATTTAAAAGAATAATGTAAAGTTCTCATACACAGTACTGTATCTCCATACCACATGAAATTGGCAGAATATTGTTCTTCATGTTTTATTCCAGTTTTATAAAAGATAACTTCTATCATTTTGTAACTACCCGGAGGAATATATTTTCTGATTCAACCTGAGATGTTAAGTTGGACATTGCTAGGACCTGGCTTAACTCCCTAGATTCTGACCACTACCTGGTGGAGGGAAAGTTAACAGTAGGTAAGAGATGGGTGAGAGCTAGGAGGGTTAGGTGTGGCAGGGAGGTTTTGAAAGTGAGTGAGTTGGATAAAAGAGAGAAAAAGATAGAGTATCAGGAGAAATTGAAAGATGAGTGGAACACAGTGAAAGATCGGGAAAATGGCAGTGTGGAGGAGGAATGGCAGTTGTTTAAGAGTGTTGTGGTGGGGCATGCACAAGAGGTGTGTGGTGTGAGATGTGTGGGTGGTGGTGTAAGAAAAGGAAGTGAATGGTGGTGTGAGGAAGTAAGTATGCCTGTGGCTGAGAAGAGACGTGCATATGAAGTGTGGCTGCAGAGGAAGGATGAGATGTCATATGAAAGGTATAAGGAAAAGAGGAATAGGGCGAGAAGGGCTGTGCGTGATGCTAAAGTGGCAGCAGATGAGAGGTGAGGTAGGCGGCTGACTGAGAATTTTCAACAGAATAAGAAAATGTTTTGGAAGGAGGTGAAAAGGGTGCGAAAGGGAGAGTCTGGGAAGGAAGAACGAGTAAAAGCAGAGGATGGAAGGATGTTAATTGAGATGGATGCAGTAAGGAAGAAATGGGCAGAGTATTTTGAAAGATTGTTAAATGTAGAGGAGGAATGGGTGGCTGAGATTGTGGTGGATGGAAGGGTGCGAGGAATAAATGTGTTGGGAGAGTTGAATGATTCTTTGATCACGAAGGAGGAAGTGGAGAAGGCAGTAAAGGAGATGAAAACAGGGAAAGCTGCAGGTATGGTTGGGTGTGCTGTGGAATGCCTGAAGGGTGGTGGAGTGACTATTGTTGACTGGTTAGTAAGATTGTTGAATGTGTGCTATGTGAAAGGTATGGTGCCAGTTGACTGGGCAAGTGCTTGTATGGTCCCGCTGTATAAAGGCAAGGGTGATAAGTATGAATGTACTAGCTGTAGGGGTATAAGTCTGAGTGTTGTAGGTAAGGTGTATGGTAGAGTGTTAATTATGAGAGTTAGAGAGGGTACAGAGGGAGTGATTGGTGAGGAACAGTGTGGCTTTAGGAGAGGGAGGGGATGCGTGGATCAGGTGTTTGCTGTGAGACAAGTGTTTGAAAAGTATTTAGCGAAAGGCAAGGATGTGTTTTGGGCATTTATGGATTTAGAGAAAGCGTATGATAGAATTGATAGGGAGGCTTTGTGGACTGTTTTAAGATTGTATGGACTTGATGGTACGTTACTAAAAGGGGTGAAAAGTTTTTATGTAAATAGTAGAGCATGTGTAAGGGTGGGAAATGCTGTGAGTGATTGGTTTCCCGTGAGAGTGGGGCTGCGACAGGGATGTGTGATGTCGCCTTGGTTGTTTAATATTTACATGGATGGTGTTGTAAGGGAGGTGAATGCAAGAGTTTTAGGTGGAGGTCTGAGTCTGGTGAATGTTGATGGTGGAGAGTGGAATCTGAAGCAGCTGCTGTTTGCAGATGATACTGCTCTGGTGGCTGATTCAGAGGAGAGATTGAGACAGTTGGCAGAGGAGTTTGGAAGGGTGTGTGAAAGGAGGAAATTGAAAGTAAATGAGAATAAGAGTAAAGTGATGAAGTGTACGAGGTTGGTAGATGGTAGGGGGATGAATATAGTTTTCAATGGCAAGTTGCTTGAGGAGGTAGAGTGTTTTAAATATCTAGGGTCACATGTTAATGTGGATGGAAGAATACATACAGAAGTGAAGTTTAGAATAAATGAAGTAGGAAAGGTGCTGGGGGGAATGAAAAAGGTGTTTAGATGTCGTTCGCTTAGAATGGATGTAAAGAGAAGGCTGTATGAGGGTGTTGTGGTACCGACTGCGTTATATGGGGCTGAAACATGGAATATGGGTGTAGCAGAGAGGAAAAGTTTGAATGTAAAGGAGATGAGGTGTCTGAGGAGTATGTGTGGAGTGACGCGTATGGATTGAGTGCGAAATGATGAAGTGCGAAGGAGAACTGGAGTTGTTCGGGAGATGGCTGGTAGAGTTAAGCAGAGGGTGTTGCGATGGTTTGGGCATATGGAGAGAATGGATAATGAGCGACTGGTGAAAAAGATAACTAGATCTGATGTGAGAGGTGTAAGGCTGAGAGGAAGACCACAAATAGGATGGATGGACAGTGTGAAGAGAGCGCTGGATGCGAGAGGGATGTCTGTTGAGCAAGGAAGAGTGGCTGTGCGTGACAGAAATAAATGGAGAGAAATTGTGAATAAGTGATGACGCAGCCCTGAGGGGATATTCTCCCACATTTGGTCTGATCGGCTAGTCCGGTCAGGTGCGGGTAAGGGGATGAGTCTGTTATGATGTGGCAGGGGTAAACCAGTTCTGCTGTCGAGCCCTGCTGCGGATGTCACTGACTGCATTGCGCAGTTGACCCTCGTGCGGTGTGTTGCGGTGAGGATCTGTCCGTTCTCCCTTTTGGGGCTAAGATGTGAATGAATGTGTTTTAATGGATGAGTAAATAGGGAGTGTGTCGTCCTGTCTCGGCTACCTCCCTTTCCTTGGGGGAAGCAGCCTAGGAATATAGATAGATAGATTGTTTTTTTTCTCATCCTGTAAACGTTGTCTTATATCTTTTTGTTTTCCTACCTTTATAGACGGGCAGAAGTTCCTCAGTATTGCTTTGAAATAGTATGTGTGCTTATTTCCTTATAATAGCTGAAATGACAGGTACATATTGGTGATGCTGAAGTAGATTTGTGGGCTCGTCTTAATATAGTTTTCCCCACGTTTCAAGTTTATGAAACTCAACTCAAATCTTGTAACTGGTTATTGCAGTCTGTAACAAATCCGTACCATTCCATGGAACAAATGGCATTGTCTACTATCTTTGTTTAGAACAAACACACAGTTATCATGGTTACATGATCTCACACTTCGGTTCTTAATATCGACTCACCTGAGCACACTGCCTCCACTCAAACAGACTGCCACTGAAACTATATACATTAAATTTCTGAAGAAGTCCTTATTGTGGGAAACATTATCAAATGCCTTCGAAAATGAGACATAATGTCAACGGAACTGGTCCCGTCACTTATGTTAAATACATCCTTGCAAAAATCCAACAGATTTGTAAGGCAGGAGCAATTTAAACGAAAATCAAATTGTGAGAGCATTTGTTTCTAAGTTGTTTGGCAAACTTGTCTCACATTTTTTAAGAGCTTGCAAGCCACTTAACTGGCCAGTTTTATGAATGTGCATTGTTGCTTTTTTTTTTTTTTCTTTCTTTTTAAATATCGGGACTGCATTTGTTAGCTTCCACTGGTGCAGCACCTTAATACTTTTTCGTGGTATATCCGAAAGTTACTCCAAAAGCTTCGATAATTCACTGTTTTTCCATTAATGTGCATGGAGATGTATGCCTGGGCCTGGTGTTTTGTTCGTTTTAACAAAATACAAGCTGTATTATCTCTCTTACAGATCATTTTGCAGCCACGGATTGTGAGGCCCTCAGGCAGTACTTCTTTGATTTTCCCTGGAATGATTATTGCTTCAATGGCCGGGAGCCATCTGAGTGTGCCTTGCGCATTACGGAGCTTATTCTCTCGAGCATGGAAGCATATAATCCTTTCTCATATCCTTTGACTAATGCAAGAAAGCCTTGGTTTAATCACACTTGTTCTAATGCTGTCTGCAACAAGGAGAGGGCCTACAAAAGGTACCGGAGCCAACCCACCCCTGACTCACATCATCTTTACGTTTCTGCACGGAATCGTGTTAAGTCTCTTCTTCGCCATGCTAAAAATAATTTAATCCGTATTAGATGCTCTCAACTCTCCAACTCGAATTCTTCCCGCTCCGTCTGGCACCTTTGCCAAAAACCTTTCTAACAACTTTACCTCATCATCCTTCCCTCATCTTTTCTACTCTGATGGTTCTGTAGCTATTTCTTCTACTGCTAAAGCAGATCTCTTCACACAGACTTTCTCCTCCAGTTCCACCTTAGATGATTCCGGTGCTGTTCCTTCATCACTTCCCCCCTCTGACTTCCTCATGGCTGACATTAAAATTTCTTCAGCTGATGTATTTTCTGCCATCACTGGCCTCAATACTAACAAGGCATATGGGCCTGAAGGAGTCCCTCCTGTTGTTCACAAGAACTGTGCTTCTGTGCCTACACTCTGCCTAGGCAAACTCTTTCGCCTTTGTCTGTCAACTTGTACCTTTCCTTCTTGCTGGAAGTTTGGTCTCATTCAGCCAGTCACAAAGAAGGGTGACCACTCCCAGCCCTCCAACTATCGTCCAATTGCTTTAACGTCCTGTATTTCAAAAGTTTTCGAGTCAATTCTCAATAGAAAAATTTTAAGGCATCTTTCCTATCACAACCTTCTTTCCGATCGTCAGTACTGGTTCTGTCAGGGACGCTCCACTGGCGATCTTCTCACCTACCTTTCAGACTTCTGGTCATCCTCCTTTCGGGACTTTGGCGAAAGCTTTGCCATTGCACTTGACATCTCAAAGGCTTTCAATCGAGTCTGGCATAAATCTTTAATTTCCAAACTGCCCTCTTACGGTTTCTATCCTTCTATCCATGCCTTCATCGCTAGCTTCCTTTCTGGTCGTTCTATAGTCGCTGTTGTAGACGGTCATCGTTCTTCGCCTAGATCTATCAACAGCGGTGTTCCTCAGGGCTCTGTTCTATCACCAACTCTCTTCCTTTTATTCATCAATGACCTTCTATGCTGTACATCTAACCCTATCCACTCATATGCTGATGACTCCACCCATCACCTTTCCATTCGGTTCCCGCAACGCCCATCTCAGCGGTTACTTCAACAAACAAGGGATGAGGCTATGGCACACCTAATGTCTGACTTGGCTCGTATCTCTGACTGGGGTAAAAATAATCTTGTTGTTTTTAATGCATCTAAGACTCAGTTTTTACCCCTATCAACCTGACAAAATCTTCCACAGGTATACCCACTAATGTTTAACAATATTCAGCTTAATCCTGAATCATCCTTGAACATGCTTGGGGTTTCATTTATTTGGGACTTATCTTGGAAAGATCATATTACATCTCTTGTGAAATCTGCTTCCAAGAGATTGGGTGTGCTAAGCCGACTCCATTCTTTCTTTACCCCTGCACAATTGTTGACTCTGTACAGAGGTTTTATCCCCCCCTGTGTGGAGTACAACTCTCATGTTCTGGGAGGCTCCCCACATACAGCTCTTCTCAATAGGGTGGAGTCAAAGGCTTTTCGTCTCATTAACTCCCCTTCTCTTACTAACTCCCTTCAACCTCTGTCTCTTCGCCGCACTGTTGCATCTTTATCTCTTTTCTATCGCTACTTTAATGGTCACTGCTCCTCTGAACTGTCTGCATGCATTCCTCCACCTCTACGACGGGCGCATAGCACCCGTTTAGCAGCAAACTCTCATCCCTTTTCTGTCCAACTCTCTAATGCAAGAATTAACCGTTACTCCCAGTCCATCATTTATGCAACAGGTCAACTCTGGAACTGTCTCCCTTTGTCTGTATTTCCTGCTGCTTATGATCTCCAGTCTTTCAAACGCAGTGTGTCCAGGCATCTCGAAATGATCGGATCTTGAATTTGGCTCTCTATTGTATTTTTTTTTTTTTTGTTGTTGTCTTGGAGGGAACTGTTATTGCGGGCTCATGGCCTTTGGTTCCTTCTTCGTCGCATTAAAAAAAATAATGTCACAAATAATTTCCCTAATTTAATGGAGCTAGAGAAGCTGCAAGAAGCGTACTTGTATCCTCTGTTGTAAATACAGTTGTAAAGAAAGTGCTCTAGAGTCTAGTAATTTCAGTTTCATCATGAGTATGCTCTCAGTTGTTTGTGTTAGGGGGTCTATTGTTTTTGTTTTTTACTTCGCGCTTCAGATGTAGGTGAAAAATTTTGTGGATCTGATTTACCAGTCCTAACAATGATGTTTCTCAATTTTTTTTTCGTATATTGCTTTACTTTAATTTGCTGCTTTTCGACAAAGAGCGTCGTATATTTCTCATGACTCTGGTTCCTTGTGGAACTACAAATTTTTTGTATAAGGCTTTTTTTTTTTTTTTTCTTAGACAAAATATTCTTAGCAGCTCCTCTTTTGTGTATTGGTATAACCTTGCTGTTCTGTTAAGAGTTTCTGTGAATAACTTTTAGGCATCATTGATATCTAGTATTTCATCAATGGGATTCCAGTCTCTAGTAGCTACAATCGCCTTAATGTTGAAAACTGAAATGTAGCTCTCGTGTAATGAGGCATTTTCTCACAACTGACCTCAGCATTATCTCTACTAAATTGAAGGTGATTCTTATGATCACTTGTACTAGTTTCTTCTTATAGTATTATTAAAATTTTTAAAGTTACCAGAACAAGATCTAAGATGTCTGCTTCTAGTATTGGGTAATTTACTAACTAATGCAATGAACTTTTCTGAAAGTTGGTGTATAGGTTTAACGTATGTGCGTCGATAGTTCTTCTCCCCATCTGCAAACTGATAGCTTAAAATAATTGAAAATTACAGTATTCTGGATACAATAGATTTCCGGACATTGTACGTTTCATTGTCGGTGTCAGTGCCACTGTCCAGGAGGAGGATGAACTAAGGCTCTCCGCGATGAAAAGATGCGAACGCACCGCGAGTAAACTGTCTGAAAAAACGAACAGAAAATGGCAAACTTCAAACAAGCATTTTTTTCTTTCATTTTTAATGATATTCTTTTTTTTTTTAGCTAAAGCTCTTGGCGTGTACAACATCACTGACTTCATAACGACTCTGGAATATGAACATATTATTACTTCCCTTTATTTGCTGCAACATTTGTCAAAGTATGAGTACATTTTTATACCTTATATGATGAATTTCATCAAAAGCAAGGACAGTATGGTGGTAGTCGTTTTACTGGGACACGATAGTCATGAGGGGATGAGATTTTGACACATGTTCCTATAACATTATTTTTGCTTAGAATTCCGACATTGATCATTTCCCAAAGTTTTGCCCTTTCCTCCCGGGACACCCTGTATATATACATGCAGTATGTACAGTATATATATATATATATATATATATATATATATATATATATATATATATATATATATATATATATATATATATATATATATATATATATATATATATATATATATATATATATATATATATATATATATATATATATATATATTACGGTATATATATGTATTTACATAGATAGACTGATAGATAGATAGACAGATTAGGTAGGCAGGTAAGCAGATACACGTACAATGACAATTTTCCAGAGCCTTGCCGGATGAACTGTTTTGCCGGACTAAAGAGCCCACATTTGTAACACGAAATAATTCAACAGAGAACACAAAAGGCCACACAAAATAATTAAGCAATACATCTCTGACCCACTATCATTCAGCGTAATTACATTCATGTTTTTATTTAAGTTCGTTATGGAACAACTGAGCCTGGCTAGTTATCAAGGCACTTGACAAGTCCACTTAATCTGACGCTGTTGAAATAATTCCAGCATCACCAGATCATGCCCAGTACTCTTACGACCATTCATAGTTTTTCCAATGTTCATTTGCTTCTTCGAATCATCGTCTGCACCGAATTTCTTGCCTCTACATATCATAAGCACTAGATGAACCTGTACCATATGTGTCACACAGCTCCTGCACGGGAACACCACGGCTCCGTTTTTCCAACAGTTCTACCTTATTCTTTCCCATTTTTTTTAAATTTTATCGTCATAAAAATGCCTTAGTGCGTTAAATTTCCCGAAATAGCTGTTAATACACCATTGTGACCAGACAGGTGAGTGAAATTACACGTAAAGCTACAAGCAACCAGTGTGATAATACACAATTGTAACCAGACAGGTGAGTGAAAATGTACGTGAATATACAGGCAATCAGTGTGGTATGTCACTAGCTATGTACTGTGGTAATGGCATGTGTCGGGGAGACTGGCCTCCACAAGCAATAATTCGTAAAACGTAATAACGTTTTATGCACTCCACACTTACTCATAAAGTGCCTCAGTAGATACCAGTGGTGAAAATAACCTTTTGATTTGATTGCAGCAGAAATTAGGAATAAACTGAAGTGGTGATATGGTTTTTCTGGGCAAACGTAACTAAAAGACCGAGACCTTTGATTAGAAATTTAGTTTCCACAGGAACAGAAACTGAGGGTTAGGAATGGTTAACTGTGAGAATTTCCTATTCACAGGCAAAATACATTGATAGCATTGCCGGCTGACAAAGTTAGTTAGGAGAAATATGAGGGGAAAAGGGTCATCTGGTTCATGAAGGAGAGTAGCAGAATTGGTGTAAACATAGATGATTCAGTCCCTCCAGTATTGTTTATTCCGATATTAGGCAAAAAAGTTCTGTTGGATGAGGTACTACACTTTCTGTACATATGTAAATGCATTCCATCATATTGTATAAGTTATCTTAATTAGGGTCGACAGCTGACGTATATGGAATAGTTTCTGACTCTCCAGGTTCTCTCTCATATATTGATGTCCCCTATATTATTTTCTGCCTTGACTGACAGTCAGCAGGTGATGAGTGCAGGTATGTACTGAAGAAAGGCATTACATATCTGCAGTCGATGGTTGAGGTATTTTTACCATCAGTGTAGGTTTAGCTATTTGTCTCTTTAGGATTTAGTACAGGTTAGCGATTTGTCTGTCAGATTATTAGTTTTAAGGTCTTTAGATCAGGCATCTTTTATTTTTTTTTCTAATAAATAATGTAAGGTCTAAAGATATTTTAAAAAATAAAAAATAAAATACAAATAAAAATACAAAAAAAAATTATATATATATATATATATATATATATATATATATATATATATATATATATATATATATATATATATATCCATCCATTTATCATCCAATCCTACATTGCCCCATGAAGAGCATAGGAGCCGGGGCTAGGCAGTTGGTCCCGACATTAAAGATGAGTGACCAGCCTCACTCATCCCTGAGTGGCATTCCATGAGCAATCAACCCCAACCATCCCTTGGATATAAACCTTCACCAGTTCAATCTGATTGGAGGGCAATAATTACCCACTAAACCACCAGGCGCCGAAATTTGGTTATATGGTTACCATCCAGCGTAGTAAATGGTTTCCTGGTGTACAGAAAACCATTTGGCATGGCACTCAGTGTAGAGTCACCCACAGGCAGAAGGAAGAGGAAAGCATGAAGGAAAGAAAGACAGAAGAGGGAGTGCAAAGTTACCTGCAGGCAGTAGGACAAGGAAAGAATGAAGGAAAGAAAGACAGAAGAGGATGTATAGAAAGAAGGATGGTGGAGAGGAAAAGGCAGACACCTGACACCAGCACTACATCGAGTGAATGGATGGTGAGCGCTCCCACCTACCACAGAATTATAATTATATATATATATATATATATATATATATATATATATATATATATATATATATATATATATATATATATATATATGGATGGATGGATAAATGTGTGTATGTATATACATATATATATTTGCCTAAATCACCAGGGGCCTCTGACCCAATGGTGGATAGGCAAAGAAAAAAGAAAAGAAAAAAAGATAGTATAATCATGTAACCCATAAGGCAATTAACATTTATTCCCATTTATTTATATGGTTATTAAGGAGTTTATCATTGCGATAATTTGGCGGACCAATTAACCGCGATAAAGAAGGTTTGACTGTACTTGAACAGACTAGTGTTTATGCCTGACACTACCACTGACACTCGCATCTTTCTTTGACCAGTAACTACAGACATTATGTCAAAGAAATTGGTCTCGTCATATATGTTCAATACATCCTTGCAAAAATAAAACGAAATAAGAATCAGACAAAATATAGGGATCACCACCAAGACCCGCAGTGTAAATAGTTCAGGTGATCACGTGTTGTACTCAAAACTATCTGTGGCGGCCCGGTAAACTCGCCTGGCGGGCGCGGGACCTTCAAATGCCCTCTCTAAAGTTTGTCCGGATTAAAAGAGATGCCGGACCGTTCGTTGCCGGAAAATTGGGGTTGTACTGTGTGTGTATATATATATATACATATATATATATATATATATATATATATATATATATATATCTATATATATATATATATATATATATATATATATATATATTTGGATGCATGTGTGCAAACATGCATCAGTTCATGGCACAAGTGCGGCAAAATAACACTGGACTTAAGTCCGAGGTCTCGAGGCGTTCGAAAGCTTTGTAGCACCTCTTTCTTAACGTTGTATGGTACATATTATACCTTAACATTCTCTAGAAAGCAATGTACGTACACTGTTTCAGTCCCTACATAGTTTGAGTCAGTAACATACACAGGGGATAGTAAGGTGTAATATGCATAATAACAGTCATGCAACGGGCATTACAATATCTTCAGTGCTGCTTGGACTACGACCTTAGGTTCCTTGGCACTTGATTGATTAAGAAAAAAGTGACAGCCATTCAGTTCACCCTTTCACCTTCTCTCAGAGTATTGATAAGAGAAGGAAATCTACGGCGCCGCTCTTCGTTATCTTTTGTCGTGAGAAGGACACACCTGAGGAATACGAGTTGGGAACAGGTGAGAAGGAAGGAAGAAAGGAAGGGGCGAAAGACTGAAGAAATGTGTAGGAAGGAAGAAATTAAGACATGAAAGGAAGAGAATGGGAACGGAGAGAAGGAATTATGGAATGAGGAAGAAATAAATGAAATGAAAATGAAAGAAAGGATGAAAGGAAAGAAGTAAGGAAAAGAAGAAAAGAAAGGAGGGAGGGAGATAGGATGGAAACAAAAAAAAGAGATGATGCGGAGAAGGGAAGAGAGAAGAAATGGAAAAAGGAGTGAGAGCTGAAGGGGAGAGAGGAAGCGGAAAGAAACATGGGGAGTGAGAGAGAGAGAGAGAGAGAGAGAGAGAGAGAGAGAGAGGATGGAGGTGAGAAGAAAGAGGGAAGAAAGAAATGAAGAGAAAAAGAGAAAGGAGGGAAGGTACAAAGGAAGTCTGCATGAATGCAGATATTTTTCTTGGTATTTTCAAGTTCCATTCTTGTAGCATATGTATTTGGGGATTTTAGTAACACTCCCGGAACCTGAGAGAGACATGAGAAGGGTGGGAAAAGTGAGGGAAGATGAAGGGGACGGAGCAACAGGAGAATGAAAAATCAAGTGAGAAAAAATAGGAAAGAGCAAGCAATATGAAGAGATAATGGCAGGTAGGTAAGACAACCATAGGAAAGAAGGGACAATTGTGAGACAGTTCTAAGAGAGAGAGAGAGGGGGGGGGGTACTATCCAGTGCAATTTGAGGAAAAAGCGGGCGTACGGGTAAGAAGTGTGAGAATGGGATTTTTGTTGTTAGGGAGAAAGGATAGGGTAGTGAAGCTGGGTGGCGAATTCTTAATGTTTCAGAATATAACCGAGTCTGCAGTAATCGAACGCGACTGAACCTAAAATAGTCAAATCTACCTAACCAAACACAATGTTACTAAGTTAACCTATGCAGACCTAGCCTAAACTAAATGAACTTAACCTAACCTAACGTAACGTTCCCTAACGGAGTCGTAGCTAATGTATCATGATCTTACATAAATTATCCCAACATAATCAAATGTAATCTAACTTGAACTAATCAATTCTAAATTACCTTCTGACCTAAATCAAAGCTAACATAATGTGCTCTGAGCTAACCCAACCTAACCTTATCCACCTCAGACTAATTTAGCCACTCAGACCCAAACCTTTAGGTGATGGTGATTATGATGAAAATGTTGAGGAGAAATACTGATTATGATGATGATGATAATGATGACTAATGATAGTAATAGTGATGATGATGATGATCATGATCATGATGATATGTTTACTGTTACTCGAGGTCAGTTCATTGTTACTCTCTTTTCTTATCTTGCTGTTGGCGTGTTGATAAACACCCGGCCAGAAATAGATTTTACCCAAGAAGAAACAAGCACAGCGAAACTGTGCAGCCCCGCTTCACAGTAAGAGACTCTAACATAAAAAAAAAAAAAAAAAAAAAAAACATAGTTATCTCTAAAATGGGTTACGTAATTAGCCCTATACTAATGTCAGTCAGAACCAATGAAATTTGATGTATGGAATGGCCATGACATCATCCCCACAGACATGACCCGTGAAGCCTGCAGGCGGAGCTTCGCATCCATACTGGTTCACTCAAAGAATTTCGTTGAGTATAATATATGTAACAAACACTCCATAATATTTAACCAAGTATAAAATACTACTGTGACTACATCGAAATCTATAATAGATATTATGGTAATGTTGTGGAATGACCGACAAAATAATAATTTCTTCGCTAAATACTCGACCACCATCACCACATTAGTACAGTTAGTACTTCCCCACAATTCCATCACCCATACCTCATTTCCTTTTCCTCATTTATTTATTTTTGTATTGCCTTCACCTCACTACTGTAGCATCAATGGTACTTAGGTCAACCTCCATTACAACACTTGCACTACCAGTAATTACGAGTGCCCTCTTGGGGCACGGTAGTAACAGCACCACCAGTGTTCAGATTAGAAAAATCGCTGCTGCACAAGTACGACATGTTTTCTTATAATCCGGAAAAAGAAAAACAGCAACACAGGTTTTGATGCATTTGACGACTTCTAGGCTCCCTGAAAATTAAGTTGGCTGTACATCCCTCTTTAGCTAGCAGAACATTATCTGAAAACATTTTTCAACAATGACTGTGATCAAAAGGATCATATCATCAGCTAAAGGTTCACACTAGGTTTCCTAGTTTACTAGGGAGTAGACTGTAGCACCAGTCGAGCAGGGCGGTACTCCCAAGCTGATGACAGGGAGAGCTGGAGCTTCCGTTTCATCAGCCCTCAGGACTAGTTCCTGACCATCCCCTTTGCTGAACTCTTTCAGTGTTTCAATAACACAGAGAGTAGGCCAGCACACTCTCCTATACAAGTTTCTCTAACTGTCAAAACCAAACTATATGCACATTACACACTATACTTCCTCTTCAAAACTGAACCAAAATGGCGTCTCATAATCAGGCCTTGGAGTCCCGGGGGGGGGGGGGGGGAGGCACAAAATTATCCCCCCACCATTCGCTCCTCTCCCGGCGACGACCCAGCGAGATGCCTGGAACCACTGTCTGACTCACTTCATTTCTGAAAGATACTCTAACTTTCCCTTTGTTGTGCACTACCTCTCCTCTAAACCTCACCTTCTCTTCCTAATTGCGACTCATCTGTCTGAGGCAGATGACAGCATACCATTCTCTGTATCCTTCTACTTTCTCAATACTCATTTCAAAGCCAGAGGTGGCTGTTGTGTATATGTAAACAACGACTTATCTTTCCCTCATGTTCCCGAATTTAATTCTCCTGAATTCTCGAGTCTCTGGTTTCGGCTTTCCTGTCATTCTCTGACTAATAACTGTGCTGTTTACTACTCCACCAATTCTACTGACTATAAAAAATTCTTCGACTATCTTACTTCTAGGATGGAACACATCCAATCAATTTCCCCTTTCTCTGAAATCTCCATTCTAGGAGGTTTCAATGTTCACTACCACCTTTGGCTCTAATTTCCTTTCACTGATCCACTTGCTGAACAAGCCTACATCTTTTCTATCCTTAATGACCTAGAGCAGCTAGTACAGCTCCCTACCCGTATCCCTGACGCCTTGGAGAGAGTTCCAACATACTTGACCTCTTTCTTACAACTAATCATTCTGCTTACACTGTTAATCTTTCCTCTCCACTGGGCTCCTTCTACCACAACCTTATCACATTAACCTGTCCTATCACTCCAGTTTGGCCAGTGGACCCTCCAAAGAAACATCGGTAGTGACACTTCGGAGCAGCTGATTGGGAGGCCCTCAGGCAAAACTTCTTTGATTTTCCCTGAAATGATTATTGCATCCATGGCCGAGAGTCATCTGAGTGTGCCAAGCACATTACGGAGGTTCCTCTCTCAGGCATGGAAACAAACATTCCTTTTTCATATCCTTTGACTAATGCAAAGAAACATTCGCTTAATCATGTTTGTTCTAATGCTTTCCACAAGGAGAAGGCCTACAGAAGATTCAGGAGCCAACCCACCCCTGAATTTCATCTATTTTATGTATCTGCCCGGAATCGTGTTAAGCCTGTTCTTCGCTCTGCTAAAAATATTTTCATTCGCATTACATGCTCTGAATTCTCCAACTCGAATTCAACATTCATTTTTCATATCCTTTGACTAATGAAAAAAAAAAAAAAAAACATACCTGCAGGTATGCATGCAAGAACTGGTTGCATGATCTGATGAGGAACTATTCTAGACAGACGTACGGTACATCAAACACTCGACTATATGTGATATTTGCATTCTGAACATTTTTTTTTACATAGTACACAGACGTCAGTGATGACATCTGACGAAAAAAATCAATGCATCTTCATTCTTATGAATAATTAATATAAGAAGTTATGAACTGAAGTCTGTAAAGTAATACTGCAGGGCTCACAGAGTAAAAACCTAATAATTCAAAAACCACAAATCCAGCAGTGGAAGGACTACGTTGTTTGCAATGTAACATTTGTGCTGGCTTAGAAATGTGCATAATCTTCTACTCCACATAATCATAAACATGGCTTTAAAACTTAGCGATAAATGGGAGCATTAACACCACACGTACTGTACTATACAGGAGACCCTAAATGACTTCAATCATATATCTACTTCTACTTAACTTGCCCATATATATATATATATATATATATATATATATATATATATATATATATATATATATATATATATATATATCCTCAGTGGTAAAGTGTGCGTTTTCGTACACTGAAGAACAAGGGTTCGCACCCCGCCAGGGTAAAAAATTCTGGGAGCGTTCTTTTGGCCACGTACTGCATTGGCGGACACAAGAGGTGCTGTGGTTGAACCAGTGTCGCATACTGTAAAGTATGCTTGCACCCAGTCGGCTTGCACGGGCCGATTACACTTGGCTGACAGACTACACACACATCCAAAGCCACTCCAACACAACAATTACACTTACAAGCACTTCTCACCCTACATACAATCTCTGCTAGACAGCCTAAGCCACTTGGTAGAGATACATTGGCTGTATCGTCCCCACTTCGGTAGGGATAGGCCGGTCCTGCAGTGGACACTCAAACGGCTGATGAGATGATATATATATATATATATATAGATAGATAGATAGATAGATAGATAGATAGATAGATAGATAGATATATATATATGGTAGGCGGGGGTGAAAAAATATATATATATATATATATATATATATATATATATATATATATATATATATATATATATATATATATATATATATATATATATATATGAAATTTCAATAGTTATGTGTCTTACAGTGAACTGGCTCCTTTTGATAGGTAGAATGCTCCGTCTTATTTTTTAAAATATAATGAATAATTTAAAAAAAATCAATTTTTCCAAAGATTTCAGGGCCATGGCAGGTCAGTGGTAGAGCGCCTGATTCGAGATTGAAGAGTCGTGAGTTCAGGCCTCTCCCGGGTGAACAACCTTGCCGGGAGAGGTAGCGCTTTCCTGTCACCTACCCGGTTGTAGCAGCCGTGGCTCAATGGGTTAGAGTACTCTGACCGAAGGGTCGGAGGTTCGAGTCCAACCAAAGGTCATTGGTAGACTACAGGAAGGGCATCCAGTCATACAGTGCTACACGCTCCAAAACCAAAGTCCTCCACAAAGGGGGAATGTCTTAGCCCTTATCGGAAAAAGGGGACATGGCGTAAAAAAAAAAAAAAAAAATGCGACCTGCACAAGGAATCTGAAGGGCCACGGTCGTGTGTCCTCAAGGCATTCTCCTTATAGCCACCTTTAAAAGAAAAGATTGGGAGAGGGGGGGAGGGAGGGCCGTTATGCGCTTGGTTAGGTGTGCAGGGAAGTTGGGGGATATGTGCTTGGTCAGATGGAGGGTGGCAACAGCGTTGCATTGCCTATGTCTTCGTTAGAATTTCTTCATCTATCATTTCCCAGAATTATGCCGTTGCCTGACGCGTGATTCATAGATATGCAGATATCCCACAAGGAAAAATGGAATCACGTGTTTCCTTTTTCTCTGTGCGATACCAGCATATATATATATATATATATATATATATATATATATATATATATATATATATATATATATATATAGAGAGAGAGAGAGAGAGAGAGAGAGAGAGAGAGAGAGAGACACACACACACACACACACACACACACACACACACAGATAGATAGATAGATAGATAGTTAGATAGATGGATAGATAGATTGATAGATAATCATCATCCGGACCTCCTCTCCCACCCTAGGGCAGGGCGAGGAGTAGCAACATCCAGACAGCCCCAGTTTGTCCAGTCCAAGGGGCCACGCATCCATTCACTCATTATTCAAACCCCGGAATCCTGGCTCTGTCTGATACGCCAAAAAGTTTCACCACACTCTGTAGCTTCACATAAACGTATCCGATAGAGTCAATCCGAACGCTGTCCCGGTAACAAGGGGTGCTAAATCCCTGATCATGCACCACTTCTCACAACATTCATCCAGCCTGCTCGAACTCTTGTCAGTTCCCTAGCCACACCGACTTCCATACCTCTCTTCCTTACACACTCATCCACCATATCCCTCCACCTTCTCCTTTTCCTACCTTGTCTCTTCCCTTCTTCAAATTCACTCAGATATAATTTTTTCACCACTCTATTGCTATCCATTCTCTCCACATGACCAAACCATCTCAGTACACTCTCTCCGATTCTAGTGTCCACAAACTTCCTCACTCCGCATCTTTCACGAATCACGTTATTTCTTATCCTATCCACTCTCTGTATTCTACATACATACATTCCTTAGCAGTCTCATTTCCACTGCTCTCATTCTTGACTTTTCATTTTCATGCAACACCATAGTCTCCCATCCATATGTTAAAGCTGGTACTAATATTCTCTCATGTAAGCCTCGCGCAGATGCAACACTCAAGCCTCTGTTTATTATCAAGGCCTTCATAGCTCCAGCTACTTTCCTTCCTTGTGTCACTCTACTTTCCACTTCTTTTGCATATTTTCCTCTATTTTCTATTACTGTACCCAGGTATTTCAACTCTCACCAATTCCAGTCTCTCTTCACTGTAACATCACACTGGGAGCCACCTTCTCTCTCGATTACCATCGCTCAACTCCTTTCTACATTAATTTACTATCAAGGCACGACGCTCACAGACATCAGCAAAACTCTGCACTGGTTTCTAAAGTTCTTGTCCGGTATTTGCAAGTAGCACTGTATTATCAGCATACAACAAATAAGAGATATTCCATCCGTCACCATTCATTACCAACACCATCCCTCTTTCCATTACTCTTGTTTTGTTTCTCTCATCACCCCATCTATATATATATTGAACAACCATGGGGACATCACACAACATTATCGCAAGCCCACATTGATCGTGAACCATTCACTAACATGCCCATTTACCCTTACACTGCATGCCTCACTACCATCATAAAAACTCTTGACGGTACCCAGCAGCTTACTATCTACACCGTACATGCGCAAAACCTTACACAATCCTCCTCTGTCTACTTTGTCGTATGCTTTTTCCAGATCCATAATGCCATAAACACATTATATATAGTCCTTCTCACAAGCCTTTTTCACTATCTGTCTCACTGCAAATATTTGATCGACACATCCTCTGCCTCTCCCAAAGCCACCCCGTTCATTGCTTACTAAGACCTCCTACTTTCTCTATAACACTTCTTCAACATACCTTCCATACAACACTCAATAAACTTATGCCACGATAATTCTTGCACTCATTTCGCTCAAGCATATTTTTGTACAGGGTACAGTCACAGCCTTTTTCCACTCTGCTGGCACAGTTTCACTCATCCATGTCTTCCTACATATTTCCAACGAGCACTTCATTCCGCATTCTCCACTACACTTAACCATCTTAACTTACACCTCATCAATCCCAGCTGCTTTCCCCTTTTCTAGTCTCTTCGCAGCGTTCTTCACCTGTGTGAGTGTTATGTTTCCTGACACTGCATTCCATCTCTGCACACCACCAAAATCAATCATGTTTACAGCTGCTTTGCTTTCTCTACTCCAATTTATCTTGCTTTCAAAATATTCTTTCCATCTGATCCTTCCTTCACACACACACACACACACACACACACACACACACACACACACACACACACACACACACACACACACACACACACACACACACACACACATATATATATATATATATATATATATATATATATACATACACGAGTAGAAGGTAATTGTCACTTATTCCTCTGGTTATTGAATCTCTCTTATTCCTCTGAGTACACCCAGAAGCCTATGAGTTGTTCTACTGGTCCTGGAGACCCTGAGTGACCGCGGCTGTATATCCTTATTTAATAGACTTTTGCCTAACATACCCATATATGTACTACCGATGAGGGGTTACAGAATATTTCTTATTCATCTGAGTACATCCATAGGCTGAATTGGCTGGTATATTTCACCAATATAGGGAACCATCGACGTCACATGTAAGAGACTCTGCGGTCATTTATCTCCACTGAATTTATTTCTATTTGGCATACTCATATATACATTTAACTTCAAAACTCAAGGATGGTGGGTTACAAAATCTCTTTTTATCCCTCTGGGTACACCATAAACTAAAAAGACCGGCAAACTCGGACTGGGCAAGGTACGGGAGCATTAACACTGCTGTACGGTACAGATGAAGAGTGATGTACAGTACAGTATTATGGCAGCGCTGAGCAGATCCAGCCATGGCGATATATTCAAAGGTGTGACGTCATGGCTCCTTAGTACATCAAACCGTCTTAGTCAAAGCCACTTATGCCTCCTTCTCCTCGTCCTGTACAGGGAAAGCTGAGTGTTACCCACTCTCAGCTGACTCAGGTGTGGAGTAGGGAACTGAGCTAGGTGTGGGGTAAGGAAAAAAGTGGAAAGAGAGAGAGAGAGAGAGAGAGAGAGAGAGAGAGAGAGAGAGAAATATTCCGGACAACTGGTAGGACACTGTTAACTGAGGGAACTGGCACATAGGCTATACATATAGGCAGTAGTGGAACCCAAACAAGCAAATTTCTGTAATTTCCCATTACTTGATTAAGCAGGAGTCATCTGAAATCTGGACCGGAATATTCAAACGCACTTACGATCAGTTCCCTGTAGTAACTGAAGTTTTGAACCCCTGGAAAGACAAGGAGGCTGTCGAATCTTCTTCTCTCCTGTTCTAACTTGGTAAATAAATCTTAGTTAATAGACGAAAATTACTGAAGGTTAAAAATGTTTTTTGCAGGGAGATAAGGGAAAGGAGTCATAAGTCGTCCCTTGTCTAGTTCCTCTCTGAAGAACATATCTAAGATGTGACGGGGAATCAATCATATATATGTCTGTGAATCCCACCCCTGGGATGTGTAAGAAAATATTACGTATTTTTCCTTACACCTGGTGCTGTTTACTGAAGAACTGCAAACTTGATCATTGCCCTTCTCAAGTCTGTGCTTGTATCCCTTCCCTTGGCGGTGAGCACGGACCACGATAGTACTATAGTTATACACTCTTAACGTTACTTTTTTCTGCTCAACTCGTCCGTGCAACAGGTAACCGGCATTTTCAGACATTCAGATACAGAACTGGTCAGCTATGAAAATGCCTACGACAGCCTGTCTCTCCGACACCATGCGTCCGAAGTGAACGGATTTTGATACTGGCTTTCATTTGTTGAAAGTTTAAAAAGGGGTGAATTCGCAGGCCCTTAGCCATTAGTCTCTCTCTCTCTCTCTCTCTCTCTCTCTCTAAAAATATGAATACTCAGCGAAATAGTAGGTGTGGTGTCGCAGGTTTTAAATCATCACTAACCACTGCGTGATACAGCACATGACACTCAAGGTAAGGCAACCCACCAGAAGCATGATGGAGCCATAATGACCTTGAGGGTATTTCATATCAACACCTGCACACTTGACAAAAGTTTGGGCGCCACTGAGAGTAAACCTAGCCGCTTCAAGGCCATATTCCAAGTACCATAGGAGGCTTGTAGCATGTCTTCCTTAGTGATTTATTATGGATACTACATTTTAACATTCTGTTTATGTTATTAAAACTAATATCGATGTATTTTGAATTAGTAAAGTAAAACAGAATGCTACTGTGCAATGTATTGAATAAATTGCTAACTGAGATGTGTTACGAAATAAAAGAAACCACTAAGAATACGATCCTCAGTATAATGATATCTGGTGATCGAGGTAACAGGGTCAATCCGGAGATGTATTTTCTAATTTAAATTCTTTTTCTGTGTCTGCCCAGGTCTCTTCCCATTTCTCCTATCTTTCCAGTCACTTCTTATTGCTTTTCTTTCCTTTACAGGTGGCTTTACATTGAGTGACAAGCCAAATGGTTTCCTGTAAGCCAAAAAACCATTTACAACGCTGGGTGGTAACCATATAACCAAACCATACGTGCTCCCTACGTGTCAACAATTGGGTTGGTGGAAGGTTAGTGCCCCTCCCCGTAAAACAAATAACTCATAGTCAAATGGCCACCCCATATGGGATTATGGCGTCTGGCAATAGATAGATAAATAGATTTCTGCTACTGCCAGGCGATTTTATTCAGCTTATGAGAGCAAAGTAGTATTAAAGGCTTACGGTAAGCAAAGTTGTATGAAATGGATGTGGTAAGCAATGTTGTATGAAAGGGTTACGGTAAGCAAAGTTGTATTAATGGGTTACGGTAAGCAAAGTTGTATTAATGGGTTACGGTAAGCAAAGTTGTATTTATGGGTTACGGAAAGCAAAGGGAATTATGGGTTACGGTAAGCAAAGGGAATTATGGGTCACGGTAAGCAAAGGTATTAATTGGTTACGGTAAGCAAAGGTGTATTTATGGTTACGGTAAGCAACGTCTGTACTTTTTAAATGCCAGGAAGATGCACCCAAAGGCAAGAAGCTAGCAAGATTGTTCACCCTAAAAAAAAAAAAAAAAAAAAAAAAAAAGCCAAATTCAAGATTCGTTAATTTCGAGATGCCTGTCCGATTTGCGTTTAAGAGTATGAAGATCGTGGGCAGTAGGAAATACACACAGAGGAAGACAGTTTCAGAGTTGGGCTGTTGCACCCACGAAGGACTCGGAGGAACGGTTGACTCTTGTACTGTATTAGAGAGTTGGCCAGGAAAGAGTTGAAAGTTGGCTGCCAAACGGGTGCTGCACGCCCGCCGTAGTGGTGGAGGGATGCAAGCAGACATTTCAGAGAAGCAGTGACCATTGAAGTAGCGATGGAAAAGAGATAAAGATGCAACAGTGCAGCGAAGAGACAAAGGCTGAGAGAAGCCAGTACTAGAAGGAGAGTTAATGAGATGAAAATCATGTTGAGAAGAGCTGTATGTGAGGAGCCTCCCCACACATAAGAGCTGTACTTTACACAGGGGCGAATAAAACCCCTGTATAAAGTTCGTAGTTAAAGAAGGCACAGAGTCGCCTTAGCGCACCTAATCTCTCGGATGCATTTATTTACAAGAGATAGTGTGAGCTTTTCAAGATTAATTCCAAGGGAATGAAACCCTAAGTATGTTCAAAGATGATTCAGGATTGAACTGGATATTGTTAAAAATTAGGAGATACTCCGGCAGAAGATTTTTGACGGATTGAAAAATGAAAGAATTGAGTTTCTGATGCATTAAAAACAAGCTTGCATTTCCAATCGGAGACATGAGCTAAGTCAGACATTAGGTGTGTCATAGCCTCATATCTTGTATGTTGAAGTAACTGTTGAGATGGACACTGTGAGAGGAGAATGGAAAGGTGAAAGGTGGAGTCATCAGCGTCTTATTGAATAGGGTTCGATGTATAGCTTACAAGGTCATTAATGAATAGAAGGAAGAGAGTTGGTGATGGGACAGAGCCCTCAGGAACGCAACTTTTGATAACTCTAGGAAAAGAACGGTGGCCATCTACAACATCAGCTATAGAACAACCAGAAAGGAAGCTAGAGATGAAGTCACAAATTCGAGTAGATGAATAGAATCAGCAATAGGGCAGTTTGGAAATTAAAGATTTATGCCATGCTCGATCGATAGCTTTGAGATATCAAGTCCAATGGAAAAGTTTTGCCATAGTTTCGTCTGAAACGAAGGTGAGAAGATCGCCATTGGAGCGTCCCTGGCTGAGTCCATACTGGCAATCGGAAAAAGGTTGTGATAACAAAAATGCTTTAAAAATTTTTTGTTAAGAATAGTTTGAAAACTTTTAGAAATGCAGGATATTAAAGCAATTAGCCAATAGTTAGAGGGCTAGGAATGGTCACTTTTCTTTGGGATGGACTGAATGAGTGCAAACTTCCAGTAAGAAGGAAAGGTGCAAGTCGACAGACGAAGGCGAAAGAGTCTACAAAAACAAGGTGTATGCACAGAAGCAGTTCTTGAGGACAATAGGAGGGATTCCACCAGTGATGGCGGAAAGTACATCAAACGAAGAAATTTTAATGTGGGGAGGGACGTGATGGAGTAAGGTGGAATTGGAGGAGAAAGTCTTAGCAAAGGGTTCTGCTTGTTTAGTAGAGGAAACAGCTGTAGAACCATCAGAGCGGAAAAGAGGAAGGAATGAGGATGAACCAAAGTTTGTTAGGGAGCTTTCTGGCAACGCGCCAGAAGGAGAGGGAAGAATCTGAGTCGGAGAATTCACAGAGTTAGTGTGTATGAAATTATTCTTATCAGAGCGAAGAACAGAACATGGTTCCGGGCAGAGATATGAGATGAGATTCGGAGGTGGGCTGGCTCCAAAACTTTTTGTAGGCCTTCTCCTTGTTATGGATAGCATTAGAGAATGCGCCAAGGTTTTTTGGCATGAGCCACAGGGTAAGAGACAGAAATGCATGCTTCTGTGCCTAAGAAAATACCCCCGCAGTACGCGATGAACACTCGTCTCCAGCTCAAGAAGTATCTCCAACGCTAAATTTAGTCGCTGGAAAGTATCTTGGATTAAAAATGTAACTGGAGTGAAGAAGTTTAGATGGAGATGAAAGCTAGCAGATACACAGGTAATGTTAGCTAAGGTAGGGTGCAAGATTAGGATGAGTTTTGTGAGGTTAGTTCAGATAAGGGTTCCCTTTGGCTAGAACAAGTACGAGAATATTGAGTTAGGTTATGCCTGAATGATGTCAGGTTTGGTTAGGCTAGGTTACATTAGATTATGTTAGGTTAGGTCAGCTAGGATGAAATAAGGTTAAGTCAGATAGGATGACAGTAGGTTAGGCAAGATAAGACTATGATAGTATGGTCTAGTTTAGGTCAAGAATAATGAGTTTAATTTAGGTCTGATGAGACGACATTAAGGTAGGTCACATAGGGTAGGAGGGTAGGCAGATTTGGGAGTTACGTAACCTGTGAATTTAGTAGGCTTAGGTACGTTAACCGATATAGTATGATACTATTTCTCTTTCCTGTGGTTATTTTAGAATGTTAGGCTGAACTGAGGGGTTAAGTTAGGTTGACAAGTTAGGTAAAATATAAGGGGAGATTAGGTGGGTAAAGATCTTAGGATGAGTTAGGATGTTAATTTGGTTGTTAGGCCAGACTGTTATGCTAGGTTAGTTTAGCCTAAGTTAGGTTAGGTCAGGTTAGGTTAGTAGAAAGGGAAAAAGATGAAGTGGAAAGGGAGAGACAAAAGGATGAGTGGACGAGGGAGAGGAAATAAAGGGTGATGGGAGGGAAGAAGAGGAGGATGAGGGAAGATGACGAAGGTATAGAAATGGTAGAGTTGGAGGTAAGGATGGAGATGTAAAAGAGAGGGAAATGAGAGGGTGGAGAGAGGGGATGAAGGTGAGAGTGAAAATGAGAGTGGAGATGAGAACAAGAGGAAGAAGCAATATTGTAGACTGGGGGAGTAGAGCAATGGAGAGAGGGGGAGTGGAGGAATGGGGAAGTGGAGTGAAGTAAGGAAGTGTAGGGAAGAGTGGAAGGAATGAAAAAAAGAGAAGCAAGGGGAGAAAGATAGCAGATATGTTTGTAACACGGGAATACAGGATGGTCAAGAGACGGCAGAGTGGGGTCGTGTGAAAGAGAGGGAGAGATAGAGATGGGAGGAGAGTGTGGTGAAGAGAGGAAATGGGGGAGAGGAGGGAGGAATGGGGAGAGAGGAGAAAAGGAACGGGGTGGAGACAGGACAGAAAGGGGTGGGGTAGGGATAAAGACAGGTGAACAGTGAAGAGAGGGGAGTGGGAAAGTATAAGGAAGGAGGAAAGGCATGGAGGGGGAGTGGAGGGAGGGGAGTAAGTGGAGTGAAGTGTGTAGATAAACAGGTAAAGTATCAGAGCCGCCACCACACCATACCACACCACAGCCACATCCACAACAATGAGGACCTACCAGCTCATTCTCCTCGTCATACTCTCCATTGGTAGGTCAAGAATTATATAGTGTTTAGTATATTGATGTATATTATTCAGATATTGCAATCATCTTGAACTAAAGCGATTATCAACATAATTGTCGGTTTTGCTATTTTATCTACAATTAGCTAGAATCATAAGCTTTGTTATTATCGTTGGTGTTGTCGTCGTCGTCGTAGTAGTAGTAATCATTTTGTATGTTTATTAACTTTCGTCCACAAAAACCCCATCATTACGTTGGTTGCTTATTTCTTTATGCCTTCTTGCCACCGCTCAACAGTATTGCTCTACCGATGAAAGAAGCAACCCCCGTTAACTCCATTCCTATGACGATTATATTATTTTATTTTATTTTTATTTCCATCATTTAGATTCCGGTAGAGCTTTGTTTATTTCTCAAATAGGTTAATACTTCTAGAACAAACGCTCGCACGCTTCTGCAGTTGCTCTCAGTTGCATAAAATTGTCCGGTATTAATTGGAACAAAGTGCTAAAGAAGATGCATTCATGACAGTGGTAGTACTTCGATAAATATCTGTTTAGGCGCAGCAATGTACTTCGTCCTAACCTAATTTTCCTGTCCCTATAAGTACAGTAGTTCACTTGATACAGCTGGAGCGTTATCGCGTTTCTTGGGAACATTCTCTCTCTCTCTCTCTCTCTCTCTCTCTCTCTCTCTCGTCATCACAGTAAGGTCATTCAAGTTATCGACCATCTTACCTCACTTCATCATTCCAAAACATGAACAAAGCAATGTGATATATGGGACATCCTGTATAGTCCAAATATTGTCCTTGGTAATTATTATTAGGAATCGACATCTCATACATCGTCATATATTGGGTGGTATATTTTTAAGCAACATGTTAATAGATTCACGTGCGTCTGCAAAATTCGCTCATTATGACATCCATCGTACCTCTGGTGTGTGCTATTTTTCTGTTGACTTACGTGTTCGTTAGCATAACCTCGTTTCAGTTCAGTGTGAAACAAATCTTTCTTTCAGCTATTTACATTTTCATTTATTTGTTACAAGATTGTTATTGTTTGTTTCATCCATTCAGTCCGAAAGCGTATTTTAAATTTTCTTGACATCCCCAGAAAAAGTAATTTACCTTTGGTTCCATTTTTCGAACCGAAGAAGTGAGATATGACCTTCATTAAACCCCCTTCACAGTCTAATATCATTCCTAAGATGATTAAAGCCATCTAAAAACTGTAAAACTAAAACAAAATATAGCCTATACAACCAGACTGAGGCGGTAATTTGTTTAGAACCAACTCAACCTTTGCAAGGAAAAAATAGGAAGTTATAATTACGTATACATCACCTACATTTGTTATGGAAAAGCATAAATGTCAGTAAATCGTCCAAGAAATACAATAAATTAAATTTGGAGGCTCAGTTGCAGTGTGGTAATCTCTTTCTGCGTGTGGCGTAAGCCTGACTTTGAAACTCTGAAAACACGGAGGACAGTAACTTAAGTGGCTGGCTATTATGTCATCATATACAGTATATATATATATATATATATATATATATATATATATATATATATATATATATATATATATATATATGCCACCATGTATTTGCTTGTCTTGTTTTCAAGCTGGTGACTAAAAGTAATAAATGACCTAAATATAAAAGGATCGAGTTTTAGATGTTAATATTATATTATCCTAAAATGCTTATATTGTTTCTTCTTTTCTGTAGGGAGGGCATCTGAGGGTGCGGCGTATGGAGGACGACGTGAGAAGACGAGTGTGGGGGGTGCAGAATGGTCCTTGCCTGTTCTAGATGGACGCATCATAGGCGGACAAGACGCAGAACCGGGCGAGTTTCCGTTCCAGGTTAGTCTGTGTCGTCATCGTTTTTGTTTTTTTCCTTAATGTATTTTTTGTCACTCTCTATAATCATCGCCTTTAGTAATGGCAAACGTAATTGCCATCCTCGTCGACACTGTCATTGTTACCACCAATTATCATCACTTTATCGATATTTACCAGTCGCGATAGCGGTGCTGGAATTGTTTTCAGTGTGTGTGTGTGTGTGTGTGTGTGTGTGTGTGTGTTTTAACATGATAACTTAGTAATAGCTCAAGATATCATCACAAAATTTTACAAGTATGTAGTAGGGATGAAAATCTACGAGTTCGATATTGGTGAAAGCAGGTCAAGGTCAAGGTCATATTCCGAGCCTCGTTAGATTTGTTTCGGCTCTCGGCTGGTGTGATTCCTCCCTTGGGGGCCTTTTAGTGTTACTGTCTTTGTCCTGGTATTTTAATCGCTATCGTTACCGTCGTCGTCAACATTAATATTATCACCACCAACAACATCACCCTTCTCCCTTGTCATCGTCACTGTTACTTTTACGGTTATCATCATCATCATCACCATCATCATCATCACTTTTATCATCGTTATAATAATGTAAGGGCTCCGCCCCCTCTGTATTAGGGGGTCGGCGGACATGGACAAGTAAAGACTACTGTAATATATAAGAGTCAGTAACAGTTAAAAATCCCCTCAACATAATTTTGTTCCCTTCTTGCAGCTTCTACAGATAATCTCTCTTAAAATGAGTTAAAATTAGGAGGTCCCAGTAACAAAAGTGAGTTCTTATAAAATCTTTTGATACAAAAAGTGATATAGGCAGCACTTTCTATGTTATAGCCTCCGCATTTACATTACTTTCTCTCCGTCTTTAACTTCGACAGATTTAAGTTTAGCTACTGATCTATTTGACAGACTCACACACACACACACACACACACACACACACACACACACACACACACACACACACACACTATTTCCTTCTTTCACATCCCCTGTCATTGAATCGTATTGTACTGTATCATATCATATCGTTTATAAAGGCTCCAACATACTTGCATCCATCGGCATTGGTCACCTATTGATCTCTGACAGCCTCCCTCTTTAGTCTCTTATCCCTGAGGTCAAAGCAAACAATTAATCCAACAAGAATTACTGATCTACAATCATTTTAGCACACACTTTACCCTTCTCTCTCTGCCACTGCTATAGGTGTCGGTTCAGCACCCTGGGATCCTTGGCTCGTACACTCATCTCTGCGGGGGCTCCGTCATCAACGACAAGTATATTCTCACCGCTGCACACTGCCTTGATGGGTGAGTGGGGGTTGGAGGTGGATAGGTGGTGGTGTGAATGCCGGTGTAGGGGTGAGTAGGTTGTAGTGTGAGTGTGGATGTGGGTGTGTGTAGGAGTAATGATGGATGTAGTGACAGTCAATAAATTAGGTGTAGGTTGGTTAGGGGTGAAGTCTGGATGTAGTTTCAGATTTATTAGTTTCACTGGAATATTACCCAAACTTATCAACCATACCTAGTTTTACCAAACTTGACTAATCTAATCTAATCCCACTTAACGCAACTTAACTAACCGAAAAACCCAGAAAAATATACTCATCCGACAGTAAATCTGATGTTCAAGACTGTGAAGAAAAATGTAATTCAATATACTATTCTAGTCACACTCGCCCTACCAGTTATATTAAAATGGCATTGGTAATCTTCACGATTACCGACTTCAGTGGTATGACCACGCTCTTCATTGCTACCCTCTGTCACTTTACAAATCTATCACAGCTTTCGGCTGTCAGTGACCATGTTCCAGTGAGTGCTGGGTTGATCTCTGGGTGGGTAGGACGCACAAAGACGGCATATGACTAATAAACTAATAAACGCATTATTAAATAAATGGGGAAATAATCACGGGCATGTGTAGAATAACTGAATATCAAGCTCCACACCAATATTACTACCAAAGAAAATTTGCTCTTACGTCCGATCAATAACTAAAAGGGAATAATGACTGCGAAAGTAGTGTGAAAATGAAATAACTGTGCATTTTCATTGATTAACTCATACTGAAAATAATGAAGAAACACCTGAGAACTCACTCCCTAGTTTGATCAGTAACTCATGCAGAGTAAACTCTTCCATTTCAGTGGCTTTTTTTTTACTTCTTCTTGCTAGATCCTAACGATTATTTTCAATTCCGGAATACTGTCTGGCAGTGTAGGAGATAAAAAAAAAAAGAAAAACGCTATATTTTACTTCCCAGAATGAACACACACACACACACACACACACACACACACACACACACACACACACACACACACACACACACACACACACACATTAACTGAATATAACTGTCTCGTAGTAATTAATAAAAAAATGCGTTATCGGAGTAAGGGATACTTATGATGAAAGAGAGCTAAAATAAATGAAAATTAACAATAAATTTCTCACTGCAGTTTTGATCAATGAAAAAAGTAGCATAAGCCACAGTAACTAAGTCACTCCGATTATATATTTCATTGTGTTTTGTATATTTACCTTGCCCGGACGGAGTCCGACAAGGTATTGTTTTTGGTCGTTTATTTGTGTGTTTCTTTGAATTTTAGCAACTTTACGGAAAAACGGCTGAATGAAATTACATGAAACTTTAGGATATGTGGGCATTGGTTCCAAGGGAAAGTGATTAAATTTTGGAGGTAATCGAGTGACCGATAAAGGTCAAAATCAAAGTCACGGAATTTCAGATTGCTATATCTTGAAACCGGTTGAAGATAAAGATATTTACTATTGTGAACATATAGGAACTCGTAATATGGGCTTCCGGCTCCAAACCTTTGATCTTGAGTGACCGTGAAAAGTCAAACTCAAAGTCACAGATATTCAGGGGGCTGTAACTTGAAACTGGTTGAAGATGGACAGGTATTTACTATTACTAACATATAGGGAGTCCCATATAGGTTTTTAATTGGTACCATGACCTTTGACCGTAAGTGACCTTGAAAGATCAAATTCAAGGTTACGGTTAATGAGGGGGGTATAACTCGAGGCTAGTTGAAGATAGCTATTTACTATTATGAAGATGTGTGGGAAGAACTTAAGGATTTGATGGAAGTTTAATCTAACGTCCCCTGATCGTATAATCTCTCCAAACCCATGTAAAATAATCCCGAGATAGCACGGATAACGACTGAAGAGTTTAATCTCTCTAGCATGAACAGAAAGATAACAGCCGAGTTAGACGTCAAGTATCTAGGCTCTTATATAAACGGTACCATGAAAAACAGTAACATTAATAAAGAAAGAAAGCATTATTTGACATGAACTCTAGATTACATAAACGTTGTACCGGTAATATAACACCAGACTAAACACAATGAGAACAGCCAAAGCAAAAATAAAGATGAAAAACATCCAAAAATTAGATCTAAAAATGGAAACAGCCGAGAAATGAAAACAGCTGAAAATCAAATATAAAAATGAAAACAGCTGAAAATCAGAAATAAAAATGAGAAAAAGCCAAAAATCAATTAGAACAATTAAAACAGTAAAAAAAATCAAATATAATAATGAAAACAGCAAAAAATTCACAAAAATTAAAATGAAGATATCGAATATAACAATAAAAAAGTTAAATTAAAAAAAAAAAAATTCAAGCATAAAAATGAAACCAGCAAAAAAGTATATAAAAATGAAAACACTCAAAAATCATATACAAAATTGAAAATGAAAACAGCAAAAAACTGAAAACGGCCAAGAATCAAATATAATAATGAAAACAACAAAAATCAAATAAAATTAGAAAACGGTCAAAAATAAAAAATGAAAATGATAACAGCAAAAAAAAAAAAAAAAAAAGAAAACATCCAGAAGTCAAATATAATATGAAAACAACCAAGAATCATATAAAAATGAACACAGCTAAAAGTCATATATGGAAACTAAAACAGCCAGAAATAAAATCAAATGTAATAATGAAAACAACAAAAATCAAATAAAATTAGAAAACGGTCAAAAATAAAAAATGAAAATGATAACAGCAAAAAAAAAAGAAAACATCCAGAATTCAAATATAATATGAAAACAACCAAGAATCATATAAAAATGAAAACAGCTAAAAGTCATATATGAAAACAAAAACAGCCAGAAATAAAACATAAAAAGGAAAGCAGCCAGAAGTCTAATTTAAAAATGAAAACAGTCATAAATAAAAAATAAAAGTGAAACTAAAAGCAGCTGAAATTGAAAAATAAAAAATGAAAACATGCAAAATTCGAATGCAAAAATGAAAACAGATTAAATCAAATGAAAAAATGAAAACAGGCAAAAGTCTAATATAAAAATGAAAAACAGCCAAAAATCAAATATGAAAATGAAAACATAAAAAAATCGGATATAAAGTATTAAAACCTGTGCATAAGCGATGTCGTCAAAAACTCTAGCATCAACTAATCGAGATCATAGCCTCCAAATGCGTGTAGTATCTAATCCCGAACTGAAACGATGTTATTAACCCCTTTAACGCCATCACTCCAACGATACCTTTTCACAATTTTATTTATGAGACAATGTTCGAACTGGAGGGGTTAGATATAGCTTTCATTAAACCCATCCTTATCAGGGACCTCTACTGTACTGAATTCGATCATCTGATAGTACAACGGAAAAACTAAGTCATCGGACTGAAGGTGTTAGGCACTGTAGCATCAACAAAGCAAGATAACAGCGTATTTAAACATGAAGTATCTAAACCTGTATAGTAACGATGTTGAGATAATAAGTAGGTCTAACCATTCGCCCAGTCTCCAACTCACCGTCCTAGTCCGTCTGTTTTTCATGTCTTCGTTTTGTTTGTTTTTCTTTCTTTTTTCTTTTTCTCTTTTATTACGTACTTTAACCATTTAAGAATTATAATATGCTTCTATTTCTGTACATTCTATAACTGTCAGTAATATATATGTAAACACACAGAAAGAGCCGCATGGTTATTTTCCACATGTTATTTTTCATGTTTTTATTTGTTGTTTCATACACTTGCTGATGTCGAGTGCTGTTTCTGCTGCATCACTTTGCAGCCAAAAATAAATCTGTAGAAGAACATTGCGAGCCGTATCTGCGATCGCATACAGATGTCGTAGTACTTTTTACTCAAAGATTTAATTTGTAGAATTAATTTGTATAATTACTTAATTTAATTTGTATATTCTCATGTATGTTACTGGTATCTATGATATTGGTACAGTTGTGTTAGTATCACGTAGGTATATAATGACGTATATAAGACAAAATAAATCGCCGGGGGGACATGTGTTAAGATATCTAAAGAATGTATTCTAAGTGGTTTGGGGATTTGATTATATCTTTTCCTTAGCAATTTATTCTGCAGTTTAACTTAAATACCCTCTTGTATGCTAGTGATGCAAACTGCGTCGATATCACAGCAGAATAAACAGCACACTAGAGAATGTTAAGTGTAATTATTAAAAAAGGAAAAAAAAATAACAGGGAGCGGGTGCTACGAAGTCTCCGGTATCCCGTAGGACATAACCACAAAGACGAGAACACAGAACAGGTCAACACAAACGTTCATCTAGCACTGACACAGCCCGACTAACTGGGATGCGGCGATGCTCTGTGCGGATGATTTGTGTCGTATTAGGCGTCATAGCACGTCCTTGTGAATGATTTACTTTGTATATTACACATCAACACGGGGGAACACGCTGTTCACTGCCATAAACATGAATACATGAATCGAGAAGGAATATATCTGAATCGCATCGATTTCTTCCGCGCGCACATGTTTTTCGCTCTGTAGGATCATTGCGACTACTTTATTTAACCCTACCTTCACCTAACCTATACAAAACTAGTTCATCCTGGAAAATATCATATCTAATTTGATAAGACGTGCAAATTTTCTGGAGAGTTGTATTTTCTTTGCCGTCCCAAACAAAGGATCATTATTTCTCCGACTTCGTAGTTTTCGAAGCACCTCTTCCTCAGTGATTTATATTGTTCATCACCTCTCACTCATCTCTCGTGTGTTACAGGTGCAAGCTATGTCAATATTAAATAGACATAAGTAAAGTAAATGCATCAAGAAGGTGCAAAATACTAAATAAGTAGCTCAGAATTAACTGCTGCAAAGCCGTATACCAGAAAGTATCACTCAAAGCTGCTCACCAACATTTTGAAAATGTCGGTATCCTTGTTTTCACTGAGTGTTAAAATATCACAAAACAAAAATGACTAAAGAAAAAAAAAATGCTGGAATGCCACTAAAACTTGCCAGACAGCAAAGTAAGTCTACTCGTTTAATTAGCAATCAGACTGTTCTATGACGAGGCTTGTGTGTGTGCTTAGGGGGTAGGGGAAGGAGGTTGTCAGGTTAGAAAGACAATTATACCAAACTCTGGAAACGTTGTGCGAAGGAGGGAGTGAGTGGGGACAAGAATGAAGGGAGGGAGAGGACAAGAATGAAGGGAGGGAGAGGACAAGAATGGAGGGAGTGAGTGAGGACAAGAATGGAGGGAGTAAGAGGGGACAAGAATGAAAAGAGGGAGAGGACAAGAATGGATGGAGGGAAACTGGACAAGAATAGAGGGAGTGAGAGAGGAGAAGAACGGAGGGAGAAAGGAAATGAAAGGAAAAGAGAGAGTGATACCAAGACGTGTGAAAGAGGTAGGACGTTAGGCGGAATTTTAAGCTGTCTTGGAGATTTCTTGATGCCCATCTCAGAGATTTATTTTTCACATTGCATCCCAGTGTCCTCTTGTACAGTATGCTACGGATGCAACCTAAGTCTATAATTAAAACTATATAAACACACACACACACACACACACACACACACACACACACACACACACACACACACACACACACACACACACACACACACACACACACACACACACACACACACACACAAGAGGTAGTACAAGGTTGTGTGTCACCTACAGTAGAGTACGGTTTGTAGATTTACAGGATGAGGGCCGCTATTATAACACAAAAAGCGTGAAGATGTGCTTAAGTACCCAGTTTTATTCGGTAATTTCTGAAGCATGTGATGATAAGCAATACAGTATGTCTGCTTTTTTTTATTCTTTCCTTTGTATCGGTATTGCTTCCCTCCTTCAGTCTTTCCTCCCTCACTACTTTTTTTAAGTCCAGTCGAACCTAAC
Source organism: Coenobita brevimanus (assembly GCF_032717465.1). Lineage (NCBI taxonomy): Eukaryota > Metazoa > Arthropoda > Malacostraca > Decapoda > Coenobitidae > Coenobita > Coenobita brevimanus. Next base: position 11,714,291 of record NC_137011.1, read on the forward strand.
CCAACTTACGCTAACCTAACCCATTCCTCTCCATTAGTATTTAATCTAGCTTACTTCCCTCCTACACTACCTAATAACCTAACCTAACCTAACTTAACCCTTCTCCTCCTGTTACTACCATTTTAACCTTCACTAACAAACTCTAACACAGAGTAGCTCCGAGCGATGTGCGAGTGGTAGCAGGCGTTATTGACCTTCAGGATGAGAGGGCCATCATAGGTGTAGGGAAGCACATCATTCAACACGAGAACTACAACGTTATTACTAAAGCTAATGACATCGCTCTGCTCAAGGTGGGTGACTTATAGAAGATAGATGATAGATAGATAGATAGATAGATAGACAGACAGACAGATGAACAGATGAACAGACAGGCAAGCAAACAAAGATACAGCGTAGAATGTAGAAAACTGTGGAAGCAAGGAAACCCAAAAAAAGAAGAGAGAGAGAGAGAGAGAGAGAGAGGTAGTTCTTCACAGTACTTTTTTTTCGATGCTTTACCAGTACATTTCACACTTTGTCTTACTGTATTACTGTCTCTAATGGGAGGCTGGTTTTGAAGATATAGTGCTGAAATTTGCATGATCAAAGGTACGGGCCGGAGACAAGCTTTGCAAACAATATTTTTTTTAGTGCCCATGAGTGTGGGGGGTACAATGACCCCTTGAGATCCCCGGCCCCTTAATTTTTTCTTCTTTTCTTTTTCAGTCACTGAAATTTTGCAAGTACGTTTCGGACTGCCCTTTTTTTAAGCATATTTCTTTTGACGTGGAGTTTGGGAGGGGAATTTTATGCATAAAAATTCGCTGCTTGCAACATGCTGGTGCGCCCATTCACTGTGAAGACTAAGTTTTGTATAAATGATGGTCTTAATCTTGTAAATTCGAGCGATTTCGGGTTGCCTTGGCAGTTACACTTCTAGCCTTCCTTCTTGTCTTAACTTTGTCAATCCGAGGACGACTATTGTAGATAATCATTGCTGCTGCGAAACCATTTTGTTCAGCTAACGAGTTAGGCCTACTTTTCGAACTGGAGGGATTAGAGAGCTTTCGTTAATTCCATCACTGCAATAACTTCCTCCTAAAGTGACTAATATCTTCTGAATGTAGCAAGAATAAAATAGAACTATATACAATACCTGGGCTGATGTGGTTAAAATTTATTAATCTGCCGTCGTTCTAACCTTCCCTTTGTACCTCCAACAGCTAAGCGAACCACTGCAACTGGAGGCAGGGCGAATTGAGGCCCTGGAGCTGCCCAATGAGGGTGAGGTAGTGGATGCTGGCACACAGTGTACTGTGGTTGGATGGGGCTCTGTTACAGAGTCTGGGGATACTCATAACATACTGCAGAAAGTAAGTGTGTGTGTGTGTGTGTGTGTGTGTGTGTGTGTGTGTGTGTGTGTGTGTGTGTGTGTGTGTGTGTGTGTGTGTGTGTGTGTGTGTGTGTGTGTGTGTGTGTGTGTGTGTGTGTGTGTGTGTGTGTGTGTGTGTGTGTGTGCGCGCGCGGGCGCGACAACTGTCGATTTATTCATGTGCTGCAGCCAGTTGTTGCAAATGGATCAGTCATTAATCTATAATGTGGTAACAGTGAAGGTGTCTGGCACAAAGGTGAGTTCTAGGGAACGTACTGACCAATGTCGGATACATAAAAAAGGAAGTCTAGCCATGTTGCTGCTAAAGAGCACCGACAAGCAATTCACTCCACATTTCCTTTCGTTGGCTTGGCAAGTTTGACTCTTGAACGAAGTTTGTTTCCTCCTTCACCCAGTTAATTCAGCATTACTGTTGGGAATCTGGATGTAAGCTGACTACTGCGGGTCGTCTTCTGGGGAAAACTGGGACTTGCAAACCTTGTCAGCCTAAACGATGGTCGCGTAGTTGATAAGTAAAATCTAACTCTTTGAAGGATTATAACCACATCCTGAAATTGTGATATTTGTTGAGATAGAGCAGCAGTATGAGTATAATTCTTCCATTCCAAAAAAAGCTTACTCTTTTGCTGTCTTCCTTTTAGAATGTGAAAATGAAAAAGAAATAATGGACACTCGGTGTGACTCAGTGCATCCATATAAACCTACAAAACTCTATAGGTTAAGCTGGATAACTGTCTAACTCAGCATGATTTGACATTTCCTCCTACAACATGGACTTTCCTTGGTGGGTGACGGTGCATAAAGGCTATCATACATGGGAAAAGCGATAGGTCCTGGTATACTGTATGCTGGGTTGAGTCTAGGAGAGGGCTAAGACTTGTTACCGGGACCAGGGCAGCTGTGAGTGAGTTCTAGGAGCCTAAGAGTGTTAATGACCCTCGTGTAGACAGGAAATAAATAATGCCTTCTTCCCGAATCTTGAAGTGTCCATCTTGGCTTCCGATATGTGCAAAATATCTTACTGTGACTGAGTCGCAGGAGTACAAGGCTAGTATACTTGTTCCTTAAGGAGGCATCCTCGCACCTCTTCCTTAGCGATTTGTTTTTGGATACTGCCCGTTAACATAGTACTGCATATACGATATTCATGAGGAGTATGGTGCTAAAAAAATGAATTAAATAATACAGACGAGAATAGTAAAGCTTAATAAACAGAATAGATCGCTTTGGAAAAGATATTAGGGAGCTTCTTTAACCGACGAGAATACAGGGGCAAGAGTGCTAATGACTCCGTGAAGTTTGTGGACATTAATCTAATTTCACTTCTTCTCACAGCTTGAAGTGTCCGTGGTTGCTGACGGTACATGTAAACTATCCTACGGTGAAGCAGCGATAGGGCCTGGTATGCTGTGTGCAGGCTTGGGTCTTGGAGGGGCAGGGGCTTGTTATGGGGACCAGGGCAGCCCCTTAGTGTGCTGGGGCAGACTGCATGGGGTGGCCTCATGGGGGGAGGGATGTACGGAACCTTTCTACCCTGAAGTGTACTCTAAAGTATCTCATTACAGGGACTGGATTATTGTGCAAACGGCTGTCCCTTAAAACTTCTTGAAATGATTCTACTTCTCTTAAACCCACTCACAATAATACCAGACACCCTTCCAACTACTTGCAGTAATACACTCTTCGAACTTCGCTCACTCTTAGAACCACTTGAAATAATAATGCACTCTATCAGAATCCCAATAATAATACTACACAACCTTACAACAGCTCACATTAACACAAACTTACAGCTGTTCACAGTAATATTTCCGTAGAATTACTGTCTCTCTTATAATCCCTCCTAATAATAATGCTATTCATACTCATAACCACTCATGTAAATTTACACTTAGAACCTCTCACATAAACACATCTTTCTGCTCTGACAACCTATGCGGGGTGGAGTCTTGAGGGGAGGGGTGATAGCCTTTCTACCCTGAAGTACCCTTCGAAGTAGTTCATAAGAAAGACTGGATTACTATTCATACTGCCCACCATTAGAACTACTGACTGTGGTACTACACACATCCTGAACTACAGAAGAAAATGCAATCTTATACCTATTCGAAATAATTCAGTCTTAGATCCTGTCACACTCAACATTAACAAAGCTTTCGCATCGCCTTAGTATATACCTCAGAACGTGTCATTTTAAACATGAACACGCCTCATAGCCCCACTTCCATCATGAGCACACCTCAGGAAGTTTCATTTTCAATATGGGCACGTCTCAGATGCCTCATGTTCAAGATGAACTCAGCCTTAGAGCCTCACTTCAGAACCTCACTCATTTTCAACATTAACTAGCCTTAGAACTTCGCTGTCAACATCACTTGCGCATAAACACACCCTAGAACCATATTTTCGACATGAAGACACTCGGAACTTCCTATATTCCGCATTAGCCAAGGAACAGGAACTGATTTTCTTTTCTTTTTTTCAGTAAGAATAGTGAAGTTTTGCTATATCGTTTTTGGGTGAGAACGAATTGGTTGTTTGATCCATACTCCATTTTTAGATATGACGTGGCTGCTTCAGCCTAAAGATCAGTTTAAGTATATAGATGTTGGTTTCATGTTCTGAGTATCAGTGTTCAAACTGAGTTCTTATTAATGGACACCAGCAGCTCCCCGTATGGTTTGCTGCTATATTCCTTTCACTTTAACATGGTCTAAATTGGGGCATCTCTACATCTTGAGCACCGAGTTAGCGCAATAGTTAAACACTAGAATATGGTATTTACCATCGATGAAGTGCTATGGGAAGTATGTGGAGCCATAGGACCGTCTTTGTCTGCCACTGAGCAACTATAAATAAGATGCAAAGGGATGGGCATCGGGGCCAAGTTAGGGAACTGTAATTAATATAGCATTTTCACACCTGTCTTAGCTGAACTCAATTTTGCTGTTAATATGGCTGTATCATCACTCACCGTGTCAAAGTTTATTTAATATCGGTATATGTCTCTCTCTGTAGAGCTTGTATAACTATCTCTGTGCAGCATATTATACGTTGCTCCTGACATTCTACACACAGATTTAATTTCAATTTTCACTGTGAATCTTGCCAATGTAATTTGCTATCCTTCAAGTTGCTATTCTTCAGGCACACATTACTTTTTTTTAATTTTAATTCTTCAGGCTTACTGTACTTTCTAGCCTTTCTCTCACATCATTCTCTTTGCTTAAGTTTGCTGCCACAATAAAGTCATTTGTCATTTACTTTTGATTACCTGTATTTCACCTTCAGCTCAAGTTGTTATTTTTCCAGCTTCCGTCACCGCATGTCTCCCACGTCCTTCTTTCATTTTATTATTATTTTCTCTGCCATGCTATCACCCTTCATTCCGATGACGCATTATGTGTTTTTATTCTTGCTCCCTCTAGAAGATTTTATTTAACTGAGAAAAATCGTCTGCTACTTGGAAAAATTATATACCTTATAAATTATATAACGTGCTTGTGTTGATGGGACTGATGTTCGCTTTGTCATCTCATCCATGTCACCTTTAACCTTCATCTCACATTGTTCTTCTTAATGTTATCTGTACCGTCTTTTCTCACGTTCTTATCGTGCATATGACGTTTTTCTGCTAAGTTCCCTTGTAATCTTATCACCAAATCTCTTATCTTGACTACGTGCTAAACATCTTTCCTTCCTCAGCTGTTACTTACCCTTGTCTTATATGTAGGTATATTCTCCGCCAAAAATTTCTTTACATATTTGTACTGCTGAGTGACTGAGGAGCAATACCAACCTTTTTTTTTTTTTCTTTTTTTATGAGGAGTTGATATTTCGGAGCAGAAGAATGAATACCATTGACTTCAACTGTACAACTGATCAAAAAAATATAGGTTCACATTTGGCGGGAAACAATGTGACACCATGAACTTAGGCTTTTGAAAACGCCTGTTGATTATTCCCTACGTTGGTTAACCTAATTTCATAAAGATATTGTATTTGGCTTGCCTGTAACATATTTTAGTTGGCATTGTTATTATATGAGTATCGAGATGATTTTGAAATAATCTTGAGACTTCACAAACTGTATTAATCATTTCGGATGTCATCGTACCCCTCCTGAGCGATACTTTTTTGATCAACTGTACCAAGTCTCGGTTAGAATTTCTTAAAACATCTTGGGCTCTGACCTTATGAAATAAGATTTCAGCTTTGTTCATTTGAATAGGTTAGCATGATCTCGTTAGGCTGATATTTACGTTATACCTCTGGGTTTAAGAACTAATTCAGAACTAGGCTAACATTATTATTATTATCATTTTTATTATTATTATTATTATTATTATTATTATTATTATTATTATTATTATTATTATTATTATTATTATTATTATTATTATTATTATTATTATTATTATTAACTATTAATCATTATTATTATCATTATTATTATTATACTGTACCATTTCTAAAACCTCAATAAATATATAAAAAACCGAAAACGAAACAACAAAACCAAAAAGCAAAATGCTCCAGTGAAGGATGAAACTCATTAAGAAAATACAGGAAAGGTTGGGAAAATGTAACGGTTTCTAAAATCAGTCAGATGAAACAATGCTACAGTGACCAACAATTATGAAACTGTTTAGAGAACATGTCAAGGAACTACAGTATTGACCGAAACTACATTTCCAGCCCTATTTTTATCATAATAATAAAAAAAAAAAAGGTAACAAAAAAAAATCTTTTTAAAAACTGTATTTTACTGACTGTACAGTACAAAATTCACAGGTGTGTATATAAGTCTCCATAATAGTGTGTAATTAGACATATACATTAGCTTAGCTTGTTAAAGGTTTAAATAAATTTACAGAAAACCACTCTCCCCTATTTATACCTGTACTTTCCCTGAAGAGAATTAATGTATTTTATGTATAATGTTGCAATATTTATTCTTAACTTATTCTTTCCAGTAACGTATATTTTGCATTCTGCTCTGGCTATCTTCAGGTTAGTCTATTAAGCCTGGAACAAATTTTTTATCTCTTTTTCGAAGTGGAGGGTCTGATATACCCTTCAGTGCGAGAGGTGATTCCTAAGTTAAGAATAGTTGCTTAATGATACTATTTTGTTCTTATTACTGCGACACGACGTGATTAGGGTCAGTAATGCCTCCCGTCGGCTAAAGGTTAGCTTTACATTTAATGTGAAATAGTTTTACCAAAAGCTGATAGTTTACAAAAAAGAAAAAAAAAGTTGTCCTAAGAAAACAACACGAGCCAAATTCAAAATCCGCTCATTCCGAGATGCCTTGGTACATTGTATTTAAAAGAATGGGGATCATAGGAACTATCATAACCCTATTCTCAGTATTAAAAGGCACAAAGAAAAACACGAAAGTGGGAGAACTATCATCAGAGTGCCCAATAAAAATGCCTACTCTTTCTACCTCTGAGGATTTTTTGACCATGCATTAGTAACTACAGTGTGCTTTACACTACTGTGATACACTAAAATCAATAATACAGTCATGTATGCACAAACTACATGGGCTTACGTAGTTACAAGTACATTTCCTTCTCCTATTACAAGCCTCTCACAGCTAGTTAATGAACAGTTCTATTTTAATTACGGTTCTATCTTAATTTTCTTCTATTTATGCAGATAAATATCTTACTTAAACCATATAAGTGACCAGTTTTAATTTAAGTACACTTGTGTCACTCTCTTTTACCACTACTTAACTTATACGGAACTGATATTAGTTTCGAGTACACTTATGCATGTATCCTACTTTTTTTTTTCTACTGCTACAGCTTATTACCCTCCTTAAAATCTACAGATACTGGTTCTGTCAAGGAGAAGGAGAGTAAAATTAATCGCCACACTTTAATAAACTACTGTACTTAACCCCTTCATTTCGATGACGTCTATGGCTGATTGTATTCAACTGAGGTGTGGTAGTGAAGGGGCTAGAGCCTGTAGGTGACTATCTGCTCCTGGTCCATTCCTCGCACCTGGGTGATGGACCGGCGTTAACTCTCTTGCATCCAGTGACATAATTTTCTCTTCTCACCTTCACGCTATCTTCAGACAATTTTATTCAGTCAGGGAGAGATTTATTGAGATGAAAGGGTTGTATATAGCCTCCATTAACTCCCGTAGTAGGCCACGATAGTTCTCTCCGAAGTTCAATAAAAATCGTCTGTAGGTAACAGGGATAAACTACGTACAATACTGAGTCACCGGATTAAGGGAGTTAAAATAAGTACGTTGAGTCTTTTGAGTAGCGTTAGGGATGAAATAAATTCACAGAAGTCTAGTCGACTCCTTGACTGACAAGCTATTCACCCTGATCAACTCTTTAGCCCCTTCAGTGCTACAATGTTCTTCCTGGAATACTTAAATTCGTCTTGTGGTAACGAGAATATGATAATTAATGCGGAGTCATGGCACTCCTTAGGCTAATGAAGATTGTTTATAACCCCCCACAGTACGACAGCTCTCTCCAAAATGAAGAAAATACTCTGAAGGACCCATAAAATAAATCATTAAAAAGGCATAACCATACTGAACAACTTAAATAACGAGAGTTTGGGGTTGCTACATCAAAACACATTAACCTTTTCAAAACTATGACGTGTGTGATAATTGGTTCTTGCTATCCTCAGACAACTTTACAAAGAGGAGGGGTTGGGTACAACCTTCATTAACCCCTTCAATACGCAAGACCTTTCCTGAACTGAATGCAATTGTCTGGTGGTAGGAAGAATAAAGCAAAACATGTCCTCTAGCTAAATGGGATTTAAATAATATAACTAAGGCTTCAACTCTTTCCCCACTATGAATGCTGTTAGGTATTATGTTCAAACTACAACTAATTTATCCAGATGAGGGGAAATTTTGGAATGAAGGGGTTAGTGGCTATACATATGGTTTCAATGAAGTAAAAAAAAAAAAAAAACTAGTTATTAGCCTGAACATAACCTAAACACATTTATAGGAAGGAAAGGGATAACTAAGCTAAACACTTTAACTTAAGTCTTCAGCAAAACAGTACAATAATGCGACCGAAGGAACACCCAGGGTAGATGTAGATGTGTGTGACTTGCAGAATACAAGTTAAACTGCATACTGTGAAAGCTTCTGTTGGGAGACCATGCATTTTGCTGCTTATACCGGTGATTTTGACTGTGTTCTCACCTTCCACGCCCATTAATAACCTTGGAATCCGGTGACCAACTTTTTAGCTTATTCCTGGCATCTTCAGATAATTTAACTCAATTTACAAAGGATTTCTAGTAGTAAAGGGTCTAATTACGACCATATCTGTATAACTCTTTCAATTATGTAAGCTTAACCAAAACAATACAGACAAGAAGATATGCAGCAATGGATTCAAGGGATTAAAAGACCCCACCGCATTTGACTGGCTTTTTTTTTTTTTTTTTTTTATCACTTGGGATAAACTGATCATCTTATTCGTCCTTTGCAGGTTTATAGCGCGATACTAATAATGGGGTTATATTAGAAAAAAAAAAAAGGAAATATATGTGAAGTGGCATAGACGTATGTTTTCCTTATTGCGGGGGCTGGTAAGGGGGAGAGGGCGTGGTTAAATCACCATTATGAAAAGACGGAAGACAGACTCCTAAACTCACTGGAATACTGCGAGGATTAACGTACTATTACCATCAAAAGTTCTCTGACAGTCTCCTACCAACACTGTGTCCAGCTTTTCATATTTCTCACTCTTCCTCGAACGACAGAGCATCCTTCCTTCTCTTACTGTTTTCTTGTGTGCTTCTTACGACAGTCACATTAAAAGACGGCAAACCATTCATGCCTATCGACTGCAAACGAGGGTCATTGCTGCGTAGGTTTTACCGTCACATTCTTGTCACAGACCTCGCCACACAATAATCGAATTCTACATCCAAGTCGCTAACTGCAGAGTCAACCAAAAAAGTATGGCACACCTGGGGATGGATGGTTGTGAAAATGAGTGAGTTCTGTAGACGAACATGAATCAATTAACATGTTGCCTCAAAAAATATACCACCCAGTATGTGACGATGTATTAGATTTCGAGTCCTAATAATTATCAAGGACAACATTTGCATCTATTATCACAGGGTGTCCTGTATATCACAATGCTTGATCCATGTTTGAGAATGATGCGTGCGGTAAGAGGTCTGATACTTTTTTGGTTGACTGTACATATAAAAAACATCATGTAACACCTTCCATCGCCACAGACAGCCGGGAAGTGTCAGTGAACTTTTGATCGTGACATCATTTTTGAGTTGTGTTCATGCCTCGGAGTCCCTCGCCCTTGTAACTGTAAATATAGAAGGAGGCCTGAGGTACCGAAGTCTCCAGAACCCCAGTACGAGCGATGAGTTGGACAGGGACGAATTTGTGATGGAGGAACGCAGTGATGTGGAACGTCTTGATGGGGTACGGTGGGGGACAGAACGTGTGGAACGGTGTGGGATAGAACGTGTGGAACGGTGGGAGGGGAGGCGGTGGGAGGCGGTAGAGTAATAGGAGGAAGATGTGGAGCTGCCTTGCCTTCTGGGATGTAAGAATCTGAAGGGTGGAACTTCTGTCTGTGTGGAGGAAGTCCAGTCTGTGTCGGAAAATTCTAGAGTTGTGGATGTGCAGTTGCTGGATAGTCTCGATACGGAGGGGCGTGGAGGGGCTGGAGCAAAATGGAGAGGAGGTGGAGGGAAGGCAGGATAATCGTATATACTATCTTCCTCTGTTTCACTGTCCAGCATACCTCCCCTCCTATCCATAACGCCCCTGCCTGGAGCTCTAGTACTCATTGTATCAGCTCCCTCTCCAAGCTTACCACCCTCTCTCCCTCCCTGCCTATCCCCTGCTTCACCCGGGTGTTCCTGGTCGCATCCCTATTCTGCGGACAGCCTGCGACGTCTCCTGACCTCTGCGACCTCCTCTTTGCCGCTCCTCCTCTTGCGAATAACGAGGAAAGCAACGAGAGCCACTAGGAGTATAGCCGCTAATACCGCCCCCACAGCTATGCCTGCTATTTCTCCGGTGGTCAGCTGGGCGATGTCTGGAGAAGAGTGGGGGATATGAAGGTTAATTCAGGAAGGCTACACACAAACACACTACTTTCATATACTATACAAATCCTCGGTCCTAGAACAAGAACTGCACAAGCGCACACACACACACACACACACACACACACATACACACACACACACACACACACACACACACACACACACACACACACACACACACACAAAGCAGTGTATTTTATTTTCATATTATTTTGCCTTTAACGTATATTAAATTTTAAGACTAAGTTAATATCGACAGATGTTCTTTTTAAACGGCAAATCGTTAAATGGTGGGTGAGTGAATGTGTAGGCTTCCTGCTGATTAGTTCTCACACTATCATTTTATTTATTTTTTATTTCCTTGCTTCCACATCTGTGAAATGGAAAATAAAGGCGGGATGATGATGATGATGATGATGATGATGAAGAAGATAATGATGATGATTATGATGATTACCCATCTGTCTGCCTATAGCCAGATACCTTAAGACCGTAAGTAGTGGCCAATAACAAATCGCCTTCGTGTTGCCCTGTCCTTTGCCATTTGGCTGCCCTTTCTCATATACCTTTCCACTCTATTCCTCCATCTCATCCTCGGTCTCCTCCTCCTCCTCTCCCCCTCTACCTCACTCATGAACTCTTTCGTCATTCTCTTTATATGTGCAAACAGTCTCAGAGTAATATCTCGTAATGCTTTCAGTCACACCCACACAACAGCATCACAACGCTCCTTCACTTTCTCGTTTGTCTTTCTCTCCATGTAGCTCCACATGCTCCTCTCACTTCCAACAGGGCCCAAGTTTCATTTTCATACATTAGAATGAGGATCACAATACTGTCATGCTGCGACTTTCTTAATTCCATACTCACTTCTCTATTCCTTATCATTGCTTCCACCGAACTAGCAGCCTTTCTTCCCTGCTATATCCTTTCATGCATTTCATTCTCTAAGTATCCATCCTTACTCATCACACTACTAAAATACTTGAATACACCCAAATTCTCCGTTTCCTGACCATCCAGCCTCATGGTGCACTCCGCGACTTAATTTCTCTAAAAGACCATAAATTACTAGGTTCATACATACAAGCATAAACTCATTCACCAAGCCTTGCAGTTCCCATTTATCTTCACTTAAAAACACAATATCATCAGCAAACATCAGTACAGGCAGTTTCCAAACCTTACCCTCCCTCACAAAGGATACTCCAATATCCATTGTCCAATTTTTTATCATTTTTAACTCGTGTGTGTGTGTGTGTGTGTGTGTGTGTGTGTGTGTGTGTGTGTGTGTGTGTGTGTGTGTGTGTGTGTGTGTGTGTGTGCTGAATAACCATGGAGACATGACACCCCCTGTTTCCATGCGGTATTCAGGTCAGAGTACTCACTCAGTTCACTCTCTACACACACTGCAACCACAGCACGCACCTACATACTCTTGACATCTTTCAGCAACTACTCATTTGTGCCATATTATTTTCAATACCTTCCACATTCCTTGTCTATCTTCTCTGTCATATGGTTTTTCCAGATCCAAGAATGCAACATACTCGTACAGCTTCTTTCCCTTCTATAGATACTTTTCAACTAAACAGAGAGGTTAGATGATGAGGAAATGGAAAATGTGAGTGCATTTAAGTACTTGGGAAGTGTGATGAGTAAGGATGGAAGTTTGGAGGGTGAAGTGCTTGAAAGGGTAAAACAAGGAAGAAAGGTTACTGATTCTTTGAAAGCAGTGATAAGAAACAGGGAAGTGAGCATGGAAGTAAATAAGTCGTTGCATGACAGAATTGTGATACCAACTCTAACGTATGGAAGTGAAGATTGGACCTTGTTGGAAGGACACGAGTCAAGAGTGAGAGCAGTGGAAATGGGTTATTTGAGAGGAGCATGTGGAGTTAGATGGAGAGACAGACTGGCATGTGAGGAAGTGAAGGAGCATTGTGATGTGGATGTGGATGTGATAGAAAACGTTGAGAAATACAGGGAGGTGGTTTGGCCATGTGGAGAGGATGGAGAGCGAAAGACTAACGAGGAGAGTGTATGTGAATGAGGTGGAAAGGGGTGAGAGGAGGGGGGAGGTCAAGGATGAGAGGGAGAGATGGAGTGGAGAGGTATGTGAGTGAGGGGGATGTGAGGTGGGAGCAGGGCAATGAATGGCTGGGAACCGGGTGACATGGAGGCGATTTGTTTGTGGAGATTTCTTACGGGATTAAGGTGTCTGGCAATAGATAGATAGATAGATAAACAGAGTACACACGACGTACTTGCCAACTCTGATCAAATCGAATGGGATAATCATGCATCCTGATATTTTGACCTGTACCTGTTACCTTGACTTCTGATCGATATGTAAGGGAATCAAATCACTTCTTCACAGACCCCTACACAGTGTATGAAGTAATAATAATCCTAACATATTCTGGCATTCATGAGATACGTTGGTCACACTGATGCAAACACAGATAAATATAAAGAAACAAATTCGATTACAATAGCTATGACTTTTGCTAACTTTGATGCATACATAGATACTTATAAAGAAACAAACTCGATTACAGTAGTTAAACTCTGGCATCTCTAATAAAATAAAAGGCACATCATCGGATGGAGGGAGTTAAAGACACCATAATCGAACATTCAAGCAGTCAACTCACCCTCGCTGTCTTCGTCTTCCCTGTTATCAATCTCACAGATGCCTATGTTCCTGTCCATATCCACAACGGTGATGGTGGCGTGGGGGCTGCAGCAGGAGGCGCGGTAGGTGCGGGTGAGGTACTGCTGCCCGGACGCGAAGTTGTCGAATTGATAGGCAGGTACAGAGCTGATGTAGAAGATGCCTGGCGAAACAGGTGAAGATGGTGAATGAGGAATTAATGGGTTAAGGTGTTGTATGCGAATTAACAGGGATGGAGGGGGAACTTAATAACAAGCTGGTAATTGCATAAAGGAAATAGAGATGAATGAGGAAATGAGGAGTGAGAAAAGTACTAGTAGATATATGAAGGTTAGGGAGATGAAAGACAAGATGCAGTAGATGTGGGTTTGATATTACTTCCCAGACACGAAGTTGTTGAAGAGGAAGGAAGGTACGTAGTTATAGATGCCAGGCGAAGAGGGTGAATGAGGGGGTAATAAATTAGTATTGTATGAGAGATAAAAAGATGATGAAAAAAGGAAATGAGAGGTTATTCGAGTTGCATTAAAGCAAAGGATTTGTTTAGAAGATTCAGAAGAATGACTTAGGACTAGGAACTGACTGTTGTATGAAAGATGGAGAGGTTATGAGAGGTAAATATGGCACTGAGTAAAGTAAGATAAGGGACAGAGAGATGAAGGAGAAACTGAATTGTTAGTAAGGAGGATACGAGCGAAAGAATGAAGTGATAGTAGGGTGCCAATTTGATGCAGAAAATGCCTGAAAGAGAGCGAATAAAAAGATGAGTTAGGTATCGAATACTGTATAACAGAAAAAGAAGCAGGAGTTAGTAAACGTAGTAAAGAAGGAACTAGAAAGCACTCAGAGAGCACATACCTCCGCCAATGTCATTAAAAAGGATCCGGATCCGGATCTGTGGATATAGAAATCGGATCTGGATCCGGATCCACCCCAAAATTTAATAATTCTCCCTTGGTCCATGGCCCAACTCTTCACAAAATTTCATTGAAATTCATCGAGAACTTTGGAGATATTGTGTGGGATACCCTGGATCCGGATCCGGATCCTCCCCAAAACTAATCATTTCTTCCTTGGCCCATGGCCCACCCTTCCATAAAATTTCATCTAAATCCATTCACAACTTTTTGAGTAATCCTGCTAACAGACAGACAAATTAATCAATGCGGAGTAAAACAACCTCCTGGGCAGATGTTAAAAAGGAGTAAGTACAGCTGCTGCTGTGGTATGAAGGGACCGATTGATGCAGACGATGGCTGTGGGAGAAGATGAATTAACTAATGTATTGACTGGGATGTGATGGTAAAAGTTACTATTAGTGGTTCTGGGTTGTATTTATAAAAGATTCTAACTAATTCTTTACGACTAATAAATATTCAAAAGAATGACCAGTTATTACAAACTGTTTGCATTTTACACAAATTTCACTTTAATATTCGCTCAGTATATTACAAAATTTTTGATAGCTGTATGATTGAAGGCAAACGTATATCCAAGGAATCTCCCCACATACAGCTCTTCTCAACAAGGGGGAGTCAAAGGCTTTTCGTTTCTAACTCTCCTCCACTTACTCTTTTTATGCAAGGAAGAAGGAACTAAAGGCCAGGAGCCCACAAACTTTTCCTTCCAAGGAAAAAAGAAAAAAACAATACAACAGAGAGCCAAATTCAAGATCCGATCATTTCGAGATGCCTGGACACACTGCGTTTGAAAAACTGGAGATCTTAGGAAGTAGGAAATAAAAACAGAGGGAGACAGTCCCAGAGTTGATCTGTTGCATAAATGAAGGACTGGGAGTAACGGTTAAATTTTGCATTAGAGAGTTGGACAGAAAAGGGATGAGAGCTTTTTGCTAGACGGGTGCTATGTGCCCGTCGTAGAGGTGGAGGAATGCAAGCAGACAAATCAGAGGAGCAGTGACCACTGAAGTATCCATAGGAGAGACATAAACATACAACAGTGCGGCAAAGAGACAGGGGTTGAAGGGAGCCAGTAAGAAGAGTAGAGTTAATGAGACAAAAAGCCTTTGACTTCACCTTCTTGAGAAGAGCTGTATGTGGGGGTCTCCCCACACATGAGAGTTATATTCCACGCAGGGGCGAATAAAAGCAGTGTATAAAGTCAACAACTGTGCAGGGGTAAAGAAGGTACGGGTTCGGCTTAACACACCTAATCTCTTGGAAGCATATTTTACAAGATATGATGATTCCAAGATAAATTGCGGGAGAATGAAACTCGAAGTATGTATATATAAAAAAGAAAGGGAGAAGCCTAAGTGTTTTTACATTCACCTGGAACTACCTAATTTATTATGTATTGTCTAGATTTCCTGCTAATCATTTCATAGTGTATAAATTAGCAGCTGTCACCACGCTGACATTGTCAACCCTTCACTGCCCCTAGGCCACAGCATTCAATTTACTGTCGTCTTTCAAGGTGAAACCACATCGGATTCGCGCCTGTCCAATTCCCCCGCTTTTTAGCCCAATGCAAAGGGCCCTGTGACCTCTACCCCTACTAAACCTCGTGTGGGAAGGGGTAAAGGGCTAAGTGACTCTGCTGTGGAACGTGAACTGGCTGATTTATCAATGATAATGATGGACAGTGACTATGATCTTTCTGGTGCCTCTAAACAGTGCAAGTGGAAATGTAAATAATGTGTAAACAGCAAGTGAAAGCATTGAATGTAAATATAAGTGAACAGTGGAAAATAGTTTTATAAGTTACTGCAAGTGACAGTGCATAACATAGTGTAAATAAAATAGAAATGTAAATGATGTAAATAAAATAGAAATGTAAATGATGTAAATAAAATAGAGAATGTAAACAGAAATGTAAATAAGTAGTAATATAAGAATACGAGTATAAATACTAGGAGTAATGAAAGTGAAAGTGAAAGTTTCGCTCTAGCATGTATAAATACTGGGAGTAATGAAAATGAGAGTGACAGCTTCGCTTTCTACGCTAGTTTACGGAACGAGAAAGTGAATGCCTTGAGTGAAAATAAACTACTAGTACTGAAAGAAACTTATAGATAAATATTGTATATATTAATAAGTCTAATAAAGTACTAGGAATATAAAGTGCGAGTGTGTTTATAAATAATAAATGACAACTCCGCCTCAGAATACCATCGGGGAACGAGCTCGGGAGGAAAGTTCGTATGCGCTCGTAATTTACATCGCTTTCACAGTGATTTTTTTTTTTTCAAATATGGATTCCAAACTACTTGAAATTCATAGAATAGTGTTTGTAGTTATAATATCAGGCAGTGGTAACCATATTATGGGGTATCGGGATGTGTAAAGTGGAGACTTCGTTACCCAACTTCAGAAGTCTCCACAAGTCCTACGAAGGCTGAACAAACATCCCAGGAGAAAGTTGAAGGTATGTGCCATAAGCTTATATAATTATAATGTTCTAGGACTAATAACTGATTTTTGGCAAATATTTTTAAAAAGTCAATCGGAGCGCAAATGTCCCCGCGGGACACGCACGGCACACTCTCAACAATCCTGCGGTTAACGGGTTAAGGATGATGCAGGACTGAGCTGGATATTATTAAACATTGGTGGGTACTCCTGTGGAAGATTTTGTCTGGTTGATAGGTGTAAGGACTGAGTCTTTGATGCATTAAAAGAAACAAGATTACTTTTACCTCAGTAAGAGATACGAGCAAAGTCAGACATTAGGTGTGCCATAGCCTCATCCCTTGTTTGTTGAGGTAACTGCTGAGATGGATGTTCTGGGAACCGAATGGAACAGTGAGGGGTGGAATCATCAGTGTATAAGTGGATAGGGTTAGATGTACAGCTTAGAAGGTCATTGATGAATAAAAGGAAGATAATTGGTAACAGGACACAACCCTGACGAACACCGCTGTTGATAAATCTAGAAGAACGGTGGCCATCTAGAACAGCAGCTATAGAGCGACCAGAAAGGAAGCTATAGTTGAAGGCACAGATAGAATGATAGAAAACGTAATAGGATAGTTTGTGAAATTATAGATTTATGCCAGACTCCATCGAAAGCCTTTGCGATGTCAAATGCAATGGCAAAGTTTTTGCCAAAGTCCCGAAAGGAAGATGACCAGGAGTCTGAAAGGTAGGTGAGAAGATTGCCATTGGAGCTTCCCTGGCGGAACCCATACTGACGATCAGAAGAAAAATTGTGATAGGAGAGATGCTTTAAATTTTTTCTGTTAAGAATAGACTTGAAAACTTTTGAGACACAGGTTGTTAATGCAATTGGACGATAGTTAAAGGGTTGGGAATGGTCACCCTTCTCTGGGACAGGCTGAATGAATTCCAGCAAGAAAGAAAGGTAGTTGATAGACAAGTCTAAAGAGTTTACCTAGGCAGGGTGTAAGTACAGAAGAACAGTTCTTGACGACAATGGGAAGGACCCCATCAAGTCCATAAGGTTGTTAGTATTGAGGCCATTGATGGCAGAAAATATTTCAAGTGAAGAAATCTTAATGTCAGCCATGAGGAAGTCAGAGGGAAGAAATGATGGAGAAACAGGATCGGAATTGTCTAAGGTGGAACTGGAGGAGAAAGTCTGAGTGAAGAGAAATGCTTTATCAGAAGAAATAGCCACACAGCCATCAGGGTAGAAACGAGGAGGGAAGGATGATGAGGTAAAGTTGTTAGGTTTTAGGCAAGGTGCCAGAAGGAGTGGGAAGAATTCATTTTGGAGAGTTCAGAGCATTTAGTATGGATAAAATCATTTTTAGCAGAGCGAAGAAGAGACTTAGCACGATTCCGGGCAGAAACATAAAAATGTTGTGATTCAGGGGTGGGTTGGCTCCAGAACCTTTTACAGGCCCTCTCCTTGTTGTGGACCGCATTAGAACAAGCGTCATTAAACCACGGTTTTCTTGCATTAGTCAAAGATATGAGAAAGGAACGTATGCTACCATGCCTGAGAGAATAACCTCCAATATGCGTAAGGCACACTCAAATGGTTCCCGGCCATGGAAGCAATAATCATTCCAGGGAAAACAAAATAAGTACCGCCTGAAGGCCTCCCAATCAGCAGCTCCAAAGTGCCACAACCGACGTTTGTTTGGAAGGTCCACAGGCCGCACTGGAGTGACAGGACAGGTTAAGATAATAAGGTCCTGACTGGAGGAGCCCAATGGAGAAGAGAGATTAACAATGTAGGCAGAGGAATTAGTTGTACAGAAGAGGTCAAGTGTGTTGGAACTCTGTCCAAGGCGTTCAGGGATATGGGAAGGGTGCTGTACAATTTCCACTTGGTCATTAAGGATAGAAAAGATGTAGGCTTGTTCACCAGGTGGATCAGTGAAAGGAGAGGAAAGCCAAGGGTAGTGGTGAACAATGAATCTCCTAGAATGGATAGTTCGGAGAAAGGAGAAATGGACTAGATGTGTTCCATCCTAGAAGTAAGATAGTCGAAGAATTTTTCATGGTCAGTAGAATTAGGGGACAATAAACAGCACAGATATATTTAGTCAGAGAATGACAGGAAAGCCAAAGCCAGAGAGTAGAGAATTCAAAAGAATCAAGTTCCAGAACACGAGAGCAAGATAAGTCGCTGCGTACATACACACAACAGCCACCTTTGGTTTTGAAATGAGTATAGAGAAAGTGGGAGGATACAGAGAAGGGTTTGCTATCAGTTGCCTCAGACTGATGAGTCTTAGTTTAGAAGAGAAAGTGAGGTTTAGAGGAGGGGAGGTGGTGCTCAACAGAAAGCTAGAGGAATGGCCTTGAATGTTGCAGAATGAAGAAGTGAGTGAGACAGTGGCTCCAGGCAACTCGTTAAGTCGTTAACGGGAGAGGGGCGGATGGTGGGGGCATTAATGGTCCCCCCACCCCGGGGACTCCGAGGCTTGGATATTGAACGCCATTTTTGTTTAAATTTTGAGTAGGAAGTGCAGTGTGTAATGTGCATGTAGTTTAGAGTTGACAGTTAGAGAAAATTGTATTGGCTAGCATGCTGGCCTACTCTCTATGTTACTGAAACATTGAAAAAGTACAGCAAAGGGAGATGGTCACGGACTAGTTCCGAGGGCTGATGAAACGGGAGCTCCAGCTTCCCCTGTCATCAGCGTTCCATCCACCTTGGGAGCACTGCCCTACTCGACTGGTGCTACAGTCTAGAAAGAAGAGACTGACTCCCTTCACCCTCTGTCTCGTCGCCACATTGTTACATCTTTTTCTCTTTTCTATTGCTACTTCAGTGGTCACTGCTACTATGAACTGTCTGCTTGCATCCCTCCACCATTACTGTGGGCACTTAGCACCCGTCGAGCAATTAACTCTCATCCTTTGTCTGTCCAACTCTCTCGTGCAAGAGTGAACTGTTACTCCCAGTCCTTCATGTATGCAACAGGTCAATGTTGGAACTGTCTTTCTCTGTCTATATTTCCTACTGCCTATGATCTCCAGTCTTTCAACCACAGTGTGTCCAGGCATCTCGAAACGAAGAGATCTTAAATTTGGCTCTCTGTTATCTTGTTTTTCTTGGAAGGAACATTTTACGGGCTTCTGACCTTTGCTTCCTTCTTCCTTGCGTAAATAAAAACAATAAATTAAACTTAAGAGACCTAATTAAATGCTTTTTCTGGCCAGTGGTTTTCCTTCATAGCCATAAACAAATCAGAGTTGAAAATTGCAATAATCACCTTAATATTTACGTTCGATACTTAACAGTTCTCAGGTCTCCTTGACCAGGCAAACCGAGACTAAACAACAAAAACATTTTAACAGTTGCAATGAGCGAGAGAGAGATGGGAAAATCTATATAAACTAAAGCGCCAACATTCTCAAGCAAATACATGACATTTTCCGAAACTTGGTTCTTAGATGTACATGCATATATTTTCTTGTATTTGTAACTCATATGATACAGATGAAATATAGAACAAACAAGCTGAAGAGCCAGCTGAAATCGAACTTACTTCGAACCATAACCGGCTTCAAAGGTGAACAGAGCATACACGTATACTAGGATGGTTGTTGTGGCGTCTGATCTGTGTCCGTGTTTTGATGGTTACTCGTCCGTCCTCTACACATTATAGGCTCAGATTTCATTCTCAAGGCCTAAATCGAAAATCTAAAAAACTTGTTACAAGATGCCAAGTTCAAGTACACGCTCGGTAAACTTGACGTCCATTGAACATTAGTAAAATCAACGAAAACACCAACACAAGTCTGAGTGTGTGTGTGTGTGTGTGTGTGTGTGTGTGTGTGTGTGTGTGAGAGAGAGAGAGAGAGAGAGAATTTCGGGATATGTAGACTGGAAGATATGTTATGGGAAGGTTAATGCAGGTCCGAAGACATTAACATAAAATTCACAGCCAACCCCAGAAGCTCTAATAGCCACTCACTAGTCCCCTTAAATAGCCCCAGCACCCACCAGTGTTGTCCCTGAAGACAAGTGAAGCAGACCAATCCTTAGAGCGACAGGTGTCGAGGGAGAGATGGTCCTTACACCCTGTCTTAGTAATCACCTCACATGTTGGCGGGATGTTGTCGCTGTACTGTGAGGCGTGAGAAAAAAAGGTTAGAGTAGTTTAGGACGTGAGTAACTTTGCAGTTTTCATTATAGCGGGATCCTACCCTTTGGGCGATGAGGATATTTTACTGAACTGTACCCAATGAATGGACAACGTACTTTACTGGGTGGATGTTGACATTGTACTGCTGAGCGTGAAGAAGTAAGGTTAGTGTACTTCAGAGGATGCGGAAGTAAGGAAGTTTGAGAAGTAAGGAACAAGGAACTAAGTTATAACAGCAGATGGATAATGGGGAAAAATATTGCCACTGACACTGTAAGGAAGGCATCAGGAAACATGTACCTTTTGTACTGTAAAATGTGAGAGAATAAGGTAAATGTACCTTAGGGGATGAGGAACTTTTTGCCATCATCTAACACGTTGACAGTAGGATGTCTCTGTACTGTGGCGTGGGAAAAATTGAGGTGAATGTGCTGTAAGACATGGAGAGGTAGGGTTAGAGTATTGCAGGGGACAAGAAAAATAGGATTATGCAGTGTAGGGGTTCCCCTGCGGAGGAGGGTGGGAAAATACTTGCCCAGTATCCCTGCTTGTTGTAAGAGGAGACTAAAAGGAGTCATTTTGTTTGCACTCTTACCCTCCTTACTGTCCACTTCTTCTCTTCTGTCCAGCTTCTTTTAATATTTCCGTGTTTCTTCCAGTTTTATTCTCCCTCTACTGACATCAGGTTAGTCATTTGATTTCATGGCATGAATTGTTTAAGAACCTCCCACTGACATCAGTCCTTCCTCCCTTCCTGTACCAAGCCTTTCAGCCTACTGATCAATTAAACCACTTCCTCTCTAAGCCACTTTAACGTCAAACCACTTCATCGTCAAACCTCTTTAACACCAAAATCACTTCAATGCCAAGAGCACCTCTACTCAATGATCACTTCTATGCCTAGGCCACTTCTACACACCAAGACCGCTTCTACACACCAAGACCCCTTCTAGTTACCAAGACTTCTACATACCAAGACAACTTCTACACACAAAGACCACCTCCACACACTAAGATCACTTCTACACACCAAGACCACTTCTATGCTAGGACCACTTCTACGCTACGACCACTTCAACGTCAAGACCACGTCAGTACCAAGGCCACTTCAACACCAAAACCATTTCAACGTTAAGGTCACTTCAGTACCAAGACCACTTCAATGCCAAGACTGTTTCAGTGTCAAGAACACTTCTACACAAAGACCAATTCTACACCAAGACCACTTCTACACCAAGACCACTTCTATGCCAAGACTATTTCAGTGCCAAGACCATTTCTATGCTAAGTCATTTTCTATGCCAAGTCTATTTCTATGCCAAGACCACTTTTCCTCGCTAAGACCACTTCTATGCCAAGACCACTTCTTCGTCAAAACCACTTCTATGCCAAGACAATTTGTACGCCAAAATCACTTCTATGCCAAGACCACGTTTTTTTTTTTTTTTTTGCCGAAACCAGTTCCATGCCAAGACCACTTCTACGCCAAAACCATTTCTACGTCTTTCCTGTTTTATTCCATTGTTGGTCGTAAATATCTGTTTTGATTTAGTGCCATGTGGTCTCTGATACCCGGCGCTAGGAATCCATTACTCAGTTCAAGTTTACTGTAGGGTATGAGTAACTAAGTGTTTTTACCTTCAGCGTAAAATATATGAATTTGTACTCATGTAGCTGTTGGGCATAAAGTAGTACGGTGAATGTAGTGGAAGGGATGAGGAAATCAAGAGAGTGCTATGGGACGAGAGGATATAAGGTAAATAATGTATACTGTAAAGCATGAGAGACTTAAGTAATTGTATACTAGGAGAGATGTGTAATTATTTTGAGAGACCAGAGGTATGACTAATTTTATAAGAATGAAAATATTTCCTCACTTGTATCGTAAGGGATGATAGCAAAAATCTCTCTCTCTCTCTCTCTCTCTCTCTCTCTCTCACCTGTGACGCTGCCGTGACGTGAGCGAGAGAGCGAGCGGTGCGTCCCCTGGTGGAAGTGGCGGTGAACGTAAGAGTGGAGGTGGAGGGAGTGGGTGTCTGAGGGTCGAGAAGCACAGTAGCCAACACCTGAGCGCTGTCGTTGCGTCCTAGACTGACTCTGAGAGGAAAGTAACACTGCTGATTAGAACATGGACATTCGCAGTGCGCCTACCTCAACCAAGGCAGCACTATTCTACGTTTTCTAAACTTTTAACACTTGTTCTGATATCCTCAGTTATAACTCCAAATTTGATGCTGTTACATCCAATAATTTCTTTATAATATTAATAAGAGACAAACAGCTAGACAGGCAAACTGAGAAGAAAACGTAAGTTTCTCGACGGAGGTACTGGCAATAATTCTCACCGTGTTCTATCCAGCGAGACAGGTGCTCCCTGAGCATCGTGGGCTGCTAGGAAGAGTGTAACAGGGGTAGGGGCAGTGCTGGTGATGACTATAGGCACCCTTAGCACCGATCCTGGAGGTCCCCAGATGTCACGACCCAAGGGGAACCTTACAAGAGCCTCTCCACCCTCCCACCCAGAGCCCTCACTCTCACGACGGAACCGCTTGCCTGGAATACATAAATGCATGACTGTGAAAAAAAGAGGAGAGAAAGAAAAAGAAACACTCAGAGGCTGAGACCCTGCAAAATATGCTCACTCCGCAGACATACAAGGAAGAAGACAGCCCTCATAATAGATCCTTTCATATCGCATTGTCTAGACACGCTACGATTTCATGACTGGAAAAGACTGAGGAAAACAGTTCCAGATTGATGATGATCCAGACGATATATATGAAGATGAGGATGACTAAAACGAAGATAACAACGATAACGATTTTGATGAATTGATAAGGAGGATTATAATAAAGATAATGACGATAAATATGAAATTAACACTACTCCATGAAAACCTCTCTCTTTACCCACCTTTTCCATCCACCCCTTCTACCGCCACACTGAAAGGTCCTGCGGGGAGAGAGGAGGGGGAGAGGTGGAGGTATGTGTTGCGGCGGGGTGCGGGGGTGGGGAGGGGTAGCGCCGTGCCACCTACTCTCCGCCCCTCCTCCTCCAACAGCTGGCCCTCCTCCACTCGTCTCAGCTTGGCCGTGTCCACTCCAGTCAGGACCAGGTCTAGATAGGTGTCAGACCCTGAATGAAGAAAATGCACACGATAAAGCAGCAGCAGCAGCAGCAGCAGTAGGAGCAGTAGTAGTAGTAGTAGTAGTAGTAGTAGTAGTAGTAGTAGTAGTAGTAGTAGTAGCAGCAGCAGCAACAACAACAACAATAATAACAACAATAAAAAGCCCTGACAGTGCACTACTCGAGCCATGCAGTCTAAGGTTGCCCTTTTGACCTTTCCTTGTGACCTTGACTTTTGACTAACCGTTCTCAAAATTTAGTCGTTTTATTCCTTGCCGACATTTCAACTCATCCACCAAGATTAATCCAAACGGAATCAAAACTCTTTGTACTGACTTTGTCCTGTGACAGTGAAGTTTTTATTTATTGTTCTCAGAATCGAATCACTTCATATTTAGCCTACCTACAACCTTTCCAACAACTTCGTTTCAAAACGAATTACACCTGCCATGAGTTTTGTGGCCAAACCTTCCCTTAAGACCTTGACCTTTGCTGACAGTATTCAAACCTGCATCAGTTCATCATTTGCGGACCCTCAAGCTTTCCACCAAGTTTAGTTGAAGTAGAATATAACTGCTGTAACTGACCTTGCGCCATGATGTTGCGCTTTGAATTATTGTTTTCAAAAGCAAATCACTTTATTCTTTACAGACCCTCAACCTTTCCACCAAATTTGGTCTAAATCGAATCAAAACTTTGAATTATACTGTTCACACACACACACACACACACACACACACACACACACACACACACACACATGTACACAAGCCGAGCGAAGTAATACATCCCAGCGCTACAGACTGCCGCTGTGATATAGCAAATTCTACGCTTGGTTCATTAGACACCCCCAGAGTTATCGCTCGCGACTTTACCTATAGCAGGCTGCCCCACCACCCGCTGAAGTGAGGGCTGGGCTGCGTTGTGGTCGGGGGTGTACAGGGCTGGCAGGAGGTCAAGAGGGCTGAGGACTGTTACTAAAACGGTGACGGGTGACCCGGAGGGGATGATGTGTAGCGTCCATTCGCCATAGTCAGAGTCTCCAAGTTCTTTCACGTTTACTCGGGCCTGTGGAGGTCGCAAGTGAGCCAGGGTAGGTTACAATAGTAAGAAATGCCTAATAAGAAGTAAAAGTAAAAGTAAGTTTATTCACAGCTGTCTAACCTGCTAGGGGAGAGTAAGGGAGTGTTACAGCAGCAATAAGGATCAGTGAAATAACTTCATAAAGAAGCAATAACGATAGTATTAACTGTATTAAGTAATGGGGAAGGACAGGTCGATAGGTCACAAAAGCTGTAGGAAATGTTCAAAGGTTACTCGAACAGATAAGAGACGAGGTAATTTAAATATGCTCAAGGACCAACTGAAAAAAAGGTCATCTGTAACTATCCAGTTACCTGAATATAGAATGGTGTGAAGACCTCGACAGTGAAGCCCGTGTAACTCTCGTCCTCCCTCTGGTTCATGAGATCATAAGTGGTGCCTGGGGAAGAATATGCCAGGGTCATTGTCTGATGCTGCTACTGGTGCTACATGAAATACAATATTTTCAATACAGCTACCATATACAGTAACAAAGCGAAAAGTCTTTA
Organism: Coenobita brevimanus; assembly: GCF_032717465.1. Lineage (NCBI taxonomy): Eukaryota > Metazoa > Arthropoda > Malacostraca > Decapoda > Coenobitidae > Coenobita > Coenobita brevimanus. The sequence continues at coordinate 11,739,687 of NC_137011.1, forward strand.
TCAAGGGGGAGAGGGGACACTGAGCTTGCCTTGCTGATAAGGAAGGCACTCAATCCTTCCCCCCACCCCACCCCATACACAGTTGGGAGAAATCTTCGGTACCCTCTTGTATGATACTAAAGCACTCTACGTCGATATGAAAACGATATATACGGTTTTATACACACACACACACACACACACACACACACACACACACACACACACACACACACACACACACACATACAAGGGAATATTAAAGTGGAACAGACAAAAAATATCATTAAGGGAGAGGTGCTACGAAGTCTCTTATACCACCTATAATACGGCTCACGAAACTGACCGGAAGGTGAGCGAAGTGTGGCTGAAGAGACGCCCCCTGATATGGCCACGTGCAGGGCCTCGATCAAAGAGTCCACGGGGAAGGTCACACGGCGGTCTGACACCACGTCGAACTCACGCCACAACACGGCCTAGAGTGAGGATGAGGGGAGGGGAGTAAATAATATGTATAAACGAAAACAATAATCGGTATCCCACACAGCAGACAAAACCCTGAGTATTCTCCATTGTCTTACCCATTATATCACCCCGAAATTACCCTCTTTTACACTCTTCTATCGTGTTCTTTTAATCTTGGAGTAAATGGGGCGTCTTATATTTATCTACTGAGGGAAAAGAAATGACTGTTTTCGAGTATACATTCATTATGGTACGTTTCCCTTAACTTTGTCTAGATTTTAGCCGTTTGCAGCTCATTTCACACGGCCCTTGTTTCATGACCATAATCATATTATAGTGTTAATCTCATGTTACAGCTCAACATTCAAGATGGAGCGAAGACAATTTTTGGCCATGTTAGAGAAAAATATAGTATAGAATTAGGAACAGAACCTACTTCAGGCAAAGCTGCACTTACTCATGGCGGTTCAGATCTACAGTAACAAGACTGTGAGACGTAGGGGAAGAGAGTGAAAAGCAGTGTTGGGGGTGAGAGGTGACTAATCACATCATTAGACCGTTATCAGATTTGAACTGCTTCATGTTTTTACAGTTCAAGTCATGGAGGGAAGGGGGGAGGCTGGAGTTTCCTTCTTTTAGTAGTAATTGTACAGAATAAGGTATAGTTATTTTATCACACTCTCCACAATGTACAGTATAGAACTGCCTCACTGTCACCACAGTATACATAATTCTTTTGCTCTGTCACTATTTTATAATGATACTCTACAGACTCTGTAGTATATAAAATGGTTAAAATATAATATCCAATTCCATACTGCTTTCTTTGAGATGTTGGCATCCGAGTTAGAGAAAAATGACAAGCCTACTTCCCTTGGAAGCATTACATAATCCAAGTACTGCCAGTCACTTGGGGATCAAACCTATACACGTTGGTACGGCCATGACCCCGATTGGGGCATTCTAACCACTAGACCAACAGGTACCGATTAAGAAAGGATAGTTCTTTAATTCTTTGTTTCCAGCCATTATCCTTTCTCTGCTGACTTCCCTGCCACCTGCCTTACCCATGGGAGGTGTCCAGTTCCCAGTATGCTGATCTCTTCTAACTTGAACTCTGCTGCCTCTGCCTCATTACCTGCCTACCTCTTTGTCTCCCTACTTACTTTTCTGCCTCCCTATCTACCGTTATGCCTCCCTACTTACCATGCTGCTACCCTTCCTACCTTCCTGTCTCCCTAGCTACCTTCCTACCTGCTTCTCTGCCTACCTACCTGCCTCTCTGCGTACCTCCCTGTCTCCCAGCATTACTACCTGCCTTCATGCCCTCCTTGCACCAGGCTGTCCTTCTCACCTGTGGAAAGTGTCCAGTTTCTAATATCCTGGTGACATCATCTAGTCTGTCCTCCGGGATCTCCACAAGACGCCCCCCAGTCCTCCTCGCCAGGTCTGTGTACTGACGCAGGCTCTCTAGCTGACGCCTCACTCGACTCCCTGGCCTGATGTATGGTAGCACAGGCAGGAAGTACCGAGAGAATTAAAGGCATTACACAGAGGATAGATTGTTGAATTTGAACGACATTTCTTTGAGTAACGATCTAGCACATGGTAGTACAGCCAGAAAATAAGGGAAAAAAAATACTATGTACATTGTAGGTTCGACCACTGGAATTAAATTATGAAACAAATATTTGGCGATGCATCGACTCGGTCATTTGACGTTCGATCGTTGGACCTGAATGATACTTCTTCCACTGGATGAAGCAAAATAAATTAAAGCCGCACCCAACTTCCACATGAGTCATGCTAGCTCAGGAGGATGGTAAGCAATTATAAATACTGAAAATTGGACAAATTTCGCCTTTATCAGTTTCTCCCCGTCACTGTAGCAAACTTATTATCATGGCTGCCCGCGGTTGCTTGGTTCATGGTAGCCCAGCCAGGTACAGCAATAGCTAAACATGCATCAATACACAATATTTTATATAAAGCTAGACCTAAGGCATATTTCTATATGAATCTGAATGTTGATCACCTTGATAGATTTAGCTGGTGAGTGGCGAGTGTGGGGTCGGTGGGTTGTGTTGGATTGGCTGAGTGGGTAGATTGATGATTGGATGGGTGGATATGTGGCTCCCGAGATGACAAGGCAGGAGAGGTTCTTACAAATGGCTAGTAATCATATAACTTGTCGTTGTTACTTGGATTTTGAAATATCGTTTAGAAGATATTAAATAAATATTTGGAAACCAAACACTACCCAGTCCAACATTTGCAACTTAATACTAGCTGGTATGGATTTATTCATACCAAGTCAACAATTCACTAAAAGATCAAACTCTCCAAAATGGTTTGATGGCAATTGTACCAGAGCAACAGCCCAAAAGTCATTAGCATATAGCTCTTACTTAAAATCAAAAACATCTGAATTACTCTCCCAATTTAAAACTGCTAGAAATCATGCAAAAGCTGTATTAAATCTATCTAAATCAAACTTTCTCCAAAAGCAAGCATCAAAACTACTTAACAACCCTAATGACAATAGAATATTCTGGTCAGCTCTTAATTCTTTCAATAATAACTTTAACAAGTCATCTTCCATTCCCCCACTAAAATCTTCAGATGGCAATATTACAAATGACCCACGTGGGAAAGCAGATATCTTTGCTAGTACCTTTGCCAGAAATTCTACCATAGATGATACCAGCCAGAATGTCTCAGTACTGGAACTTGACTCTCCCGAAATTGCCCCACTTAAAATACAGACTAGATACGTAAAATCCATCCTAAACAATTTACCTACCAACAAAGCTCCAGGCCCAGATGGAATTCCGCCAATTGTTTTGAAAAAGTGTTCCCCTGAACTTGCCTCTGTCCTAGCTAAATTATTCAGACTATGCATACGTACTTCTTTATTCCCAAATTCATGGAAAGAAGCCAATATCCACCCAGTTCCGAAGAAAGGGAGTTCGTCTGACCCCTCCAATTACAGACCAATAGCTGTCACATCTTCTCTTGGTAAGGTATTTGAACCTTTAATTAATAGGCATATTGTTAAACATCTTGAATCCAACAACTTAACTAGTGATAGACAATACGGTTTTCGCCACGAAAGATCCACCATTGACATACTCAATCTCTTAACTCATACCATCCATCAATCAATTGATCTTTTTGGAGAAACTCATGCAGTAGCTCTTGATATCTCTAAAGCTTTCGACAGAGTATGGCACCGTTCCCTGCTGTCCAAACTCCCTTGCTATGGACTAACGTCTTTTGTTCCTTTGATTTCTTCTTATCTTAGTGACAGGAAAATAAGAGTAAAAGTAGATGATGTATATTCGAATTTCCACTCAATTAACGCCGGCGTGCCGCAGGGATCAGTTCTGGCGCCAACCCTATTTCTGGTTCATATTAATGATCTCTTATTTGTCACTCACAATCCCATTCACTCATATGCAGATGACTCAACACTACACAGTTCATTCACACTCAGACATCCATTTACAAAGTCTAATATCTCTACCTCTCAACTCAGTACAGCCATCTCCATAAATCAAGATCTATCTACAATCAGTGAATGGGGATAAAACAACCTTGTCTCTTTTAATGCTAGTAAAACTAAATATATACAGTTTACTAATAGACAGATATTGCCAGATTCGTACATTACCTTCAGTGCTACTAATATTCCCATCTCCAAAAGTATTGAAATTCTTGGTGTCTCACTTAACAGTGCCCTCAGCTGGACCTCTCATGTCAGATCACTTGCTAAAACCGCCTCAAAGAAACTTGGGTTATTGTACAGAGTCCGTAACTTCTTCGCCGATGAGCAGTTGGCTCTAATTTATAAGAGTCATGTGCGCTCTCAGCTTGAATATTGCTCACCCTTGTGGAATGGTTGTGGAGAGGTTGTATTAAGACAACTAGACAAAATTCATAATAAAGCTGTTAGAATCATTAACAACCCTGCCATTACATATAAACTACCTCCCCTGCAAGTAAGAAGGAATGTTGCCTCCCTTGCATTATTTTACAGATATTTTTTTGGCAAATGCTCAGAGGAAGTTGCGTCCATGGTGCCACCTCTCCATGCCTTCCCTCGTGCTACACGGGCATCTGGTAGCCCTCATGACTGGAATGTCACTCAGCCATATTGCAGAACTTCTGCCTATCAGAATTCTTTCATTCCCCGAACTGCATCTCTCTGGAATTCGCTTCCCCAGAGTTGTTTTCCTCCAAATTTCAACCCACAACTGTTCAAGTCTAACTGTTACAGATATTTTATGAACAGAGGACACCAGTAATCTGGTGTATGGATTTTTTTTTTTACCCATTTGTTCCGTTCTGTTATTTATTAAAAAAAAAAAAAAAAAAAAAAAAACTATATCCTTAAGCCATTATACTGAAATCTGCTTAAGTTTCAACATGATTACTCCCATGGAACTGAGGCTGGATCTATGCACGCAATAATACACATAATTACGAGCGAACGAGCGATAATTTCTTAGTTAAGTTTGGAAATGAGCGGCCCAGCACGACCCGACCCGACCCGACGGTCACGCTAAGCAGAAGCTAATAACTTTACTCCTATGTGAAGCAGAGTTGAAATTCTTTCTGGATGTGATCCATTTATTCATTAAAGTTTGTTACCAACTAAAACTTCACCCATGAAGCAGTAGGAACCCTTGGAATCTCGAGTTTTCCAAGGGATTGTTCGGCTCAAATAGGTGAACGCATCAATTAGGAAATCTAATTACAAAAAAGTTTCCGTTGTAACACTGTGTTTCTTGGAATCAACTCTAGCAATTAAATATCTGAGATTGTTCGGCTGCCACCATGAATAAATAATATATCAGAAGGAAACTGTGATAATATGGTGTTCGCTCGCTCGTCTCACGCTCACACAGCGCACCTTACTGGTAGCAGGATTAATTATGAAGGCAGCATTACATGCGGCAAGAAACGAGAGTGAGCAAAGCTTCTGATCTCTGATCCATCCGCCTAACAAATTAGTGGCTTGGTGGGGTTAAGGAGGAGTTGTGGGGTGGACGTGTGCGATTAACCTGTCCTCAAGTGGCAGACTATTAACATTCTCCCTGTCTCCTCATTAGTTTTCATGACTGTGCATCACATGTATTCCTTTAGTAAATATCACTGCTTTTGTTGAGATTATACAATAAGAGCCGAACCATAAAATTTTTGTGAGTAGAGGTGTGAGTATGTCTATTGTCTGACGGTTATTAATACATGTGCATGTACAGGTGTAATCAGCTTGCTTCCCACGTAACAGTGTTGTTAACATTAATGTAGAAAAATCAGGTACATTCTGTCATCATCACCTGCATCAAAAATTATTGTCCAAAAACTGGGGTCCATCCACACCTTGCGAACTAGGCTCTAATAATACAGCTCTAAGGGAATAAAATGCAAAAGTTACCTCAGGTCTGCCTTCGTCCCATTCTCAATCCGACTACTGGTATTATGTTCCAGGTCCGGCAGCCCATGGTCCGACACTTCTTGATTTGCGAGGTCCTGGTGTGCAAGAGGTAATTCTTGGTCATATTCATCCAGGTACTCTGCTGACAGGTCCAGGTCAAAGCGGCCTCTCACACCTCCGTCGCGTACAGGTCGAGTCAAAACGGTCGTGACCTGGTGGGTTTACGTACAGTTGTGGTTATAAATGCTGATTCACTTCACGATGATCAGTAACAAGATAATGAGTAATGACTATATGTATTGCTGCGGCCGGCTTTCATACACCTAATATGGATTAATATTTCTACTATTCACCCTCAAACCTTGTTTACTGGTGGACAACAAACAAGTATTTCCTGATTCATAGTTTCCCTTGCTTTATTTTATGAGATACAACACAGGATGTGCAGCGTACTAAAATACCTGTTTCTTTAGGCTTCTGGAAAAATTTCTGTATATTATTGTCTTGCAATGACCTTATGAGTATTATTCTTCTCTGTCTATCTGATTTACCCCTTCTCTCTCTCTCTCTCTCTCTCTCTCTCTCTCTCTCTCTCTCTCTCTCTCTCTCTCACCGTAACAGCCTTATGTAGAGCCATGGCTAGGACGGCAGGATACAGTTCAGGATCCTTTACAGAGGCGTCGGTGAAGAGGAAGAGACGTGAGTGTGGAGGAGCGTGGTGTAGAGCCAAACTCAGGGCGGACATGCTCACCTGAAAATATGGAGCTAGATTTTTCTACGGGAAGATTAAGACGGAATAGATTGGCTAAAATTTCCTCACGGTTAGCAAGGTGAAGAGGAAAAGTAAAAGAGTAGATTGTGGTGGGGAGTGATGTAGAGCGGGACTAAGGGTGGAATTTCTCAGCTGGATATAAACAGAAGGTCAGTCTGCTGTTCTTTGATTTCTAGATTTCAGTGACACATTTTCTCAGATTTAGGCTCATATTCTCGTAGGTTAAGGAAGCTACCAAACACTTCTTCCCTAGCGATTCAGTTTTGAATATAGCTGGTTAATATCCTTTTGTACATTATTTATGCAGAGCATGGCGATATTGGACAGATTTATATAACACAGAAGGGGACAGTAAGGTTTAATAAAAATCAGTCACTTAAGAAAAGGCGTCAGGGAGCATCCTTAACTGAAGAGAATGCAGGCCCTATTCTCGGTATCTCTAGCATTTTCGTTAATGCAGATGATCAATTACGACAAGTGGAAATATTGGGTGGGAGAGAGACACGCTAGAGCTAGAATTTTTTTATTTTCTCTAACATCCTGCAAAGCCCGAAACGTTTAGATAAAATAAAGCATTGTAAATCTAACCTGCGTATCACTCCCACCCAACATTTCCACTCTTTCTAATGTTAGTGGAAACCTCTTTTACTGGAAGGACTAATGAGGCTTCTGTTTAACCCACTAGATGCGATCGCCGTTTTTATTGTTTATTTTTCACTCTACCAGAAAATTACATTAAGCTGAGGAGGAGCACCAAACAGAGGAGTTGATGATACTTATAGCTATTCTTTCCTCAGGCATCTGTTATTTCGTCTGCTTCTTCTCATTCCCTCCTCTAAACTCAAGAAAGAATGGAAAACTAACCTCCTTCTGCTTCTTCTTTTCGTTCTTCTAAACACAAGAAAGAAAAACTAACCTCCTTCTCTTTGTTCTTCTTTTCGTTCCCTTCTCTAAACACAAGAAAGACAGGAAGAAATCCAAACCTCCTTCTTTCAGTTTTCGTTATTTCCGCTAAACACAGGAATGGAAGACTAACCCCCCTTATTAGCCTTTTCCTTCTTTCCTCTAAACACAAAAAAGACAAACAGACTAACCTCCTTCTTCTTCTTCTTTTCGTTCCTTCCTCTAAACGCAAGAAAGAATGAAAAACTAACCTCCGGCTCGTCACCGCCTCCGCCCACTCTGAGCCGTAACAGTGTGTTGTAAACCTCATCTGGACGGCTGGAGCGGGTCACTGGGCCATACACTGGGGGTTAGAAAGGCAAACATTTTCCTTAGTTTCGTATTCTAAGCAGCGATTTCTCTAGCACATTAGAATTCAGCATCCTCTTACGTGTTACTGATACAAACCACGTCGATATTAAAACAACATAAAATCAAACATGAGAAAATTAAGGTGCAATATGAAAAATAAATCGCCAAGGAAGCGGCATTTCGAAGCTTCCCATGCCACTTAGAAAACGATCTTTGCACCAAGTTACAGATGTCAAGAGAGAAAAGGCATTTGTGAAACCAGCGATAAGTGTAAGTGTGTCTGATTCTTTTCCTAGTTGTTGACTGTGCCCTGTAATGCAGCTTGCAGATTAACCTCGACTGTAGATTTTTACCATAAGTTAGCCTAGATTTGTGTTGTTTTGCAGTTAACATCAGATATCACAGTGGGAGAAAAAGACTATGCGTTGGTTCTACATCCTTTTCCTTAGCACGTCTTCGTGAGTAGCATCATATTCTAGTGTTAACTTACTGTTAGAACTCAACACTTAAGACGGAGAGACGGCAATTTTGCGTTGTTAGTTTAAAAAGAAAATGAAATTCAGTGCATTCTAACACGATAGATAGGCTAAGCACCTCTGAAATGTACATATGTTCCACACATGGTTATCAGAAACTGGGTGTTGGAAGTTGTTGCTTAGTCGGCAGGAAGATAGAGATATGATGATGGAAATAAAATGAGGGAGAAATATTGTAAACTAAAAAACAGATAAAGAGAAAACTATGGCTCGTATTCTCGTTAGTCAAGGAGGCTCCGTAACACCTCTTTCTAAGTGATTTATTTAGTTTATTACATCCTGCCGTCCTCTACTTCGTTACTTAAATGATTCTAATATCGTTATACTCTACATAAAAAACATAACTCCGATATCAAACAGCTCTAACCAAATATAAATAGGTGAGGAAGAGGTGTTACGGGGCTTCCTTGACAGCCGAAAATATGAGTTTTACACTCACACGGGTCATTAAATGGCACCAGCATATACTCCGAAGGCGGATGCTTCTCATTATCATATCCCTGGACGAGCCTGGCGAAGGACTGCTGCAGTGCTTCCAGCTGACCCTGCATAGAGTCTGTGGTGTCCAAGACCAACACAAGGGCTGGGGCGGTGGGGGCCAGGGCAAGAAGGCGACTCCATGTGGCATCCCCTAGGCTTCCACGCAGGAGATTTAAATAGTACTCGCTGGCCTGTTAAAATGAATGAGGTTAATGTGAGGCCATATCAGATCAGGTTAAGAGTGGTTTTGCTCTGTTCTTTTCTGCTTTGTTGCTCTGTTATGTTAAACAAGAATGGCAAATTTTGGTTAATTTCCTTTGGTTAGGTTTGGTTAGGTGTGCTCTGCTCTGTGTTGAAGAAGCTTTACAGATTGAGTCCGATAGACCTCTCTCAAGCTAAGCTGAACAAAACTGCCTGTCGATTGCCAAAATATTACTATACAAGTCGACATTGCATAGAACTGTATATTAATTAGGTGATTTAATCAAACAAAGTCACTAAGACAGAAAACACAACAATAATTAACTTCCTCGGTGACACAGAAGCCAGGAGTTATACCCCGGTGCACTTCTTGTTCATAGTGTTACATTCCCATAGATGCTACTGTTAGTACACCTTTCTTTCTGGAAGTTTTGAAAAATTTGCATTAGGCAGAAAGACACAAAAAATGCAATTTTTAGGCTGATGTATTTAGGTTAGATAAACATCATAGCCCCACCTCTGAAGATGACCTACAGTACCTGCACTGCCTGTTCAGCTGCCTGCTGGTGTAGGTGATGATGTGGTGAGAAGCAGGCAGTGGGCAGGTCCTTGTTGATGCCACCCCTCGCACCCTGCTCTCTTGTGGAGTCCCTCGGCCCTCCGTGGCTGCACTTGTCTGTCAGCAAGCAGGGAGTCATACAGAAGAATGTGGAGGTCGTAATAAAGAAGAAAAAAATATTAGAGCTTAGTGAGTAAAGGAGAACATGTTAATAAAGGGGTCGGTATAAACAGGAATAAGGGAAGACCGGAAAAGGGAGAATAAGCTATAACAAAACATCAAACACTGGGCACATCAACCAAGGTGTATCTTATAATAAACATGTGCTACCTGTTTTTGAGCTTCTGAGTATACTTCTACACATATGCAAAGAATATACTTAGTCCTTTGATTTACAATACTAACACGTTGTAATGATCAGGTAGTGATTAAAGTGGCAAATTATATAATGGTACTGATAATAGTAATAGTGGTGTTAATGATAATGGTAATTAGTATGAGTCAAAACTTCAAGTCTCCATCCTGATCACTTGCCGTTGTCGGGTATGCCCTCTAGTTGTTAATAAATCAATCTGAGTCGTGATTTCACAACTGGCTACTGATGATGGTGAAAATAACACTGATACTGCTGCCGATGATAATGATGTTGGCAAGGCTATTCCTAACGATTATAGTACTGCCATAGTTGGTTGTCTTTCACATGAAAGAACTGAACCATTCCCAAAACCTGGACAAAAGTCATGGTTGCATGAAATTCTAAAGCCTTAACAATGCAGTAGGAATGAATCTCTTTAGTTTCTGGGGAAATCAATTCTCCAGCCTGACTTCACCTAGCTATCAACTCTGCTGAATGAGAATGAGGATTTTCGTTAGGTTAGAAGAAACGTGGTACAACAAGCCACTCACCAATGCCCCTGGGTTTGTCGACTCTCCTACCATCGACCAGTGCCTCGCTTGAGTACCCCGAGGTAAGAGTGCCGCCCCCAACTACCTCATCCAACAGGTTATCACGACACGACCCCTCTCCGTCAGCACCTTCAGGACAATCCCTGCACGTGCTTTCTTGGGGATCTGCCACGTTGGGGAAGTCTCGTCCCGTGATACCTGAAGGAATTAAGAGAACGTATAGAATAATACATAAAATTTGTTAACTTGTTATCATCATCAAAACGCTAATTCTCAGCTTAAGAAATGGCTTCAGGTATGACTTAAGGATAAGTAAAAAGAAAACCAAAATAAGTGAACTATCAGACATCGTGCCCAGTGAAATGGACCGCACATGACTCGCACATCATGAAGGTCCTTAAAGTAGAAGTTATATCCTTTAACAAAAATCATGTGAAAGCGCACTCACACATGCATGCACACACGGATATACACACACGCAGGTACACAGATAGGCACAAAGATCTATCTGCCTCTCTCTCTCTCTCTCTCTCTCTCTTTCTGCATGCCTATCTGTGTGTTTATCTATCTATATATCTCTATCAATATATATATATATATGTATATATATATATATATATATATATATATATATATATATATATATATATATATATATATATATATATATATATATATATAAAATCTCATTTCATCAGCCGTTTGAGTGTCCACTGCAGGACCGGCCTATCCCGACCGAGGTGGAGACGATACAGCCTATGCATCTCTACCAAGTGGCTTAGGTTGTCTGGCAGAGATTGTATGTAGGGTGAGAAGTTTTTGTGTGACTGTATTGTTGGAGTGGCTCTGGATGTGTGTAGTCTGTGAACCAAGTGTAATCGGCTCACGCAAGCCGACTGGGTGCAAGCATATTTTATAGAACGTGACACTGGTTCAAGCACAGCACCCCTCATGTCAGCCAAAGCAGTACGTGGCCGGAAAAACGGTTCCAAAGATTATTACCCAGGTGGGCTGCAAACTCTCATTCTCCCATGTACGATAATGCACACCCACAGAGGCTCATATATATATACATAATATATATATATATATATATAGATATATATATATATATATATATATATATATATATATATATATATATATATGTATATATATATATATATATATATATATAGAGAGAGAGAGAGAGAGAGAGAGAGAGAGAGAGAGAGAGAGAGAGAGAGAGAGAGAGAGAGAGAGTGTGTGTGTATATATATATATATATATATATATATATATATATATATATATATATATATATATATATACAGTATATATGTACCTTAATCCTCTATTTCCAGACACCTTAATCACGTAGATGGTGGCCACAAACAAATCAGCTCCATGTTGTCCTGTCTCCTGCCATTTCACTGCCCTCCCTCATCTCACATCCCCCTCTCTCATATACCTTTCCACTCCATCCCTCCATCTCATCCTCGGCCTCCCCATTCCTCTACCCCCATCCACTTCACTCACATACACTCTCCTCGTTAGTCTCTCGCTCTCCATCCTCTCCACATGACCAAACCACTTCAATGTATTTCTCCTGACTATTTCTATCACATATCCACACAACAACTCTCCTTCATTTCCTCATTTGTCAGTCTGTCTTTCCGTACAACTCCACATGCTCCTCTCAGATAACTAATTTCCACTGCTCTCACTCTTGACTTTTGTCCTTCCAACAAGGTCGAAGCTTCACTTCCATATATTAGAGTTGGTATCACAATACTCTCATGCAGCGACTTTTTTACTTCCATGCTCACTTCCCTAATTTTTGTCACTTCTTTCAAAGAACCAGCCACCTTTCTTCCTTGCTCTACCATTTCAAGCACTTCATCCTCCAAATTTACATCCTTACTCATCACACTACTCAAGTACTTAAATGCACTCTCATTTTCCATTTCCTCGTCATCCAACCTTACTGTACATTCAATGACTATTTCTCTCGAAGACTGTAACTTTACTCATCCCTCCATTATCTTTAAATTCAGTATCTTACACATTCTCCCTAACTAATTCACCAAGCCTTGCAGTTCCCCTTCGTCTTCACTTAACAATACAGCATGATCTGCAAACTAGAGGGGCACTTATTGGAGAGCATCTCTCCGACAAGGGCAATATAATTTCCAAACCACTCTTCATAATGGGTTATGGTTTCTCATCGTTGTCTCCGACAAGGAGAATAAGTTTTCACCCCTGTTTGTTTGTTTGTTTGTTTGTTTGTTTTGTCTGTTAGCAGGATTATTGAAAAACTAAGAGAGATTTAGACCAAATTTGGTGGGTAGGTAGCCCATGTCAAAGGGAACAATCGATTAACTTTTGGGACCGATCCGGGTCGTATTACAGATTCTGGATCCGAAAAACACTTTATGCGGAACCCTAATCAGTGATGAGAAAATCCAGCCCATTATGAGAGTGGTTCTGGGTATTACGTTGCCCTTTTCGGAGAGATGCGCTTCACTGAGTGCACCCCATCCATATGCAGATTGAACAACCATAGACACAAGATCCATCCCTGTTACAATCCAACATTCAAATAAATTCACTCAGTTCAGATAGATATATATATACTGTATCTATCTATCTATCTATCTATCGATCTATATCTATCTATCTATCTATCTATCTATATATATATATATATATATATATATGGACATACTGACATGTGTGCACACACATGCATGCACAAACGCACATAGGCGTGGGCACAGGCTGTATATGCATGCACACACTCGCGCACAAACTCTTTCCACTTACCAACGTCCTTATTAAATTCCTTATGTCCCAGTTCGACCCAATTTGTGTGGGAGTAGAAGTCCTGCACCGCCGCCAGTGAGAGGCCCAGGAGGTGACGGGCTGCTGACAGGTCGCCAGTCAGCCCTGCATTCACTATTCGCCTCCATCTTCCGGTCAAAATCGACTGCGACTCCGAAAACCTCTCGCTGCCGAAGTGATATCTGGGAAAGAGTAATATCCATGCAGCCTACTGATCATGGAAGAATGGAGTAGTTTTGCTAAGCATTCCTAAATTTATCATTTTCCAAGTTACCTGTATTATACACCCATACCCGACTGGCCTTCTGTTACATTATTTTATTATTATTATTATCTTTTGTTTTGCATTCAACCATAAACATAAGTCAGGATGCCTTTTCCAGTTCACCCATAACTCACCACCGAAGGACTAACGGCCGTATGCTTAAAGCTAATGTAGGGCCTTTCCTAAGGGCCCTATATCAAAATGGTATGCTAAAAGTTTAAGTAGGCAAAGACTTCCCTCAATATGTAGGGTTGTTCCAACATTTTTTTAAGGGAAGGAATGCTTGGATTTCGCAAATCCTACATTTAATTATTCGTAACAAAGTAACTCTGTACCTCCAGAAAGCATAGAATAATGTAAATAGAGTATGTAAAAAATATTTTAACTTGCTAAAAGTGCAATGCAAACATACACGGGAACTGAACCGTTGGTTATTAAAACGCGCGGGCTGTACCTTACCGAGTAGTAGGTCAAACCAGGGCCCGTCTCTGCCCTGGCGGAGACACGCACTGTCATTTTTATTTTTTTAAGAGTGGTTGACAGTAGGCGAGATCCTAAAATTGACATGTGTAAACCACTTTTATAGGTTACTCATGTGATTTAACTGAATATAGAACGTTCAGTCAATGCTAAAGGTAATACTATACGTTAATATATTTAACGAGAAAGGTACTGTTCTTCGCTCATGGGCCAAACGACTGTTCTTTCATAGGCCAAACTATGAAGCATCGTGCGAGCATTGGATCATCATTGCTTTTTCATCTCAGGCACCGCAAACTGTTTTTCATTTTCTTATATCATTTTTTGTTATATTTCAGCAGCATTCTATTCATAATTCTTGGTAATCGTTAAGGAGACATAGGACCACCTTATTTTGCATTTTTTTCCTTGCTTTAGCCCTTCATGGAATTCTTCATGTCTTCTCGAATTGTGTTTTCAAGTTAGTGTTTTTCGTTTCTTTTAAATATAGTAAAAAGTGCTTTAAAGAGCGGTGTTTGTTCATGGACAGCCACAGTCTTGCTGTGCATGAAGACCGATGGACGCCAAGTGCCATATACGATCGAAATTACCCTTGCAGGCCTAAACAAACCTAACCTAAACTTTCGTAACAACCCAACTTTATTTCTCCTAACGTTACCTAACCAATTTGAGACTAACCTAACCAATTTTATGCTAACCCAACCAAACTTATCCTAATCTGTGCGCGAAGACTGATAAACGCCATCTTAGAACGCTATTTTTCAGCGAAATTGCCCTTTATCAGTGCTCATTTACCCAAACCTAACATGAATTTTCGTAATTATTCAACCCTGCCTTATTTATCCTAACTTGTTTTAAGCTAACCTAACCAGTTTTAAGGTAACCTAACCAAATTTATCCTAACCTAACCTGACCTATCTCCAGCGCTATCATATTTACAACATAAGTATTGATTGAAAAGTTTACTACTATAATAGTATATAAAGTATACGTACAGATAAGTGCTGATATATAAAAAAAAATGACGGAAAATTATTTTATTTTGGTGCTGATTGACATCGACTGGACAAGAATAGTCACGGCGACTCCCACGGGAGCACTTCCGATGTACCAACTGGTCACGCAGGGCTACCAACCACCCCCTTTCCCTTAATGTTCTCTTAGCACACCATGTAAAAATTGAGGGCTTGCTTGTGCTTTCCTTAGTGTGTAAAGTAGGAGCCAATGTAGGGCCTCTCCATATGTGTTTAAGCATACGGCCGTAATCCCTACAACCGTAACATGACACTTGGCACTTATGCACAGTACGCACTATCTGCTGTCACAAGCTAGGTGTACCGGTATCACACTCATATTTGCTGTTATGGTAGTAGTAGGGGTACTTTTATGAAGTGTCAATGGGATCATAGGGGAGAACAGTGAGCACTGTGTTATCAACTGGTCAGATTTACAAAATGTTCCCTGAAACAGCCGAGATCGAACCACAGTCGTCACTCCACTGCTCTTTTCATTCCACCACCACCTCCATTCACGGCCCATGAAGCTTTTACATTTACAACAATCCTACGACGTAACTAAGTGCAGTACCTACTCAGGTGGCCTGAAGTACGAGACAACTGACACAAACGAAAACACAAGACTCACGGAAACTTATTCACATCAACTTAGGAAGCTTTCTAGCATCCCCTCCATTATTCGTAAATCCGCCGCTGTGGCCGGGTGGTTAATATCGTCGACTGCTGGTCTGTTAACATCAGGATTCAGTCCCGGTGCGGGCAGCTGGAGCCACTCGACTCAGGTGTCCATCCACCCTATGTGGTTTGGTAGGTAAAATGAGTACCTACAGAGGAAACTTTGGTGACCTGGGTGATGCAAAGGCTTTGTATCCCTGGATGTTGGGTGATTGGCCCGTCACAGGCACCGCGGCTAAGAGCCTCATGGCGGCCGCCCCAAGGTTTACTATTACTATTACCTGAATACTCCTTTGCATATTATTAATATCTTTTAATCACCGATGTAGATTGCATACATAGCCAGATACTGGCACGGTGCTTGCCATAATTAGCTGGCAAGAAGCAGGTACAAGGGAGGTTTTTCATCGGACGAGAACACGGCCTTTGAACTCTAATTAGGCAGTCCTATAACGGTTCAGTTAAAATAAATAAATAAACAAATAAAAGTAAAATTTCTCTCCCCTTCAGTAGGACTACACCCGTTGGATCAACCACCTCTGTCTATTTGCAACTTGAAAGTAAGAATAAGGCCCAAATCCAGTACCAATAAGGCCCAAATCCAGTACCAATTTATTTATTGCCTTCGTTAGTTACGGTATCAACAGACTTCCTGCTCTAGTTCAGAATCAACAGACCTTTTTCCCTCTCGTAGATATAAAGCATACATTCCTCTCTCTCTCTCTCTCTCTCTCTCTCGTCGTACAAATCTCCCCTCTCAGCTCTGCCTCCTCTGTAATTCTACACATCAACAGACATCACCCCTCCCTCCTACCCGCCCATAACACCCACCTTGGATCAGCCCCCAGCACTCCTGTATCCGCCTCTGCTACTGAGTCAACGAGAGACGACAAAGCGTGCAGGAATGGTCTGGGAGAGGCTGAGGCACCGTAGTACTCTCTGTAGGCTTCCTCTAGGGTCATGCCATCCCGGTGGTTGTACGTTCCCGAGGGCGGCGACACATCCTGGAAGAAGAGGGGGGGAAATTATACTAGCTGCCGGGAGACTGGTAAATACGAGAGAAGGATAGATGAGATGAAAAGGAAGTAGACAGGAGACATATATATATATATATATATATATATATATATATATATATATACACACATAGAGAGAGAGAGAGAGAGAGAGAGAGAGAGAGAGTACATAGGAAAAACGTCACCATCGTAATCTCGAGGTCTCAGCGAAGAGTTCGAGGTGAAGCAGGATCCAGAGATAATGCAAAAGGAAACATAAGACAACTGTCATATAGTGTCCCCACAGAAATACGCATATTTTTTACCTTACAAGCTAAAATTTTGTCCGTCTGTCCGTCCGCCTGTTTGTCTGCCTGTCTCTTTTACGCATCTGTATATATGAGATTACATGATATATAGTTGTCCCTCTTTTGCCTCTCCTATAAAAATTTCCATGCTTCTTCTTTCTAAAAAGCATGTTTTGTGTGTGTGTGTGTGTGTGTGTGTGTGTGTGTGTGTGTGTGTGTGTGTGTGTGTGTGTGTGTGTTTTTCTGCGGACTTAATCGGATGGTGAGTTGGATGGGGTAGAGCCTTCCTCTTTCCTATCCTTTTCTTTTACCCACTGGATATATCTTAGTAGGATTAGCCTCAGTTTTTCCCAACGGATAACCTCATCATGGGCCAATAGGCCTGCTGTTTTCTGTACTTCATAATTATGTACTCCTTTGCTCTCTCTCTCTCTCTCTCTCATATATATATATATATATATATATATATATATATATATATATATATATATATATATGGAGCCTCTGTGGTACAGTGGTAAAGTGTGCGTTTTCGTACACTGAAGAACGAGGGTTCGCGCCCCGCCAGGGTAATAAACTCTGGGAGAGTTTGTCTGGCCACGTACTGCATTGGCGGATATCAGGGATGCTGTGGTTGAACCAGTGTCGCTTGCACCCAGTCGGCTTGAGAGGGCCGATTACACTTGGTTCACAGACTACACACACATCCAAACCCACTACAACACTACAATTACACTTACAAGCACTTCTCACCATTACGATCTCTACCAGACAGCCTAAGCCACTTGGCAGAGATACATTGGTTGTATCGTCCCCACTTCGGTCGGGATAGGCCGGTCCTGCAGTGGACACTCAAACTGCCGATGAGATGATATATTTACCCAGGCTGCGTTCCTCCCCAAAAAAGAGGGTAGCAGAGACAGGACGACACAATCCCAGTTTACTTACCCACACATACATACATACATACATACACGCACACACACACACACACACACACATATTTACTCGTACTTAGCCCCAAAGGTAGTACGGACAGATCCTCACCGCACCACACCGCACGAGGGTCAACCGCACAGTGCAATCAGCAACATCCGCAGCAGGGCCCGACAGCAGAGCTGGTTTACCCTTGCCACATCATAATGGACCCATTCCCGTACCCGCACCTGACCTGATCAGCTGACATATTCTGTTAGGATGCAGTTCACATACAACTGTGAAATTGGACAGTTCTGTCGGCTATTAGGAAATGTGCGTCCACATTACAGTGCGGAATGTATTCGAGCAAGCAAGGTTGTATGTATGACCTCTTCGGCTACATTTGTCTCTTGTTTGAAAAATGACTGGCCTAGCTGGAAGGGTTTCCATAACAGTTTCAGAAAGGAACCATATGCCATGGCTGGTCTAATAGCTCAAAAAAAAAAAAAAAAAAAAAGTTTTTACTGCTCTCTTCATGTGTAGCGGAAGTGTTTTTGGCCTTTTTTTTCTTTTTGGCTACATTTGGCTTCTTTTGGGAAAAAGTCTGGTACCACGGGAATGGTATACCACAAGAGGTTCAACGGCTGAGAAGAAAACAGAGATTTGGTTTTCCTCAAAAAGGGAAATTTTCTAAGCTATGCAGGGAAAAAACTTTTGCTTACCAAATAATTACTGACTTTAGAGTTCTAACTCGGTACGGTAGCTGGAGCAATCAAGTTAGGATGAGGTGTAACCCTTGTCAGATGCATATTCATCATCACTTCTTTCGGGCATATCCATTCCCTGTCAGCTTCTTAGCTACTTAGTTAGTGTAATGTAATGAGTAAAATGTAACAGAGAGGGAGGTAAAGCGGCCACAGAAGTATGGCAAGTGGATAAAGAGGAACAGCATGAGAGAACAAGTGGTGCCAGGAGCAACAAACCTCGCCTGACAGCAGTTATTTTATTTTCAACCGTTTTCAACTTATAGCCCTCTGAAAATCCATGATCTTGCGTTTGACCTTTCAAGGTCACTCAAGGTCAAAGGTCATGGTACAAAATGAAAGCCCATAAGAGACTTACGTATGTTGATAATAGTAAATATCAATCTGCAAACAGTTTCGAGTTATAGCCCCTGAATATCCGTGACCTTGATTTTCATCTTCTAAGGTAACTCAGGGTCAAAGGTCTTGCTGCCAGATGAAAGCTCATATGGGAGTCACTGTATGTTGATAATAGTAAGTATCTCTCTCTTCAACCGGTGTCAAGTCATAGCCCTCTGAAAATCCGTGACCTTGATTTTGACCTTTCACGGTCACTCGATTACATCCAAAATTTAATCACTTTCTTTCCGGTCCAGTGCCCACATATCCTGAAAGTTTCATGTAATTTCTCTCAGCCGTTTTTACGTAATGTTGTTAACAAAGAAACAAAGAAACGACTAAAAACAATATCTCGCCAGACTCCGTCTGGGCGAGGTAATAAGCACAACACAGACAAAAAGCAAGAAGGATCATTCAGAGTTTGAAACACCCGCCCGCACCCACTGATTCGATGACCAAATATTTAACTATGTCCTGTGAGCTTGACCATTTTCAGATTACTGTCAAAATCAAATATCTTTATTCTTACCTAACCCTTAACCCTTTCACTAACTGCCGGTCAAATGAAACTGCATGAATAAGCTTTGTCATCTGACTTTGACCTTTGACCTTTCCCTTTGACTTTCGCCTATGAGACACTGTTCTCAAAGTTCTTGTTTTAACCTGAATACTTCCACTGAGTCAAGTCTACATTGGATATAAACCTATTGTTCTGACAAATGACGGGTCAACCTTTAGGATGATCATCAACTCATCCACCAAGCTTGATACAAAGCAAATTAAAACTGTTTTAATTTGTTCTCATGCAGACACACGGATTGAATTTCGAACTTGTCCTGTGAAAACCTTGATTAATTGTCCGTGAAACTGAATCCCTCAGTTCTTGCCTGATCATTAAGGCTTCCACCAGTTTTGGTTCAGAGAAAATCAAAACTGTCTGAGTTGACCCTGGCGTTTGATCTTTATTGTGACCTTAACCTTTGACTGATTGTTATCAGTGTTTTTATTCTTGGTTTATTCTCAACTGTTCCACAAAGGTTGGTCTAAATCAGAAACACTGTTTCAGATGACCTTGACCTTTGCCCTATTGTTCCTATAAACACTAGATTTACTCCTAGGTTGACCTTCAACTCTACCACCATGTTTGGTCAAAATAAGATAAAATCTATTTGAGTTATTTATCAATGGCTGCTCACACAGATCGGAATTTGACCTTGCCCTGCAACCTTGACCTTTGACTGCATTTCTTTAAAACTGAATAATACTATCAACCTCTGTTCCATGTCTTGTCTAAACTAGATGAAGACTGTTTTTGCTAAGTCACCGTATGACCTAACCCTGTGACCTTGACCTTTGACCTATTTTTATAAGAAAGCAATAGGTTCAATCATACACTATCTTCTAGCATTTTTCACGAAGTTTAGTTAAAATTGGATAAAAACCTATTCGTTATTTTGTTCACACACACACACACACACACACACACACACACACACACACACACACACACACACACACACGCACACACACACACACACCGTTCAAAACTCAAGACCTACTCTGGCTCTGTGAGCGTGGCTGTACCAGTGTGTGTGTGTGTGTGTGTGTGTGAGAGAGAGAGAGAGAGAGAGAGAGAGAGAGAGAGAGAGAGAGAGAGAGAGAGAGAGAGAGAGAGAGAGAGATGGCATTGTAATGAATGAGATAATAATTAGGACATGTTTTGAGAGAGAGAGAGAGAGAGAGAGAGAGAGAGAGAGAGAGAGAGAGAGAGAGAGAAAGAGAGAGAGGGACAATCTCAAGAACGGATATCCAGGTCATCTTTATCTTACTGACCCACATTTTACACTCTGAAGTATAGGAAGTTTGACATTAGATCATCATCATCATCATCATCACCATCATGGACAGTATATTTAACTTATCGAAGTGGTAGGTGGTGGCGACCATCATCCATTAGGGGGAGGCGGTGGCTCAGTCGGTAGAGAGGTGGCCTGCGATCCTACCGGACCCGGGTTCAAATCCCCGCTGGGACAGGGAACAGTTTAAAGGATTTGAATTTCATAGTAGCACACTTTACCGATCTACTAGAAGACCCGCCGACGTGTCGTAAAAATACCCCCACTAATACCAATACATCAGTCCTGTATAAGACAGCCCTAGCATGTATTTAATATGGACGATGGATGTTAGCGCGAAGTGGTGATATGTAGAGGTGTATGATATGTAGGAGGAGTACTGGGGCTTGGGAGCGGGCTATAAAGCCTATGCCCAGAGTCGGACACATAAAAAAAAAAAAAAAAAAACTCACTTGATGAACAGTAGAGCTGCCCACTTCTTCCTTCGCCTTTTTCTATGTCTGCCCTCCTCACTTCCTATTTCTCCCATCTTTCCTGTCGCTTTTTAGTCTTCTTCTTTCCTTTTCAAGTGGCTTTAACATTGAGTGACAAGCCAAATGGTTTCATGTAAGCCAGAAAACCATTTACAATGCTGGATGGTAACCATATAATCAACCATACGTGTTCTCTACGTATCAACAAGTGGGTAGGCGGAGGGTTAATATCTCTCCCCGTCAAACAACTCAAAGACAAACGGCCACCCCTTACATGATTATGGTGTCTGGCTATAGATAGATAGACATTATTATTGTCGTCATCATTATCATCATCACTACTGTTATCGTCATAACCTGCACTATGAATCATTATCATCATGGGCAGCACTTTTATCTTTTCGGCATTAATACTGTCGTCATCATTATCATCATAATTACAGTTGTCGTCATTGCCTTCACTGTTATCAACTACAACATAACATTAATGTTATTATCTCCGTCATAGTTATCGCCATAATTTGCATCATAATCATCTACCTAACCCCACTTTGAGCTAAAAAACAGGTTTAGCAGAGTCCAGAAACAGTATAGGAAAAACATGAAAATAGAACTACTAAAACGGCGCCCTTTCATCAACGTTCAAGCTTTCGACATCCTCAAGTCCGCAGCGGCACCGTGGTGCTTGTATAGATATTAAGGGGAAATACGTCAATGAAATTCTTATGAAACTTAAATTTTCCTTTCTGACAATCTTCAGAGTGCCAGTACTCTCGTGGGGTAAGGAAGCTCCCTGGCAACTCATCCGTATAGCCTTGTTTTTGGATATGGCTGATTAATATCCTTTTGTATGTTATTTACACGGAGTAGGGCGGTGTTAGAAGGATTTATATAACACAGAATAGGACAGTATATCATAAACATATAAATGCCTAGGAAAAAGTGTTGGGGCGCTTCCTTTACCGGGGTGTGTGGTAAAGAATACAGGCAAGTACAGAGAGAGAGAGAGAGAGAGAGAGAGAGAGAATGATTATGTTCACTAAAGAGTGTCCGAACTAGAGTTTCAGTATTTGTCAGAAAGTGTTGGTTTGCTGTTAACGCTCATGACCTCAGTTTTAGAATTATGGATCTATGACTCAATAATGGCCAGACAAATAGCCTACACCATTCACTCACACCAAGGCCATAATCCTACACCATTCACTCACACCAAGGCCGTAATCTTACACCATTCACTCACACCAAGGTCGCTTCAAATTCCAGCTAATCTAATCACCCTATCATCACATATAAACAAAACCCTCTCACCCAAACCAGTACGAGGCGCAGTGTTTACCTTGAACCAACATCACTGTAGTGGTGGGTGTTAACGTTTTCTCTTCTTAGGATGATCGTAGTAACTTTACTGAACTCTGTCTTAGCGTACTTTGACCCTAACAGCTTAACCTAGCCAAATCTAAACTAATTTGACCTGACCTAAATTACCCTTACCAGACTTTATCCAGTGTAACTAAATATAACAACAAAACATAACGAAACCTAATCCAAGAGAAGGCAAAGTACTGTAATCAAAACATGACGAACTAAAACTAATCTAATCCAAGCTAATTGAACATAAACTATTTTAAACCAAGCTAAATGAACATCAACTAACCTAATACAAGCTAAATGAACGTAAACTAACCTAATCTAAGCTAAATGAACAGCAACTAATGTAATCCAAGCTTAATAAATGTAAAACTAACCTAATCCAAGCTAAACTCACCCTAACAACTTAACCAGACCAAATCTAAACCATCCTGATAAAACAATGCTCAAATCGACAAAAGTATGGAAGTCCGTGGGCGGGCCAGCACTTCCTTCCTCTTAATTATTGGAACTTCCCCGTGCCTCACAGGAGGGAAGGAAGCTGAGTCAGTAATTCCAAGGACTGTGGCTGGGGGAAGGATGAAACTTTGGTCATTAGTTCTTTAACACTAATGGAATAGGAAAGAGAAGGGGACCAGAAAAAATAAAAAGAGGGAAACACAAAATTGTAGAAATATTGGAAGTCACGAGAGAGAGAGAGAGAGAGAGAGAGAGAGAGAGAGAGAGAGAGAGAGAGAGAGAGAGAGAGAGAGAGAGAGAGAGAGAGAGAGATGGCACTGTAATGAATTAGATAATACTTAGGACATGTTTTGAGAGAGAGAGAGAGAGAGAGAGAGAGAGAGAGAGAGAGATCAAAACGGTCGCTACAACTCACCTTAAAGTAACCCACTACCGCCCTTCTCACAGCCTCCCTTGTGATTTCTCTGTGATGCCAAACGCGCGTATTACGGTCGAAGTCAGGGCAATAGATACCGAATACATCCCCTTCCTCCTCTAATAAAGTCCCACGTCCTAGGAACCCATATGACTGCCGTACGAAGGTAAATAGCAGCAAAAATAGCGATATGGACAAGATGGAGATGTGAGATCCGAGGGTATGATTTTGGTGTCCTTCGTTGAAAGGCATGTTGGAAATTTATATTATTTTCCTCACGTTTTTGATGAGATTTTCAGTTATTTTCCCAAATTAAGCTCTTCTTTATGGAATTCAGGTCTGAAATTTCGTTGTCTCCATAAGCAATCGTTAATATTTATTGTATTTTAAATAAAGTTACCCCACATATAATTAGACTGAATGCTAGTTCTGTTTACAAAATGGTATAGCTGCTTTGGATGAGTAACAAGCTAACTTATTAGTTCCGTCCCGTGAGTTACTCTTGATACTCGGGAAGATTTTGTACTCGTTTCGTCCTCAGGTAGAGCAACTCTTGATGCATAATGCGCTTAAATTATCGATGTCCTGAAATTAGTTTTTCAGTTTGTAACACGCTGTAGTACTAGTTCTGTCCTCGAATAATGCTTCAGTTAAATCGCGGCATTCTTGCACCATCGGATGTGTTCACCATTAACAGGAATAAGCTGTATGCCCATCAGAATACTATTCACAAACCTGACACACTGATTACCAAAGCTCTGAATGCCCGACTGATACCCCGCGCGTGGGACTCTCACTATCCTTCAGCACCACAGTCGCCAGTTTATATACTGGCCACAGGCTACCCTCCCACGTACGCCACAACGTATTGGGTGTTATCTTTATCAGTCTCCTCCCACGCAAATCATAAAATTTTGGATGCATTCTCTGTTAGTCACCCTTCCAAGTTGTTGTCTGGGGCAAAGTTTTGGTGCTTTTCTTGTCACGTACACACCCACATTTAGAAGCTTACCGGTGCTAGAGACGGACGCATTCATGTGGTCCCTCGGCTCCTCTCTCCCGAAGGGGGAGTATCAGCGAACAGCCTGTTGAGTGCACGTCCAGAGGAGTCTAGGACAACAGTAGCAACAAGAGGGTTACTACCTTGTCCGTTACAATACCGAGACATCCTACAACGTTTTCGGTGTTTTCATTTGTGACTGTCCCTTACCCATGAAATACTGCCCACGCATGGTGGTCTCAGCTCTGAGATTTACTTCCCTACCACCTGCCTCCTACTCTGTCCCCCTTCTTACTTCCGACTTCCTGCAAATCTCATAACATTTTGCATGCTGTCCATGTCAAACTCCCAAGGAATCGAGAATGTAGGCGAGTAAATGATGCCCTGCCCAAAGGTCTCATATAGAACCAGGAACTGAACCCTGGATTTATCGGTTTCGTGACAGTGATTGACAGGTGTGCTGTCCTTGCCAGTTAGCTTTCCACGCAGGCAACAGATCTTGGGTTCGTTTCCTAAGTCGACCACAAGGACTTTTGACAGGCTGCCATTTACCTAAGTGTGTTCGATACCTAGAATTGAAAATGGAGACTTGGATTATTATTATTATTATTACTATTATTATTATTACTATTATTACTATTATTATTATTATTATTATTATTATTAATTGTTATTATTATTATTATTATTATTATTATTATTATTATTGCCTCCGACTCTGGGCATAAGTGACATGCCACGCCCTTTCCTGAGCCCCAGCAATCTTTCTCCTTCGTGTCAAACACCGTAACATGTCACCACCGAAAATCGGGTGTTGCGTGTCGTGGCCGTGGTAAAGATTTGGGTGTTTTTCTCGTCAGTTACTCACCCACAAAGCACATAGCCAACCAGAAAGAATCGACACTCCTCTTTGCTTTACATCTTAACTCCTTCAGTCGGATCAGGCATTTTTAATTTTATTCTTGAGACTGCCAAACGATTTTATTCAGTTTGGGATGGATTTTTTCTAACTGGATATCCTTACCTGGGAGTTTGAATGCGTTTCCCGGTACATTTGTTGGTATCTTATCACTGAAACACGACGTATGATTAATCCATTTAGTGGTATTCATAGATAAGGATAATAACTGACTGAGACACAGTGTGGTAAATGCTTTCACCGGATGTGGTGTTGTAGGATGTCGCGCGGGATGTGAGAGGAGGTAGGGAGAGAGGAGGAGGGAGGGGGGCGAGAACAAAAGAAGAAGCACAACAGCAGAGAGAAAGAGGATAGGGGGAGAGAAGGATGGTGTGGAGGTGAAGAAGGGAGGATGGGAAGGGGGCCATGTAACGGAGAGAGGGATGGATCATGAGAAGGAGTAGGGTGAAGGGTGAATATACGAAGGAGAGAGAGAGAGAGAGAGAGAGAGAGAGAGAGAGAGAGAGAGAGAGAGAGAGAGAGAGAATGGAGTGGTAAAAGAAGAGGGGGGAAAAGGGAAAAAAGAAAGAAGGGACGGACAGGGAGGAAGAGGATGATAGAAGGGGGATAAACATCAAAGGAGCACAAACGAGAAAGGGAGCACTACAAGTTCTGTGTTGTTTTTACAAACCAGCCGAAAATAAAGGAGAGGTAGTAAATATAAGAAACACTGAAGAAGCGATATGCTAAATGAATCACTAAGGAAGAGGTACTACAAGATGAAAAAGTTTGCCGACAGTCCATTGCCGCCATTGTGTCCTGCCAACCAAATTTCTCATTCCACCTCGATAGTCATAAAGTACCTATCTTTCTCACACACCTTCGTTATGTGCTTCATATATATATATATATATATATATATATATATATATATATATATATATATATATATATATATATCTACCTATCTATCTGTCAATCTATCTATCTATCTATCTATCTATATGTATATATTTCTATATCTATATCTATATATATATATATATATATATATATATATATATATATATATATATATATATATATATATATATATATATATATATATA
>NC_137011.1:11771478-11826478 GCF_032717465.1 Coenobita brevimanus
ATCTTGCTACATTGTTAAAAACCGGTCGGCATGCCCGGGTGTGATGTTAAGTGAAGACGATTTCATGAGCCTCGATGATCCTGCAGCTGTTCATCAGTCGTTTTTCTCTGATCGGTTTTGTACCTACACAGCTCCTAGGTTGTATAACAAGTTGCCAGTATTCATGAGGCAATTGATTTACTTTGAATATTTTAAAAGGCTGCTCAGGGCCGTTCTCTTTTCACGAAGCAACGATTTGGGGTGAGGTTTTGTGACGGATGATTATTGGGTTTAATTGCTTTCACTTTTTTGCTGATGAAGTCTGCATTATATTTGAATGATGTCACAATAATTCTTGCAGCTGCAAAAGTGTAAATGAGTGTCAAGTGCTAGAGAATTACTGTACTTAGGAAGAACTGGCGCTTTAGAGAAATCTAAGACCAGATTGTTACTACTACTACTATAATAATAATGATGATAATAATAATAATAATAATAATAATAATAATAATAATCATAATAATAATAATAATAATATTATTATTATTATTATTATTATTATTATTATTACTATTATTATTATTATTATTATTATTATTATTATTATTATCAATAGTGTTATCATTATTATTATTATTATTATTATTATTATTATTATTATTATCATTATTATTCTTATCTAATCCGCGAAACAGGATGGTATAATTTTCGGCAACGCACCCTATACCATTGCGCCATACCCAGACTGTGTGTGTGTGTGTGTGTGTGTGTGTGTGTGTGTGTGTGTGTGTGTGTGTGTGTGTGTGTGTGTGTGTGTGTGTGTGTGTGTGTGTGTGTGTGTGTGTGTGCGTGTGTGTGTGCAAGCGCGTTAACTCTTCCTACGCTATCTGACGGATTTGAATGAAACTTCCCAGGTGAGTTCGTCGGATTCCTGGAAAGGCCTTCCATTGCGTAAAGTTTTCCAGCCATTGTTTTCAGTGGGGGTCAGCCCCCTTAGCCAAATAAAAAATTTCTATAAATAATGAAAGGAAGGTAGAAATGGGTTTGATATCATAGTATATGTTGTACAATGCATTCTTATCCGTAATGCGATACTTGGGGAGCATGCCCCCTCAGTGATTCTTGGGAGGAAGGGTCAGTCCCCATCCCAACACAAAAATGATCAGAAATCAGGGAAAGTGAGCAGATGGATTTCAGCGAAACTTCTCAGGTCAGTTCGCCTGGTTACTTGATAATGTCCTCCAGTACACAACATTTTCCACCATTACTTTCTTGGAGGTCAGCTCCCCTGCCAAATTATGAAGGATTCAAAATAAGGGAAGGAGAGTAGATATGATTTTGGTATCTTAGTACATTTTGTACAATGGGCTTTCATCTGTAATGCCATATTTGGGGAGCGTGCCCCCCCCCCAATGATTCTTCGAGGGTGAGCCCCCTCCTAGACATAAAAATAATAAAAAATGAGGGAAATACTTAAATTATACCTCCCAGGTGTATGTGCCTATATACAGTTTTCTAACCCTGACTTTTAGAGGGGTCAGCCCCCCAACCTGACAAAAGATTCTCAGATCGTGAAAGGAGGGCAGTGACGACTTTGATATCTATGCACGTGTTGTACAATGCGATATTTAGAGAGCGTGAAATCCTCATGATTCTTGGAAGGGTCAGCTGATTAGAAATAGGGGAAAGTGAGTGCATGGATTTCTACGAAATCAGCATACATATTGCAGGATTAGGTATGGAATTTCCATGTTTTCTCTGAATGCACAAGAAAACACTGCATATCGATATTTGGGGAGCTTGACCCCTCATGATGCTTGGGATGGTCAGCCCTCTATCAAAAATACAAAAAAAAAAAAAAAATCAGAAATAGAAAAAATGAATATAACTTTCCAGGTGAGTTAGTGTGGTTACTCAGACGGTCTTCCATTAGATACAACTGCCCACCTATGATTTTTAAAGGGGATCAGTCCAGTCAACATATTACAAATTTTCAGAAATAGTGAAAGAAGGTCAGATATGGCTTTGATACCTTGGTACAAGATAAAGAATGGACTCTCATATGTAATGCGATTTAAAATAAATCAACATGATCAGAAATAGCGGAAAAATTTCATTGACATTTCCCTGGTGAGTTCGTTTGTTTATTGGGAAAGTCTTCCATTATACACAGTTTTCCAGCCATGATTTTAAGGAGGGGTCAGCCCTTCTCTGCAAATTAAAAACTCTAAGAATTTATGAAAGGATTGTAGACATGGTTTTCATTTCTTAGTACATGTTGTACAATGAACTTTCATGCTTAGTGTGGTATGTGGAGAGCGTGATCCTCCCAGTGATTCTTGGATGGATCAGCTCTCCTCCCAAAAATAACATCAGAAATAGGGAAAAGTGGGCACATGGACTACTATGAAATTGATATACACATTGCAGGATTGGTTACGCAGTTCCATGTTTTCTCTGAATGCACAAGAAGAAACAGCACATTTACTGTATTATGATTATGGTGATGATGATGATGATGATGATGATGATGATCATCATCATCATCATCATCATTATTATTATTATTATTATTATTATTGTGGTAGGTGGGGCGCTCACCAGCCACTCACTCGACGTAGTGCTGCTCGGGTGCCTGCCCTTTCCCCTCTTCCTTCCTTATTTCTTTCCTTCCGCTTCTGTTTTTCTTTTCTTCATTCTTTCCTCTTCCTTCTGTATAGGGGTGACTCTACACTGAATGACAAGCCAAATGGTTTCCTGTTCATCGGAAAACCATTCACTACGCTGGGTGGTAACCATATAACAAAATTATGGCGCCTGGTGGTTCAGTAGGTGATTAAGGCACTCCAATCGGATTGAGCCGATGCAGGTTTATATCCAAGGGGTGGCAGGGGTTGATAGCTCACATAATGCCACCCAGGGATGAGTAAGGCTGGTCACTCTCATCTTAAATGTCAGGACCCGGGCTCCTATGCTCCTCATGGGGCAACTCAGGATTAGATGATGAATGAATGAATGATTATTAATAATTTTTATTATCATTATTATTATTATTATTATTATTATTATCATCATCATCCAATCCTACATTGCCCCCTGAGGAGCGTAGGAGCCCGGGGCTAGGCAGTTGGTCTCGACATTTAAGATGAGAGTGACCATCCTCACTCATCCCTGGTGGCATTACATGAGCAATAAACCCCAACCACCCCTTGGATATAAACCTTCACCGGCTCAATCCGACTGGAGCGCAATAATTACCCACTAAAACCACCAGGTGCCAAAATTTGGCTATATGATTACCACCCATCATAGTAATTAGTAAATGGTTTCCTAGTGTACAGGAAACAATTTGGCTTGTCACTCAGTGTAGAGTCACCCACAGACAAAAAGGAAAAGGAAAGAATGAAGGAAAAAAAGACAGAAGAGGGAGTATAAAGTCACCCGTAGGCAGAAGGACAAGGAAAGAATGAAGTATAGAAAGACAGAAGAGGATGGAAGGAAAGGGAGATGGAAGAGAGGAAAGGGCAGACACCCGAAAGCAGCACTACATCGAGTGAGTGGATGGTGAGCGCCCCCACCTACCACATATTATTATTATTATTATTATTATTATTATTATTATTAATATTGTTGTTGTTGTTGTTGTCGTTAATACTATTATTGTTATTACACTTTCTCTTATTATTACCCGAATGGCCCGGATAGGTAATATTTGAAACTTTGTCTATGTTTTGGTAATTTTAAAGTGTTTTTGATAAAACTAGAAAGTGCTGACTAAATTAGTGTCATGCCACCCTCCTCATCTCTCCCATCCCCGACCCTCCTACCCCACACCACCGAGTAATCTGTCAACCTTCACTCTCTTATCAGTACTTCCGCAGCGGCGAACTCTGAGGCCGGATGTAATGACTAAGCCTATAGAAATGTATGTACATGAAACGAGGGAAAAAATGAAAAATGGAAATGGAGGAGAGGAGAAAAAAAAAGAAAATAAAAGACTTGAGAGGCAATGGAATAATGTTCAAGTGAAAACCCATCTATGAATAGAATGACAGATACAGCTGGCATACATGGAATATATTGGACTGAAGGAGGTCATAACTCATTCAGGTCCTGGAGTTTTCATGCATCTGAATGTAATCGTCTGACCAGAGTAGAATATCAGAACAATAGCAAAGAAATAGTCATATTTTGCTGCTGTGGGAAACACTAATTTGAGTTTTCCTAACCTAACATTAATTATTCACATATAACAATCTAGAAGAGACCGAATATATCACGAACGAATTCTCCAAATTTCATAGATCCGGTAGTCGGTGAGATCAAAGACGACAGGTGACAGAATTCAAGCTTGGCGGGCATTATACACACCTCACCTTACCTCGCCTCAAAGCACACCGCTCGCTCACACACACACACACACACACACACACACACACACACACACACACACACACACACACACACACACACACACTTCATATCCTTCTCCCGTCATTCCCCTCCGCTTACGTAAGCCTGTCTTGAACTAGACAAACTTCTTGCAAGAATTCAATATGTGATATGTGAAGATGTGTGGTGCGTAAGAGGTTGCTGAGTTTCAGGGAACGGCCTGCCAAATCCATACCAAGGGTCGGAACTAGAAAAGTGAAACAAACAAACAAACAAACATAAACACACACACACACACACACACACACACACACACACACACACACACACACACACACACACACACACACACACACATCTCATCCTCTTGCACCTTCCTCCTCACCGCACTCTCACCTCAAAACACACCGCCACACGGTCATCAAAGTATAAACTCAAAATGCCGACAATTCTTTTTATCAGAGCCTTATCTACCACCCACCCACACAAACTCTGAGCTATCCATCTATAGGGCAGATAAGGGAGGGTTGTGGGGGCGGTGGTATCCGCTCTATTGGTATGAGAAGGATGTCGATCTGGTACAGCCACGATAAAAAGCTCGTATACATGCCTTCCCGTGTCAGTAAAAGAGTAAAGAAATGATGATGACAGTAATGATAAAGTTCATATGTTAAAAGCGTGAACTGCAGTACTAATAGACACTAGATAGATCCTAAGCTGACACAGTTAACTTATTTTAGTTTTGACAGAGCAGTCTTCATTGATTTTCCACAAGACCCGCCGACATGACATAAAACACTCCCTTTATACTAAAACACTAGTACTAAATGATGCAGCCCTAACATGTATTCAGTATGGAGAGTGGGTATCAGAGCCAGAGTGGCAACATGTAAATGTGTGATACAGGTAGGATTGCTGGGCCTCAGGGAACAGACTGTCTAGAGTAAACCGAGAGTCGGACACTTTAAAAGCGACACAAAATCAACACTAGTATCATTCTAACCCTGTTTTCCAACACTGTAGAGAGGTGGGAAGGATCCAAAGCATTAAAGTAGGAGAAACAATCACAAGAGAACGTAGTGAAGTGGAACTCACCGACACTCTGAATATACAGTTGCTGACATGAATACCGATCCATTTCATTACGATAAATAACGAGATAATGAGCACCGACTTACGACACCCAGTACTATGATCATTAGAACCCAACAAGCTTCTCTTAATACAGTGTAAGAGTTTCACAGCTAATTGTGGGTGGATACTGGTTTCCGCGATTGTATATGGTATGTGATTACTTGTGTATTTGTATCTGCGTGTCAGTGCTTTTGTATTTTCTTTTTTAATGCAGGAAGAAGGAAACAAAGGCCAGGACCCCACAAGATTGATTCCCCCAAGAAAAACAGAAACAAGATAAAGGAGAGCCAAATTCAAGAGCCGATCATTTCGAGATGACTGGAGATACTGCGTTTAAATGACTGGAGATCACAGGCAGTAGGAAATAAAGACTGAGGAAGACAGTCCCAGAGTTGACCTGTTGCATACATGAAGGACTGGAAGTAACGCTTAACTCTTGCATTTGAGAGTTGGACAGAAAAGGGATAATATTTTGTTGCTAGATGAGTGCTATGTGTTCGCCGTGCTGGTGGAGGGATGCAAGCAGAAGGTTCAGAGGAGCAGTGACCACAGAAGCTGCAACAGAAATAAATATTGATGCAACAGTGCGAGGAAGAGACAGAAGATGAAGGGAGACGGTAATAGGAGGAGAGTTAAAGAGACAAAAAGCCTTTGACTCCATCTTGTTTAGAAGCGCTGTATGTGGGGAGCCTCCCCACACATGAGAGTTGTACTCTATGCAGGGGCAAATAAGGCCTGTGTATAAATTCAAACTGTGCAAGAGTAAAAAAAGGCATGGAGTCCTTTTAGCAAACCTAATCTCTTGGAAGCAGGTTTTACAAGAGAGGTAATACGATCTTTTTAAGATAAGTCATGAGAGATGGAAACCCCTATACTCCGTTTTTTTTGTTAAGGCGAAGATGCACTTGACAGGTTGATGATGATTGGCTGAATGCAACATGTCCAAAAAATATTTACTAACCCAAATTTCCCCCTCAGATATTTGTTGTCAGTTAATA
Source organism: Coenobita brevimanus (assembly GCF_032717465.1). Classification (NCBI taxonomy): domain Eukaryota; kingdom Metazoa; phylum Arthropoda; class Malacostraca; order Decapoda; family Coenobitidae; genus Coenobita; species Coenobita brevimanus. Next base: position 11,777,982 of record NC_137011.1, read on the forward strand.
ATGCTAGATTATGAAGTAATGTTGCAGTCAGCCAATAATCACCAATCTGTCAAGTGCATCTTCGCCTTGATAAAAAAAAAAAAAAAAAAAAACTGAGTATAGTACTTTTAAAGAGGATGCAGGTTTGAGATGAACATTGTAAAAAAATTAGACGATACGCCTACGGAAGATTTTGTCGGATTCAAAGGTGTAAGGACTTTGTTTTTGATGCATTAAAAGAAACAAGATTACTTTTGCCCCAATCAGGGATATGAGCCAAGTCAAGCAAGGGTCTATCACAGCCTCATCCCTTGTTTGTTGAAGTAACTACTGAGATTGACGTTATAGGAAGTGAATGTAAAGATGAAAGGAGGAGTTTTCAGTGTATGAATGGATAGGGTTAGATGCAATGCTTTGAGGATCATTGATGAATAGAAGGAAGAGAGATGGTGATAGGACAGAGCCCTGAGAAACACCATCATTGATGGCACTTGGGGAAGAAAAGTCGCTGTCAACAACAGCAGCTATAGAACGACAAGAAAGGAAGCTAGAGATGAGGGTGTTTTGGAAATTAAAGATATATGCCAGACTCGACCGAAAGCTTTTGAGATGTCAAGTGCAATGGCAAAGCTTTTGCCAAATTCCCGAAAGGAGGATGACCAGGAGTCTAAAAGGAAGGTGAGAAAATCGCCAGTGGAGTATCCCTGGCAGAACCCACCTTGACAGTCTGAAGGATGGTTATGATAGGAAAGGTGCTTTAAAATTTTTATGTTAAGAACAGGCTCAAAAACTTTTGAAATACAGGATGTTAAAGCAATTGAGCAATAGTTAGAGGGCAGGAATTGGTCACCCTTCTATGAGACAGGCTGAATGAGAACAAACTTCCAGCACGAAGGAACGGTACAAGGTGACAGAGGAAGGTGAAAGAATTTACATTGGCAGGGTGTAAGCACAGAAACAGTTCTTGAGGACAACAAGAGGGACCCCATCAGGCCCATATGCCTTGTTAGTACTGCGGGCAGTGATGGCAAAAAAAAGAAAAAAAAAAATCAGTTGAAGAAATTTTAATGTCAGCCATGAGGAAGTCTGAGGGGGGATATGATGGAGGAACAGCACCGGACTTGTCTGAGATGGAACTGGAAGAGAAAGTCTGAGAGAAGAGTTCTGTTTTATCAGTAGAAGAAATAGCTACGGAGCCATCAGAGCGGAAAAGAATAGGGAAGGATAATGAGGTAAAGTTGTTGGAAAGGTTTTTGGTCAGGTGCCAGAAGGAGCGGGAAGAATTTGAGTTGGAGAGTTCAGAGAATTTAGTGTGAATGAAATTGTTTTTAGAAGAGCGAAGAAAAGGTTTAGCACAATTCCCGGCAGAGTCATGAAAAGAGACGAGATTCAGGGTGGGCTGGTTCTGGTACCTTTTGTAGGCCCTCTCCTTGTTGTGGACAGCATTAGAACAAGCTTGATTAAACCTTTTTTTTTTTTTTTTATTAGTGACAGGATATGAGAAGGGAACGTTTGCTGCCATGTCAAAAAAAAGAATAACCTCCGTTATGCACAAGGAACACTCAGCTGGCTCTTAGTCATGGAAGCAATAATCATTCCAGGGGAAAATCAAAGAAGTTCTACCCGAGGACCTCCGAACCAGCAGCTCCAAAGTGTCACACCTGCCGCCTCTTGGGGGGGTCTACAGGCCTTATTGAAGTGATAGGACAGGTTAAGGTGATAAGGTTGTGATTGGAGGAGCCCGACGGAGGGAAAAGATTAAAAGCATAAGCAGAAGGATTAGTTGTAAGGAAGAGGTCAAGTATGCTGGAACTCTCTCCAATGCAGTCAGGGATAAGGGTAGGGTGTTGTACAAGCTGCTCTGCTGTAGGTCATTAATGATAGACAAGATGTAGGCTTGCTCATCAGGTGGATCACTGAAAGGATAGGAGAGCCAAAGGATGTGGAGAACTTTGAAGTCACCTAGACTGGAAATTTCAGAGAAAGGAGAAATTTATAGGGTGTGTTCCATCTAAGACGTAAAATAGTCAGAGAATTTTTCATAGAGTTAAGGGATAAGCAAACAGCACAGATATGTTTAGTCAAAGAATGACAGGATTGCTGAAGCCAAAGTGCAGAGATTTCAGAAGATTCAAGTTCAGGAACACGAGAGCATGATATGTGTTGCGTACATATTCAAGACAGCCACCGTTGGCTTTATAATGAGTATACAGAAAGTAGGAGGTTACAGAAAACAGTTTGCTATCACTCGCCTCAGACAGCTGAGTCTCAATGAGGAAGAGAAGGTGAGGATTAGAAAGGGAGAGGTGGCGTTCAACAAAGAGAAAGTTAGAGGAAAGGCAGCGGCTGTTGCAGAAACGAAGAAGTGAGTCAGACAGTGGATTCAAGCGTCTCGCTTAGTCGCCACAGAGAGAGGGGCGGATGGCTATACTTGCTTCATAGAATTTATGCACCTATTAATCCATTTGCTTGTGCCTGCTTTTGGGTACCACGCGACGGTTCGGTATTTAAGAGGAATTATTGTGAAGATTGGGGGGGGGAAAAATGTTTCGTGATGCAATGCTGACCGACTATTTAGGTAATGACAAAATAGAGTGGGAATACTCCGATTAACTAATCATTTACAGAATATCTTGTGTGTGTGTGTGTGTGTGTGTGTGTGTGTGTGTGTGTGTGTGTGTGTGTGGAGGGCTGTGTATGCAGACAGGACTATGTATGTTGGAAGAATTGGGTATATAAGAGGTGCGTAATACAACCTAATCATACCACACAAGTAGGATGTACAGTGTAATACACCCAATACACCCCAGATGCCAGAGAAAGAGAGAGAGAGATACACCCAATACACCCCAGATGCCAGAGAAAGAGAGAGAGAGAGAGAGAGAGAGAGAGAGAGAGAGAGAGAGAGAGAGAGATTAGCGGATATGAGAAAAACCAATGTAGCCTGACCTACTTAAGTGACGATTAGCCTTATGTTGTTTGTACACCCCAGCTGTACTGTGTGTGTGTGTGTGTGTGTGTGTGTGTGTGTGTGTGTGTGTTTGTGTGTGATTCTAAACCATAGAGCATTTAGTGTGTGTGTGTGTGTGTGTGTGTGTGTGTGTGATTCTAAACCATACAGCATTTCATGTCTACAGTATACTGAATGTAAGATCATTTGCACATAACCTTTGATGAGAGAGAGAGAGAGAGAGAGAGAGAGAGAGAGAGAGAGAGAGATGAAAAAGCAACTAATTTTCTTCACCCTCACGTACAGTATAATAATGGGTCATGACAAACTTTACCAAAACATAATTTTCTTTGCTCTGACGGAATATTTAGACTTTACTGGACACTAATGGCACTGTCTAGTAAAAACGGTAGAGTGGTAGTCTGCTGTTCCAGTGGACGCCGGTTCGAATCCCTGCTGTGCAAGAAACAATGTAATTGACATGAATTTCGTCAAAAGTAGGATTTACTTATCTACGAAAGACTCGCCAATATATCGTATAAATATCCCCTCTGATATCAACACACCATTCTTGTTCTGGACAGACATCCAGCAGGAAGTCACTCATAACCTCTACAGGGGAGTATCCTGAGGGAATGAGTCTTATATGGCACACTGACACGGATAGGATTTGACAAATGTTGATAACGGCGTTTACAAAGCGATACAGCTATCTGATAAAGCATGCCTATTCCACTATGGGGGATTTCAGCTGCGCCATTCTGTGAAGGCTAAGGTAAGGTGCTGTATGGAATTAAAGTGTAACGGGGGTGGTGTGGACGAGACCAAGGGCCGCTTTCCCTTTCATGCCGACTGCCAACAGTATACCAAGTAAAATCGTCCCCTTAACTCCCTTATTGCATGCAAAAGGAAAAAGGGTAATATAACAGCTAGTTACTATAAATTATATCTTATTAAAGTCTAGGTTATAATCTTATAAAGTACACACATTCTCCTGCCTAATTAGGACCACCACTACTGAAAAATTCTAAGGATACTCAAGACACGTGTGGGTGGAGTGCATGAGGTAGGGTTCACAGGTACAGTAGATGTGGCGAGGTAACTATTAGGCATGGTGTCTCCACTGAAGCATCTCTTTACCCGGGCATTTCTTCTTGCAGCACCTGTACTGTACCCTAGAATTTATTTGATTCACGCTAAAGAAATAATGTTTGATCCTAAGTTCACAGAAATGAGTAAGTATAAATTACAAAACTAACAAAGAATACATATTATGGTCTTTGTTTGCAAAAATAGCAGTAGGAAATGAAATTTTAATGAGCTTGAGTTATACTTAGAATAAGTAGGTTTTCCCTGAAACTTTTGTTTCTTCCTACTTGACCTTGAAAAAGTAAAGATTTTAATTCTATTCATTTACCACTTTAAATGTAATCACTGGTTATAGACAAACATACAGGAATGATTCTGTACTGTAACTGCCACAGTGAACAAAGGCTTTTTCCAACATGCCATTCACTTCATCTCTCTTGCTAATCAGATGTCAGTTTATGTTAAGGCTACTTCATGCTACATTTAATGTGTCTATGAGGAATATACGTGTAAGTACTAACCTCTTTAGGAGGGGAAAATAACATACAGATCCATGGGAAGTATGAGTGTGAGAGGGATCCTGTCCTGCTCTGCTCCATGTCGTGTTACGAACAAAGGTGAGGGGAACCCGCTACAGGGATGAGAAGTGAGAAAATTCCGTTTACCAACTTTTTCCATAGCTAATTTGGCAGTATGAACGGCCATACCACGTTGAGTACACCGCTTCCCGTTCGATCAGCGAAGTTAAGCAACGTTGGGTCTGGTTAGTACTTGGATGGGTGACCGCCTGGGAACGCCAGATGCTGTTGGCATCCCTACGTCAAGTGGGGTTGGTGGAGGATTAGTGCCCCTCCCTGTAAAACAATTAACTCTAAGCCCTTGGCCACCCCGTCTGGGATACATGGCGTCTGGCAATGAATGAATGAATTTAATATGAGAGGAAGGGTTATTGAATACGATTGTTATCGTGCACTCGTCTGTTTTTAATGATTCAGTTTTACTAGGATTTTAGGGAATCGAGGGGAAACTGGAACGTGATGTCATGCCGGAAGAACAGTGACGTCAGGTTCGCGGGTATTTGAGTTAGGGATGGCAGGCAGTTCGAATCCAATCTCATGCCCATTGCATTCATGGAATCTTAATATTAAAGTAAGTGCAAATATTATTGTAACTGCTTTAGGCGACAAGTAAGCAAAGGGAAAAGTCGTACTCAGAACTTATAAACGACCTACAGATTGCTGGCACCATTACAAAACGCCAGTTAACGCTACAAACGGAGAGCACCCGTGACTAAGTAATATCTAATCTAGCATTCAGGACTGTGTTACAGATAAAGTTCCTGATGGAAAAAATCCCATTCGAGAATGATTTGAGGAATTCTAAAAGTACCACCAACGGATAAGTATAAGATTCAGCTGGGTAAAGATATCATAACACGGATATAAACATCACAGTAGTTTCCTCAACAGACAATGTGAAAGCACTGAGGTCAGTGCTTGACAAACACAGTTGGACTGGAGATTAAATATCATTGTCGGAACCGACAAACCTGGGTATCTCATCCTAGGATTTCAAACGAACAAGAAAGACAATTAGAATCAAAACACCACAACATTCAATCACTGCAGTGTCACCCACACCAATGTTTACCTGAATGCTGAGAGGTACCATGAAATGTATATAGGCCTTGATTTCAAACAGAATTGCTTATCTATCGCATATACAATGCTAACAGATTTCTATAACATTAATATATATAAACAAAGATGCAGCAACGGTTGATGACAGTGGCCGCCATCTTGGTTCTTCCAGTACAGTAGTGATGCAGTGTGCCTGGAAAGCAGCTTTATGCATTTTTGGTATCAGATAATTCAGGAATGTGGCACTGTGTGCAGCAGTCAACTGCTCAAACAGACAGTTCAAGGACTGTGGGAGAACTTTTCATCAGTGAGTAGGCATGATATGGAGCATATGGCTTGTGTTTTTGCATACTGAATCATTTCTCATGTGGTCACGAAGTATAGCACTGCATGTTGGGAACAATAAATATGCTCATAAGCACTCAAAACACAGAAGAGATTAACATACGACTGTATAACGTGAAGAAAACCCGAAATTTGAGTGTACATCGCGACCATTAACTCATCCGCAGAGGCAGCCAGTCAGCAAATCTAAAAATTACTTAACTTGATGACATGCGAGAGCTGAAGAGCCATTGAATGACACTATAATGGCTGTTCTATGATAAATGGTATAGAAACTGCACTCGAATTTCAACTTTTCTAAAGTGATCATATTTACCTTTTGATACATTTGCCCCCCATATAACTCCCTTTAAAAGTATTACCTAGGGATTTCACTTGGTGTGCCATGTCTTCTAGAGGGTTGCTATCGATGTCCCAATTTTCAGAGAAAACGGAAAAACGACTTCTCAATTCTTCAATGCTCATTTCACGTGTATACACGTTCATGTATGGATTAGATGGGAGTACAGTGATGTCTTCCATTGCTGTGCAGTGACTTTACAGCACACATTGGGTCGTGCATAACAGGTGCGCTCCATCTATAGAGCTCAGTGTTCTATAACCACATTATCCACAAGAAAGGGCTGCTCTGCCTCGCCAATCGAATATAAGAGATTTTCGTAATTATTTTCCAAAGGGGCATGGCGATTCCACCTACATTATAACAAACTCGTGATCTCTAGGTAAGTAAATTTGGTACTAAAGCAACACAGATAGTTAACTGTTGCACTGTGAGTGCAAGAAGTGATTGGAAAACAAAATATACATTTTAGGGGGTATTTAACCCCTATCCGCCGGGTAACGTGCATACACGTCACAATCAGGCTGCAATGGGGCCGCCGAGTAGCAACTATACACACAAGAGTCTTCCTGCCACCGTTTGAATCCACGATCATTTTCTCTACCATAGGGTAGGGAGGTACCAAAGGTACCCCAGTGATGTTCAGTTCAGCCTGTACATGGCTTTGTAACAGTGCGGAGTGATGTCTTCTTCAGACTCCTCATCCGATTCCGTCCCCTCATCCACTGGGCCGAATGCATCATCTACCCCTACCAAAGTTCAGCCCTTACCAGTGAGGACAGTGCCATAGGTCATGCTCTGGACGAAACTGTGTCCTCCATGAACACGAGTGGTGGGACTTCCTCTGAAGGAAGGGGAAGCTACCATGTTGAGAGTGAAGTCTCGTACCCCCCATCCCCAACCTGTTCTGAGATGCCTGAAAAGCCACACCAATTGCTACAGGAGGAGGGCAGGGCCTATTACAGTGACCAATTCACGTCACAGTTGGATGACCTTGACCACCGAGAAAGGTAGGAAGATGGTGACAGTAATCTACATAAACGCTGCCTCTGCATTTCACCATCACTCTCGCTGCCAATTGGCCACAGTCTCTCCTTCCAGTGTCCCTTGTCACCACAACCCAGCACTTAGAGGGCATTATCTCCCCAACCTGGCCCTTCACATATGGAAATTTCCACTCAGCCCTCATGTGGTGTGACTGGACCACCAGTATCTCCCCAGGGAAGGCCTGCATCAGGTGAGTCATCACCCCTGTACTCCCCCACCTCTGCCTCTCCTTCCCCTTCCTCCCCCTGTTCATGGCCGCCCCCCGTGGGCGTGCACTTGGGTGAGGGCATGGTGCACGTGGTATGAAAAGACGTTCTGGCCAGAAATCACGGCCAAGGCTCCCAGGTGTTGGGAAAATTGATGCTTGTGTGTGAGAGGAGGGGGCAGAATTCGAGTCCTCTGTATCTGCCTTTGATGCAGAAGAGGCAGGTGTGCAGTACTGTGAGCTATTGACCGGACCAAGGACGATGACGTCATTTTTCAAGGCAATCTTCACCACTACCATTATGCAGCATCTGGTTGCTTAAATCAATTATCACCAGGCCATAAGTGTGCACTGGGTGGAGGTTTCAGCAAGCAGGAGAAAAAAAATGAAGGATTGGGTTCCAGTGGAGGTAGTGGAATTATTTGTGTGGCTTGTCTTGACCATAATGATGGCCCACGTGAGAAATGATAATTGGTCTGCAGACGAACTTGTGGGCACACCTGTCTTTGGAAAATATATGGCCCATGATAGGTACACTGGCAGTCAAAAGTTCTGTCCTGATCTCAGACACAACATGAATCTCTACCAAGTGAGGTTCAAGAAAACGGTGCATCAGGAGGAAGGGGATGAGAGGTGCCGGGGTGGCAGGAGACAGGGGCAGAGGGAGGGATTCAGTGTCCATATCCATGGGATAATAAGTAACCAATATTGCCATGATCTAAATATTATTCACTGATAAGGTTACATTTAATTGATAGGTATGAACATTAGATGCGGGTAACTGTATACTCTGCGAGACAATTTTTTATAAAGTGATTTAAAGAATATTTGTTAGCACTGTAATGTTTCTCAGTTTTCGTAGGTAGAAGCATTCAGTTGGTATTTCATTTTTTTAATAGTTATTTGCATGACTGTGATTAGTTGGTTTCTTTGCAGAAGGACCACTTGTCGGTTATCATTAGATATTAAACTTTTCACTGAATATCATGGTCATACTTTTCTGTCTTTAATAAAGTTATAATTCATACTACCCTTACAGGTATACCACCGTGATCTTGAGTCCCTTCAGCTAAGGAAGAACTTAATGGCAAAAGTCTGATAATTTCAATCATTTTCGGGAGGTGCTAGGGATGAAGTTAGAAAATGTAGCGGCAAATTTTAATTAGAGTAAAATTAAACAAATGAGTTAAACATATTAATTTACATCAGTCAAACACTACAGTATAAATGATACATACAATCGATTGGGTTTACTTCACAATCCTTTTAGGGCCAATCGAGGACCGTCACTTCCGGTTGGTGATTTAGCCAATCCTTTACCACCTGCACATATTCACAGGACTCCTGACGTGAACGGGTTTAATAGGATGGGGATGTGGGATTGCCATATTTCGCACGGATGGCAATAAAACATTTTCTAACACGTCAGTGTATTTTTCCCCTGTAAATCTTCCGTCTATTTTCGTCGATTCTCCAGGTCCATTGGCCCACATCCATCTCAAAATGATTGGGTCACTCTACCACTTTCGCCCTTCTGCATATTATTCATTTCATGCCGTGTGTTTACTAGTCTCCAGCACGTTCGAGCCCCTGCTTCCACCGACGTGAAATATTTATCATCAGTAAATATTACTGTGATATGAAGCGTATTAGTGAGCTGAAGTACAAATAGTATAAGCTGTGAAGAGCATAAGTAATACTTTCACGATGCCTGCGAAGTGTAGGAAAAAAGCCAAAATATACGTGCAAGTGCAAACCTCATACTCAACCTTTACTGCGTTCAATATGCTGAAAAATTAGTCTTTCAAGTGCAATAAACCGTAATTGTGATTAGAAGTACATTATAAGTGCTGCTGAACATAAATTTTAGGGTAAGTATCATAACTGATGCCTGAAAAAAAATACAGAAAAACATGAAGTGTAAATTTTCCCCCACATCTATGGGGCATAGTGCCACTCTGTTACGGCTGGAAAACCAATGGTTGGCCACATAGACAGGGTGATGACTCATCCATATTATGGTGGGTAAGGAAAAGTGGAATGAAGAGTGGAAAAGTTTAGGTGTCGGTGAAGGAAGGCCGGGCAGTGTTACAGTCACCACTCCGGTTAGTGCTGCCATCAGTATTACAATCAACACTCCGGTCAGTACTGCCATCAGTATTACAATCACCACTCCGGTCAGTGCTGCCAATGCTAGCCAGGCTAGCCATGGCCACCGCCAGCAATGCACACTGGGAGACTCCCCGTCAAAACACCAAAAGCCACTCATCTTCTTCTCGACCTTACTCATCGACGGGACAAGCTAGAGACCTGGGAATGGTTTCATTTGCAAGAAGAAGAGTTGTTGATGAGTATGGTTTTTAATTTTTTTCTCTATTATACATTTCCTGATATTAAGGTTTGAAAAGAGCTACTTTGCCAGGGATGCCTGTAGTGAGAGCACGCCCAGCTAAATATATGCCCTGCGTTTAAGGGTTAAGAAAGAGGCCAGGCAACGTTTACTGACGATCTTTCTGACTGGCCACGTTCAGTCGACTTAGGCTGTGTTATTTACCGATCATCGCTCTGACTGGATGCACTCGTGTATTCCATGTTAAAGCAATGGAAAACTTAATGATTTAACCAAACCAAACTTAATCCAACCTAACCTCACTTGTGTTTGGCAGCCAGCTTTCAAATTTAAAAATGAGTGTTAAGAACATTAAATATGGCCAGCTACTGGCAGACGTCGGCAAAATCTTTACCCATTCTAAATCTTCATTTATAGCTTTCAGAGGTCAGTATATGTGGTAATCCAAGAATAATAAGAAATAATCGTGAAATACTCATTCCAATAGAAAATATGGAAAGGCTGCATCCGTTTGGTAAATAAGCAATTAAATTGTATCCGCTTCTTGGATGTTAATAGAAAGTTGGAGACATTAAGACTGAAGTGAAATTAAAAAACATCACATCATAGACAAGGCTTATACTCGCATCTTTTCTGACTGTGTGGTAAAATTAGTCGCGAATGGCGGAAAAACGAATAATATTTTCTAGTAACTTATCATCAATCATTGCCCATCAATCAATGTCCAATTACCTATTAACATCAAAGACTAAAAGCGGATACAATTTAATTGATTATTTACCAAACGGACACAGCCTTTCCATCGATGTCCGAGTCCACAATGGGCTTAAACTCTCCTCATCTCACCAGCTGGGCTCACACTCTCTACTGAATATCACCCAATAACTTACCATAATGCTGTCCATCGACGGTGTTATATAATACCTTACCCCCCAAAATCGCCCTAGCACTAAAACACCCTCATGCCCACCTACGTCTGAGGCATACCAAAAATAAGCAGATGATCCTACCCACCTCGAGCAGCACCCAAAACCGGCTTAATACTGAGGTGAAATTTTGCACCTACTGTATGGACAGAGAAGCACAGCAGACCTCTCTCAGCTTCAGAATATTATCCAGGGAAGGAAATAAGAGGTAGAAAAGTTGAAATATTAAACGAAGTTTTGTGTTCCATCGTACTGTGGAAATTATGAGTGTAGTTTTGAAAGCTTCACCGATGAATGAATGAACGTGTGTGCTTCCCCCCGCCCTCCTCCCCGTTTTTTCTCACTGATTGCTCTAATATATACATATATATATATATATATATATATATATATATATATATATATATATATATATATATATATATATATATATATATATATATATATATATATTGTTACATAGCCTATGATTTCATCATCCTTTGTGTAATTCTAACGTTCAGTATGCTTCATGTTTGATCACGAGCTTGTTCTACCTCTCTCCCCCCGTCCTCCCTTATAGTAGAGTAAGTCGTTCTTTCTGTTGTTCAGAGCAGGATTGTCAACTCTTTGTCCCCTCTGGCTTCATTTGCGTGTCCTTCTTACAAGTTGTATCAAGCTCTGCCAGCCCCTATATAATGAGCTCAGTCTCTACATTAATATATATATATATATATATATATATATATATATATATATATATATATATATATATATATATATATATATATATATATATATATATATATATATATATATATATGATCTCCAGTCTTTCAAACGCAGTGTGTCCAGGCATCTCAAAATGATGGGATCTTGAATTTGGCTGTCTATTGTATTTTGTTTTTCTCTTTGAGGGAACTGTTACTGCAGGCTCATGGCCTTTGGTTCCTTCTTCCTCGCATAAAATATATATATATATATATATATATATATATATATATATATATATATATATATATATATATATATATATATATATATATATATATATATATATATATATATATATATATATATATATATATATATATATATATATATATATATATATATATATATATATATATATATATATATATATATATATATATATATATATATACTGTATATATATATATATATATATATATATATATATATATATATATATATATATATATATATATATATTGTTACATAGCCTATGATTTCATCATCCTTTGTGTAATTCTAACGTTCAGTATGCTGCATGTTTGATCACGAGCGTGTTCTACCTCTCTCCCCCCGTCCTCCCTTATAGTAGAGTAAGTCGTTCTTTCTGTTGTTCAGAGTAGGATTGTCAACTCTTTGTCCCCTCTGGCTTCATTTGCGCGTCCTTCTTACAAGTTGTATCAAGCTCTGCCAGCCCCTATATAATGAGCTCAGTCTCTACATTAATTGCCACTTAGATCTACTGCTCATTTTGTTCACATCTCTGTCCTCCCCTGTACAGTTATTATTGTGAGTGCTCTGGAAGTCTCCAACCATCTAGCAGCTGTGTAATTTGAGTATAAGTGTTATAACATATTGTTCTTGTACTGTATAGCATAAGGTGTTGATTTGTAGGGCTAGTTAAGTTTTTGTAATTCATATTGTCAGCCAGTGGTAATATTATTTTATATCTGTAATAATATATCTTGCATTTACTGAGTATTATCTAGTATTTTCATTTTATCAGGGCTGACTTAGATAAATTTACTCTTGCTAATTTCGTGTTAATAGAGGCAGTTAACCATATATTTAACCTGTTTTTGCCATTACATTATCCTTATGAGTCCTGAATGTTTTGTTGTTAGTTTGAGTATTAAACTTTAACTTGTAATTTTACCTAACTCTTTTGTTTTGAACCTGGAACTTTACGGGACAGTAGTGATTTTTAGTATTCTCACTTAAAGTGTACATTATCTTTCTCTGTTCCGTAACATAAGTTTGGTGACCTCTTATCAGGATATTCAGGATATTATCATAAGGATATTGCTTGATATTTTGTGACTGTGATTTATTCATGATGTCTACTATTACTACACTTGATGAAGCCAAAGATTTTTTGTCAAATGTGCAAACAGTGTGTGATGTAGAAAACAGAACAAAGAATGAACTTAAGCTTGTTGCTCAACAATGGGGAATTGCTGTTCGCTCTCATCATTCTAAAGATCAAATTGTTGACATGATTAATGAAAGCTTGTTTAATGTAACTCCTCCAAATGAGCAAACGCAGATTGAATTAGCTAAGTTACAGCTAGCCCTGCAGGAGGCTCGTGTTAAGGAGGCTGAATTTCAGGCAAATGCTAAGGAGGCTGAGTTTCAGGCACGTGCTAAGGAGGCTGAGTCTCAGGCTCGTATTCAGGAGGCACAAATTGAAATTGCTAGGATTCAGGTAGACCATGAGTATCGCATGAAACAAGGTGAAACTGGATCATCTAGCTCTGATGATTTTGATGTGGCTAAAAATGTTAAACTTGTCCCTCCTTTTAATGAATCTGATTTAATAAAGTATTTTCAGTTGTTTGAGAGGGTAGCTACAGGTTTTAATTGGCCCAAAAAGTATTGGCCAGTACTCCTTCAAACTGTTCTCACCGATAAAGCTCAAGTAACTTATGCATCTTTGCCTCAGGATCAATCTGATATTTATGATGTAGTTAAGAGCTTGATTCTAAAGGCCTCTGAGCTTGTTCCTGAAGCCTATAGAGTAAAATTTAGGACAATTTATAAGCAAGATAAGCAATCCCTTGTTGAGTATGCAAAAATCAAAGAAGATCTATTAGAGCAGTGGTTAAATTCTAAGAATGTGGATTCTGATTTTGGTAAATTTAAGCAGATGATATTGCTGGAGGACTTCAAAAGGTGTGTTAATAATGATGTAAGCCTATATCTTGATGAGAAAAGAATAGATAATTTGTCTGATGCTGCAGTTTTAACTGATGAATATGTTCTCACTCACAAGAGGTATTCTAAAGAAAAAGGGAAAGCTGAGAGTAAGTACGTTGCCTCTACTCAGAGTACAGGTAACAGGAAAGAGAATAAAGATGATGTTTCTCAGGAAGTAAATACCAGCTTCACCTCTAGATTTCAGAAAAGTAAATGTACTTATTGTAGTAAGCTTGGTCATACTACGGAGAAATGTTTCAGGAGACAGCGTGATGTGAACAAAAAGGAGTATTTAAATATCCAGTCAATTGGTCTAGTGTCCACCCTTGAGAGTTCCCAGAATTCCTTAACTGAGTTAACTGAACCTGCTTTGAGGGGTAAAATAAATTCTCATGATGAAGCTCCTCTTTTGAGCAGTAACGTGGGTGACACTCTCAAGAGTTCATGTGCTAATTTCCTGTCTGATGGTTTTGTCAGTCTTCTGGACAGTAATGACAGTAAAACAGTTAAAATATATCGTGATACAGGTGCTTGCCAATCCCTTATGCTGACCAGTGTTCTAGGCTCTAATGTTAATTCCTCTGATGAAACTGTAATCTTACAAGGTGTAGGGAATAATTACTTCTCTGTCCCTCTGTGCAGAGTGAATTTAGGGTCTGGTTTTGTTAATGGTTCCGTTATGGTTGGGTTGGTTGAGACACTAACAATGTCAGGTGTAACTTTCATACTTGGAAATGATATTGGTGGAAGTCAAGTGTGTCCAGCTCCTCAGTTGTCTAGTGAGCCAGTGGCTGCGGCCCAGGATTGTGATGTCCCTGATGTGTTCCCTGCATGTGCTGTCACTAGGGCTAAGTCTAAAGTTACTGGTGACTTAGAGGATAATGATGATGATGATGTTATCCTAGCTGACACTTTTCTTGCTAATTTGGACCACTCACCAGATGAGGCAGTACCCCGTAGTGTTGATAATTTGTCTCGTCAAGAGTTGGTTGAGTTGCAGGTTGCTGACCCTGAGTTGAAAGGTCTAGCTAACTCTACTTGCAGTCAGGAAGAGTCAGCTGGTGCTTCTACTTGTTATTATATAAAGTCAGAAGTACTCATGAGAAAGTGGAGACCCCCAACAGCATCAGCCGACTGTGAATGGGAGGTTGTACATCAAGTTGTCATCCCTCGTGTTTGTAGGCAGGATATCATTAGAGTGGCTCATGATTCCAGTTTGGCAGGACACCTTGGAGTGAGGAAGACTATGGCACGCATTTTGAAACACTTCTACTGGCCAGGTATCTTCAGGGATGTATCCTGGTATTGTAAGTCTTGTCACACCTGTCAAGTTGTGGGGAAGTGTAATCAGACCAAAAAGGTCGCACCTCTAGTTCCCATTCCTCCTTTTGAGGCGCCTTTCACCCGTGTGTTGGTGGATATTGTTGGCCCTCTTCCTAAGACTTCTTCAGGATTTTCTTATGTGTTGACCCTGATTGATATGGCTACTAGTTATCCTAAAGCCATTCCACTTAGAAATATCTCAGCAAAGAACGTGGTTAAGGAAATGCTAGGGTTCTTCACCAAGTTTGGTCTGCCCAAGGAGGTACAGTCAGACCGGGGAAGTAATTTCATGTCAAACGTTTTCAAGCAGTCTCTGAAAGAGTTGGGCATCACCCAGATCACGTCTTCAGCTTACCATCCCCAGACCCAAGGAGCGTTGGAGAGATATCATCAAACACTCAAATCGATGCTCAAGAAATACTGTTTGGAACATCAGAAAGACTGAGATAAAGGTCTTCCATTCGCTGTGTTTGCCGCAAGAGAATCTCCAAATGAATCACTGGGCTTCTCACCCTTTGAACTACTGTTTGGCCATGAAATAAGAGGACCCCTTAAGTTACTCAAGGAATGCTGGCTGTCGGAGGAAGATGACGTCAACCTGCTGGAGTATGTGATGAAGTTCAAAGAACGGCTGTCCACTGCTTTACAGCTGGCGAGAGAGAATTTAGGAGCTGCTCAGGAGAAGATGAAGACTTGGTATGATAAGAAGTCCAGGTTACGCCACTTTCAGCCAGGAGATCAGGTTTTGATTCTGCTACCGGTCCATGGGCAACCTCTTCAAGCCAAGTTTAGTGGTCTTTATTTCGTGGAGAAGAAACTCAGTGATGTCAACTATGTCATCGCCACACCAGATCGTAGAAAGAACAAGCAACTTTGTCACATCAACATGCTAAAGTTATATCACAGGCGGGACGAAAATGATCCAGTCTGCACTGTAGCTGTTCCACCCGAGTCTGCAAGTGAAGTTCTCCCATGCAGCATGAACCTGAGTGATAGTTTGGGGAAGAATCCTGATATCATGAATGATCTCCAGACTAAGCTTTCTCATCTAGCTCCCGAGGAAAGGCAGGAGTTTTCGGCATTACTGCAGGAGTACCCGCAAGTGTTCCGTGCCACTCCAGGAAGAACCACTGTGTTGATGCATGATGTCGATGTTGGAGACGCAAAGCCAATTAAACTGCCTCCTTACCGTGTGAACCCAGTGAAAGTTCCTCTCATCCAGAAGGAGCTTGGCTACCTGTTGGACCACAAGATGACTGAGCCCTGTCAGAGCGAGTGGAGTTCTCCTGTCACTCTAGTCCCTAAGCCAGGTGGGTCACAGCGGCTTTGCATCGACTACAGACGTGTTAATCAGATAACCAAAACAGACACTTACCCTCTCCCTCGTGTGGAAGATTGCATAGACAAGATCGGAAAGGCAAGGTACATAAGTAAGTTTGATTTGTTAAAGGGATACTGGTAAGTACCTATGACTGAACGTGCTAGGGAGATCTCATGTTTTTTAACACTAGGAAAGACTTTTGCATGTTCTGTAATGCCATATGGTATGAAGAATGCACCAGCCACATTTCAGAAGCTCATGAATGTTGTAACAGAGGGTTTGGCAGGGTGTGTTGGTTATATTGATGATGTATTAATCTTCAGTGACAACTGGAAAGATCACCTATGCCATGTCAGTAAATTTCTTGAGCGTTGGTTCAGGCTAATCTTGTAGCTAATTTATCAAAGTGTGAGTTTGGTCAAGCTAAAGTTCAGTACCTTGGGTACGTAATTGGTGATGGACATGTTGCACCACCAGGAGCTAGGGTTCAGGTTATAAGTGATCTACCCAGACCTAAAAGTAGGAAAGAGCTACAAAGATTTTTGGGAATGGTAGGTTATTACAGGAGATTTGTTCTTAACTTTTCAATTCTTGTATCACCACTTACAGACCTACTGAAAAAGGGAGTTAAATTTGTCTGGACTGATAACTGTGAATCCTCTTTCAGCAAGCTTAAAGCTATCCTATTAAGTCAGCCAGTGCTCGCTACTCTAAATTTTGCTAAGCCTTTTAAGATGGCTGTTGATGCAAGTGATACAGGAGCTGGGGCTGTTTTGCTGCAAAAGGATGATCAGGGTATTGAACACCCTGTATCTTATTACAGTAAGAAGTTCACTCCACCTCAAAAGAACTACTCAACTATTGAGAAGGAGCTTTTGGCCTTGATTTTGGGTTTACAGCATTTTTCATTTTATTTGTGTTCTGGTTTTGACCCCATAGTCATTTATACCGATCATAACCCACTGAAATTCCTTAGTAAGTTTAAAGATAAAAATCAGAGATTGACAAGATGGAGTCTACTTCTTCAGGAGTATTCATTAGACATACAACATGTCAAGGGGAAGGAGAATGTTATTGCAGATTGCTTATCTAGACTTTAGACAGATTGTTTTAGAGTAATAAGAAATTTCCTTTGTAAATTTCTTTTTTCTTTGTGGGGAGGTGTTACCTAGCCTATGATTTCATCATCCTTTGTGTAATTCTAACGTTCAGTATGCTGCATGTTTGATCACGAGCGTGTTCTACCTCTCTTCCCCCGTCCTCCCTTATAGTAGAGTAAGTCGTTCTTTCTGTTGTTCAGAGCAGGAATGTCAACTCTTTGTCCCCTCTGGCTTCATTTGCGCGTCCTTCTTACAAGTTGTATCAAGCTCTGCCAGCCCCTATATAATGAGCTCAGTCTCTACATTAATTGCCACTTAGATCTACTGCTCATTTTGTTCACATCTCTGTCCTCCCCTGTACAGTTATTATTGTGAGTGCTCAGGAAGTCTCCAACCATCTAGCAGCTGTGTAATTTGAGTATAAGTGTTATTACATATTGTACTTGTACTGTATAGCATAAGGTGTTGATTTGTAGGCCTAGTAAAGTTTTTGTAATTCATATTGTCAGCCAGTGGTAATAATATTTTGTATCTGTAATAATATATCTTGCATTTATTGAGTATTATCTAGTATTTTCATTTTATCAGGGCTGACTTAGATAAATTTACTCATGCTAATTTCGTGTTAATAGAGGCTATTGCAGTTAACCATATATATAACCTGTTTTTGCCATTACATTATCCTTATGAGTCCTGAATGTTTTGTTGTTAGTTTGAGCATTAAACTTTAACTTGTAATTTTACCTAACTCTTTTGTTTTGAACCTGGAACTTTACGGGACAGTAGTGATTTTTAGCATTCTCACTTAAAGTGTACATTATCTTTCTCTGTTCCGTAACAATATATATATATATATATATATATATATATATATATATATATATATATATATATATATATATATATATATATATATATATATATTGTTACACTAATGTACAGTATCCTGCATGTTTGATCATGATTCGCCTCATGGCTTCCATAGTGACCAGGCTTGCGTGTTCTACCTCACTCCCCCCTTCTCCCCCTTATAACAGAGTAAGTCGTTCTTTCTGTTGCTCAGAGCAGGACTGTCAACTCTTCCTCCCCTGTGCCTTCATTTCCGCATCGTTCTTGCAAGTTGAATCAAGCTCTGCCGGCCCCCTATATAATGAGCTCAGTCTCTGCATTATTGCCACTTAGATCTACTCCTCATTTGGTTCACGTCTCCGTCCTCCCCTGTATAGTGTATTTTCTTTGTGAGTGCTCAGGAAGTCTTCAACCATCTAGCTGCTGTATAATTTGAGTATAAGTGATGTTGCCATTTTTCTTGTGCTGTGTGGCCTAAGGTGTTAATTCGTAGGCCTGGTAAGATTTTTGTGATTCATGTGGAGTTTTTGATGTCAGATATTATTAATAATATTTTGTATCTGTAATAATATATCTTGCATTAACTGAGCATTATCTGGTTTTCTCATTTTATCAGGGCTGACTTACATAAATTTACTCTTGCTAATTTCGTGTTAATAGAGGCTATTGCAGTTAACCATATATTTAACCTGTTTTTGCCATTACATTATCCTTATGAGTCCTGAATGTTTAGTTGTTAGTTTGAGCATTAAACTTTAACTTGTAATTTTACCTAACTCTTTTGTTTTGAACCTGGAACTTTGCGGGACAGTAGTAATTTTAGTATTCTCACTTGAAGTGTTCATTATCTCTCTCTGTTCCGTAACATAAATTTGGCGACCTCGCCAGGATATTCAGGATATTATCATAAGGATATTGCTTGATATTTTGTGACCGTGATTTATTCATGATGTCTACTATTACTACTCTTGATGAAGCCAAAGATTTTTTGTCCAATGTGCAAACAGTGTGTGATGTAGAAAACAGAACAAAGAATGAACTTAAGCTTGTTGCTCAACAACTGGGAATTGCTGTTCACTCTCATCATTCTAAAGATCAAATTGTTGGCATGATTAATAAAAGCTTGTTTGATGTAACACCTACAGATGAGCAAACGCAGATTGAAATAGCTAAGTTACAGCTAGCCCTGCAGGAGGCTCGTGCTAAGGAGGCTGAGTTTCAGGCACGTGCTAAGGAGGCTGAGTCTCAGGCTCGTATTCAGGAGGCACAGGCACAGGCTGAGTCTCAGGCTCGTATTCAGGAGGCACAGGCACAGGCTGAGTCTCAGGCTCGCATTCAGGAGGCACAAATTGAACTTGCTAGGATTCAGGCAGACCATGAGTATCGCATGAAACAAGGTAGAACTGGATCATTTAGCTCGGATGAGTTTGATGTGGCTAAAGATGTTAAACCTGTCCCTCCTTTTAATGAATCTGATTTAACAAAGTATTTTCAATTGTTTGAGAGGGTAGCTACAGGTTTTAATTGGCCCAAAAAGTTTTGGCAAGTACTCCTTCAGAGTGTTCTCACCGGTAAAGCTCAAGTAACTTATGCATCTTTGCCTCTGGATCAATCTGATAATTATGATGTAGTTAAGAGCTTGATTCTTAAGGCCTATGAGCTTTTCCTGAAGCCTATAGAGTAAAATTTAGGACAATTTATAAGCAAGATAAGCAATCCCATGTTGAGTATGCAAAAAAAATCAAAGAAACTCTGTTAGAGCAGTGGTTAAATTCTAAGAATGTAAATTCTGATTTTGATAAATTTAAGCAGATGATTTTGCTGGAGGACTTCAAAAGGTGTATTAATAAAGATGTAAGCCTATATCTTGATGAGAAAAGAATAGATAATTTGTTTGATGCTGCAGTTTTAGCTGATGAATATGTCCTCACACACAAGAGATATTCTAAAGAAAAAAGGAAAGCTGAGAGTAAGTACATTGCCTCTACTCATAGTATAGGTAACAGGAAAGAGAATAAAGATGATGTTTCTCAGGAAGTAAATAGCAGCTTCACCTCTAGATTTCAGAGAAGTAAATGTACTTATTGTAGTAAGCTTGGTCATACTACGGAGAAATGTTTAAGGAGACAGCGTGATGTGAACAAAAAGGAGTCTTTAAATATTCAGTCAATTGGTCTAGTGTCCACCCTTGAGATTTCCCAGAATTCTTTAACCGAGTCAACTGAACCTGCTTTGAGGGGTAAATTAAATTCTCATGATGAAGCTCCTCTTTTGAGCAGTAACGTGGGTGACACTCTCAAGAGTTCATGTGCTAATTTCCTGTCTGATGGTTTTGTCAGTCCTCTGGACAATAATGACAGGAAATCAGTTCAAATATATCGTGATACAGGTGCTTGCCAATCCCTTATGCTGACCAGTGTTCTAGGCTCTAATGTTCATTACTTCTCTGTCCCTCTGTGCAGAGTGAATTTAGAGTCTGGTTTTGTTAATGGTTCCGTTATGGTTGGGTTAGTTGAGACACTCCCAATGTCAGGTGTAACTTTCTTACTTGGAAATGATATTGGTGGAAGTCAAGTGTGTCCAGCTCCTCAGTTGTCTAGTGAACCAGTGACTGCGGCCCGGGATTGTGATATCCCTGATGTGTTCTCTGCATGTGTTGTCACTAGGGCTAAGTCTAAAGTTACTGGTGACTTAGAGGATAATGATGGTGATGATGTTATCCTAGCTGACACTTTTCTTGCTAATTTGGACCACTCACCAGATGAGGCAGTACCCCGTAGTGTTGATAATTTGTCTCGTCAAGAGTTGGTTGAGTTGCAGGTTGCTGACCCTGAGTTGAAAGGTCTAGCTAACTCTGCTTGCAGTGAGGAAGAGTCAGCTGGTGCTTCTACTTGTTATTATATAAAGTCAGGAGTACTCATGAGAAAGTGGAGACCCCCAACAGCATCAGCCGACTGTGAATGGGAGGTTGTACATCAAGTTGTCATCCCTCGTTTTTGTAGGCAGGATATCATTAGAGTGGCTCATGATTCCAGTTTGGCAGGACACCTTGGAGTGTGGAAGACTGTGGCACGCATTTTGAAACACTTCTACTGGCCAGGTATCTTCAGAGATGTTTCCTGGTATTGTAAGTCTTGTCGCACCTGTCAAGTTGTGGGGAACTGTAATCAGACCGAAAAGGTTGCACCTCTAGTTCCCATTCCTCCTTTTGAGGCGCCATTCACCCATTTGTTGGTGGATATTGTTGGCCCTCTTCCTAAGACTTCTTCAGGATTTTCTTATGTGTTGACCCTGAGTGATATGGCTACTCGTTATCCTGCAGCCATTCCACTTAGAATATCTCAGCAAAGAACGTGGTTAAGGAAATGCTAGGGTTCTTCACCAAGTTTGGTCTGCCCAAGGAGGTACAGTCAGACCGTGGAAGTAATTTCATGTCAAATGTTTTCAAGCAGTCTCTGAAAGAGTTGGGCATTACCCAGATCACGTCTTCAGCTTACCATCCCCAGACCCAAGGAGCGTTGGAGAGATATCATCAAACACTCAAATCGATGCTCAGGAAATACTGTTTAGAACATCAGAAAGATTGGGATAAAGGTCTTCCATTCGCTGTATTTGCTGTAAGAGAATCTCCAAATGAATCACTGGGCTTCTCACCCTTTGAACTACTGTTTGGCCATGAAGTAAGAGGACCCCTTAAGCTACTCAAGTAATGCTGGCTGTTGGAGGAAGATGACGTCAACCTGCTGGAGTATGTGATGAAGTTCAAAGAACGGCTGTCCACTGCTTTACAGCTGGCGAGAGAGAATTTAGGAGCTGCTCAGGAGAAGATAAAGACTTGGTATGATCAGAAGTCCAGGTTACGCCACTTTCAGCCAGGAGATCAGGTTTTGATTCTGCTACCGGTGCATGGGCAACCTCTTCAAGCCAAGTTTAGTGGTCCTTATTTCGTGGAGAAGAAACTCAGTGATGTCAACTATGTCATCGCCACACCAGATTGGAGAAAGAACAAGCAACTTTGCCACATCAACATGCTAAAGTTATATCACAGGCGGGACCAAAATAACCCAGTCTGCACTGTAGCTGTTCCACCCGAGTCTGCAAGTGAAATTCTCCCATGCAGTATGAGCCTGAGTGATAGTTTGGGGAAGAATCCTGATATCATGAATGATCTCCAGACTAAGGTTTCTCATCCAGCTCCCGAGGAAAAGCAGGAGTTTTCGGCATTACTGCAGGAGTACCCGCAAGTGTTCCGTGCCACTCCAGGAAGAACCACTGTGTTGATGCATGATGTCGATGTTGGAGACGCAAAGCCAATTAAACTGCCTCCTTAACGTGTGAACCCAGTGAAAGTTCCTCTCATCCAAAAGGAGCTTGGCTACCTGTTGGACCACAAGTTGATTGAGCCCTGTCAGAGCAAGTGGAGTTCTCCTGTCACTCGAGTCCCTTAGCCAGGTGGGTCACAGCTGCTTTGCATCGACTACAGACGTGTTAATCAGATAACCAAAACAGACACTTACCCTCTCCCTCGTGTGGAAGATTGCATAGACAAGATCGGAAAGGCTAGGTACATAAGTAAGTTTGATTTGTTAAAGGGATACTGGCAAGTACCTATGACTGAACGTGCTAGGGAGATCTCATGTTTTGTAAACTAGGAAAGACTTTTGCATGTTCTGTAATGCCATATGGTATGAAGAATGCACCAGCCACATTTCAGAAGCTCATGAATGTTGTAACAAAGGGTTTGGCAGGGTGTGTTGTTTATATTGATGATGTATTAATCCTCAGTGACAACTGGAAAGATCACCTGTGCCATGTCAGTAAATTTCTTGAGCGTTTGGTTCAGGCTAATCTTGTAGCTAATTTATCAAAGTATGATTTTGGTCAAGCTAAAGTTCAGTACCTTGGGTACGTAATTGATGATGGACATATTTCACCACCAGGAGCTAAGATTCAGGTTATAAGTGATCTTCCCAGACCTAAAAGTAGGAAAGAGCAGCAAAGATTTTTGGGAATGGTTGGTTATTACAGGAGAATTGTTCTTAACTTTTCAATTCTTGTATCACCACTTACAGACCTACTGAAAAAAGGAGTTAAATTTGTCTGGACCGATAACTGTGAATTCTCTTTCAGTAAACTTAAATCTATCCTATTAAGTCAGCCAGTGCTTGCTGCTCCAAATTTTGCTAAGCCTTTTAAGATGGCTGTTGGTGCAAGTGATACAGGAGCTGGGGCTGTTTTGCTGGAAGAGGATGATCAGGGTATTGAACACCCTGTATCTTATTACAGTAAGAAGTTCACTCCACCTCAAAAGAACTACTCAATTATTGAGAAAGAGCTTTTCGCCTTGATTTTGGGTTTACAGCATTTTTCATTTTATTTGTGTTCTGGTTTTGACCCCATAGTCATTTATACCGATCATAACCCACTGAAATTCCTTAGCAAGTTTAAAGATAGAAATCAGAGACTGACAAGATGGAGTCTACTTCTTAAGGAGTATTCATTAGACATACAACTTGTCAAGGGGAAAGAAAGTGTTATTGCAGATTGCTTATCTAGACTTTAGACAGATTGTTTTAGAGTAATAAGAAATTTCCTTTGTAAATTTCTTTTTCTTTGTGGGGAGGTGTTACATAGCCTATGATTTCATCATCCTTTGTATAATTCTAACGTACAGTATGTTGCATGTTTGATCACGATTCGCCTCGTGGCTTCCATAGTGACCAAGCTTCCGTGTTCTACCTCACTCCCCCCTTCTCCCCCTTATAGTAGAGTAAGTCGTTCTTTCTGTTGTTCAGAGCATGACTGTCAACTCTTCCTCCCCTGTGCCTTCATTTCCACGTCGTTCTTGCAAGTTGAATCAAGCTCTGCTGGCCCCCTATATAATGAGCTCAGTCTCTGCATTATTGCCACTTAGATCTACTCCTCATTTGGTTCACATCTCTGTCCTCCCCTGTATAGTGTATTACCTTTGTGAGTGCTCAGGAAGTCTTCAACCATCTAGGTGCTGTATAATTTGAATATAAGTGATGTTGCCATTTTTCTTGTGCTGTGTGGCCTAATGTGTTAATTCGTAGGCCTGGTAAGGTTTTTGTGATTCATGTGGAGTTTATGATGTCAGCCATTATTAATAATATTTTGTATCTTTAATAATATATCTTGCATTAACTGAGCATTATCCGGTTTTCTCATTTTATCAGGGCTGACTTAGATAAATTTACTCCTCCCTATTTCGTGTTAATAGAGGCTATTGAAGTTAACCATATATTTAACCTCTTTTTGCCATTACATTATCCTTATGAGTCCTGAATGTTTAGTTGTTAGTTTGAGCATTAAACTTTAACTTGTAATTTTACCTAACTCTTTTGTTTTGAACCTGGAACTTTGCGGGACAGTAGTAAGTTTGTATTCTCACTTGAAGTGTTCATTATCTCTCTCTGCTCCGTAACAATATATATATATATATATATATATATATATATATATATATATATATATATATATATATATATATATATATATATATATATATATATATTCTTGCAACTTTCTGGTCATTTTATATAGAGTGGAGATTGTAGGTGTTACTCCGTGGAAAACTTTTTGTCCACATCAGCATATTATAGTTGCGTACTTAAACACACACACACACACACACACACACACTCGCACACACACACACACACACACATGTTTATATATATATATATATATATATATATATATATATATATATATATATATATATATATATATATATATATATATATATATATATAATTTCCTGTGGTGCTCCACGGGATGCATAGGGCCTCAATGAACTCTCTCCACCAATATTTGTCTCTTGCCATCTCCTTCAGGTCCCACCAACACTCCTCTCCTGCCTCTTTTTTCATTGTCCTCAACCAGGTTTCCTTCGGCCTACCTCTACCTCTTCTTCCTCTAGCAGTTCACTCTGGCACATCCTGTATTAAACTACCTTCTTTTCTGTATATGTGCCCCAGCCACTTCCAGCGAGACAGTCTCACATATTCATTAACTGGTTCCACACTCGTAATATCAATTACTCTTGCATTTGTAACTCTGTCTTGCCACTTTACCCCAAGAATCCTTCTCAGTATTTTATTTTCAAATTCTAATACTTTCTGATCTGTTGCAATTGTACTGTACCATGACTCATGCCCGTAAATTAAAATTGGTCTAACCATGGACTTGTAAATTTTCACTTTAGTATGTACCTAAAGCATATTATTATTCCAAACAGATTTCAACTTTCCAACAGCTCGCCAAGCCTGTCTAATCCTCTCCTCAATTTCATTGTTTAATGATCCATTAGATGATACAATCGTTCCCAGATATTTAAAGTTTTCTACATTCTTCACCACATTATTCCGAATTACACAATCTATTTGGTTCTCCACGTTAATATTAATAATTTCAGTCTTTCCACAATTTATTACCAATCCCACTTTTTCTCCTTCCTCCTCCAGACAATCAAGCACCCTCTGCATCTCGGAAATACTTCCGCAAATCAGTACAATATCATCAGCATTGTCCAAATCCATCAGCTTCTTATTTTCTTTCCAGTTAATTCCTGCACCTGTTCTCCTTACAACCTTTTTCATAACATAATCCATAACTAAAACAAACAACAATGGCGAAAGAACTCCTCCTTGAATCACTCCTGACCTAACTTAAAATGGATCACTCAAAGAACCACCCACCATTACCTTATAAAAAGTACCTTCATGCAGGATTCTAATAATATTTACAAACTTTTCTGGTATACCATAGAATCTCATAATTTTTAACATAGCTCCACGTGAAACACTATCAAACGCCTTTTCAAAATCCACAAAACACATACTAAGTGGCATTTTCATCTCATTAGCTTGTTGCATTAGATGCCTTACAATAAAAATCTGATCATTACAACCTCGACCCTTTCTAAATCCCGCTTGTTCTTCTCTTAAAATTTTATCAATTACTGGCTCTATTCTGTTCAACAAGATTTTGGAAAAGACTTTTGCAACTACAGGTGTCAAAGTTATCCCCCTCCAATTGCCACACACACTTTAATCTCCCTTTTTTGTTATTTTTATAATCACTCCATTTTTCCACTCTTCTGGAATTCCACCATTATCCCAAGCCACATTAAAAAGTTTCAAAAGCGCATTCATCAACTCGTCATTTTCCACCTTAAGCATTTCAGGGAATATTCCATCCTCTCCTAGGGCCTTAAAATTTTTTAACTCCTTTATAGATTTTGCTACCTCTTCCAATATATCCCCCGTTTCTATCTGCAAAAATCTCTCAGCTGGTAAAATGTCCTCTTCAGCTAGGATTGGTCTATTTAGAACAGATTCAGTGTGCTCTTTCCACCTTCCTTTTATATCCAAATCTTTAGGCATTAAATTACCATTTCTATCTCGTACAGGCATTTTCATTCTTCTCTTTTCAGTCCCAGTTAACTCCTTTATGGCCTGATACGCTGCTCTTGTGCTCTGGCCGTCATTTTTACTTAATTTCTGTCTCTGTCACATTTTCATCATTATAGTCTCCTCTTATCACGTCTAACGAATCCTTTTACTTCAGAATGTAAACTCCAGTACTTTGCTCTAAGTACTTCAACTACCTGGCCATCAACATGTTGTTCTTCACTTCTTAACTTAGCCTCTTTCCTTTTCTGAATTGCATTCCATGTTTCATCTGACATCCACTTTTTCCTTCTCGCTTTTCCCTTTTTCTTAATAGTAACCTTAGCACTCTCATGCAAAACCTCTTTTACCTCTCTCCACATTTGATTAATATCATTGTCTTCAGATTCCATCAAAGTCTGCAGGACTAGAAACCTGTTCCCACATTCCCCCAAAACTTTTCCTTCGCGTTCTCATAATTTCTCAGCTCACCAAAATCATAATTATTACCTCCTGTACAATTACCATTAATGTTTCTCTTAAGTTTTATCTTAATCTTTGACACAACAAGTTGATCACTACCTATATCTGCCCCCCTCCTTACGCAAACATCTTGCCTTCTTAGCCTTCTGCTAATTGCAATGTGGTCAATCTGATTACAATATCTACCACATGGTGAAATCCAAGTAGTCTTATGTATTTTTCTATGCTCAAAGATAGTTCCACCACTTATGTGGTCATTTGCCAAAAAAAAGCTTCCAAGTCGCACCCCATTTTCGTTTCTTACACCAACACCCTCCTTACCCTTACAATCTTCAAAGCCATCCCTACTACTGCCAACAATCGCATTAAAATCACCCATGCAAACTAACACATCATGTCTTGCCACTCCATTCATTACATCCTGCAGCTTCTCATATAAGTCATCATTCATTTCATCAGCAGCCTCATTTGTCGGAGCATACCCTACAACCATACTGATATTACCATGGTCAGATTTTAAATGAGCATAAAGCAAGCGCTCATTAACATATATATATATATATATATATATATATATATATATATATATATATATATATATATATATATATATATATACATATATATATATATATATATATATATATATATATATATATATATATATATATATATATATATATATAAGTAATCCCTCCAATATCCGATGTAATAGAGCCAAAGGCATGTCCGAATAGTGATCCTGTCCGGACATTGGGCCCCAGCCTCCTGGACTTGTACTTATGGACCCTAACTCAGAAAAACACCTACACAACTCCCTCTGGACATGCATTGCACCTATTTAAGACCCCAATCACACCAATAAGGGACATAAAAGACCGAAATAAATGCAAAAGAACCATAAAATGAGGTTTTAAAGGTGAGTTTATACAATATTAAACATTCTGGGTACTTACAAGTCCCTGGCTCCTGGACTGGTTTGAACCGCCAGTTTGCAGTCCACAGTTAATCCTCTGCACTCTAAATTCTAATTTCTTAACACTGCACAACACTGTAAATTCCCATGTGTTCTAGTGGGAAGGTATTGCATTTTATTCACTGTTTATTTGCAAAAAACAAGCACCTGTGGCTTGCACTGCTATAAGCATCTGCTCTCGATTGGGTTTAGGCTGTGACTGTTGATGATGGTGGGGTAACAGAGTTGCCAGATTGCAATGGCCACATTACCAAACTCCTCAATTTTCATTACCATTTTTAATTTTCATTACCAAATTCGTAAAGCTAGCATCTATTCTTCACTAATTATATACACAAGTGGAAATACATGTAATCACTCCTCTTATCATTAACAGCATGTTGATTATTATCGCGCTATATAGGCTACCAAATTAATCAGAGACAGCAAACAATCCACCATCTCCATCCTGTGTATCCTCATACATGTGAAAAATCCATTTGGTAATGCATTATTCTGATTCATTACCAAACGAAGTTTTCATTACCAAATTGGCCCACACTTGTTAATGAAAAATACTAAATGGCAACCCTGACAGGGGAGGGGGGAGGGGGGAGGAAGGAAAGGGTGAAGGGATCATGGTGTAACAGCCGTTCGGCGCCACGCGGCAATTTCAAATTACGGGTGGGAAAAAAGTCAGATTTTTTTTTAATTTTTTGCGGTTTTTGGCACATTTTGGGAATATTGGATCCCGGGACGATTATGTCCGGTTAGTGGGGGGGGGGGAAATGTTCGGATATTAGAGGGATTTACAATATATATATATATATATATATAAAAATATATATATATATATATATATATATATATATATATATATATATATATATATATATATATATATATATATATATATATATATATATATATATATATATAAGTCTTCCACTGACTTATTTTCCCCTTTGGACCCATTTTCCTCCATGGATATATTTCTCTTCTGGACCTACCCTCTTCAATGAACATATCTTCCCCCAAGCACATACTATCTTCCAGGGACCTATTTTTCCACAAACCAAATTTTCCATATGAAGCTACTTACATCTCTGGATCCCTTTTCCCTATCGACTTATTCTTCCCTATAGACCTCTTTTCCTCCATGGAGTTATTCTACTTATAGACCTATTTCCCATTATACTTATTTTCCCCATTGGACTTATTTTTCCCAATGGACTTATTTACCACTATGGACCTATTTTCTTTCATGAATCTATTTTGCCACACATGACCAATGCCCCTTGGATCTATTTTCCCTATGGACCAATTTTTCTACATGGACCTATATTTCCCCATGTACCTATTTTTCCTACATGGCTAAATATTTCCCAATGGACCTATTTTCTTCTCTATGGACCTGTTTCCCCGTGGACCTATATTTCCTACATGGACCTATGTATCCTCATGGACCTATCTTTTCAACATGGGGTACACCATGTCATCAGATGAACCTGTATTCTAATGTGGACCTATTTCCTCCATGGACCTTTATTTTTAACCTATTGAACATGTTTCCAGTTGGGACTATTTCATCTGTGTGTGTGTGTGTGTGTGTGTGTGTGTGTGTGTGTGTGAAGATGGAAGTCACCTTGTGATGGCCCAAGCTTAGTGGCTGGGTGGGTAGGCTGGTGGGCTGATGTGTAGGGTGGGTGGACAGTTTAGGTGGGTGAGGTGGGTGGGTTGGTGGGTTGTGTTGAGTGGGTAGGTGAACAGATGAGAAGAGTGGAGTGGGTGGTCGGGTGTGGTGGGCGAAGTGGGTTGAGTGGACGAAGTTTGTATGATGGGCTGGCTGGGTGTGGTGTGTGGACCGGGGGGCGGGGGGGAGTGTTGTGGATTTGTGGAAAGGGTTGAGTGGGTGGGTGGATTTTGGTCGAGGTGGAGTGGTACGGCGATTTGGGCACGTAGGTGGGCTTGGTGGGTTGGTGGGTGGACTTTTTGGATTGGGAGGTGGGTGGATGTATGGTTGTCCAGAGAACCAGCAAGGTGACGGGCTTATGACACAGGACTAAGAGTACAGGTATGTGGGTTGTTTGGTGGATGGGTGGTTGGGTTGATGGGATAAAATAATTTAACTGTTTCATATGGCTATGGAGCAATTAGGTTCATAACTGGAAGCGGTCCATGTGGGAAAATAGGTCCGTGGGGATACGTTCTACAGAGAAATGGGTCCACACAGAAACCTAATGCCACTGGGTTAAACAGTTCCCTGGAGGAAAAGGGTCAATGTAAATTATAGACCAGCGTGAGGATTTGGTGCGTTGCCTTGGGGAGAAAGTATGTCCAGTATGGAAATAGGTCCAGAGAGGAAATAGGCCCTCGGAGGGAAAATTAGTCCATGGGTAAAATGTCTTCACTGGGAACATTGGTCATTCGAGGGGAAACAATTCCCTGTTGGAAAAAATGGTCCATGGTGAAAAATACGTCCAAGAGGGGCATATAGATCCATGAGGGAAAATATGAAAATGGGGAAAATAAGTCCATGGGTAAAATAGGTGCACCGGGAAAAATGAGTCTCTTGAGTAGAAAAGGTCAACGAGAGGAACTGGTCCAAGGGAGAGATCAGGTCCATGGGACCAAGTCTGTTGGGAGAACTGGGCCCATGGAGGAAAATACATTCATGGGACAAAAATAGGTCCATGGGGGAAATGGGCCCATGGGGGAAAATGTGTCCAAGAGGGAAAATAGTTTTATGGAGGAAAATGGGTCAGAGGGATCATAATAGGTCCAAGGGGAAAATACTGTAAGTGGGTGGGAGATCATCCCTAGGTGGTGTAGCGAGAAACGGTTTAACATACAAGTAATTCTTAGCAGGTGAGAAGCCAATCGTACGCTGATAAAATCATTCGGTGTCAGTTTGAATAGAACAGTTAAGATTTCTGTTGTCAGCGAGTTAATATGATTTCGGAATCACTCAATTAAGCGAACTTAAAACTGAGGCAATATTACGATAAATGTTAAAAGACACGTAAGATGGTAGCGCTGCTTTATAAGATTGCCCAGAATATTGATCATGTGAGCTTGCGGTTCTTTGTAATTATAACATCAACAGCACAAATGTAAATAAATACCGATCGTGTGAAGGTGTTCTAATATTAAACGATATTTTTATGGTTAATACCAGCTGATGTATCATTAAGAGTGATGTTCATACCAGCCAGAGGGCTCAAAGCACTCTTCCTAACGACGGACTATAGATCAATTTACTTGACATACTTTAGAAAATATTACTGACTAGTGCAAATTATTAAATGGATAAAAAGGAAAATTAACATAGGAACATATACACTGAACGTCAGTAGAGAAGTATTTAACTACAAATAACTGTTATGGGAATTGAAATATAAAAACCATAAATAACATCGTACTGACTTCCGCCACACTAATTCTCGTCATGGGAAAGCTTTTACTATATGAACTATTTAAAGATGTTACTTGTTTTTATGTAATTATTTTTTGCATTATTCAACTGTAAGGCCTGGCTATTGTAATCTCTGCACTAAAACTCGCCTCAGTAGATATCAGCTTCACAGCTTGGTCGACACACAAGTCTGAACCAATGAACACAAGCTGCATCTCTCCACTCACTGATCTCCCCCCCCCCCACAACCCATTCCCACCAAACTCTCTCTCCTCCCACTTGTCAATCCTGCCCATGTTTAAGCATCGATTGAGTCACGATCTCATGACTCACAGATTTATTTAGTCCGAGGACTTTATTCTCAGACTGTACTGTACTGTACCTCGTATATCTGCAAGGTCTTCAATTTTTCGCCACCCGGGGAGGCGCTAGGTAGCAGTGGGATCCTGTCACTGTATATATATATATATATATATATATATATATATATATATATATATATATATATATATATATATATATATATATATATATATATTGTTACGGAACAGAGAGAGATAATGTACACTTTAAGTGAGAATACTAAGAGTCACTACTGTCCCGTAAAGTTCCAGGTTCAAAATAAAAGAGTTAGGTAAAATTACAAGTTAAAGTTTAATGCTCAAACTAACAACAAAACATTCAGGACTCATAAGGATAATGTAATGGCAAAAAACAGGTTAATTAAATGGTTAACTGCAATAGCCTCTATTAACATGAAATTAGCAAGAGTAAATTTACCTAAGTCAGCCCTGATAAAATGAAAATACACTGGGTAATGCTCAGTTAATGCAAAATAAATTATTACAGATACAAAATAGTATTAAAACTGGCTGACAAAATGAATCCTACATAAATTACAAGAACCCTACTAGGTCCAAGAATTAACCTTACGCTACACAGTACAAGGAAAAATGCAATAACAGTTATACTCAAATTACACAGCTGCTGGATGGTTGGAGACTTCCTGAGCACTCACAAAAATAACTGTACAGGGGAGGACAGAGATGTGAACAAAATGAGGAGTAGATCTAACTGGCAATGATGCAGAGACTGAGCTCATTATATAGGGGCCGGCAGAGCTTGATACAACTTGTAAGAAGGACGCGCAAATGAAGCCTTGGGGACAAAGAGTTGACAATCCCGCTCTGAACAACATAAAGAACAACTTACTCTACTATAACGGTAGAAGGGGGGGACTGAGGCAGAACACGCTCGTGATCAAACATGCAGCATACTGTGCGTTAAAATTACACAAAGGATGATGAAATCATAGGCTATGTAACACCTCCCCAGAAAGAAAAAGAAATTTACAAAGGAAATTTCTTATTACTCTAAAACAATCTGTTTAAAGTCTAGATAAGCAATCTGCAATAACATTTTCTTTCCCATTAACATGTATGTCTAATGAATACTCCTGAAGAAGTAGACTCCATCTTGTCAATCTCTGATTTTTATCTTTAAACTTACTAAGGAATTTCAGTGGGTTATGATCGGTATAAATGACTATGGGGTCAAAACCAGAACACAAAAAAAATTAAAAATGCTGTAAACCCAAAATCAAGGCCAAAAGCTCTTTCTCAATAGTGTAGTTCTTTTGAGGTGGAGTGAACTTCTTACTGTAGTAAGATACAGGGTGTTCAATACCCTGATCATCCTCTTGCAGCAAAACAGCCCCAGCTCCTGTATCACTTGCATCAACAGCCATCTTAAAAGGCTTAGCAAAATTTAGAGTAGCGAGCACTGGCTGACTTAATAGGATGGCTTTAAGTTTGTTGAAAGAGGATTCACAGTTATCGGTCCAGACAAATTTAACTCCCTTTTTCAGTAGGTCTGTAAGTGGTGATACAAGAATTGAAAAGTTAAGAACAAGTCTCCTGTAATAACCTACCATTCCCAAAAATCTTTGTAGCTCTTTCCTACTTTTAGGTCTGGGAAGATCACTTATAACCTGAATCTTAGCTCCTGGTAGTGCAACATGTCCATCACCAATTACGTACCCAAGGTACTGAACTTTAGCTTGACCAAACTCACACTTTGATAAATTAGCTACAAGATTAGCCTGAACCAAACGCTCAAGAAATTTACTGACATGGCATAGGTGATCTTTCCAGTTGTCCCTGAAGATTAATACATCATCAATATAAACAACACACCCTGCCAAACTCTCCGTTACAACATTCATGAGCTTCTGAAATGTGGCTGGTGCATTCTTCATACCATACGGCATTACAGAACATGCAAAAGTCTTTCCTAGTGTTACAAAACATGAGATCTCCCTAGCACGTTCAGTCATAGGTACTTGCCAGTATCCCTTTAACAAATCAAACTTACTTATGTACCTAGCCTTTCTGATCTTGTCTATGCAATCTTCCACGCGAGGGAGAGGGTAAGTGTCTGTTTTAGTTATCTGATTAACACGTCTGTAGTCAATGCAAAGCCGCTGTGACCCACCTGGCTTAGGGACTAGAGTGACAGGAGAACTCCACTCGCTCTGACAGGGCTCAATCATCTTGTGGTCCAACAGGTTGCCAAGCTCCTTCTGGATGACAGGAACTTTCACTGGGTTCACACGGTAAGGAGGCAGTTTAATTGGCTTTGCGTCTCCAACATCGACATCATGCATCAACACAGTGGTTCTTCCTGGAGTAGCACGGAATACTTGCGGGTACTCTTGCAGTAATGCCGAAAACTCCTGCCTTTCCTCGGGAGCTAGATGAGAAAGCTTAGTCTGGAGATCATTCATGATATCAGGATTCTTCCCCAAACTATCACTCAGGCTCATACTGCATGGGAGAGCTTCACTTGCAGACTCGGGTGGAACAGCTACAGTGCAGACTGGATTATTTTCGTCCCGCCTGTGATATAACTTTAGCATGTTGATGTGACAAAGTTGCTTGTTCTTTCTACGATCTGGTGTGGCGATGACATAGTTGACATCACTGAGTTTCTTCTCCATGAAATAAGGACCACTAAACTTGGCTTGAAGAGGTTGCCCATGAACCGGTAGCAGAATCAAAACCTGATCTCCTGGCTGAAAGTGGCGTAACCTGGACTTCTTATCATACCAAGTCTTCATCTTCTCCTGAGCAGCTCCTAAATTCTCTCTCGCCAGCTGTAAAGCAGTGGACAGCCGTTCTTTGAACTTCATCACATACTCCAGCAGGTTGACGTCATCTTCCTCCGACAGCCAGCATTCCTTGAGTAACTTAAGGGGTCCTCTTACTTCATGGCCAAACAGTAGCTCAAAAGGTGAGAAGCCCAGTGATTCATTTGGAGATTCTCTTGCAGCAAACACAACGAATGGAAGACCTTTATCCCAGTCTTTCTGATGTTCCAAACAGTATTTCTTGAGCATCGATTTGAGTGTTTGGTGATATCTCTCCAACGCTCCTTGGGTCTGGGGATAGTAAGCTGAAGACGTGATCTGGGAGATGCCCAATCTTTTAGAGACTGCTTGAAAACATTTGACATGAAATTACTTCCCCGGTCTGACTGTACCTCCTTGGGTAGACCAAACTTTGTGAAGAACCCTAGCATTTCCTTAACCACGTTCTTTGCTGAGATATTTCTAAGTGGAATGGCTTCAGGATAACAAGTAGCCATATCAATCAGGGTCAACACATAAGAAAATCCTGAAGAAGTCTTAGGAAGAGGGCCCACAATATCCACCAACACACGGGTGAAAGGCGCCTCAAAAGGAGGAATGGGAACTAGAGGTGCAACCTTTTCGGTCTGATTACACTTCCCCACAACTTGACAGGTGTGACAAGACTTACAATACCAGGAAACATCTCTGAAGATACCTGGCCAATAGAAGTGTTTCAAAATGCGTGCCACAGTCATCCTCACTCCAAGGTGTCCTGCCAAACTGGAATCATGAGCCACTCTAATGATATCCTGCCTACAAACACGAGGGATGACAACTTGATGTACAACCTCCCATTCACAGTCGGCTGATGCTGTTGGGGGTCTCCACTTCCTGATAAGCACTCCTGACTTAATATAATAACAAGTAGAAGCACCGGCTGACTCTTCCTCACTGCAAGCAGAGTTAGCTAGACCTTTCAACTCAGGGTCAGCAACCTGCAACTCAACCAACTCTTGACGAGACAAATTATCAACACTACGGGGTACTGTCTCATCTGGTGAGTGTTCCAAATTAGCAAGAAAAGTGTCAGCTAGGATAACATCATCATCATCATTACCCTCTAAATCACCAGTAACTTTAGACTTAGCCCTAGTGACAGCACATGCAGGGAACACATCAGGGATATCACAATCCTTGGCCGCAGCCACTGGCTCACTAGACAACTGAGGAGCTGGACACACTTGACTTCCACCAATATCATTTCCAAGTAAGAAAGTTACACCTGACATTGGGAGTGTCTCAACCAACCCAACCATAACGGAACCATTAACAAAACCAGACTCTAAATTCACTCTGCACAGAGGGACAGAGAAGTAATTATTCCCTACACCTTGTAAGATTACAGTTTCATCAGAGGAATTAACATTAGAGCCTAGAACACTGGTCAGCATAAGGGATTGGCAAGCACCTGTATCACGATATATTTGAACTGATTTCCTGTCATTTCTGTCCAGAGGACTGACAAAACCATCAGACAGGAAATTAGCACATGAACTCTTGAGAGTGTCACCCACGTTACTGCTCAAAAGAGGAGCTCCATCATGAGAATTTAAATTACCCCTCAAAGCAGGTTCATTTAACTCAGTTAAGGAATTCTGGGAACTCTCAAGAGTGGACACTAGACCAATTGACTGAATATTTAAAGACTCCTTTTTGTTCACATCACGCTGTCTCCTGAAACATTTCTCCGTAGTATGACCAAGCTTACTACAATAAGTACATTTACTTCTCTGAAATCTAGAGGTCGAGCTGGTATTTACTTCCTAAGAAACATCATCTTTATTCTCTTTCCTGTTACCTGTACTCTGAGTAGAGGCAACGTACTTACTCTCAGCTTTCCCTTTTTCTTTAGAATATCTCTTGTGAGTGAGAACATATTCATCAGCTAAAACTGGAGCATCAGACAAATTATCTATTCTTCTCTCATCAAGATATAGGCTTACATCTTTACTAATGCACCTTTTGAAGTCCTCCAGCAAAATCATCTGCTTAAATTTACCAAAATCAGAATCCACATTCTTAGAATTTAACCACTGCTCTAACAGATCTTCTTTGATTTTTTGCATACTCAACATGGGATTGCTTATCTTGCCTGTAAGTTGTCCTAAACTTTACTCTATAGGCTTCAGGAACAAGCTCATAGGCCTTAAGAATCAAGCTCTTAACTACATCATAATTATCAGATTGATCCTGAGGCAAAGATGCATAAGTTACTTGAGCTTTACCGGTGAGAACAGTTTGAAGGAGTACTGGCCAATACTTTTTGGGCCAATTAAAACCTGTAGCTACCCTCTCAAACAACTGAAAATACTTTGTTAAATCAGATTCATTAAAAGGAGGGACAAGTTTAACATTTTTAGCCACATCAAAATCATCAGAGCTAGATGATCCAGTTCCACCTTGTTTCATGCGATACTCATGGTCTGCCTGAATCCTAGCAATTTCAACTTGTGCCTCAGCCTCCTTAGAACGTGCCTGAAATTCAGCCTCCTTAGCATTTGCTTGAAATTCAGCCTCCTTAACACGAGACTCCGCCTCATTAGCCTGAGCCTCCTGCAGGGCTAGCTGTAACTTTGCTAATTCAATCTGCGTTTGCTCATTTGGAGGAGTTACATTAAACAAGCTTTCATTAATCATATCAACAATTTGATCTTTAGAATGATGAGAGCGAACAGCAGTTCCCAATTGTTGAGCAACAAGCTTAAGTTCATTCTTTGTTCTGTTTTCTACATCCAACACTGTTTGCACATTTGACAAAAAATCCTTGGCTTCATCAAGCGTAGTAATAGTAGACATCATGAATAAGTAACAGTCACAAAATATCAAGCAATATCCTTATGATAATATCCTGAATATCCTGATATAAGGTCGCCAAATTTATGTTACAGAACAGAGAGAGATAATGTACACTTTAAGTGAGAATACTAAGAGTCACTACTGTCCCGTAAAGTTCCAGGTTCAAAATAAAAGAGTTAGGTAAAATTACAAGTTAAAGTTTAATGCTCAAACTAACAACAAAACATTCAGGACTCATAAGGATAATGTAATGGCAAAAAACAGGTTAAGTATATGGTTAACTGCAATAGCCTCTATTAACATGAAATTAGCAAGAGTAAATTTACCTAAGTCAGCCCTGATAAAATGAAAATACACTGGGTAATGCTCAGTTAATGCAAAATAAATTATTACACATACAAAATAGTATTAAAACTGGCTGACAA
Organism: Coenobita brevimanus; assembly: GCF_032717465.1. NCBI lineage: Eukaryota > Metazoa > Arthropoda > Malacostraca > Decapoda > Coenobitidae > Coenobita > Coenobita brevimanus. Next base: position 11,816,052 of record NC_137011.1, read on the forward strand.
AATGAATCCTACATAAATTATAAAAACCCTACTAGGTCCAAGAATTAACCTTACGCTACACAGTACAAGGAAAAATGCAATAACAGTTATACTCAAATTACACAGCTGCTGGATGGTTGGAGACTTCCTGAGCACTCACAAAAATAACTGTACAGGGGAGGACAGAGATGTGAACAAAATGAGGAGTAGATCTAACTGGCAATGATGCAGAGACTGAGCTCATTATATAGGGGCCGGCAGAGCTTGATACAATTTGTAAGAAGGACGCGCAAATGAAGCCTTGGGGACAAAGAGTTGACAATCCCGCTCTGAACAACATAAAGAACGACTTACTCTACTATAACGGTAGAAGGGGGGGACTGAGGCAGAACACGCTCGTGATCAAACATGCAGTATACTGTGCGTTAAAATTACACAAAGGATGATGAAATCATAGGCTATGTAACAATAGATATATATATATATATATATATATATATATATATATATATATATATATGGAGCCTCAGTGGTAAAGTGTGCATTTTCGTACACTGAAGAACGAGGGTTCGCGCCCCGCCAGAGTAAAAAGCTTTGGGAGCGTTCTTCTGCCCACGTGCTGCTTTGGAGGACATCAGATTTTTTTTTGTGTGTGTGTGTGTGTTTGTGTGTCCGACTCTGGGCATAGGCTTCACAGTCCTCCTACATACCATACACCTCTACATGTCACCACTTCGGCGCTAACACCCACCGTCCATATTGAATACATGCTAGGGCTGTCTCATACAGAACTGGTGTATTGGTATTAGCGGGGGTATTTTTACGACATGTCGGCGGGTCTTCTGGTAGATCAGTAAAGCCTGATTTAATGAAATTCAAATCCCTAAACTGTTCCCTGCCCCAGCCGGGATTCGAACCTGGGTCCGCTTGGACTGCAGGCCACCTCTCTACCGATTGAGCCACCGCCTGTGGTTGAACAGTGTCGCATACTATAAAGTATGCTTGCACCCAGTCGGCTTGCGCGGGCCGATTACACTTGGTTCACAAACTACACACACATCCAAAGCCACTCTAACACAACAATTACACTTGCAAGCACTTCTCACCCTACATACAATCACTGCTAGAAAGCCCAAGCCTCTTGGTAGAGATACATTGGCTGTATCGTCCCTACTTCGGTCGGGATAGGCCGGTCCTGCTGTTAAAGCTGTCGATGGACCCCTTTACGTCACTTGCAGGTGAATGCAAAGGCTTTTAGTAGTTTTCTGACAATATATTAAACACCGTCTTGAATCAATATACAGCGACACCGGACAACTCCGTGTCCTTCCCCAGACCCGTATAGACAGCTACTGATCGCCGGCTCTCATCCGGCTAGGGCGGTGGTCCCGATCACAGAGGCATGAATCACTCAAGGTAGACACAATAATTCGCTCATCCTAGACATAACACTGGGCGTTGACGCCCTACTTGGATCCTACTTACAACTACTTACATACTACATTTACATACTATATAATACCTACAAAAAGGTTACAAACAATTTTCCCCCTCATCAAAAAGTGTGTCTCCTGACACAGTGGTGGGGAATCAAGTCATAATATGGCAAGAGTGGTCTGAGTATACAGTGAACCGGGACTACATGGGAGTACAATAATAAATGAGATATTACTACATAATTCACAAAGTTGGATGTAAGAAAGGATTAATATATTTACAGTGCATGGCCATGTTGGAAAAATAGCATAAACATATAGGTTTGGTCAATTTACAAATATATATATGTAATCACAATATACGTTTTACTCAGAACTACCATTTTCCAGGTCTTTTGGTTGTCGCACTAACCTTGTTGCTACACGGATCTCATGCAACCTTTTGTCCATTCGCTTGAGACAACAATACAGGATACAAACATTTGCAACAAAACCTAGAAAGCATAAGACAACCGGAGGAAATACAAAGACTGGATGTGTCCAGTAGCGGTTAAAAGCTGAAGAGAACTGGTTCATAATAAAATCAGAATTGTTTAAATAGTTCAACATACGTAGGTTCTCTGATGTGATAGAAAGATTGTCTGTTGGTAGATGAAAGGTAGTATTAATAGGTTTGAAGATGTCATACTTGTGGGAGCGAAGTGTGAAGTGATAATGTGTGGCATGGGCTATTATAGACTCAGACTTTACGGTACAGTAATCAGGGGCCTTATATAAACCAATTGCGGATAGTGAACGGACAGGGGTCCCTGGACAAATAAGACTGACAGGAGTTGAGACACTAAAGAAGAAATAGCGGATGTGATTTAGACGAGCATGGTGTACCTGGCCTTTGGGAGCCGGAACAAAGGTACAGACAGGTTGTACTGAAAAGTTACGGACTAAGGCAGATTCGCAAGGAGCAACGCTACCAGGAAAAATTGTTAGGAGGTACGCAGCACAAACACGAGAGTTGGGTGTGAGAAGGGCACATCTACCGAGGTCACTTGAGGAGAGGAAGGCAATATAGAGATGATCATGGGAGAGAAGAAAGTACTCTGAGGAGACAGAGGCTTGTACCAGGGAGTTATTGTACCAGAAGGGAAAAGGAATGATGTGAAAGAGATCGAGTATGATGGAAGAACGAAGAGGAATATGAACAATTATATCTTTAGTAAGGAATGTGGCCTCTAGTATTGGGTAGTAGTGTTCTAAAGAGGAAAATGGAATCATAGGAGACAAGCCGAAGGTTGAGTGAGCCCATTCCAAAGTAGAACGAAGGTCAGAGAGAGATACTAAATCTAGGGTCACACGACTTATCAACAGCATTTACTAATATACGAATTTCAGTAGAAACTTGGGAGACAAGAGCGTCCAGAGAAACCTGCAAATTATCAACATGTAATTGGAAGTCAGATATAATTATTCCCTTGTACAAAGGAAAAGGGGAAAAAGAAGTGTGTGGTAATCATAGGGGCATTTGTCTTCTTAGTATAATAGGAAAAGTGTATGGTAGGATACTTATAGACAGAGTTAGAGAAAGAACAGAGAAATTAGTTGGAGAAGAACAGGGAGGCGTTAGGAAGGGAAGAGGTTGTGTAGATCAGATATTCATTCTTAGATCTTTAGTGGAAAAGTTTCTAGAGAAGGGAAAGAAGTTGTATGCGGCTTTCATGGATTTGGAGAAAGCATATGACAGGGTGGATAGACAAGGATTGTGGAAAGTGTTAAGAATATATGGAGTAGATGGGAAGTTGTTGAATGCTGTGAAGAGTATGTACGATGGTGCGAAGGCTGCAGTGCGTGTGGATGGTGAACTAAGTGAATTTTTCTCTTTGAAAGTTGGTTTGAAACAGGGATGTGTCATGTCTCCATGGTTGTTCAATCTGTACATGGATGGGGTAATAAAAGAGGTACATGGTAGGGTAGTGGATGTTGGAGTGGCCCTGGTGAGAGAGGATAGTGTTTGGAAACTCCCTGTACTCTTGTTTGCAGATGATTCTGTGTTGTTCAGTGAAGACGAAGGGGAGCTGCAAGGCTTGGTGGATGAGTTTGAGAGAGTGTGTAAGAAACGGAATCTAAAGGTGAATGTAGGGAAGAGTAAAGTGATGGTCTTTGAGAGAGGTGAAGTTAGTGAATGTACAGCGAGGTTGGATGGTGAGGAATTGGAAAATGTGAGTACGTTTAAGTACTTGGGTAGTGTGATGAGTAAGGATGGAGGTTTGGAGGGTGAAGTGCTTGAAAGGGTACAGTAGGGAAGAAAGGTTGCTGGTTCTTTGAAAGCAGTGATAAGAAACAGGGAAGTGAGCATGGAAGTGAAAAAGTTACTACATGACAGTATTGTGATACCAACTCTAACGTACGGAAGTGAAGCTTGGACATTGTTGGAAGGACACAAGTCAAGAGTGAGAGCAGTGGAAATGAGTTATTTAAGAGGAGGCTGTGGAGTCACGTGGAGAGACAGGCTGACGAATGAGGATATAAAGGAGCGTTGTGGTGTGGATGTGGATGTGATAGGAAGTGTTATGAGGAACACACTGAGGTGGTTTGGCCATGTGGAGAGGATGGAGGGTGAAAGACTGACGAAGAGAGTGTATGTGAGTGAGGTGGAGGAGGGAAGAGGGAGGGGGAGGCCGAGGATGAGATGGAGGGATGGGGTGTGAGTTGGGAGCAGGGCAGTGAAATGGCGGGGGACAGGGCGACTTGGAGGCGATTTGTTTGTGGCCACCCCAAAAGGGATTGAGGCGTCTGGCAATAGATAGATAGATAGATAATTTAACATACTTCAATTCTGAAATAATATTAGTCTGTGATACTTCATGCTTAAGAACAATCGTAAAATTATTTAAAGTATTAGTAACATCATGTAAATGGTGACTCATCTGTTGCAGCATAAAATGTTGAACACGTAACATCTTTTCTTGGGATTCGAGGGCATTGGATAATTGGATTAAGTCCTTTTTATAACCAGAAAGTTCACGGTTAGTCGCTACACCAAATAATCCACATAGGATTTCTCCTCCAAGGTCAAAAAGTCCACGTTTCACTCGTGAGCGACCCACAGGCGTTTGATGAGGGAAGGAATCTTGAAGATGGTTGAACTGATAACGAATATAATCTAATTTCCAGCAGATGGGTAGGTAGAGTGGGTACAAAAATGTGTCTTTGAGATGTCGATTTCTAATTTCTGACAAGAGTCCCTGCAGGTCGTCTAGCTGACGTGCAAGGTCAGGCAGGGTGATGGCCACGGCGGCCAGCGGCTCTAGGTCATAGCGCAAAGAGACGATGTCTCTGACCACCATTACCTCGCCCCCTGCGCCAACCAAGGCCCCGGGCCGTACGGCACCATCGTCCTCACCTGATCCAGATCCAACCAGAATCAGCACTGTCAGCACGTAGACCCACAGCATCTTTCCTATAAAATGAGGTGATCTTAGAGGTGATGTTGATACAGATGATAACAACAGTATGAGATGATAACGTTATGCAAGAGACTTTGTGGCAGAACGCAACTTGGCACGATAGTCATTAACAGTAGGAGAAGGCTGAATAGTAATGTCAGAAGGAAGGTTTAGAGAAGAGGAAGAAGGCTGAGTAGGAATTTGTTGTGGGGATATGGTCTCTCTCAGTGGTTCCTCCAAGACTATGCGTTTTGATGCACGTTTGAGAAGATCTGCATGCACCAATGTCATCTCTGCCTTGTGCGGATCTCTTCATTCGAATTTATTACCTTTACGAGATATGACACGGAAGGGACCCAAGAATTTACTGTTTAGTTTTGATTCTCTGTCATGATCTAGGGCAAAAACTAAGTCACCTACTTGGATGGTAACATCTGTGGCAGTGGCATGTTGGTTACGTACCATCTCCTCATTTGTAAGGGCCAGATTTCCTGAACATATTTATGAATTTCTGGAAGTTGGATAGGTTTACTCGCACATAGTTATCGTAGTCGTAGATAGGATCAAGTTTGGATTGCGACAGTGAATAAGGTAGTCTTTTGTCAAAGCCATATATAATGAAGAATGGTGTTTCTCCAATTGACTTATTGATGGATGAATTAATTGAAGCAGCTACCTGTGGAATCCATTCATCCCAGGTGGAAGTCTGATCTTCCACTATGTGACGCAGACTCTCCAATATCTTTCTATTCTGGTGCTCTACTAGGCCATTCGAGGCTGGATGATGGGCCACTATATTGCATTTCTTAACTCCGTATCAAAGACAAATTTCTTCCAGAACTGAATTATTGAACTCTGACCCGTTATCAGTTAAAATTACTTCTGGTGTTGTGAAAGGGCAAATTATTGAATTAATAAAGGCATGTGCTACTGCGTTATCAGACTTTTCACGCAATGGAACTAAGATAACAAATCTAGAGAAATGATCGACTGCCACTAACAGATAAACGAAGCCAGATTCTGTACGAGGCAGCTTCAGAAGATCGAGAGAGAGAGTTTGCCAAGGTTTTGATGGTACTGGGTACTGCAATATAGGAGCAGGTTGACTGGTTGTCCCCTTGTGACGGGCACATGATAAACATGCATCGCAGTGTGCTTCTATATCCTTTCGCATAGTGGGCCAATAATATGACAGACGTGCTTGCCGTAAGCTTCTGTCTTTGCCAGGGTGTGATGCATGAGGGGTGTCGTGGATTAAATGGAGGGCAGCAGGAATTAAGTCTGTTGGAATGACTAGTTGCTTAACTTCACGATGAGGTACGTTGTTACCTTTCAGTACTGAGTTTTTATAGAGCAATTCATTGTTGAGGAAGAAATCAGATACAGGGACTGGTAACTTTGGCAGAGAAGAATCATCGCCTGACTCTAGGAAATATATGACCTGGGACCATACAGGGTCCTCACGCTGGAACCTACGTAGTGTGTCATAACTGAATGCTAAGTTTACATCGCCACTGGTTGAGACTGTGACATCATGCCGCGAGAGGGCATCGGCTATGACCTTGGATTTTCCAGGAACGTATTCAAATGTCGGATTATAGTTAGTCACAGTGACTGCCCAACGTGCAAGTCAACTGGTAAGGTTACGTCCCCGAAACAAGTCACATAAGGGAAGATGGTCTGTTTGGATGTGAACAGGATATCCGTAGATGATGTCGCGGAAATGTTTTAGGGACCAGACCACGGCAAGGGCTTCCCAGTGAGTTACGCTGTAATTCTTTTCTGCGGAGTTTAGCACACGGTTAGCATAGGCAATGACACGTTTCTTTCCTTCGGAGTCATATTGCATGAGAACGGCACCTAGGCCTACTCCAGAAGCATCGGTACAGAGAAGAAATGGTTTAGAATAATCAGGGAATGCCAAAACTGGTGATTGTGCTGGAGCAGTTTTCAGTGTTGTGAATGCGGTTGCCTGTTCATCCACCCACACAAAAGACGCATCCTTCTTTAGTAATTTTGTTAACGGTGCAGCTATCTTGGCGTACCCTTTTATGAACCTTCTATAATACCCACTGAGACTGAGGAAACTGCGTACAGCGTCGGTGTTGGTCGGAGTTGGGAAATTCGTCACGGTTCTAACCTTGTCATCTGATGTGTGAATTCCGTGAGCGTCAACAACATGTCCTAGGAATTGGAGTTTCTTACGTAAAAAGTCACACTTTGATAGTTTGATCTAAGTCCAGCTTCTTTGAGTCTCGTGAACACTTCAGCTAACTTTTCCGAGTGATTAGCGATTATGACATCATCTAGATAAGCAAAAACTGAGTGACCTATAATGCCGGCAAAAACTATATGAATTAGTCGCATGAACGCTGAAGGTGCATTTCTCAAACCGAATGGAAGTCTACGGAATTGGTAATGACCGGATGGAGTACTGAAGGCAGTGATAGGACGAGATGATTCTTCCATCTCGACTTGCCAATAACCACTTAAAAGATCTAGAGAGGAAAAAAACACAATTGTTTTCGCCTAAGGATTCCAGCAAATTAGTGAGTACAGAATTGGAAATCTGTCCGGGACAGTCAGTGCATTCATGCGTCTGTAATCTATGACTGCTCGTAACTCACCACCTTTCTTCGGAACCAGAAATAGTGGGCTGTTCCACGGGCTATCAGAGTGTTCAATGACTTCATTATCCAACATGTCCTGAATAAGACGACCAGCTTGTTGACATTGGCTATGTGGTAAACGGTAGGCAGGTATATATACTGGCTGAGCACCTGGCTGTAATGTAATATTATACTTTTCTAAATTTGTCTTGCCCATATTCTCACCGGGTAGGGCTACTACTTCGCGATAGTCTCGCAAGAGATTAATTAATTGATGTCAGGGTTCGGGGAAATCATTTTGTTTCACATGAGATTCAAAGTTAGATGGAATATTGGTGGACTGAGCAACTGAGCACACATCAGCAACAGGGTATGGGAAATCCTGGCACACACGTACGGCCGCTGGGTATACCAAGAAATCGCCAATCTGAGTTCCCGTTCGTAAGGTGTAAGCGGCGTTTGTTGTGTTTGCAATATACAGGTAGCATAAACCATCCTCCAGCACCGTACACAACACCGACTCATAAGCTAAGCCATTCATACAACACGTCTCAGGTAAGGTTAGTACATCCACTCCTGCTTTCACACCCACAACACGAACAGAGACTTTGGTAAACTTGTGCGGCAACAAAATTGTGCACTGATTTGTTACTGCACGTCTTATCTCTGCGTATTGTAAAACATCAATCACACTATCTGAGGTAGTTAAATGCGACGTGTCTGAGTCAGCGAGTGTGCCACTGTCAGAGGGGTTGATACGATCTATAATTGAATGCTCAGAGGATGTAGTACTAGATGGTAGTGTACCTAGCTTGTTCAGGTAACGGCGTGTGTATTTGGTTACCTTGACTACTGTTGGAATCATGTGAGACTTAATAACTGAGTCGGTTTGGGAAAGTACCGGACGTGGATATTCCATACTAGATATTGGGAAACCATTGACATGTACACAACGAGAAGCAGGGAGGAGAGCAATGGCTTCTTGGGCCATTGTCGAAAAGCCAATGAGAGTGTCCGCTGGATACCTAAGATCATTAGTGACATGAAACTCTACGTCAAAAGGTCTTAAGGTTATATCAAGTTGTACTTCAAGTGTGATCTTTCCTTTGACCTGAAATTCTGAGCCATCCACACTGCATAGGCGAATATCAGGTGGTTCGAGGAGCCCAACTCTTTTAGTTATTTTCCTAATGTTGTTTAAAGAGGTATCTGAGATTAGATTTACCATAGATCTGCTGTCCATAAAGAAAGAACTTTGTACCCCTTCGCTCCATCCTAGAATGACTAAGCCTGAAGATGTCATAGGTCCTACCTGACAAAAGGGGAGTTGATTTTCTGTTACCTTATTTTCAGACACCGGCGGATCTTCTACTGTTAGGTTACATTTCTCTGATCCGAGCGCTCGTCTTCCCCCGACTGACGGCTCTTAAGGTAATGACACTCGTCCGTGGAGTGAGTTGTGCTATTCTTATGGTACTTGCAAGTTAGACATCGGGACCGCGAAGGTGCGCGCGAAGGTTCCAGTGAGCGAAAACGTCTTTCTTTGCGTGCACAGCTAGACTTTCTATGACCTACAATACCGCAGTGCCAGCACGCAATTGCGAATTGTTTGCTTTGTCGCAGAGTTGAATTGTCACAACCGCTAGAAGGTGAACGATACTGTGAGTGAGACCTATTACTAGGTTCGGTTCTTGTAGTTGGCCGTGAACGAGAGGAGTCAGATGAAGTGATGCTGATGTGTAGTACTCTCGCAGTACCACCTGCAGAGGGAGAGGGTGAACTGTAAGAACCGACCTGGCGAGTGAAGTCTGTTCCTGACCTCTCAACGATTGTTTTACTAACATCCATTATTTTGTCTCCTGGTTTAAAGCCAACTTGTAGTGCTATTTGTTTTTGGGAGTCCGAAAGCCAATTGAGAAATCTAAAGTAACTGAACAAGTCTGCAAAATTATTTACTGTAATCATGATCTCCCTGTTGTGTTCTGATACCCATTGAGTACCGCGGAATAATTGACGCAACTATGAACTCGTCGCCCTCATAGTAGCGGCTGCCTCAATTACTTTTGCATGTTGGGGAGGTACCTTCATGTCTTCCTGCATTTGCTTGAGGAGATTAGTTAATCCTATAAAGGATGCAGAATTGGAATGTTGGCAACAGTATTGAATAAGCCGTTGGCTAAACGTGACAATCTTCGAAGTGCCCCGCACGAATAGTGGCTCCTATTAATGATCTGCCATGATGGAGTCGACTGAGAAGATATGAAACTTTCAAGGGTTCAGTTACAATCTGGCGATTATGAACGTCGTTTTCGACCTCTCTGAGGAAATCACAAATCGAAACAGTACTATCCTCTCCTGTAAATTTGGGTCTATTCACATCATCTAAATATATGGATTGGGGGAGGTGGAGGGTTTTGAGTCGCCATCGTAAGAAGAGGGTGAGACCGCGAAGGTGAGGAAGTAGGCATGGTAGTGAACTGAGACGGTGTGTGGGAAGGAAGTGTCGTGGCATTAGTGGTGTGTGTATGTGTAGTAGTAGGGAGGGATAAAGACTGGAGAAGACTGAGTGGTTTCAGGAAAATCAGTTGGAGAAGATGATAGAGTATCTGGAGTTAATATATCTGGATTTAGGGTAGGAGTAATAGGTGTAGGAGAAACAGGTTGAGAACTTACGGTTGGTTTGGTATAGGATCTGCCACTTCCAAGATTTACATTATCACTACATACAGCGTTATCTTTGTTACCGTCAGGTTCAATAGGTGAGAGATCTACCCTTTTAAAAAAGGACATTAACAGAGTAGGAAGTAAACAAATAAAACTAAATGAACAAATGGATAAATGAATGAGAATAAATAAATAAAAATATTTGTAATCTGTGAAGAAATGATTTATATACAATGAATATGAGTGAAAATGAATGCGTTATTTACAGCTGAGTATGAGAGGGAGAAAATGGAATGAAG
>NC_137011.1:11831478-12016478 GCF_032717465.1 Coenobita brevimanus
GGGCCGGCAGAGCTTGATACAACTTGTAAGAAGGACGCGCAAATGAAGCCATAAGGGACAAAGAGTTTACAATCGTGCTCTGAACAACAGAAAGAACGACTTACTCTACTATAAGGGGAGGAAGGGGGGAGTGAGGTAGAACACGCACTATGGAAGCCACGAGGCGAATCGTGATCAAACATGCAGCATACCGTACGTTAGAATTATACAAAGGATGATGAAATCATAGGCTATTTAACACCTCCCCACAAAAAAAAAAAAAAAAATTACAAAGGAAATTTCTTATTACTCTAAAACAATCTGTCTAAAGTCTAGATAAGCAATCTGCAATAACATTTTCTTTCCCCTTGATATGTTGTATCTCTAATGAATACTCCAGAAGAAGTAGACACCATCTTGTCAATCTCTGATTTTTATCTTTAAACTTACTAAGGAATTTCAGTGGGTTATGATCGGTATAAATGGCTATGGGGTCAAAACCAGAACACAAATAAAATGAAAAATGCTGTAAACCCAAAATCAAGGCCAAAAGCTCCTTCTCAATAGTTCAGTAGTTCTTTTGAGGTGGAGTGAACATCTTACTGTAATAAGATACAGGGTGTTCAATACCCTGATCACCCTCTTGCAGCAAAACAGCCCCAGCTCCTGTATCACTTGCGTCAACAGCCATCTTAAAAGGCTTAGCAAAATTTAGAGTAGCGAGCACTGGCTGACTTAACAGGATAGCTTTAAGTTTGCTGAAAGAGGATTCACAGTTATCAGTCCAGACAAATTTAACTCCCTTTTCAGTAGGTCTGTAAGTGGTGATACAAGAATTGAAAAGTTAAGAACAAATCTCCTGTAATAACCTACCATTCCCAAAAATCTTTGTTGCTCTTTCCTACTTTTAGGTCTGGGAGAATCACTTATAACCTGAACCTTAGCCCCTGGTGGTGCAATATGTCAATCACCAATTACGTACCCAAGGTACTGAACTTTAGCTTGACCAAACTCACACTTTGATAAATTAGCTACAAGATTAGCCTGAACCAAACGCTCAAGAAATTTACTGACATGGCATAGGTGATCTTTCCAGTTGTCACTGAAGATTAATACATCATCAATATAAACAACACACCCTGCCAAACCCTCTGTTACAAAATTCATGAGCTTCTGAAAAGTGGCTGGTGCATTCTTCATACCATATGGCATTACAGAACATGCAAAAGTCTTTCCTAGTGTTACAAAACATAAGATCTCCCTAGCACGTTCAGTCATAGGTACTTGCCAGTATCCCTTTAACAAATCAAACTTACTTATGTACCTAGCCTTTCTGATCTTGTCTATGCAATCTTCCATGCGAGGGAGAGGGTAAGTGTCTGTTTTGGTTATCTGATTAACACGTCTGTAGTCGATGCAAAGCCGCTGTGACCCACCTGGCTTAGGGACTAGAGTGACAGGAGAACTCTACTCGCTCTGACAGGTCTCAATCATCTTGTGGTCCAACAGGTAGCCAAGCTCCTTCTGGATGAGAGGAACTTTCACTGGGTTCACACGGTAAGGAGGCAGTTTAATTGGCTTTGCGTCTCCAACATCGACATCATGCATCAACACAGTGGTTCTTCCTGGAGTGGCACTGAACACTTGCGGGTACTCCTGCAGTAATGCCGAAAACTCCTGCCTTTCCTCGGGAGCTAGATGAGAAAGCTTAGTCTGGAGATCATTCATGATATCAGGATTCTTCCCCAAACTGTCACTCAGGCTCATACTGCATGGGAGAACTTCACTTGCAGACTCGGGTGGAACAGCTACAGTGCAGATTGGGTTATTTTCGTCCCGCCTGTGATATAACTTTAGCATGTTGATATGACAAAGTTGCTTGTTCTTTCTACAATCTGGTGTGGCGATGACATAGTTGACATCACTGAGTTTCTTCTCCACGAAATAAGGACCACTAAACTTGGCTTGAAGAGGTTGCCCATGCACCGGTAGCAGAATCAAAACCTGATCTCCTGGCTGAAAGTGGCGTAACCTGGACTTCTTATCATACCAAGTCTTCATCTTCTCCTGAGCAGCTCCTAAATTCTCTCTCACCAGCTGTAAAGCAGTGGACAGCCGTTCTTTGAACTTCATCACATATTCCAGCAGGTTGACGTCATCTTCCTCCGACAGCCAGCATTCCTTGAGTAGCTTAAGGGGCCCTCTTACTTCATGGCCAAACAGTAGTTCAAAGGGTGAGAAGCCCAGCGATTCATTTGGAGATTCTCTTGCAGCAAATACAACGAATGGAAGACCTTTATCCCAGTCTTTCTGATGTTCCAAACAGTATTTCTTGAGCATCGATTTGAATGTTTGATGATATCTCTCCAACGCTCCTTGGGTCTGGGGATGGTAAGCTGAAGACGTGATCTGGGTGATGCCCAACTCTTTCAGAGACTGCTTGAAAACATTTGACATGAAATTACATCCCCGGTCTGACCGTACCTCCTTGGGCAGACCAAACTTTGTGAAGAACCCCAGCATTTCCTTAACCACGTTCTTTGCTGAGATATTTCTAAGTGGAATTGCTTCAGGATAACGAGTAGCCATATCAATCAGGGTCAACACATAAGAAAATCCTGAAGAAGTCTTAGGAAGAGGGCCCACAATATCCACCAACACACGGGTGAAAGGCGCCTCAAAAGGAGGAATGGGAACTAGAGGTGCAATCTTTTCGGTCTGATTACACTTCCCCACAACTTGACAGGTGTGACAAGACTTACAATACCAGGAAAGAAGATACCTGGCCAGTAGAAGTGTTTCAAAATGCGTGCTACAGTCTTCCTCACTCCAAGGTGTCCTGCCAAACTGGAATCATGAGCCACTCTAATGATATCCTGCCTACAAACACGAGGGATGACAACTTGATGTACAACCTCCCATTCACAGTCGGCTGATGCTGTTGGGGGTCTCCACTTTCTCATAAGTACTCCTGACTTTATATAATAACAAGAATAAGCACCAGCTGACTATTCCTCACTGCAAGCAGAGTTAGCTAGACCTTTCAACTCAGGGTCAGCAACCTGCAACTCAACCAACTCTTGACGAAACAAATTATCAACACTACGGGGTACTGCCTCATCTGGTGAGTGGTCCAAATTAGCAAGAAAAGTGTCAGCTAGGATAACATCACCATCATTTTCCTCTAAGTCACCAGTAACTTTAGACTTAGCCCTAGTGACAGCACATGCAGAGAACACATCAGGGACATCACAATCCTGGGCCGCAGCCACTGGCTCACTAGACAACTGAGGAGCTGGACACACTTGACTTCCACCAATATCATTTCCAAGTAAGAAAGTTATATACACCTGACATTGGGAGTGTCTCAACCAACCCAACCATAACGGAACCATTAACAAAACCAGACTCTAAATTCACTCTGCACAGAGGGACAGAGAAGTAATTATTCCCTACACCTTGTAAGATTACAGTTTCATCAGAGGAATTAATATTAGAGCCTAGAACACTGGTCAGCATAAGGGTTTGGCAAGCACCTGTATCACGATATATTTTAACTGATTTCCTGTCATTACTGTCCAGAGGACTGACAAAACCATCAGACAGGAAATTAGCACATGAACTCTTGAGAGTGTCACCCACGTTACTGCTCAAAAGTGGAGCTTCATCATGAGAATTTAATTTACCCCTCAAAGCAGGTTCAGTTAACTCAGTTAAAGAATTCTGGGAACTCTCAAGGGTGGACACTAGACCAATTGAGTGAATACTTAAAGACTTCTTTTTGTTCACATCACGCTCTCCTGAAACATTTCTCCGTAGTATGACCAAGCTTACTACAATAAGTACATTTACTTTTCTGAAATCTAGGGTAAAGCTCGTATTTACTTCCTGAGAAACATCATCTTTATTCTCTTTCCTGTTTCTTGTACTCTGAGTAGAGGCAACGTACTTACTCTCAGCTTTCCTTTTTTCTTTAGAATATCTCTTGTGAGTGAGAACATATTCATCAGCTAAACTGCACTATCAGACAAATTATCTATTCTTTTTTCATCAAGATATAGGCTTACATCATTATTAATACACCTTTTGAAGTACTCCAGCAAAATCATCTGCTTAAATTTACCAAAATCAGAATCCACATTCTTAGAATTTAACCACTGCTCTAACAGAGCTTCTTTGATTTTTGCATACTCAACATGGGATTGCTTATTTTGCTTATAAGTTGTCCTAAATTTTACTCTATAGGCTTCAGGAACATGCTCATAGGCCTTAAGAATCAAGCTCTTAACTACATCATAATTATCAGATTGATCCTGAGGCAAAGATGCATAAGTTACTTGAGCTTTACCGGTGAGAACAGTTTGAAGGAGTACTGGCCAATACTTTTTGGGCCAATTAAAACCTGTAACTACCCTCTCAAACAATTGAAAATACTTTGTTAAATCAGATTCATTAAAAGGAGGGACAAGTTTAACATTTTTAGCCACATCAAAATCGTCAGAGCCAGATGATCCAGTTCCACCTTGTTTCATGAGATACTCATGGTCTGCCTGAATCCTAGCAATGTCAACTTGTGCCTCAGCCTCCTTAGAACGTCCCTGAAACTCAGCCTCCTTAGCACGAGCCTCCTGCAGGGCTAGCTGTAACTTAGCTATTTCAATCTGCTTTTGCTCATCTGGAGGAGTTACATTAAACAAGCTTTCATTAATCTTGTCAACAATTTGATCTTTAGAATGATGAGAGCGAACAGCAATTCCTAATTGTTGAGCAACAAGCTTAAGTTCATTCTTTGTTCTGTTTTCTACATCACACACTGTTTGCACATTTGACAAAAAATCTTTGGTTTCATCAAGCGTAGTAATAGTAGACATCATGAATAAATCACAGTCACAAAATATCAAGCAATATCCATATGATAATATCCTGAATATCCTGAAAGAGGTCGCCAAATTTATGTTACGGAACAGAGACTAAAATCACTACTGTCCCGCAAAGTTCCAGGTTCAAAACAAAAGAGTTAGGTAAAATTACAAGTTAAAGTTTAATGCTCAAACTAACAACTAAACATTCAGGACTCATAAGGATAATGTAATGGCAAAATACAGGTTAAATATATGGTTAACTGCAATAGCCTCCATTAACACGAAATTAGCAAGAGCAAATTTATGCAAGTCAGCCCTGATAATATGAGAAAACCGGACAATGCTCAGTTAATGCAAGATATATTATTAAAGATACAAAATATTATTACTACTGGCTGACAGTAAAAACTCTACATTAATCACAAAAACCTTACCAGGCCTACGAATTAACATCTTATGCTATACAGTACAAGAACAAAATGCAACAATCACTTATACTCAAATTACACAGCAGCTAGATGGTTGGAGACTTCCTGAGCACTCACAGAATATTAACAACTGTACAGGGGAGGACAGAGATGTGAACAAAATGAGGAGCAGATCTAAGTGGCAATAATGCAGAGACTGAGCTCATTATATAGGGGCCGGCAGAGCTTGATACAACTTGTAAGAAGGATGAGCAAATGAAACCATAGGGGACAAAGAGTTAACAATCCTGCTCTGAACAACAGAAAGAACGACTTACTCTACTATAAGGGGGGGAAGGGGGGAGTGAGGTAGAACACGCACTATGGAAGCCACGAGGCGAATCGTGATCAAACATGCAACATACCGTACGTTAGAATTATACAAAGGATGATGAAATCATAGGCTATGTAACAATATATATATATATATATATATATATATATATATATATATATATATATATATATATATATATATATATATATATATATATATATATAAATCATCATCTCATCAGCAGCCATTGAGATCCACTGCAAGACCGGCCTATCCCTTCCGAAGCAGGGACGATACAGCCAATGTATCTCTACCTAGTGGCTTAGGCTGTCTGGTAGAGACTGTATGTAGGGTGAGAAGTGCTTGTGAGTGTGATTGTAGTGCTGTAGTGGCTTTGGATGTGTGTGTAGTCTGTGGACCAAGTGTAATCGGCCCGCCTTAAGCGAATTGGGTGCAAGCATACTAGTATGTGACACTGGTTCAACCACAGCACCCCTTGTGTCCGCCATAGTAGCAAGTGGCTTGGTGAACGCATCCCAAAGTTTTTACAACTTTGGCGAGAGGCGAACTCGCGCTCACCAGCGTGCGAAACGCACACTCTACCACTGTTCCACAGAGGCTCCTGGGGGTAGGAGGGTTTTTCAAGAATTCTCCCCCAGTATCCCTGCTTGTCGTACAAGGCGACTAAAAGGGTTGGCGGAGGGTTAGTGCCCCTCCCCAGAAAAAAACTAACTAAAAAGACAAACAAGAAGCCTCGGACAAGGACTGACCAAAAGATGACGACCAAGGACCGGACAAAGGACATGGTAATCGGAATGTGGAAGGTAAGAGGTGCGAATGATGAGGTGAAAGAGAGAGAGATTGTCCAGGTGCTTAAGGGTGTGAGAGTTGATGTATGTGGAGTAACTGAAACTAAATGGAAAGGTGAGAGTGTGAGAGAATGGGAGTATGGATGGGGTATATGTGCAGGAGTAGGTGAGAATGAGAGGGCAAAAGAAGGAGTATATATAGTTGTGAGTAAAAGATGGAAGAAGAGCATAAGAGAGTATGGATCAGTTGGGTCAAGGATTGTGTGGGTAAGATTGAAAGTTGGAATACAAATGTGGGCAATTGTGTGCGTGTATGAGCCAATGCAAGATCGTGCAAGCAGAGTGAGAGAAGAGTTCTGAACAAATGTGGAAGTGTGCATGGAAAAGTTTGGAAGGAATGAGAGAGGGTTTTTGATTGATGATATGAATGGTAAAGTCGGGAATGTGAAGGTGGATGGAATAGTAGGTGAGTGGGGTGTGCCTGCTGAGATAGATGAGAATGGCAGTGCGTTAGTGGACATTTGCGCTGGGAGGGGGTTGGTGATAGCCAATACCCTCTTCAGGCACAAAATGATCTACAGGTATACATGGCGAGTGAACTGAATGAAAGGAAGGCAATGATTGATTATGAGTGTGTGGATGAAAGGATGCGAAGATGTATAATGGATGCAAGAGTTTATAAAGGTTGGGGGAGTGGACTTTCTGACCACTACTTGGTGGTGGCCAGAATCAAGATACAAATAAGATGACGTAATAGAAGAAGGGAAGGACGGGAAGAAGGAGTATTTGCAAGGAGAGTAGAAAGGTTACAAGAGAATGAGAAAAAGGTAAAATACTGTATTAGAAAGAAGTGGAGGAACGATTGGGCAAATATGAATTGGAGCAGATGGGGGACGTGGAAGGTGTGTGCAGGATATTCACAGAAGAAATATATGCAGCATGTGATGTGGTGTGTGGGATGAAGAGAAGACGGAGGGGGGTGCAAGGAACAGAGTGGTGGAATGAAGAGATGAGACAGGCTGTGGCACAAAAGAAGAAAGCATACAATGAATGGATGAGAAATAGGGGCGTGGAAGAAGTTGAGAGGCGGAAGAGAGAGTTATATGTAGAAAGAAAGAATGAGGTAAAAAGATTAATAAGAGAGAGTAAGAACAGAGTGGATGAAGAATTTGGAAGGAATTTGAGTGTAAAATGGAGGGACTGTAAGAAAATGTTCTGGAAATAGGTGAAGAGAGTAAGACAGGGTGGATGTGAAGTTAGCAGGGGAGTGATAGATAAAATGGTAGATTATTAGTGGAGAAGGGAGAAAAAGTGAGCAGATGGAGAGAACACTTTAAGGAATTGTCGAACAAAGAGGATGGAAGTGATGCGAGAATAAGTGGATGGGGAATGGCTGGGAGAAGGAGGGAGGTGAAAAGACAGGAAGAAATCAGTAGGATAGAAGTTGTGGAAGCAATGAATAAAGTTAAATTGGGGAAAGCCCCAGGAATTGATGGAGAGTGTGGTGAAATGCTGAAGCATGGGGGAGAGATAGTAGTAGAATGGATGTCGAAGATGTGCAGATTGGCCTGGGAGGAAGGAAGATTTCCGGAGGATTGGAAGTCAGGTATAATTATTCCCTTGTACAAAGGAAAAGGGGAAAAAGAAGTGTGTGGTAATCATAGGGGCATTTGTCTTCTTAGTATAATAGGAAAAGTGTATGGTAGGATACTTATTGACAGAGTTAGGGAAATAACAAAGGAATTAGTTGGAGATATATATATATATATATATATATATATATATATATATATATATATATATATATATATATATATATATATATATATATACACACACACACACACACACACACACACACACAAGGGACATGTCCATGTTAAAATTTAATGAAAAGTTACAATTATTCATGGGTGTAAAAATAGAAGGCAATTAATTAATAATGCAAGAAGCATGCGATAATTATAGTAACTGTACGAACAACATAGTCTTATTATTCTTCACTAGTTCACAGTTGAAGTTCATTATGTTCATTATGTAGGGTTAGTATTGAAAATTATAATAATACATGCAAAAACGAACATATAGCATTTGAGTACACAATAGTTGATTTAACAAAAACTTTCTTTGAGAGTGATGCCTCTTAGTCACTGCTAATGTTCACTCACTTGTTATTCTTTTCTGATATCTACTGTATCATTCTGAATGTTATTTACTCACAGTTCACTGTTTATGTCGATATGACCATTTTTTACCCATACGACAATTGATGAACGTAGTTTATCGTAGTTTACTGTTGTTCACCGCTGTCACCAATATTGATGAACTTAGCCGAGGGGTTTGATTAGATGGAGAGATTTTAGGTGTATCGCAGATTAGGCTTCCCTTCTATCATCAGTGGAGTGTAATGTGGGCCGCTGCTAGTAAAACTGTTCGTCTTCGAGTAGAGTGAATAGGTAGGTCTCTCTCTTCCTCACCTTCCCCCTCTGTGTATCGTAAGTGAGGTGAGTCACAGAGCACTCTTGGGATACGGAGTTTATTGTAAACAGTTATATCGAAATGTGACTGACAGCATAACATAGCGTGACGGCAAACCTCCTAGATGACCGTATCTCCTGCCTTCTGCCCCCCATTGTACTGTCGGGCTCTCTGTTCCCTACAGCTGCTTTCCCTGGGGTTATATACCGACCAGTGCATAGGTGTGTCCTTGGTACCTTTCCATAGATAGTTTTCCATGACATCAGATAACTGGCACAAGTTGGTTATACTGTTTGCTCATGAAATGCCTGTGTTGTCTGGCTTACAAAGAGATTGTTTGAGATACATCATGTATTAGACATTCTTGATGGTCTGGGACAACAGGATTGTGGATATACATCATGTGGATTGACATTCCTCGTGAGAAGCCGTGTATGTCTCCGGCAGACACTACATACTGCACATTGTGATACTAGTGCCTATAATGCCTACACAACTGGTTCATTTGATATCCTTTTCTCATCACATTACTTAATTTCCATTTACTATTCTGAAGTGACATCTTTCCACTTATTTATAATTTTCTTTCCTTCAGTAGCAAGTTACATGCTCTTCACATCTGAGTGTCACTAAGAACTGCCAGTTTCTAGGTCTTGTGGTTGCCACACTAATCTTGTCGCAGTGCGGATCTCATGCAGTCTTTTATTCATTCGCTTAACACAGCAGTAAAGTATATATATAGTAACAAAAAATCCAATAAGAGATATTGCCACTGGGGGAAACACAAAGAATGGATGTACCCATGAACGGTTAAAGGCTAAAGAAAACTGGTGCTTAACAAAATCACTCACATTAAGAAAATTCAACATGAGTAGTTTTGTCTGATATGATAGAAAGATTGTCAGCAGGCGGATGGAATGTCACATTAATGGGTTGGAAGGTTTCATATTTGTGGGAACGAAGTGCAAAGTGATGATGTGTAGCATAAACAACCACAGATTCAGATTTTAAGGTACAAAAATTAGGGGCCTTGTACAAACCAATTGCAGATACCGAGCGAACAGGAGTTCCAGGACAAATGAGACTAACAGGAACTGGGGTACTGAAGAGGAAATATCAGTATGGTTCAGGAGAGCATAGCGCACTGGCCGCTTGGGGCTAGAACAAAGGAACGTACAGATTGTACTAAGAAATTACGAACTAAGGCAGATTCACATGGAGCAGCGGTACTAGGAAAGATTGTCAGGAGATAGGCAGCACAAAGTCGAGAGTTAGGTTTAAGAAAAGCACACCTGTTGAGATCATTGGAGGATGTGAAAGCAACGAGACATGATTATGTGACAGGAGGAAGTACAACAAAGAAACAGTGGCCTGTAACAAGGAATCATTGCACCAGAAAGGAAAAGGATTGATGCGGAAGAGATCGAATGTGACAGAAGAACGAAGAGGGATATGAACATTTTCTTTAGTGGGGAAAGTGGACTCTAGTATTGGGTAGTGTTATTCTTAAGAGGAAAATGAAGGCAATGGAGACAATTCGAAAGTGAAGCGAGCCATTCCAATGTAAAGCGAAGGTCGGAGACAGGTATTAAGTCTACAGTGACACGACCACCGACAGCACTGACTAGAATACGAACTAAGGGAGTAACTTGGGAGAGAACAGAGTCCAGGGAAACTTGTAGGTTGTCCATGTGTAGTTTGACATATAACAATTCTGAAACAATATTGTGTTTTGAGATTTTCATTGTTAGAATTTCTGTGAAATTGCTTAATGTGTATGTGACGTCATTTAAATGGGTTGTGATCTTCTGTAGCATAGAGTGTTGACCTTTAGTTTTCCGTTTTGAGACTCTTGGGCACTGGCTAATTCAGCAAGGTTCGATTTGAGTCCACGATTCACTCGCGAACGACCTATACAGCTTAGGTATTAGGTTAGAGAAAGTGTCATGTAAATGGGAGATTTTCATCCTAAAGTAGTCTAGCTTCCAGCAGACGGGTAAGTAAAGTGGGTACCAAAACGCATCTTTGTTGTGTTTGTCCTTGATGGCAGACAGAAGGGCCTGTACCTCCTCTAGCTGATGTGCGAAATCGTGCAGGTCAGGGCAATGGCCACAGCGGCTTTAGGTCATAGCACAAGAAGACTACATCTTTCATCACCATTACCTCGCCTCCAACGCCAACAAAGACCCCGGGCCGTACGGCACCATCGTCCTAACCCAACCTGAACTCTACTAGGGTCAGCACTGCCAATGCATTGACCCACAACATCCTACATATAAAATAAGTTGAAGTTAGAGGCGATGATTATGAAGATAATTATGGCGAGAGTCTGTGCTTACAATTTTATGTAAGAGGCTTGTTGGCAGACCACAACTTTGCACTATAGTTATTGATAGCAGGGAAGGTGGCATTATTCCAGAAGGAGAAGAGGAATCTGAAGAAGTGCCAGAAAAAGGAATGGGAGAAGAAAAAGCATTTCTAGGTTGAGAAGAAGATGAGGCATTTCCCAGTGACTCTTTCAATACTATGCCCCTCGGTGCACGTTTGTCATCGGGAGGCACCCATTTGGTCTCTGCTTTAGACAGATATTTTGTTTCAAATTTGTTGCCCTTAAGAGAGATGACACAGAAAGGACCCAGGATTTTACTGTCAAGTTTTGATTCATGCTCATGATCCACGGCAAAAACTAAATCACCTACTTGGATAGTAACTTCTGATGTAGCTACGTGTTGCTTATGTACCATTTTTGCATTTGAGAGGGCAAATTATCCTCAATGTACTTATGAATTTTCTGAAAATTTGAGAGGTGAACTTTGACATAACCATCGTGACTGTAGACCGGATCAGGCTCAGACTGCAACAAGGAATAAAGAAGCTTCTTGTCAGAGCAGTAGATGACAAAGAATGGAATTTCACCAATTGACTTATTAAGTGATCCATTAATTCCCACCGTCACTAACTCAAGAGTTGCCACTGATCGCCAGCTAGTCCAATAGGGAAGTCGGTCTACTCATGCAGAGACCACAGAAGTCGCATATCTTTAAAAATCTCTCCGTGATAGTTATTGACATACCGTGCGTAAGCTCTTCATGATATTATTCTTTAGTAGTTATACTAATTTTCTAGATATGCTTTAATGCGATACATGCAGGAAAACGTTACTACAGAAGCCGTGAAAGCGCACCTGGTGTGACAGCATACATCACATATTTACAAGTCTCTAGCTGCACCTTTTGTTTGAAACTCATATAATTTAGTTTTCTAAAGGAACAATGCTTCATCTCCAAAGTGCTGAAGAGAATCTGCAAAGTTTTTCATATGAAAACTGTACAATGTATAAAGCCGAAATCGTGCAGAGACGAGAGAACCGGCCGAAATCCAACGATGCCGAGGGCTCCAACATACCATACAAAAAGTCAAAACAACATGCCAGTGGTGTACCCTGAACAGGGTATTCCTCTAGACTTCAAGAAATACTTCAGTCTAGGCACTGTCCATTTTTCTATGCAACAGTTTTCCATGATCCAGCGGGGCAGTAGACACACGTGAGTTTGTTAATGTTTATGATCGTAACGTACGATCTTAACCGTGTCGTGCTAATATTTCTTAACGAAGAATCTTTACATGTTTCTCATAACACTATTTATTTTAGTTTTGATGAACAAATACATGAAATGGATGTAAAATAAAGCTTATCAATATTTAAGGAAGGAAAGAATAATAACCGTCCCAAAACCGAGATGGTAGACTCAGCCCACCAAATTTTTATTCTCATTAACTATATTAAAGCCTCTCTTCCTTGTAGCAGTGAGTAAAATAATGTTATAATTTCCCCCTTCCTTTTAGTGACAAAGAGGGCACATAAAATGTATGGGGTTAAGTTGACCGACTTCGATGTCGAAAATTAATTAATCTGGTGAAGAGTGGCAGTTTTTCCGTGGTTAGTGACATCGGGAATTGATGCAGCGACGTGCAGAATCCACTCATCCCAGGTGGAACTCTGATCACCCACCATGTGACGTAGGCATTCCACAATCTTCCTATTCTATTTCTCCACGAGGCCACTACAGGCTGGATAATGGACAACATTACATTTACTAATTCCATAGTGACAGCAAATTTCTTCCAGCACAGAATTGTTGATCTCTGACCCGTTATTTGTTAGAATAACTTCTGGAGTTGTGAAAGGACAGACGACTGAGTTAACAAAAGCCTGGGCAACCTCATTAGCAGATTTGTCACACAATGGAGCCAATATCACAAACCTGGAGAAATGATCGACTGCCACTAATAGATAAATGAAGCCAGATTCTGCACATAGTAATTTCAGGAGATCAAGGGAGACAGTTTGCCAATGCCTTGACGGTACAGGGTATTGCAGCATAGGTGAAGGTTGACCAATAGTTTCTTTATAACGAGTACAAGATAGACATGCATTGCAATGAGCTTCTACATCTTCTCACACAGTGGCCAATAATATGAAAGGCCCACCGGTCGTAAGCTTCTGTCTTTACCTGAGTGTGACGCGTGAGGGATGTCAGTTAACTGGAGGGCGGTAGGAATGACCTCTGTTGGAATGACTAGTTGTCTTATTTCACGACGAGGCACATTACTACCTCTGAGTACAGTCTTTTTGTAAAGTCATTAAAGAGGATGAAATCAGACACAGGAACTGGTTTCTCTGGCAAGGAAGAATCATCACCAGACTCAAGAAAGTATATGACCTGAGACCATTGAGGGTCTACACGCTGGAACCCATGATCATAACTGAAATGCAAATTTACATCACAACCAGTTATGACTGTGGCAACATAACGAGAGAGAGAACTGGCTACAACGTTTGACTTTCCAGGGACGTATTTGGATGTTGGACTATAGCCATTAACAATAACTGCCCAACGACCAAGGCGGCCAGTAAGATTACGTCCTCAAAACGGGTCACAAGGAGGAAGATGGTTTTTCAGGATATGAACAGGGTAACCGTAGATAATGTCGCGGAAATGTTTTAGCGACCAGACCATGGTTAGGGCTTCCCAGTGAATTACATTGTAATTTTTTTCTGCGGAATTTAACACTCGACTGGCATAGGCAATGACACGTTTCTTCCCTTTGGATTCATGTTGCATGAGAACAGCACCGAGGCCCATTCCTGAAGCATCAGTACATAGTATGAACGGTTTTGAATAATCAGGGAACGCCAAGATCAGGGCATCTGCAAGAGCGGTTTTCAGGGTGGTAAACGAGGTAGCTTGTTCACCGGACCACATAAAAGGCTCGTCTTTCTTCAACAGTTAGTTAACGGCGCAGATGTTTGGGCGTATCCCTTGAAGAAACGACGATAGTAGCCACTAAGACCAAAGAAACTTCATACTGCATCTATGTTGGTAGGAATAGGGAAGTTTGTCACTGCATTTACCTTTTCGTCCGATGTATGAATGCCGTTAGGATCGAAAACATGTCCTAGGAACTTGAGCTTCTTACTGCACATAACCAAATTAACGACACTTTGACAGCTTGATTTCAAGTCCAGATTGTTAGAGTTTAGTGAATACCTAGGCCAATTTCTCTAAGTGTTCCTCGATAGAGCGACTAGTGATAATGACGTTGTCAAGATAGGCAAAGGATGAGTGACCTGTCACGCCGATGAAGACTGTATGAATGAGCCGCATGAACGCTGATGGTGCATTTCTCAAGCCAAATGGAAGCCTACAGAAGTGGTAATGACAGGATGGGGGTGCTGAAGGCAGTGATTGGATGAGGCGATTCCTCCATTTATGATTGTCAATATCCACTCAAGAAAGCCAGGGAGGAGAAAACACAATTATTTTCTCCTAGCAATTCCAACAAATCAGTGAGTACAGGATTTGGGAATCTGTCCAGAGCAGTCAATGCATTTATGCAGCAGTAGTCACTACCTTTCCTTGGAAAGAGGAATAACCAAATTTTCCGCGGACTGTCAGAGTGTTCGAAAACAACTGGTTCCAACATTTCCTGAACGAAATGATCAGTCTGTTGGTGTTGACTATGAGGTAAACGATAGGCAGGGAGATACACGGGTTGAGCAGCATGCTGCAATGTAACAGAGTACTTTACTAGACTAGTTTTTCCCATGTTCTCACCGGGTAGGGCTACAACTTAACGACAAGCTTGCAAAAGATCATGAGAGAGGGAGTGATTATCTTGAATCTCATGAGATTCAAGATAAGTTGGAGTGATATTGTCAGTAGAGTTAACAACTGAACACACATCTGCAACAGACAGTGGGAAGTCTTGGCATACACGTACGGGCGCTGGGTATACCAAAAAATCACCAATCTGCATCCCAGTAAACAGCGTAAATGGGGCATTAGTAGTGTTGGCTAGGTGTAAATAGCTTAAGCCATCTTCTGGCACCGAGCACGTCGCAGGCTCGTAACTTAATACGACATGTCTCAGCTGAAAAATAGCAGTGACACTGTTAGGTGACCCTACAATCCTCAGACCGACTTTCCTACATACAATGAGGATAAAATCATGCACTGTTTTACCACCGGTCGGTTGATCGCTGAGGAATTAATGAGGTCTTCTAATGGCAATGAGGTAGGTAATGACGAGTTGAATGACGGCTCAGTGCCACAGGATGGCTCACTGGGACGATCTGTTCCAGAATCAGGGTGAGAATCTGATAAGTACAGGAAATCAGAGATGTCAGAGGATGACTAATTGGTTAGGGAGACAGTAACTGTATCAACTGGTAGCTGGGAAACTGGGTCTGTAATACCTGGCACAAACAAACCTTGAATAGTAACTCCCCCTCGTGCCGGTAACACATTGATATGTTTGTCAACCATGGCTGGAACACCTATGAGAACATCAGCAGGACAACTAATCCAGGGTGTAACACAGAATTCAGCAATGAATGGATCTGCCGAATCATATAAAGAAATTTGAAACTGAGTTTTGCCTTTAATGTCTGAATATGATCCACTCATGGTGCATGGATTTTGATATGGGGGCTCAAGGAAGCTAACACTTTTCAATCTGTAACACTGATTTCTTGCTAACTCTTCATCAGATAGTAAGTTGACAGCAGAACCTGAAACCATAAAACGTGAGACATCTACCTGACCGCAATTTCCATGCACAGCTACCCCTAAATAGTCTAATACGCAAACAGTACTGAGGGGCAGTGCATTGTGCTGGGTCACTTTTATGTTGGGTGCCAGTGAAAGTCGTTCTGCTCTTCCCCCGACCGACGACAAGCAAGGTAACGACACTCCTTTATGGTATGAGTGGTGGAGTCTTTATGGTACTTGCAATAAGGACGACGCAGTCTCGAAGGTGTACGCCAGCGCCGCTCCTGATGATTTCGTCATGCGAGAACAGCTCGATTTGCGTTGCCCAGGTAAACCACAGTGCCAGTATATGATCGAAGACTGTTGACCACAATGCATAGGTGACTGGTGAGACTCCTTTCCTTGACGTGCACTTGACTGGTCATGGGTGTTAGCTGGTGATTGGCATCGCGAGGAAGAACGTGCATTGTTAGTGGAACCTTTGGTAGTTGGACACGAACATGAAAAATCAGTTGAGACTTTAGGAGTTGGTACAACCTTGTAGCGGCATTTGTAGAGTGAGTGGGTGTGATGTGAGTACTTACTTGACGAGTGACACGTGAACCTAATCGTTCGTCTATCTCCTTTGAAACCTCTAGCAACTCATCTCCTGGTTGGAACCAGATTTGTAGGGCTATCTCCAACTGCCTGGGAGTTAACCAATCTTGAAACCTAAGTAATCCCATCAAATGACCGAAGTCTTTTAAGCTGATCAACTCATCTCCACTGATATTAGTGAATCAAGATGTTTGTCTCAATAGCTGGCTTATCTCAGAAGTGACTGCATTCGCTACAGCGGCTGCCTCATATATAGTGGCCTCTTAGGGTGGTACGAGCATGTCTTCATGCATGTTTTTTAAGAGAGTAGGGAAGGCAATGAAAGAACCCTCTTTTGATTGTGAGCACAACAAAATTTAATTAACTTCTTGCAAAAATCAGCAAATATTGTGCAATTGTCAGAGTACACTGATCGCAAACAGGCACCCATGCCCGATTTGCCTTGATCTGATCTGCCTTTAAGAAAAGAGATTTTCAGTGATTCATTGTTGTACTGCCTGTTTCTAATATCTGTTTCGACTTCACGGAGGAAATCATAAAAAGAAATAGAAGAATCCTCAGCAGTGAATTTTGGGCGGTTAATATCGTCTAGGAAAAATGACCGTGGAGGGGGGGAATTGAGCTGTCATCGCGGCATGAAGTTGAGGAGGTAAAGGTGTGAGAGTCATCAAGGTACTTTCGGAAGAGGCTGTTGTAGTGGCAGTGGTGTGTGTTGCGGTTGCTGGTGGAATAGATTTAGGAGAAGGTAAACACAGGGGCAGTGGTGAAGGTTGTTGAAGTTCTAGAGAATCAGTTGGGAAAGATGAAATTAGAGTATCTGGTGTAAAATTATCTGGATTGTCTACAATGTTTGTAGGATTTGTGTAAGTGGTAGCAGATGTGGTAGGAGTAGTAGCAGTAACACCTGAAGCAGTCAAAGGAGTTGCTTGAGATTTAGAGTGCGATTTTTCATTATGGAGGAACATTACGCCATCATCACTAATATTATCATCATGTTCGCTGTCATATTCAGCTGGAGAAAGATATACTTTCTTTAAGGAGTTAATTCATGGAGGGAGAAAATAAACAAATAAATAAATAAATAAATGAAACTAGAGGCCCCACAAGGGGATAATCACACCACCCGCAAGCCGATACATATCTAGCACGGCTAGGAATATGACCTTGACCTTGACGTACTTTCACCAATTTCGAACTCGTAGGAGTTTTTCATCCCTACTACACACCTGTAAAATTTTTATGATGATATCTTCAGTGGTTGCGAAGTTATCTTAGTAAAAGACACACAGACCTTGACCTACTTTCACTAATGTCAAACTCATTGGAGATTTTCATCCTTGCTACCTACCCATAAAATTTTGTGATGATATCTTGAGCAGCTGCGAAGTTATCGTGCTAACAGACACACAGACACAAAGACAGACAAACTGAAAACAACATTCGTAGGAGATTTTCATCCCTATTACACACCAGTGAAATTTGGTGATATCTTGAGCACAAAGACAGACAAACTGAAAACAACATTCGTAGGAGATTTTCATCCCTATTACACACCAGTGAAATTTGGTGATATCTTGAGCAGTTGTTAAGTTATTGTGATAACAGACACACAGACCTTGACCTACTTTCATTAATTTCGAACTCAAGGGAGATTTTCTTCCCTATTACATATCTGTAAGATCTTGTGATGATATCTTGGGTGGCTGCGAAGTTGTTGTGCTAACAGACATACAGACTGACAAACAAGTTGAAGACAATACACGTAGGAGATTTTCATCCCTACTACACACCTGTCTAAAAAAAATTGGTGATGATATCTTGAGTGGTTGCGAAGTTATCGTGGTAACAGACAGACAGACATTGACCAACTTTCACCAATTTCGAACTCGCGATAGCTTTTTTCTTCAACTACACATCCGTAAAGTTTTGTGATGATATCTTGAACAGTTGTGAAGTTATCTTGCTAACATACACACACACACACACACACACACACACACACACACACACACACACACACACACACACACACACACACACGCGCGCGCGCGCGCGCGCGCTCCAGAAGTTGAAAACAATACCAGCGTCATTTCGCGGCTGGTAAGAATACTATTATGAATCATGAACAATGAGTAGTATATGAAGAAATATGGTTTATATACAATGAATGTGAATGGGAGTAAATGAGTTATGTACAGTGAAACTTTGTTAAAGAAGGTAACTTGGAGAAAATGGAATGAAGTAGGAGTGACTAAACGAAAAATAAGAATGAAATTTGCAATGTAATGAATAAAATTAAATAAATAAAAGTCCCGGTCTGTAGAGAAAGCACACATTCTCTATAGAAATGAGTGGAGAGGTTAGATGAAGTACGAGAAAATATGAATTTTCACATAAGAGAATAATATTCACAGTATACTGTAATTAGAAAACAAGTGTTCTCTCGAAGGCAGACTAGCGTAGCTTGTGGCAGCAAACTCCTCCTCCCATGGAAGGCTTTGATTGGGCAGAGCAGACTGTGACATAGCTGGGAAACACTCATGCACCAGGCAATGCGGGCAAGCTGATAGGAAAGGAAAATTGTAATGAAGGGCATCGTGACTGGCCACACTTCCTCCTTCGTGACGTCAGGCAGGCTTGGTGATAGGGTGGCAGTTGAGTCACGAGGCGTGGCAACGGGTGTGGTGGCTCACTGTGTGTGTGGGGGGGGGGGCGGTTGGGAATGTGAGGGGTTAAATCTCCAAGTCACTGCAGAGTGAGGTAACATAATGGTTGGTTATACAGGGCTGGCAGTTCAGGCACGTAGTAGCAGCAGGTTAGTGATAAAAAACTCATTGTGATCTCACAGAGGCGGGGGATGGGGGTTGGAGTGGGTTGTAGGTATTCCTGTGGCAAAACTGCGCTAAAAATTGTATAGGAAGCTGGAGGCTGGGGGGCAGGAACAAGCTGTCGCCATGGAAGGTAAGGTACCGTGGACAAGGGGGCAATTGCAGAGAATGCCTGCAGAAGACGTGAAATTATGTTTATCCCTCTCGCTATCCATCACTTGTTAGTTCCCCATTCATGAAATGTAGGTAAATCCAAAGTCCGGTTCAATATTGTGGATATATGTTTACACAAGAATGTCACAGGTCTTGCCTCCACTTCACCAACCTTGTCTCTGGCCTGCAAGCCGGCATGCTCCTATCTCCCTCTCTAGAAAAAGACTGTGTAGGCAGAATTTGAACTAGACCAGACCTTAGGCAAGGGAATTAGGTCATGTACACCCTTCTTAGAACACACATACTGTTGGTTTACAAGTGGTTGCATACAAGTGGTTACAATGTCCCAATTAACATCTTCAGCTTACCACCTACAGAGTCAAGGCGTCCTTAAGAGATATCACTAAACTCTGAAATATATGCTTTAAAAGTACTGTATCCAGCATAAGAAAGACTGGGACAAGGGTTTTTCCTTCCTCTTATTTGGAATAAGAGAGGCGCCAAGTGAACCCCCTCAGAAGCTCACCCTTCGAAGTGATTTTTGGCCATGAAGCTGCTTAAAGAACTATGGGTCAAAAATGAGGACCGAGTCAACTTCCTAACTGATGTGTCTAACTTCAGAGAAATACTGGCTAGGAGTCTGGAGGTAGCCAAGGCAAACTTGGGATCTGCTCAAGAGAGAGAACAAAGGTTTGGTATGATCGAACCAGGAGGTCAAAGAGTCAAGTGTTCTGCCCAGGAGACAAGGTTCTAGTCTTGCTTTCTATACACTGACAGCTGCAGCAGGCAATTTTCTCTGTCCTCTATGTAGTAGAGAAGAGGGCAGGTGAGTGAATTACGTGATTCAAACCCCCGACTGGACGAAGGCACGCAGACTGGGTCACATAAACATGCTCAAGGAGTACCACTAGTGACAGCCACTGGGTGCGGCAGACACAAGATCGGCTGTGGAGACATGATTGTCTATGAAGACGAGGGAGAAACTGGGCACTGGTACTGCTTGTGTCATGACAGCTATGGAGGCGATGAAGAGCTATGACTGCCCTATTTTACTTGGATAAGGCTACCAGCTGGCAAGAGAATGCCGAGGCATGGCAGGAGTTCGGTGGCAAGCTCTCTCATTTGATGGCTGAGCAGCATGCCCAGCTCACGTCTCTGCTGAAAGACTATCCAAAAGTTTTCATGGTTGTTCCCGGGTGCACAAAGATGATGGAGCCCGATGTGGACGTGGTAGATGTTCACCTGGTAAAGCAGGCACCATTCAGAGTGGGCCCTCTCAAGCAGCCTATCCTCCGTGACGAGCTGGCTTACATGGAGAAGTTGAGGATGACTGAGCCCTGTTGGAGTGAATGGAGTTCCTTTGTGACATTAGGGCCGAAACCTGGTGGGTCGTTCAGGTTTCGTATTAATTACAGGAACATAAATTCTCTCAACAGAACAGGGACCTATCCTCTCCTTAGAGTAGATGATTGCACGGTTTTTATAGGTAATGTTAAGTACATCACTAAGACACGAGTACATCTGCTCAAGGGAACCTTTATAAGACAAGAAAGAGTTGTCGTGCTTTGCAGCTGGCAGTTGTGCGTATAGGTGCAATTACAGTATGCCTTATGGTGTGAAGAATGTTCCTACCACTTTTCAGAAAATTCTGAATCAAATTACTAGTGGCCTAGAGAGATGTATAACGTACATCGACGATCTTATTGTATGTAGTGACAGTAGTGACACGCGGGATGAGCGCTTGTCTCAGTTAGGTGTCCTACTGCAGAGACTGACATGAAAATCAAGTAGCCAGTTTGTCAAAGTGTGAGTTTTGTAAAGCCCAAGTGCAGTGCTTAGGTTATGTGGTAGGACTGGAGAAAGTGAGTCCGTCCAGTGCTAAAGTGAAAGCAATTACTAATTTCAAACAGTTAGAGATGAAGTGAGAATTACAGGGGCTTCTAGGTACTATCAGAGATTCACTGTAAATTTCTCAGACTTGGCAGCTTCAATTACTGATTTGTTCAAGAAAGGAAGCAAGTATGAGTGGAGGCAGAGTGTAATGAGGCTTTCAGAAAATCATATTCGTACTGTCCAGCCAGCCTGTACTTCAAGCCTCAGATTTTTATAATCCACATTAATTAGCTGTTGATGTTAGTTCTCTGGGGGCTGGCACAGCTCTTGCAGGAGAATAACGGGGGTCTTGAATTGCTTGTTTGCAGTTTCAGCAAAAAGTTCCACTCTACTCAGAGAAATTATCCTACATTGAAAAAGGGCTCCTTGCACTCATACTGGCTTTACAACATTTTGCAGTGTACACTCGAATCAGAAATGATGTTTACACTAATGCCCTTGAATATCTGCAACCTTATACATAGAAGTTGTGAAATATATATCTCACTGACACCTACACATGTCGGTATCTCTCTCAGACATACCAACCGTATGGACGAGGATTATATAAAATAAATTTCATTCCCACACGGATGTAGAGGTCACCTGTGTAAGGATCATTTTTGATCCGTGTGTACATCAGCTCGGGGGCCATGCCGTTTGCAGCATACACAGACCTTCACCCCCTCAAGTCTTTTTAATAAATTCAAGAACAAAAATCAAAGGTTGACCTGTTGGGCTCTGTTCCTCCAAGAATATGCAATAACCATAAGGTACATCATGTAGACGGGAGGAAAAACGTCCTTGTAGACTGTCGCTGTAGGGTTTGAGTGTATCCATGTTAGCAGGGTTGTACCCTTGTCAGTTGAACTATATCTGAATTGTAACTCATTCCTTCCCCCAGAAGAAAGTGTTGTGAACGAAATTATCCTTTGTGAATGTTCTTCCGTAGAAAGGGAGGTGTCACAAGCTGACGAGGACAAGAGAAAGAAAAGAGGGCAAGAGAAAGAGAGAGAAAGTGGAAGAGTAAGAGTAAGAGGAAGTGAAGAGAATACGACAAGCTACCTATAGATATCTGACAGGGGGGCTGACCTGGTTGGCTTGGGCTGGGTGAGAGGAAGTAATCTGCTGATTGGCCTGAGCAGGAGAACTCACTCCCTTCCCAGGCCGGCTCTTGGACCAAGAAGGGCCTCACCTAGTTTACCGTGAGAGCATAGGAAACTCCACGTGGACTTGATTGTCCACCTAGCCAATCCCTTCCCTGCTTCAAACAGCTGACCAATCGGCTGGCAAGCACCATCTCACACCCTGACTGATTGAAGGTCATCTCGTGCCCTGCTTTCCCATGAATGGAAGGACTGCGTTGTAGGTGTGAACTGGCTTTTGTAATAGGCAGACGTGGGATCGTCCAGTACTTCTCTCCTGCGTCACCAGCACATCGGTCCTCAGTGAAGCCACCTTCCTATCTGATTACTCTCACTCATATCTTCTATTTCTTAATCTAGAGTAGTGATCTCGGACAGTCTCCAGGTATACATGGAAGCTGCATTGCATTCTGAAGTTCATGTAGCCACGACCGTGAATTGGCTTAGTGTGATTCTTCTAGCTTGCACAGTTGTTATCAAAGGTGGTTCTGTAAGTCTGATCAATATTAAAATCTTTTATATTCACTGGTCACCCATTGTATAAATTAAGGACTTATTGTTCGCCTGCAAGTCTGCCCTCTTGAATCTGGTAACTCTGTTGACCCAAGCAATTCTTGTAATCAGTGGCGTACCTGAGGCGAGGGGCGGGGTTTGAAACTGCCTCCCGGGCCCCCAATTGAAGGGGGCCCCAAAAAGCCTTAAAAATTTTTAAGCTTTTTAATTAATATTTAAAAATATATATATATTTATCATCCCGACAATCCCGGCAGAGATAATAGATAAGTTTTGAGAATTAGGGGGGCTAGGTTCTTTTTGGGGCCCCCCTCCAGGAAGGGGGCCCTGCATAGAATCTAGCCCCCCGGGCCCCCAAATCTCTAGGTACGCCCCTGCTTGTAATGTTGTATTATGTGCACACTGTAATTTATTTCCCTCCATCAAAATTTACTTTTGTCTCGGTCCTGTACATGTGTTGTAAATATCCCTGTTGTAAAATTAAAGTAAGGAGACGATACAGTTTATTTTCCCTATCTCTCCATGTACTAACAATTAATGGGGAATTTGGAGAGGTCTGAGAAATCGTAGATTTGTCCCTGACCAAACCGTGAACTGACAATAGTGGGAAGTGTGAACGTCGGGTTTAGAGTTGCGAAAGGCAGACTGAGAAATGCCTGGGACTAGTTCACAGAGCGTGATCATACAGATAAGAGACAGAATAGGGACGGTGCAAAGATCGAGCAGCCTAGTAAGCCGCCATTAGGTGAGCAATGATCTACATATGCAAGCAAATTGGAGCCTCTTTAAACAACTAGTAGGGGTACCCGGTGTTGCCCGCGCCAAAAAGGCGAACGCTCTAATCCTATTTGTTCTATTTCAGTCTCTCTTTATACTCCAGAAAGACCATGTACCTCTTACGATTCTGATGAGGGATTATGAGATGTTCAGGAATTTCTATTTCAGCATTTGCAGACTAACGCACAGCATTTGTGTGCACTTTTTTTTATATATATCAGTGACCTCAAATGACCTCCGACTGGTGACCTCAAATGACCTCGGAGGTCAACCTCACATAGCCTATGTCCGAACTGGAGGTCATGTGAGTCTCCATACCAAAAATTGGGCTGCTGGGTCCAGTCGTCCAAGCGAGTATTATTGGTGACCTCAAATGACAACCGACCGGTGGTCTCAAATGATCTCGGACGTCAACCTCACATAACCTATGACCAAACTGGAGGTCATGTGTGTCTTCATGCCAATAACTGGGCTGCAGGGTTACTTGGTATTGCCCGGGCCAAAAAGGCAAATGCTCTACTGGTGACCTCAAATGACCCAGATCTGAACTTTGGCCCCCTAAAACCATCCTTGGGTCATGCTGATTCAAAGTATATATGGGTCTGGGGGTCTCTTGCCCGTGGTTTGGGCGTGCTTAAAGGACATCAACAACGCAGCTCTTTTTATAGGCTATATACAGATACGATACGACGGTCCATATGACAATGAAATTTACTCCTACATACAGCTTTCCTACCAAGATTTACCTACAGAGTCACGACACACCTGTCACACCAAAAACTGATATATATATATATATATATATATATATATATATATATATATATATATATATATATATATATATATTGTTATGCTGGTGTTTTTAAGGCGACTTATCCTAAAAACACTAGCGACTGAAGCGGGGTCCTCTTTCTGGACCGGAAGTAAAGCACCCACAAAGGAACAGGACATAAAAACCAGGCAGTACACCTTAACACATCTATTGCCTTAATTCTAACCGTTACAATACAACACAGAGTGATATTTGAGATACAGGGGGACAGGGACACAGAGTTAACCTTCAGCACCACAAGATACAGTCACACTTAGTACACAATACAATGCTCATACAGGGATGTCTTGAATTATATATGTTATTGTCCATATGTCACTTTTAGGCAGGATATATACTGAACTGATCACAAAGGGGATAAACAAGATTGGAAGTCTGTAGGGGAAATACTACTATAAATAAGACAGGGTGCGGATCGCGACACTTGACACAGTCACCTAGGCGCGGCGACACTTACACACAGGCTTTTAATCGCCTGTGCACCCTAGTCCCATTCGTTCACAGAAAGTTCTTTTATCGGGGGGGACTTGTATATTTACTCTAAGGTTCATTTTCTGTCCTGCCGGGCACTGAGTTGTTTTGGACTAATGGTAACTGTTGCTGGTTTCGCACTGGTCTTCACTTAGTCACTGTTCACTGTTATTTCCCCTGATTTGTTCTCGGCACAAGGGGCGTCACTATTTACCTGTATCTCCTGGGTAATGTTCACTCCGTGACAAGGGCGTGAGGGTAGAGCCCTAGGGGGACCCGGCCTGCAGAGGGCAAGGGATTACCCGCAGGGGAGTCACTGCCCGGATCACACTCGTCGGTGGGGTGCAGGGAGGCCCTTCCATCTGGGGGCCTCGACCTGAGAGGTGGCCCTCGAGTTGGGGCCTCGTCGGTGGGGTGCAGGGAGGCCCTCCTGTCTGGGGGCCTCGACCTGAGAGGTGGCCCTCGGGACTGGGGCCGAACAGCTGGAGCAGTCGGGCCTGTCGTCTCTGGCTCCGGGGAGTGAGGGAGCCTGGATCGCCTTCGTCGGGAGTCGGTGGGTCTGGCCTAGGGGTCCTGGGACTGCTGGCGCCTAGGGGGAGAGGCGCCGACAGGGCTGGGCTGCGGCAGTGTCTCCGTCGGGACTTGGGCAGGAACAAGGATCTCCCAGGCGTGGGAGGTAGGTCCGATATCGGGCCTTGCCACCACTCTAGCGACACCTCCGGGGCTATATTCCCGGGTGGTGACGAAGGGCTCCCACAGGGGGAAGAGGCTGGAGAAGGACTCACGTAGCCCGTGTCCTCTCCGGTACGTCCTGAGGCCGGAGCCTTGGGTCGCCTTACCCTGGTACATACGTTGGCTGTGGCCGTGAGCTCACCCGTCGTACAAGGAGCAACTGAAGGGCGTACGGGGCCGCTCCTTCCCCGCCACATATAGGGACCGTCGGCGCGGTGTTGCTCCTGTAGGAGAAAACAGCAGGAGAGGGATGCACTGGGGCAACTCTCTCTCCGGGGTGTACTAAGGCCGGAGCCTTGGGTCGCCTTACCCTGGTACACTTTATTAGGCCAAAGCCTTGGGCCTCCTGCCCTTGGGCCTCCTGCCCTAGAGGGTGTATCAATTGCCGTCAATACGGTGTTACTTGGGACTGAATCTAGTTCAGTCCCACCCCTTTTCTGACGATGGTTGTCCCGCCCGCAAGGTAGTTGCCTTTCCCCGGTCACCTGGTGTTGGGGCAGTTGTGGGGAACAGGGGCTCAGGACCGTAGTGTCCTGGTGACCCTCTTGATCGGGGTCACTAACCCCCCCGTTGTATCCTCCTGGGGTGGTGATGCGGTGGCGGCCCGGTGGTGAGGTGGGAGGTCCGGCGGCGGGCATTATATATATATATATATATATATATATATATATATATATATTTATATATATATATATATATATATATATATATATATTATTATCATTATTATTATTATTACGAGATGGGAGCAGGCAATACAAAGATAACAATCTGATTGCGTAAAAACTGAGAAAAACAAAGTAAAAAGGGACCTGAACAAATGGTTAAGTGATGAAAAACAATTTAAACAATTAACTCCAACCTTGCAACACAGGTCCTAAAGTAAATAAAATTAGCTGACGTTAGCAAGGGCAAAGTAAACACAATGAAAAGTACCTAATATAATACAAGCTAATAATATTTACAATATTTACAATGACATAATGAAAACACAAAAGAATGAGAAAAACAAGTAACCTGATAATACCCTGAATTATCACACTAAAGTCTGGGAACAAACTTTCCAAACAAAAGAAATAAAATCATACAAAAAGAGATAACTGCACTTGATTGCCAATAATAATAATAATAATAATAATAATAATACAGTAATACTTGTGATTGGATGCTGAAACGAAGTGAAAAAGCTGTTCAGAAATATATACGATACACAAAACACTGCTTCTCCTCCCTCTCTGATCTCCACTCAAACACACCCTCTCCCGACGCCAACCCATAAAAATTGTCACCATCCAAAATCCTCTGCTTTATATATGCTTCGGTCGCATGCACACAACAGGGAGCTGGGGCCAGATGAGAAACATACAGAAAAAGGCTAAGCAATTTAGTCTCTTCCCCGTACTGCAAATGTTACAAATATCGCTGGTAAGTACAAATCTTTATGTCGCCAGTCCAAGCTCCACAGCAAGTCACTGATATTAAAAGCAATTTTAGTCACACCCACATTGAGAGAGCAAACAAAATTAACTAAGACTTTATAAATGTGTAAGCAACGAATCAGACAAAAACAAGTATACACACACACCCTGGTAACACGCTCGCATTACATATAGCCTACATGTACAACATACGCAAAAAATATACGGTATTCTTACACACGTAACACGTCCACACCTAAGAAAGAATTTTCCTTTAGGAAAACTCGTTCTTAAGAACGTGACAAACAATCAACGATGACACTGTCGACACCCTTAATATGTCTAACTTCCAAGTGAAAATGCTGAAGGAACAAACTCCAACGCATCAATCACTGAGTCTTCACCTTCAAATTATTCAGAAATTTGAGTGGGTGATGATCTGTATATACAATGACAGTAGGTTCAAATGCAGGGACAAACAGAGAAGTGCTATAGGGCGAGGATCAGGGCTAATAGTTCCTTTTCGATAACAGAATAATTACCCTGAGAAACAGACAACTTCTTCCTGAAATAACAAACAGGATGCTCTACACCATGATCGTCGTCCTCCATTAACACAGCTCCTGCACCCACATTACTAGCATCTACAGCAAGTTTACAGAAAACGTGTTATTATAGTTTGGTGCAGCCATAAACTATTCTGACACTCATCACTCCAGACGTATTTTCTATCTTTCTTAAGCAATTCAGTGAGACAGGCCACTATTGTTGCAAAGTCCTTCAAAAAACGATGGTAGTAAGCAATACTGCCATGGAATCTCCGAAGCATGCGTCTGTTTTGTGGTGCCTGAAAATTCTTTATTGTCTCCTCCTTAGAATCAGGGGGGCATACACAACCATGACCAACCACATAACCAAGGTATTAAACTTGTGCACAAACAAACTCACACTTCGTTAATTTCACTACAAGGTGAGCCTTGGAAAGCCTGGACAGCAAAACACCTAGTTCTCTTAAGTGGCTTTCCCAATCATCAGTATAGACTACTACATCATCCAAGTATACCACACAATGCTTCATACCACTGACAACCATGTTCATTAATCGCTGGAATGTTGCCGGGGCATTTTTCATACCATACGGCATCACATTACACTGATGTGGTTGTCCGTCTACCACAAAACACAAGACTTCCTTAGCCTGTTTGGCCATAAGTCTTTCTGGAGATCTTACTTGGTGATATAACTAGATGAGCTGATGCGATCGATGCAGTCCTCAAGCCGGGACAATGGGTACATATCAGTCTTGGTTAGCACGTTCACCAGTCTGTAGTCTATGCAATATCTTGTGGTGCCATCTGGTTTAGGCTGCAAAGTCGCGGGGAAACTCCAGGGACTAACATAGGGGGTTATAAGCCCATGGTCCAACATATAATTGAGCTCCTGACGCAGCACGCCAACATGCTGAGGACAGACTTGATAATGGGGCAACTTCACAGGAATGGCATCACCTACAGCCACGTCATGCTGAATCCAATCGGTCTTCCCAGGGGTACTGCTGAATACTTCCTTGTAAGTTGACAAAAGGGCAACCAACTGAGATGATTGGTCCCGAGGTAGATTGTGCTAACATGGAGATGAGAGACTCCGCCTTATCATTCTTCACCCATCTACAGTCTAGAAACTCACACTCCACCTCAAATAAGCCGCTATCAACACCCTCCTCAGCAGCAGCAGCAGCAGTGGAGACAAGGTGTACGGGAGCCAGAGAATCTGGTGCACGATGGTACGGCTTCAGCATGTTCACATGGCACAGTTGGTGCTGCTTCTTTCTGTCAGGGGTCTCCACCAGGTAGTCAATGTCTCCAATATGCTGCACTACAGGGTAAGGACCACTAAACTTAGCGGCCAGTGGCTGACCTTGCAGTGGCAGCAACATCAAAACCTCATCGCCGACCTTAAACTCCCTCAGCCTGGCCTATCGGTCATACCACACCTTCATGTTTTCTTGTGTCTGCTTGAGATTTTCCCTGGCAAGCTCCAGAGTCTCACTCATACAGGTCTTGAAGTCCTGCACATAACAGAGTAAACTCTTGCTCTCGGCGAGGTTACTGCTCCAAGTCTCCTTAAATCGGGCTCAGAGGACCCCGGTCTCAATGGACAAACACGAGCTCGTTAGGAGAGAAACCCAAACTTTCCTGGGGGACTTTCCTCATAGCGAACAGGAGGAACGACACGCCATGGTCCCAGTCCTTAGAGTGCTCCAGACAGTACTTGTGGAGCATATTCTTGAGAGTCTAGTGGTAACGCTCCAAGGCACCTTGCGTCTATGGATGGTAGGCACTGCTCTCGATGTGTGTGATGCCAAGTTGAGCTAATGACTGCTGGAAGATGCTGGAAAGGAAATTAGACCCTCTATCTGACTGAATCTCACGGGGCAAACCGAAGTTTGTAAAGAAATCTAGCAAAACTCTAACTAGTGCCTTATCCTTAACTGAATGTACAGGTATTGCCTCAGGGTACCTCAAGGAGGGGTCAATGATAGTGAGCAAATATGAGTTACCACTAGAAGTTGGGGGCAATGGTCCCACCATATCAATAATTAACCTGGAAAAAGGGGGATCAATGGCAGGAATGGGGACAAGAGGGGCCTTAGGGACAGACTGATACGGCCTACCCACTACTTGACAGGTATGACAGTGTTTGACAAACTTAGCCACATCCA
The DNA here is from genome assembly GCF_032717465.1 of Coenobita brevimanus. Taxonomy (NCBI): domain Eukaryota; kingdom Metazoa; phylum Arthropoda; class Malacostraca; order Decapoda; family Coenobitidae; genus Coenobita; species Coenobita brevimanus. Next base: position 11,861,469 of record NC_137011.1, read on the forward strand.
CTGCCATGCGTGGCCAGTAGAATTCTGCACGCAGCCTCTCCATGGTCTTCCTTACACCCATATGACCTGCAAATGGAGTAGAATGGGCCAGTTGAATTGACTCCTGCCTGCACTCATTAGGTACTATGATCTGATGATAGTCCCACATCCCATCATCTACATTCACATGCGGATGTCTCCACCGTCTCCACAAAATCTCATCTTGCACATAAAAACATCCACCCTTCTCCTTCTCAAAATCATCCACTGTACACGACTTCAACCTCTGAATCTCCTGGTTTCCAGACTGCAACTCCTTTAACTTCTCAATGCTTACCTGCTCCAATGCAACAGGTGGATTATCTTCCAAAGAACCCATAAACGTATCTGCCAAAGATATCTCATCGTCTTATTGTTTCATGTCCTCGGACGTAGAACTAACTGTTGCCTCTGGTACGGTAACGCTTGGCACACTACAAGCAACCTTCTCCTGTCGACTCCTCTCTGCACGTGACATGGACCTAGTCACTGCACAAACTGGGAATACTTCTGCATCATTGGGATCAACCTCCAGAGGAACTTCGGGCACTGGCACCTCTGACAAAACTGGAGTGGTAATCTCCTCGCCCCTCACTATGTCATTGCCAAGTATCAAGTCAACACCACTCTCTGGTAAATATTCTACAACACCCCAGTCGTGCCGGTCCATCAAACAACTGACATTTAACCTCACAAGAAACTAGCGGCACAGTCTTTGCACCTCAGAACAAACTCTTCTCCAGCAACATCAGAAACTTCATTATTAGGCCTTACCCACAAGGAAATTGAAAAACCAGTGTCACAAAGAATGCGTACCGGATGCTGCACACCATTCACCTTCATCAAACCAGAATACAGGTATGGGGCATACGAAGAAGCAGGGACAACACTGCTCGTCACCGCCTGTACCACACCTCCTGAAATACTGGGCTCCGACACAACTGTGGCCTCTTTCTTCCCACCTTCCGGAACAACATCAACCCTAGAAGGGGGTAAAACTTCAGACTTTCCCTGACTAACAACTGGGGAACCAACTGAAGGGGTAACCACGGGAGCTCCACGAGAAACAAAGCTCACTGGCTTCACAACACCTGACTTTCGCCAACATCTATCTCCAGTGTGACTGGCTTCTTGCAATATGAACCAGTAAATGGGCAGCGTGTAGGTTTTGGGGAAATGTGAGGTGTATCAGGTTTGGGTGTGGGGTAATGCGTGGAGTTGGGCTTCTGAGATGGTTGTTTGGGGAGCTGAGAGGGGTAACTTCTGAGGAACACTCCAAGGAACTTCCTTACCCTTATTCAAATTCTTAAACAATAAATAATCATCTACATAAACTGCAGCTTCAACAGCGTTTTTAACTTTCTTATCAGCAAGGTAAGTTCTTAAATATGTATCAATCTTATCAAGGAAGTTCTCGAGGATAACAAGTTTCTTAAGCTTAACATAAGATTCTGAGACATCCTCACTTCACATCCATTGATTAAATGCATCAGTCATCTGCCTACTGAAATCTACAAAAGTGTCATGAGGGCACTTCCTGCAATTCCTAAATTTCTGTGTGTAAGCTTCAGGTCTCAACTCGTATGCATTCTTACTGACGCCCCAGTAAAAAAAAAAAAAAATGAATGAGAAGAAATAAAAACAAAAACATATATGTCTAAAAGAAACTTACCTTCAGATACGAAGAAGAAAAACCGATCAAGGATACCAATGCAAGTTCCTGAAGACTTGATGAAGAAAGCTCAGACGAAAAAGGTTGTGTCCGTTTGGTGTGAATGGAGGTTTTTGGTACCTCATAATCCTGTGATGCTTGGTGGCTAAGACTGTCATAGGCCCTCAATGCTTTACCTTTGATTACTATCTGAACAAAAGATGACCAGCTGTCTCTGGGCCACTTGTTACCTGTAGCAGTCTTCTCAAATCGGTCAGAGAACTCCAGGATTAAGCACTCATAGAATAGGGGAACTAATTTAGTGGGTTTAACTGCTCTAAATTCTGAAAAAAGAATGGGGAAAATTGGTTGGGGCACTTGGGCAATTCATAAGCATTTCATAGTTAAGCTTCATCTGCTCCAGTTTTATTTTCTCCTCCTGTAGTTTAAACTCTAACGTCCTATTCTCCTCCTTCTTCTCCCTCTGAAGCTGTAGTTGAAGCTGTAACATCCTATACTCATGATCTCGCTTAGCCTACTCTGTACCAATAGATTCTTTCTGCTGGATGACAGTGACCTCAACTAAACAATCATGGGATGAATGAACTGATCTAGAAACTGATTCAAGGTCTGGTATGAATCCAGTGAATTTGTATGGGTCTGTGCCAAACAGTCGGTGGCATATTAAGTTACTTAACGGGAAGACGTTACCTGACTCACTCTGAATATCAAGAGCTTGGGCAACTAAGGCTAACTCCTGCCGCTGCAACCCCCTAACCTTATCCTCCGTTGCTCGTGAGTTGATAAAGCCAACTTCATTTTGCTGGCTCACGATATGTACGGGTGCCACGGTAACATCACTAGCTCTAACCTCCATAATGACACACTACCCCAGTGACACAATAATAATCAAAATATCAGGGTATTATCCTGGCGAGGAAAAACCAAATGATATGTTACGAGATGGGAGTAGACAACACAAATATAACAATCTGACTGCGTAAAAACTGAGAAAAACAAAGTAAAAACGGAACTGAACAAATGGTTAAGTGATGAAAAACAATAAACAACAATTAACTCCAACCTCGCAACACAGGTCCGAAAGTAAATAAAATTAGCTGACGTTAGCAAGGGCAAAGTAAGCACAATGAAAAGTACATAATATAATACAAGCTAATAATATTTACAATATTTACAATGACATAATGAAAACACAAAAGAATGAGAAAAACAAATAACCTAATAATACCCTGAATAATCACACAAAAGTCTAGGAACAAACTTCCCAAACAAAAGAAATAAAATCATACAAAAAGAGATAACTAAACTGCACTCAATTGCCAATAATAATAATAATACAGTAATACTTGTGACTGGATGCTAAAACGAAGTGAAAAAGATGTTCAGAATTATATACAATAAACAAAACACTGCTTTTCCTCCCTCTATGATCTCCACTCAAATTCACCCTCTCCCGACGCCGACCCACAAAAACTGTCACCATCCAAAATCCTCCGCCTTATATACGCTCCGGTTGCGTGCACGCAACAACGCGCAGTTGGGGCCAGACGAGAAACACACAGAAAAGCGTTAAGCAATTTAGTCACTCCCCCGTACCGTAAACCTTACAAATATCGCTGAACACAAATCTTTATGTCGCCAGTCCAAGCTCCACAGCAAGTCACTGATATTGCAATTGTAGTCACACCCGCATCGAGAGAGCAAACAAAATTAACTATAACTTTATAAATGTTTAAGCAACGAATCAGGCAAAAACAAGTACACACACACACCCTAGTAACACGCACGTATTATATATAGTCTACATGTACAACATACACAAAAAATATCCTGTATTCTTACACACGTAACAATATCTATCTATCTATCTATCTATCTACCTACCTATCTATCTATCTATAATATATATATATATATATATATATATATATATATATATATATATATATATATATATATATATATATATATATATATATATATATATATGATATACTATACCAGTAGCCGTGTGTGTGTGTGTGTGTGTGTGTATGTGTGTGTGTATTTTGGGCAGCCGAAACTACACATTCAAATCGCACCAAAATTGGCACAAAAATCGCATAAAATTTGCTGATATGAAAAAACTTGGTCCCATCATAATTGAAAAACTTTTATTATATTTAATGAGTGATCAAAGTTTGACCAAAAAATGCAGCTTCCGGCGAGAGTGAGTGAAATTAAGGTTGCGTTCACCGTAGAGTTTTTGATGGCTTTCTCGATTAATTATTTTTTATTAGGGTTCAGAGCAATTAAAGTTTGGTTCGGAAAACAGTTCATTCGGAACTGGGACTTTTAGAAATCGAGTCTACTCAAGCCACATTCCACGACCCTATACTTTATAGACGATCAGAGCCGCCAAATTGAGCGTTTTTACTGTGCGTTTCCTGCACTGTTGCCTTGGTGGTGGTTAGACTAGAACAGCACAGAAACATGTGTTCTGGTGTCAACATCTTTTTCCATAGAAGTTGTAGTATCACACATTTTACATAATAATTTTTAAAGCTGTTTAGTCATAATTAACAGTTGTAATGAAGTGTGAATGATGAACAACCAAATATCATTTCGCTGTTAGCTGTGTATAGGGAAGAAGGTGGATGGCAAACCACAAGTGCCACCCTGTTTCAGTTATAAAATGAAAGTTAGGAAAAGTGAAAAGATATCTGAATTGTGCGTAAGTGTAAAGTCCTAGGGAACCATTTATTATGTTGGTATATGTGAATGTACTTAATACCATTCTATAGAGGTGTATAATGTGCTAGTAGAGTTGTCATTTATCTCTACTTTTTGCATAAGCCCAGAGTATATGTAAATGCTTGGCACCTCACTTTTAGCTGACCTCAGCTCCGTGCCCAACTCGGCACGGTGAGCGTACAGCGTCAGAAGAAGTCATATAGTTATCAAGGGAGGTGATATCGCTCTTACATATCTCTCGAGTCTCAGTTGTATTTATTCTGTGCCCAATAAAGAGAGATTTAATCTGCTCATTTCTGTCACCTTATGCTACCACTTAATATAACTGACCAGCTTCCACCTTCTTGTGGCAGAGGACCTTTGGTGGAAAGTGTCGGGCAGTGACGGCGAGTGGCTGACGTGTACTACAGACAGTGTCGTCGATTTCCAACACGGTGGTCTAGTTATACTACAACAGCAGAACACATAATATGTAGTCAGCTGTGCTATTCCATATAACGACTACACAAATTGGTGGATCCGGTGGAATTAGCAGCTAAACTGACCCATAAGTTTGGTGCTAGCGGTGGCACGATATTTGGTGCTAGCGGTGGCACGATACATAAATTTGGTGCTCAGTGCTGGGAAACGATACAAGTGCTAAAGGGATTTATGCTGTGAACCAGTAACCCTTGCAATCGCTCGTTCCTGAAGGGTGAAACAGCAAATCTTACTCTACTGTTGTAAGGGGACTAATTACCAGTGAGTTAAGTGGAGCAGATAAACTGGAGTGGTGAATATTAATTCCTCCCATTATTCTGCCAGTGCGAGATTCCTATCTTAAGCAAAAAATGGCAGTTATCTCGCCCTGTGGTGTGCGAGATATCTCCATCTTCAAACGCAAACTGGCAAGAATCTCGCTCTCGTGTGTGAGAGGCGACATAAGGAGAGATCAAGCCAGTGTGGTGAGGAGTGGGTCAACCAGCGACTTCTAGCAACTCCAGAGGCGCGGACGGCTGAGGCAAGCCGAGGGGAAGCGAGAGTGGGCTGCGTGGTGCGTCGTGTTGCGTCACCTCCTGGCGTTTTGCAAGGCGAACCAGTCACTTGCTAACTCCCACAGCGAGCGGGCTGCCGTGTATGGTTGGAGGAGTCTGGTGGAGTGTGGAACGTGGAATGTGGAACATCATCCTGGACTTTCATATCTAGGTAGTATCCATGCATTAGTAAGTCACACACATACACACACTTGAATCAACATACGTTAGTTAATGTGTGGAAATAAAGATTTCTCAGAATTCCCTTGAAATAAACATACTTTCTGTGTATTTTATATGTGTCCCGTTCTCTGTCACTTACCGTAACTATCCTTTTTTTTTTTTATGTCATTTTATCCTCCTGTAACTGGGAGGGGAATATTACTGACAAGGTTGGATGGATACAGTGAAAAAGTGGGGACGTAGAATTAGGGGAAATAGAGATCAGCCAACCCCACTAGACTCAGAATTTTATGAGTGGGTTGAAACATCAAATAAAAGTGCTCAGACATAGAAAATGAGTGAAGGACATATTGAGGATCAAGGTGATGAGGATATTTCTGAAAGACTGGATGAGGATTTGAACGCTTTGCATTTGCGTTCTGGTCATACTTATTCAACAGTCCCAGAGCAATCAGATAGATCCAAAATGGCCACTAGTCTTGCTAATGAGGGTATTCCTAGTGAGGAGACTGTGGAAGTTGAGACTACAACAGTACCTTTGGTCACTCAGGATATGCAAAATCCAGTCATTACTGATAGTACTACAACCACTCACATACCTGTTTATACTTCAGATGTTTTGAGTACACCACAAGGTTTTGGACAGAATTTATTTTCTGTTCCTTATTCAAATGCATGGGGTATAAACACAGATGGTATTGGCATGCGAACCCAGAATCCTAATCAATGGGGCATGAATACTAATATTGGCATGCAAACTCAGGGCCCTTATCCTGGGGCATGACTAACAATGTGGGTGTGCAAAGTCAGACTAACCTTCCTCCTTTGTGGCAGATACCTGTGCCATACATGGGCATTGTCCTCATGAAATGGACTATTGCCCTTTGTCATTGAAAAGAGGAAGAAACTAGGGAACCAAGCTAGTTCGGGGGAAGGTCAGGGCTGCACGCAAAAGTAATTAAAATAGTACAATCCACCGATGCGTGTGTGGCAGCTATTTTAACTAAGGCGGACTTATTATCTATTCCTTGGATCATAAGGAAAGGTCAAGTGTCCCTGATCGTAGATACAGGGGCATGTACAAACATTATTTCTAGTAAAGCGCTGGAAAGACTTAAAAGTGAAATGCCTCTAACAAACTGGACATTATCAGCACCTGATGTAATGTTGACAGGTGTGACAGGGAATAGAATGAATGTCATAAAAGACCTTGTAGTAACTTGTAGAGAAGTTTTGTTGTTTAATTGTCACTCTCGATTTCTTGTAGTAGGAATTAAAGATGAATACAGTGAGTTGATCTTAATTTATTATCTTCAGAGAAAATCTAAGTTGAGCAGGGTATGTCTTACAGAGACAATATAATAAGTAAGTCTAGTTGGGCTCCTCTTTCTTGTTCACTCTCTCCACTACCTGTCGGTTCTATGGCCTGTCTCCTTCTGAGCTCTGCTTCCTAAATTCTGGTGAAACAGGGGTCGTGTCACGTGTGTTACACTGTGGTTGGAAAGTTCCAGAAATCTGTGTGTGAGTATGTGTGCATGGTCACTAGGCTTTGTTCGTATGCTATCTCGCTGACACACTACCTACATCATCCCCTGACTTGCTACTTCCTGTGTATGGTCAATATTTCCTCAGTTAACTTGCAAGATCATTTCCCTTTCCCAGGCTTGCGTGGAGCTCCGTATATCTATCTATTTATCTATCTATCTATTATGATTTGTAATTATAATATGGATTCATAACATTGCTTGGCCACGCTGCTGAAGGTCCTCCGACAGCAGTTATCATTGACATACGCTAATCTATTAATACATAATATGGATTATAATATTGTATACATATAATATTCATAGTAAATTGCAATGATCCAGTAATATTACATTGTAAACAAGTTGTATACATATTTGAATAAATGCACTAAAGGTAAACTATTTAACTGTAATACAGAATGTACATGTGTTATTGTAGTGAAATGCATACATGCAAGAAAAAAAAAATAGTTTAAAATTAAGATTATGGTAAGAGTTATTAATATTTCATTTAAAGATAATGGTACTGGTATGCCATACTTCTATATCATGGGTCATTCTTCTTTGTATTTTTTTTATATATAATTAATACTATATACAAAATATGTACACTTCATTCAGGGGGTTAACTTGGATGTTAACTCCCCCCCCCCATTAAATACTGACTCCAAATTTGCAATTCTTGCATGCATTCTGTGCATTGCGAACAGCAGTACTGCAAATACAATGCAGAAGATTATAAATACAGTAGGTGCTGGGCTATACACATAATATGGGTTGAACATACTCAAACTCAAATCTTCCCAGGGCTTCATTGTTTCATTGATCAGTTGCATAGTTTCAAACTTAGGTGAAGTCAACTTAATACTTGTGCTCATGTTTAAGTCCATATCAGGCAGTGGGTGGAAATATTTGTGTGTATGATTGAGAATGGCGTAGTGATTGATGGTGGATAAAGTAGACATGGCTGGTGTAAATACCGCACAGTAGTCTGGTGCTATGTATAATCCTGATGCTGATGTATGAGATGGTGGTATATCTGGACAGACTATGTAAACTGATGTGTTATGAGTGAAATTAAAAAACTGTGAGTGTTCGATGCGTTGATGGTGTACAAGTTTATCTGGAGCAAAAGTGAAGTTGCAATGATTATGAATATTATCATTTCTGATGATAGCCATTTCACAAGGGACTGTATCAGTAGGCTGAAACGTGATAATGTACGCAGGACAAAGATGAACAGCATGTAAGGATGTGCGGCACTTTCGTTCAATCGTTGATTCACTTGCGAAAGTGACAGTGTTCCGTCTCTTGGAGACCATGATGAGTTCGGTGTCTGTGTTGATGTTGAAGATGACCAAAGTGTTCTTATTTTTAGAGGGGAAGGGGTGTATTTGGTATACTGTGAACAGGTCTTCAGTTATGAATGGTACATGAACTACTACTGATGTTGGTGTTAGTGTTGCTTCTAAATATGGATAATATTGCATGAATTCCCTACTTCGGAACAAAAGCTTCAATTTATGTTTATGTATGCCTTGACTAATTATCTGACATAGCTCATGAACTGGGAGTAAGTCAATTGTGATCTTGCCATCACCAGCATTCGAAATTCCTTGCATAAGGGCCCTGTAACGATCTCTATTGTTGTCTAATTGTAGTAGAATCGTGTCAATATGTTCTGTGATGATGGAGAAGTGTTGGAAAAGTGTTATGTTACGTTCCATTTCATTTATTTTATCTACACTTTCGAGAGCAATGTTTTCTGCCTTTTTCAGATTTTTTCACAATTGTCTGCATTGCTGAGTTCTGTCCTGTGATAAATTTATCTTGTTATGTTAGTACCTGAGCTATTTTATTAAATTTGTTGTTTATTTCTTTAAGGTCATCCTCTGTAGCCAATCCAAAGATGTTCCCACGCAGGTCGAACAAACCGCGCTTTTGGCGAGTACGTGTGATGTTGTTCCTGTCGCTCAGTACCTCCGTTCCATAAGATGGGAGATCTTGGATCATGATGAGCATAGTTGACTTTGCCTGTTCTATTTTCCACTTCGCTAACTTCACTATTTCATTCACTTCCTTTGTGCTATGTGCTTGTGAAACATAGCTTCCTATCATGAAGTTCAGGGTTCGCATAGGCTTCGCGAGATTTTCTAGATAAGAAGGTAATTCATACAAGTAATCCAGACTTATTTCAGTACTCATGACGTCTTTTACGATTGAAGTCGTGGCCGTTGGAGCTATGAGGCATCCTTGTCGTACTATGTGTTGGGGGTTTAAGTGAGCATATCCTCTTGCCATGTAGAGGAGAATCCATAGCACAAGTCCCTTCATCGTTACCTACCGAAAAAAAAAAAAAATCTATTAATTTCCTAATAGGGTCATGCTGTGGTCGATGATAGTGATGATGTGCATTACGGTTGATTGTTATTTCATTTATAGAAGTTTAAATCGATATTTAATTCTAGTAAATGATGTACTGTAGATTTTATTGGAACAGTTGCACCTATGTTTGATTGTTTGATATATGACCTTAATTTCTTTTTGTAATCATTGTTGTTTTCTTGCTTGGTTTCTTGAGGTACGTTCGCCTGTTCGGTTGTATCCGATGCTGAATAATTATTGGATAGTTCCCTTGAAACTCGTTTTAAATGGTCAATATGAACTTGTTTCTCTTCGCCAGTTGACAATGACTTAATTAAAACTTTGTTTGCTTTTATGTTAATTACTCTGTATGGGCCCTCAAATTTTGGGAATAATTTATTGTCTCTCGTATGAATGATACCATAAACAATGTCTCCTAAGCTGATAGGTGAATCTCTTGCCTTCTTGTTAAATGCCTCCGTCATTTCTTCCTTGGACATCGTTAATTGTTTTTTGACTCTTTTTTGTATGTCCTGGAATTCACGTAAACGGAGTTTAGAGTAATCATCATAATTGTATATGGGCAGACTGTCACCTTCTAGGAGCTCATACGGTAGTTTTTTATCTGTCCCATATATAATGAAATGTGGTGTGTCACCTATGGATTTATTTATAGATCCATTAATTGAGGCTTCTACTCTGGGAATCCAATCATCCCAGCTTGCATAATTTTCACTGAGAATATGTCGTAGCACATCTAATACTTTTTTGTTTTGTCTCTCTACTAACCCATTCGATGCTGGGTGATAGGCTAAAACGTTAACCTTTTTGATGATGTATTGTTTACATATTTCTTGTAAGATCTCAGAATTAAATTCTCCTCCATTATCACTTATTAATACCTTTGGGGTAGTAAAGCGACATATTACATTATTTGTTATTGCCTTTGCTACTGTCTCTGCTGTCTTATCTTTAATTGGAGCTAAAATGACATAATGGGAAAAATAATCCGTTGCTACGAATAGGTATAGGTTATTATTGTATGATAATGGCATCTTGAGTAAATCAACAGCGACAACGTCCCATGGTTGATGTGGTACAGGGTAATTACCCATCGGTGCAGGTGTGATTGGGTATCCTTTGTGTTTTGCACATGATTCTCATCTGTCTATATGATTGTTTATATCTTTTCGTAATGAAGGCCAGTAATATAACAGCTGGACTTGTTTGAATGTCTTATCCTTTCCAGGATGTCCTGCATGTGGGCTATCGTGTATCGTTCGTAATACTTGGGGTATCATGTCATTAGGTACTACCAACTGGTTAGTATTTCTTTGGCGTTTTGGTTGTTTAGAGTTAATCTTGTATAATGTATTATTGACCATTGTGAATTGTTCGAGTGGTACATGCAGTTTGGGTAATTGTATGTCATCTCCACTTTCTAACTTGTATATAACTGTAGACCATATTGGGTCAAGTCTTTGTGCCTTTGCGATATCATCGTGGTTTGGGATATTTCCTTTGAGATCTAATGCTGCGACCTGAATTGTGTTCGGGTCCCTAGATAATGCGTCAGCTACTATGTTCATTTTACCTTGTATATAATGAATTTGTACATTGTAGTTTTCAACTGTACTTTTCCATCTTGCTCTCCTCCCAGAAAGGAGTTTTTCTTTAAACATACCCACTAGTGGTTTATGGTCGGTGAATAAGTGGATTTCGTAACCATATACCAAATCTCGAAACTTTTATAATGCAAAAACCTCTGCAAGTGCCTCTAAGTCTGTAGTGCAATAATCTTTCTCTGCACCTTTTGTTTGTCTGCTGGCAAATGCAATTGGTTGATTCTTTCCTCTTTTATCTTCCTGCATCAGTACAGCCCCTAATCCTTTAACTGATGCATCTGTACAAATAAGAAATGATTTTGTGTAATCCGGATATGCTAAACAAGGCGCATTTGTTAGTTTAATTTGTAGATTGTTAAATGCCCTTTTTTGTTCTTCTTCCCATTGGAATATAGCATCTTTTTTGAGTAGTTGAAATAGAGGAAAGGCTATATGAGAGAATTGTGGTACGAATGACCTATAGTACCCAGCTAGACCTAAAAATTGTCTAACTTCGTCAGTCGTAGTGGGTTCAGGAAAATCTCTCACTGCCTGTATTTTGTCCTCAGTGGTGTGAATACCATTAGAACTTAATTTGTGGCCTAAGAAATTTATTTCCTTAAAGCAAAATTTGCATTTTGAAAGCTTAATTTTTAAACCAGCATCACTAAGCTTTTGTAAGAGTAAGTCTAATTTCCTGAGATGATTCGTAATATTCTTCGTTGCGATGATAATATCGTCAAGATAAACAAATATTCCTTGTCCTAAAACTCCGGACAATACGTAATTCATAAGACGCTGGAATGTGCCTGGGGCTGTCCTCAGTCCCATCGGCATCCTTGTATATTGGTAATGGCCTCTGTTTGTGGAATAGGCAGTGTATTTACGTGACTCCTCTGAAACCGGTATCTGATAATAGCCGCTTAGGAGATCGATGGTTGAGAATATTATTCTCAGGTCCAATATTCTGTAGAACTTCGCTTAGCAATGACATGGGAAATCGGTCTGGGATTGTGTGATTGTTTAGTTTACGGTAATCTACTACCGCACGCATTTCTCCATTTCGTTTGGGCACGAAGAATAATGGGGCATTCCACAGGGAGACTGAAGGCTCAATAATTCCAAGTTTTAACATTTCATCGACATACTGATTTGCAAGTGTACGTTGGGAGTGTGGGATGCGGTAAGCTGGTACGAAAATTGGTGGTGTTTCTGGGTGCACATTAATCTTGTGATTAATCAGGTTAGTACACCCTAACTGTTCTCCGGGTAATGCTACGGTGTCCCTGTGTGTTTCCAGCAGGGTTAACAAATCATTTTCTTCATCAAATTCACCTGAGTGAATTAAATTCTCTTTTATGCTTTCTCTATCCGTAGATTTTATCTCACTTGTCACTCCAGTTATAACTATTTCCATTACAGGGGCGGAACATTTTTCAATATTAACTATGCAAGTCCCCTTTTTCAACTGAACTTCCCCATTTATGTGATTAAATATGAATATCTGAGTTTGCCCTTCGTCGTTCATCTGACATAACGCGTTTTCTACTGACAATCCCTTTACTTTACATAATTCTTCTAAGACAAGAACAGTACTACTCCGTAATTTGCTGTTTATGGTAACTTTCATATAGGAATTAGGTGGTATAACTAAATCATTGATGAGATGGGCTGGAAAAACTGATAAATCAGTACTGTTATCTGGGTCACTAATTCTGGAGGCTGGGGCTGGTGGTGGGAGTGGATCTATACACTCATCTGTTTGTGTATGTTTGTTTAAGCCTTTAATATTACCAATTCTTTTTGGTTCTCTTTTACTAATCGGTGAGGGCTCTGATGGTATTTCCTCTATGAATTCATTGTCAAAGTCTATTCCATTCATTTGTGGGAGTATAGTTATGTTCTCTGTTCTCATGGATCTTAAGCCCAGTAACATATGAGCTTTAATTGCTAAGTTTTCAACGATATAGAAAAATGCAGAGAATGGTCTTGTAGTCTCTGTGAAACTGATATTAAACCTTATCATACCTTTCACTGTAATTTTTTTTCCATCTACCGTATATAAATCTAAATCAGCTTCTTCCAGAAAAATTACTTTCTTGTTATTTCTAAGAATTCTATTTATTTCTTCATGTGTTATTAAGTTCACTGGAGAGCCTGTATCTAAAAATAAGGAAACGTTTTGATCCTCACATACAGCTGGTATCAAGATACACTCATTTCCCAACATGCCTCCTATGTGAATTTTAGACTTGCTTTTCTTTACGTTTGTTCGTTTTTTGTCATGACTTGTTCTTCCCCCGATTTGAACATAGACACAATTTTTTCTACTGTTTTGCAGTCACTGGTCCAGTGCCCTTGGTATCTATGATGCCTACAGTAAGGACCAAATCCTTGTGTCTTTTGTCTATCCTCTTTTGCTTTGATAAAGCATTCATACCTTGTGTGTCCTAGTTTTGCACAATAATGACATAGACTGGACCTATCTCTTGACCGTGACCTACGAGGTGACTTCCCATAAGTAGTGTTGTTTATGGCGCGAGACCTGCTCGGGCTGCGCGAAAACTTATGAAACTGCCTGTAGCCTGGTGTTTGTGATCGAACCCTCGTCACGTTTGGTTGTTTGCTCTGCCTGCTTTCGGGTCGCGATCGATTTTGTTCTCTGTTTGGGGTCGGTGTAGATGTTTTCACAGCTGATAGCGTCTCAGGTACTCTCATTCTACTAGAATGTACGGGTGTGTCGACCATACCTGCTTTACTGCACTGCATCTCTACCTCGTTCATTAAGTCTAGTAAGCACATGCCTGGGGTGTACGCGATCGTCTCGGCGATCTTAAGGGTCCTATCAGGTAATTTACACAAGGCAGCTACATAACCAATGATGTCCACGACGAGGTCTGGGGACATCTTTCCATCATCTATTATCCAATTTGAGTTTTCCAAAGTAACTAACAATGTTCTTTTGATTGTGGAGACATCAGCAGTTATTTCACTGAGCACATGGTTTGTAGTGTGCTCCCTTACAAGATCTACAATCTTATGTAAATCTGGAATTATACCTGGCAAGAAGTTCATACCTCCAGAGAATTTCTTCAAAAATTCAGTTTTAAATTCATCATATGTCCTAGCCTTGAGGAGCTTGTCTGATCTCAATAAATTGCTTGCTGGACATCTTTCCTGCTTATGCAAGATGAAAAAATGGCAATTTTCTCTTGTTCATAGAGTATGTGGCGCTTGATGAACATTTGTTCACACTGACTGACCAATGAAATGACGTCAATGCGATCTTTTTCTGTGCCAGAGAATTTTGGGGCAGTTTTATCTTCATGGTAAACATACACATGAGGTGGGGATGTTAGATCCGCGGTATTTGTTTCGTGACTCATTTTCATTGTTTGCTCTGTTAATCTAACTTGGACTTGTTTATCGTTGTGTGAGGGAATGGTGGAATATATTCGGCCGGAACGGTGAACCCTGTTAAGTGTATTGGCATACGTGTGCAAGTCAGCGACAAAGTCCTCACTTGCTACGTCAGAGGGGGTTTCCCACTCATCATCTGGAACTGACGTATTTGTTTCTTGATTTTTAGTTTGTGGTGAGGTTTGTACAATGGGTGTGTTGCCTTGGTGCTCTCCTAATTGTGAATCTTTTGTTGGAGCTAATTGTGTTTCATCTGGTATTAACGTGGGTGGTGGCGAAAATATCCCTGTCATTAAGATATGGTGTTATGAAATACGCCTTTTGTTTATTTATGTCCTAACTAAATAGATGAGTAAATGAGTTGTAATAAATGATAGATAGTGAGTGTATAAGTGTATATCTAGAAATAAGTAAAGGAGTTGAATATACCTAATTTTAGCACTGAGAAGAAAAGAGTAAGTATAATTTCACCCACTTGATACAGATCGTAGAGGCGTGTCGATGTAACTGTCGATCTCGGAAGAAAAATACAGGGTTGATTGAAGATCTCTTGATAATTCTAGTGCTGTGTTGATGGACGATATTACTCAGGAAATTCCATGGCCTGGTGCTTGTGGTGGTTAACAGCTGTCACAGGCAAACCTCAGGATGGAACGTCGAATTTCCAACTCAATACTGTGGAAATAAATGAGTAGGAGTAGGAGCTATATGAATAATGAGTAATGAGTAGTGGGTGAGAAGTGCCTGGTGTCAGTCACACGTTGCTTGGCGTGGCCCTAAGTCAGCAAACTCGCGTTGTGATGTCATCTCAGCACATGGTGACGTCGGCTTCCCACCCTGGCAGCTGTGGTGAATACTGAGTAGCGATGCATAACCTGGGTGAAGAAAGGTGAGTAAGACTCGTTATAAATGTGGCTCTGGTGTTTTGCTGCCTGTCTTGACCTCTGCGTCAGCGATGGAGGTAGGCGGGAGAGAGTGGTGGGGGTTTGTGTGCTTGTTGCTTTGGTCTTTCCTCCTCTTTCCTTTCTTTGTTTTAAATTCTTCTTGCTGCTGCTTGAAGTTACGTGAAGATTAAAGAGTTGTTTTGTAGACTTGTAGGCTATTTGCATTGTAGGCTGTATTTTGTAGGAATTCACTGTAGAACTGAAGCTAATCTTGTAGAGATTCGTCTGCTTTTGTAGAAATTCGCTTTTGATTCGGAGACGATGTCCGTTGATTCGCTGGCCACCAAAATGTCATAAAAGACTTTGTAGTAACTTGTAGAGAAGTTTTGTTGTTTAGTTGTCACTCTCGATTTCTTGTAGTAGGAATTAAAGATGAATACAGTGAGTTGATCTTAATTTATTATCTTCAGAGAAAATCTAAGTTGAGCAGGGTATGTCTTACAGAGACAAACAATATAATAAGTAAGTCTAGTTGGGCTCCTCTTTCTTGTTCACTCTCTCCACTACCTGTCAGTTCTATGGACTGTCTCCTTTTGAGCTCTGCTTCCTAAATTCTGGTGAAACAGGGGTCGTGTCACGTGTGTTACACTGTGGTTGGAAAGTTCCAGAAATCTGTGTGTGAGTATGTGTGCATGGTCACTAGGCTTTGTTCGTATGCTATCTCGCTGACACACTACCTACATCATCCCCTGACTTGCTACTTCCTGTGTATGGTCAATATTTCCTCAGTTAACTTGCAAGATCATTTCCCTTTCCCAGGCTTGCGTGGAGCTCCGTATATATATCTATTTATCTATCTATCTATTATGATTTGTAATTATAATATGGATTCATAACATTGCTTGGCCACGCTGCTGAAGGTCCTCCGACAGCAGTTATCATTGACATGCTAATCTATTAATACATAATATGGATTATAATATTGTATACATATAATATTCATAGTAAATTGCAATGATCCAGTAATATTACATTGTAAACAAGTTGTATACATATTTGAATAAATGCACTAAAGGTAAACTATTTAACTGTAATACAGAATGTACATATGTTATTGTAGTGAAATGCATACATGCAAGAAAAAAAAAATAGTTTAAAATTAAGATTATGGTAAGAGTTATTAATATTTCATTTAAAGATAATGGTACTGGTATGCCATACTTCTATATCATGGGTCATTCTTCTTTGTATTTTTTTATATATATAATTAATACTATATACAAAATATGTACACTTCATTCAGGGGGGTTAACTTGGATGTTAACTCCCCCCCCCCACTAAATACTGACTCCAAATTTGCAATTCTTGCATGCATTCTATGCATTGCAAACAGCAGTACTGCAAATACAATGCAGAAGATTATAAATACAGTAGGTGCTGGGCTATACACATAATATGGGTTGAACATACTCAAACTCTAATCTTCCCAGGGCTTCATTGTTTCATTGATCAGTTGCATAGTTTCAAACTTAGGTGAAGTCAACTTAATACTTGTGCTCATGTTTAAGTCCATATCAGGCAGTGGGTGGAAATATTTGTGTGTATGATTGAGGATGGCGTAGTGATTGATGGTGGATAAAGTAGACATGGCTGGTGTAAATACCGCACAGTAGTCTGGTGCTATGTATAATCCTGATGCTGATGTATGAGATTGTGGTATATCTGGACAGACTATGTAAACTGATGTGTTATCAGTGAAATTAAAAAACTGTGAGTGTCCGATGCGTTGATGGTGTACAAGTTTATCTGGAGCAAAAGTGAAGTTGCAATGATTATGAATATTATCATTTCTGATGATAGCCATTTCACAAGGGACTGTATCAGTAGGCTGAAACGTGATAATGTACGCAGGACAAAGATGAACAGCATGTAAGGATGTGCGGCACTTTCGTTCAATCGTTGATTCACTTGCGAAAGTGACAGTGTTCCGTCTCTTGGAGACCATGATGAGTTCGGTGTCTGTGTTGATGTTGAAGATGACCAAAGTGTTCTTATTTTTAGAGGGGAAGGGGTGTATTTGGTATACTGTGAACAGGTCTTCAGTTATGAATGGTACATGAACTACTACTGATGTTGGTGTTAGTGTTGCTTCTAAATATGGATAATATTGCATGAATTCCCTACTTCGGAACAAAAGCTTCAATTTATGTTTATATATGCCTTGACTAATTATCTGACATAGCTCATGAACTGGGAGTAAGTCAATTGTGATCTTGCCATCACCAGCATTCGAAATTCCTTGCATAAGGGCCCTGTAACGATCTCTATTGCTGTCTAATTGTAGTAGAATCGTGTCAATATGTTCTGTGATGATGGAGAAGTGTTGGAAAAGTGTTATGTTACGGTCCATTTCATTTATTTTATCTACACTTTCGAGAGCAATGTTTTCTGCCTTTTTCAGATTTTTTCACAATTGTCTGCATTGCTGAGTTCTGTCCTGTGATAAATTTATCTTGTTATGTTAGTACCTGAGCTATTTTATTAAATTTGTTGTTTATTTCTTTAAGGTCATCCTCTGTAGCCAATCCAAAGATGTTCCCACGCAGGTCGAACAAACCGCGCTTTTGGCGAGTACGTGTGATGTTGTTCCTGTCGCTCAGTACCTCCGTTCCATAAGATGGGAGATCTTGGATCATGATGAGCATAGTTGACTTTGCCTGTTCTATTTTCCACTTCGCTAACTTCACTATTTCATTCACTTCCTTTGTGCTATGTGCTTGTGAAACATAGCTTCCTATCATGAAGTTCAGGGTTCGCATAGGCTTCGCGAGATTTTCTAGATAAGAAGGTAATTCATACAAGTAATCCAGACTTATTTCAGTACTCATGACGTCTTTTACGATTGAAGTCGTGGCCGTTGGAGCTATGAGGCATCCTTGTCGTACTATGTGTTGGGGGTTTAAGTGCGCATATCCTCTTGCCATGTAGAGGAGAATCCATAGCACAAGTCCCTTCATCGTTACCTACCGAAAAAAAAAAAAAAATCTATTAATTTCCTAATAGGGTCATGCTGTGGTCGATGATAGTGATGATGTGCATTACGGTTGATTGTTATTTCATTTATAGAAGTTTAAATCGATATTTAATTCTAGTAAATGATGTACTGTAGATTTTATTGGAACAGTTGCACCTATGTTTGATTGTTTGATATATGACCTTAATTTCTTTTTGTAATCATTGTTGTTTTCTTGCTTGGTTTCTTGAGGTACGTTCGCCTGTTCGGTTGTATCCGATGCTGAATAATTATTGGATAGTTCCCTTGAAACTCGTTTTAAATGGTCAATATGAACTTGTTTCTCTTCGCCAGTTGACAATGACTTAATTAAAACTTTGTTTGCTTTTATGTTAATTACTCTGTATGGGCCCTCAAATTTTGGGAATAATTTATTGTCTCTCGTATGAATGATACCATAAACAATGTCTCCTAAGCTGATAGGTGAATCTCTTGCCTTCTTGTTAAATGCCTCCGTCATTTCTTCCTTGGACATCGTTAATTGTTTTTTGACTCTTTTTTGTATGTCCTGGAATTCACGTAAACGGAGTTTAGAGTAATCATCATAGTTGTATATGGGCAGACTGTCACCTTCTAGGAGCTCATACGGTAGTTTTTTATCTGTCCCATATATAATGAAATGTGGTGTGTCACCTATGGATTTATTTATAGATCCATTAATTGAGGCTTCTACTCTGGGAATCCAATCATCCCAGCTTGCATAATTTTCACTGAGAATATGTCGTAGCACATCTAATACTTTTTTGTTTTGTCTCTCTACTAACCCATTCGATGCTGGGTGATAGGCTAAAACGTTAACCTTTTTGATGATGTATTGTTTACATATTTCTTGTAAGATCTCAGAATTAAATTCTCCTCCATTATCACTTATTAATACCTTTGGGGTAGTAAAGCGACATATTACATTATTTGTTATTGCCTTTGCTACTGTCTCTGCTGTCTTATCTTTAATTGGAGCTAAAATGACATAATGGGAAAAATAATCCGTTGCTACGAATAGGTATAGGTTATTATTGTATGATAATGGCATCTTGAGTAAATCAACAGCGACAACGTCCCATGGTTGATGTGGTACAGGGTAATTACCCATCGGTGCAGGTGTGATTGGGTATCCTTTGTGTTTTGCACATGATTCTCATCTGTCTATATGATTGTTTATATCTTTTCGTAATGAAGGCCAGTAATATAACAGCTGGACTTGTTTGAATGTCTTATCCTTTCCAGGATGTCCTGCATGTGGGCTATCGTGTATCGTTCGTAATACTTGGGGTATCATGTCATTAGGTACTACCAACTGGTTAGTATTTCTTTGGCGTTTTGGTTGTTTAGAGTTAATCTTGTATAATGTATTATTGACCATTGTGAATTGTTCGAGTGGTACATGCAGTTTGGGTAATTGTATGTCATCTCCACTTTCTAACTTGTATATAACTGTAGACCATATTGGGTCAAGTCTTTGTGCCTTTGCGATATCATCGTGGTTTGGGATATTTCCTTTGAGATCTAATGCTGCGACCTGAATTGTGTTCGGGTCCCTAGATAATGCGTCAGCTACTATGTTCATTTTACCTTGTATATAATGAATTTGTACATTGTAGTTTTCAACTGTACTTTTCCATCTTGCTCTCCTCCCAGAAAGGAGTTTTTCTTTAAACATACCCACTAGTGGTTTATGGTCGGTGAATAAGTGGATTTCGTAACCATATACCAAATCTCGAAACTTTTATAATGCAAAAACCTCTGCAAGTGCCTCTAAGTCTGTAGTGCAATAATCTTTCTCTGCACCTTTTGTTTGTCTGCTGGCAAATGCAATTGGTTGATTCTTTCCTCTTTTATCTTCCTGCATCAGTACAGCCCCTAATCCTTTAACTGATGCATCTGTACAAATAAGAAATGATTTTGTGTAATCCGGATATGCTAAACAAGGCGCATTTGTTAGTTTAATTTGTAGATTGTTAAATGCCCTTTTTTGTTCTTCTTCCCATTGGAATATAGCATCTTTTTTGAGTAGTTGAAATAGAGGAAAGGCTATATGAGAGAATTGTGGTACGAATGACCTATAGTACCCAGCTAGACCTAAAAATTGTCTAACTTCGTCAGTCGTAGTGGGTTCAGGAAAATCTCTCACTGCCTGTATTTTGTCCTCAGTGGTGTGAATACCATTAGAACTTAATTTGTGGCCTAAGAAATTTATTTCCTTAAAGCAAAATTTGCATTTTGAAAGCTTAATTTTTAAACCAGCATCACTAAGCTTTTGTAAGAGTAAGTCTAATTTCCTGAGATGATTCGTAATATTCTTCGTTGCGATGATAATATCGTCAAGATAAACAAATATTCCTTGTCCTAAAACTCCGGACAATACGTAATTCATAAGACGCTGGAATGTGCCTGGGGCTGTCCTCAGTCCCATCGGCATCCTTGTATATTGGTAATGGCCTCTGTTTGTGGAATAGGCAGTGTATTTACGTGACTCCTCTGAAACCGGTATCTGATAATAGCCGCTTAGGAGATCGATGGTTGAGAATATTATTCTCAGGTCCAATATTCTGTAGAACTTCGCTTAGCAATGACATGGGAAATCGGTCTGGGATTGTGTGATTGTTTAGTTTACGGTAATCTACTACCGCACGCATTTCTCCATTTCGTTTGGGCACGAAGAATAATGGGGCATTCCACAGGGAGACTGAAGGCTCAATAATTCCAAGTTTTAACATTTCATCGACATACTGATTTGCAAGTGTACGTTGGGAGTGTGGGATGCGGTAAGCTGGTACGAAAATTGGTGGTGTTTCTGGGTGCACATTAATCTTGTGATTAATCAGGTTAGTACACCCTAACTGTTCTCCGGGTAATGCTACGGTGTCCCTGTGTGTTTCCAGCAGGGTTAACAAATCATTTTCTTCATCAAATTCACCTGAGTGAATTAAATTCTCTTTTATGCTTTCTCTATCCGTAGATTTTATCTCACTTGTCACTCCAGTTATAACTATTTCCATTACAGGGGCGGAACATTTTTCAATATTAACTATGCAAGTCCCCTTTTTCAACTGAACTTCCCCATTTATGTGATTAAATATGAATATCTGAGTTTGCCCTTCGTCGTTCATCTGACATAACGCGTTTTCTACTGACAATCCCTTTACTTTACATAATTCTTCTAAGACAAGAACAGTACTACTCCGTAATTTGCTGTTTATGGTAACTTTCATATAGGAATTAGGTGGTATAACTAAATCATTGATGAGATGGGCTGGAAAAACTGATAAATCAGTACTGTTATCTGGGTCACTAATTCTGGAGGCTGGGGCTGGTGGTGGGAGTGGATCTATACACTCATCTGTTTGTGTATGTTTGTTTAAGCCTTTAATATTACCAATTCTTTTTGGTTCTCTTTTACTAATCGGTGAGGGCTCTGATGGTATTTCCTCTATGAATTCATTGTCAAAGTCTATTCCATTCATTTGTGGGAGTATAGTTATGTTCTCTGTTCTCATGGATCTTAAGCCCAGTAACATATGAGCTTTAATTGCTAAGTTTTCAACGATATAGAAAAATGCAGAGAATGGTCTTGTAGTCTCTGTGAAACTGATATTAAACCTTATCATACCTTTCACTGTAATTTTTTTTCCATCTACCGTATATAAATCTAAATCAGCTTCTTCCAGAAAAATTACTTTCTTGTTATTTCTAAGAATTCTATTTATTTCTTCATGTGTTATTAAGTTCACTGGAGAGCCTGTATCTAAAAATAAGGAAACGTTTTGATCCTCACATACAGCTGGTATCAAGATACACTCATTTCCCAACATGCCTCCTATGTGAATTTTAGACTTGCTTTTCTTTACGTTTGTTCGTTTTTTGTCATGACTTGTTCTTCCCCCGATTTGAACATAGACACAATTTTTTCTACTGTTTTGCAGTCACTGGTCCAGTGCCCTTGGTATCTATGATGCCTACAGTAAGGACCAAATCCTTGTGTCTTTTGTCTATCCTCTTTTGCTTTGATAAAGCATTCATACCTTGTGTGTCCTAGTTTTGCACAATAATGACATAGACTGGACCTATCTCTTGACCGTGACCTACGAGGTGACTTCCCATAAGTAGTGTTGTTTATGGCGCGAGACCTGCTCGGGCTGCGCGAAAACTTATGAAACTGCCTGTAGCCTGGTGTTTGTGATCGAACCCTCGTCACGTTTGGTTGTTTGCTCTGCCTGCTTTCGGGTCGCGATCGATTTTGTTCTCTGTTTGGGGTCGGTGTAGATGTTTTCACAGCTGATAGCGTCTCAGGTACTCTCATTCTACTAGAATGTACGGGTGTGTCGACCATACCTGCTTTACTGCACTGCATCTCTACCTCGTTCATTAAGTCTAGTAAGCACATGCCTGGGGTGTACGCGATCGTCTCGGCGATCTTAAGGGTCCTATCAGGTAATTTACACAAGGCAGCTACATAACCAATGATGTCCACGACGAGGTCTGGGGACATCTTTCCATCATCTATTATCCAATTTGAGTTTTCCAAAGTAACTAACAATGTTCTTTTGATTGTGGAGACATCAGCAGTTATTTCACTGAGCACATGGTTTGTAGTGTGCTCCCTTACAAGATCTACAATCTTATGTAAATCTGGAATTATACCTGGCAAGAAGTTCATACCTCCAGAGAATTTCTTCAAAAATTCAGTTTTAAATTCATCATATGTCCTAGCCTTGAGGAGCTTGTCTGATCTCAATAAATTGCTTGCTGGACATCTTTCCTGCTTATGCAAGATGAAAAAATGGCAATTTTCTCTTGTTCATAGAGTATGTGGCGCTTGATGAACATTTGTTCACACTGACTGACCAATGAAATGACGTCAATGCGATCTTTTTCTGTGCCAGAGAATTTTGGGGCAGTTTTATCTTCATGGTAAACATACACATGAGGTGGGGATGTTAGATCCGCGGTATTTGTTTCGTGACTCATTTTCATTGTTTGCTCTGTTAATCTAACTTGGACTTGTTTATCGTTGTGTGAGGGAATGGTGGAATATATTCGGCCGGAACGGTGAACCCTGTTAAGTGTATTGGCATACGTGTGCAAGTCAGCGACAAAGTCCTCACTTGCTACGTCAGAGGGGTTTCCCACTCATCATCTGGAACTGACGTATTTGTTTCTTGATTTTTAGTTTGTGGTGAGGTTTGTACAATGGGTGTGTTGCCTTGGTGCTCTCCTAATTGTGAATCTTTTGTTGGAGCTAATTGTGTTTCATCTGGTATTAACGTGGGTGGTGGCGAAAATATCCCTGTCATTAAGATATGGTGTTATGAAATACGCCTTTTGTTTATTTATGTCCTAACTAAATAGATGAGTAAATGAGTTGTAATAAATGATAGATAGTGAGTGTATAAGTGTATATCTAGAAATAAGTAAAGGAGTTGAATATACCTAATTTTAGCACTGAGAAGAAAAGAGTAAGTATAATTTCACCCACTTGATACAGATCGTAGAGGCGTGTCGATGTAACTGTCGATCTCGGAAGAAAAATACAGGGTTGATTGAAGATCTCTTGATAATTCTAGTGCTGTGTTGATGGACGATATTACTCAGGAAATTCCATGGCCTGGTGCTTGTGGTGGTTAACAGCTGTCACAGGCAAACCTCAGGATGGAACGTCGAATTTCCAACTCAATACTGTGGAAATAAATGAGTAGGAGTAGGAGCTATATGAATAATGAGTAATGAGTAGTGGGTGAGAAGTGCCTGGTGTCAGTCACACGTTGCTTGGCGTGGCCCTAAGTCAGCAAACTCGCGCGTTGTGATGTCATCTCAGCACATGGTGACGTCGGCTTCCCACCCTGGCAGCTGTGGTGAATACTGAGTAGCGATGCATAACCTGGGTGAAGAAAGGTGAGTAAGACTCGTTATAAATGTGGCTCTGGTGTTTTGCTGCCTGTCTTGACCTCTGCGTCAGCGATGGAGGTAGGCGGGAGAGAGTGGTGGGGGTTTGTGTGCTTGTTGCTTTGGTCTTTCCTCCTCTTTCCTTTCTTTGTTTTAAATTCTTCTTGCTGCTGCTTGAAGTTACGTGAAGATTAAAGAGTTGTTTTGTAGACTTGTAGGCTATTTGCATTGTAGGCTGTATTTTGTAGGAATTCACTGTAGAACTGAAGCTAATCTTGTAGAGATTCGTCTGCTTTTGTAGAAATTCGCTTTTGATTCGGAGACGATGTCCGTTGATTCGCTGGCCACCAAAATGTCATAAAAGACTTTGTAGTAACTTGTAGAGAAGTTTTGTTGTTTAGTTGTCACTCTCGATTTCTTGTAGTAGGAATTAAAGATGAATACAGTGAGTTGATCTTAATTTATTATCTTCAGAGAAAATCTAAGTTGAGCAGGGTATGTCTTACAGAGACAAACAATATAATAAGTAAGTCTAGTTGGGCTCCTCTTTCTTGTTCACTCTCTCCACTACCTGTCAGTTCTATGGACTGTCTCCTTTTGAGCTCTGCTTCCTAAATTCTGGTGAAACAGGGGTCGTGTCACGTGTGTTACACTGTGGTTGGAAAGTTCCAGAAATCTGTGTGTGAGTATGTGTGCATGGTCACTAGGCTTTGTTCGTATGCTATCTCGCTGACACACTACCTACATCATCCCCTGACTTGCTACTTCCTGTATATGGTCAATATTTCCTCAGTTAACTTGCAAGATCATTTCCCTTTCCCAGGCTTGCGTGGAGCTCCGTATATATATCTATTTATCTATCTATCTATTATGATTTGTAATTATAATATGGATTCATAACATTGCTTGGCCACGCTGCTGAAGGTCCTCCGACAGCAGTTATCATTGACATGCTAATCTATTAATACATAATATGGATTATAATATTGTATACATATAATATTCATAGTAAATTGCAATGATCCAGTAATATTACATTGTAAACAAGTTATATACATATTTGAATAAATGCACTAAAGGTAAACTATTTAACTGTAATACAGAATGTACATATGTTATTGTAGTGAAATGCATACATGCAAGAAAAAAAAATAGTTTAAAATTAAGATTATGGTAAGAGTTATTAATATTTCATTTAAAGATAATGGTACTGGTATGCCATACTTCAATATCATGGGTCATTCTTCTTTGTATTTTTTTTATATATAATTGATACTATATACAAAATATGTACACTTCATTCAGGGGGGTTAACTTGGATGTTAACTCCCCCCCCCACTAAATACTGACTCCAAATTTGCAATTCTTGCATGCATTCTATGCATTGCGAACAGCAGTACTGCAAATACAATGCAGAAGATTATAAATACAGTAGGTGCTGGGCTATACACATAATATGGGTTGAACATACTCAAACTCTAATCTTCCCAGGGCTTCATTGTTTCATTGATCAGTTGCATAGTTTCAAACTTAGGTGAAGTCAACTTAATACTTGTGCTCATGTTTAAGTCCATATCAGGCAGTGGGTGGAAATATTTGTGTGTATGATTGAGGATGGCGTAGTGATTGATGGTGGATAAAGTAGACATGGCTGGTGTAAATACCGCACAGTAGTCTGGTGCTATGTATAATCCTGATGCTGATGTATGAGATTGTGGTATATCTGGACAGACTATGTAAACTGATGTGTTATGAGTGAAATTAAAAAACTGTGAGTGTCCAATGCGTTGATGGTGTACAAGTTTATCTGGAGCAAAAGTGAAGTTGCAATGATTATGAATATTATCATTTCTGATGATAGCCATTTCACAAGGGACTGTATCAGTAGGCTGAAACGTGATAATGTACGCAGGACAAAGATGAACAGCATGTAAGGATGTGCGGCACTTTCGTTCAATCGTTGATTCACTTGCGAAAGTGACAGTGTTCCGTCTCTTGGAGACCATGATGAGTTCGGTGTCTGTGTTGATGTTGAAGATGACCAAAGTGTTCTTATTTTTAGAGGGGAAGGGGTGTATTTGGTATACTGTGAACAGGTCTTCAGTTATGAATGGTACATGAACTACTACTGATGTTGGTGTTAGTGTTGCTTCTAAATATGGATAATATTGCATGAATTCCCTACTTCGGAACAAAAGCTTCAATTTATGTTTATGTATGCCTTGACTAATTATCTGACATAGCTCATGAACTGGGAGTAAGTCAATTGTGATCTTGCCATCACCAGCATTCGAAATTCCTTGCATAAGGGCCCTGTAACGATCTCTATTGTTGTCTAATTGTAGTAGAATCGTGTCAATATGTTCTGTGATGATGGAGAAGTGTTGGAAAAGTGTTATGTTACGTTCCATTTCATTTATTTTATCTACACTTTCGAGAGCAATGTTTTCTGCCTTTTTCAGATTTTTTCACAATTGTCTGCATTGCTGAGTTCTGTCCTGTGATAAATTTATCTTGTTATGTTAGTACCTGAGCTATTTTATTAAATTTGTTGTTTATTTCTTTAAGGTCATCCTCTGTAGCCAATCCAAAGATGTTCCCACGCAGGTCGAACAAACCGCGCTTTTGGCGAGTACGTGTGATGTTGTTCCTGTCGCTCAGTACCTCCGTTCCATAAGATGGGAGATCTTGGATCATGATGAGCATAGTTGACTTTGCCTGTTCTATTTTCCACTTCGCTAACTTCACTATTTCATTCACTTCCTTTGTGCTATGTGCTTGTGAAACATAGCTTCCTATCATGAAGTTCAGGGTTCGCATAGGCTTCGCGAGATTTTCTAGATAAGAAGGTAATTCATACAAGTAATCCAGACTTATTTCAGTACTCATGACGTCTTTTACGATTGAAGTCGTGGCCGTTGGAGCTATGAGGCATCCTTGTCGTACTATGTGTTGGGGGTTTAAGTGAGCATATCCTCTTGCCATGTAGAGGAGAATCCATAGCACAAGTTCCTTCATCGTTACCTACCGAAAAAAAAAAAAATCTATTAATTTCCTAATAGGGTCATGCTGTGGTCGATGATAGTGATGATGTGCATTACGGTTGATTGTTATTTCATTTATAGAAGTTTAAATCGATATTTAATTCTAGTAAATGATGTACTGTAGATTTTATTGGAACAGTTGCACCTATGTTTGATTGTTTGATATATGACCTTAATTTCTTTTTGTAATCATTGTTGTTTTCTTGCTTGGTTTCTTGAGGTACGTTCGCCTGTTCGGTTGTATCCGATGCTGAATAATTATTGGATAGTTCCCTTGAAACTCGTTTTAAATGGTCAATATGAACTTGTTTCTCTTCGCCAGTTGACAATGACTTAATTAAAACTTTGTTTGCTTTTATGTTAATTACTCTGTATGGGCCCTCAAATTTTGGGAATAATTTATTGTCTCTCGTATGAATGATACCATAAACAATGTCTCCTAAGCTGATAGGTGAATCTCTTGCCTTCTTGTTAAATGCCTCCGTCATTTCTTCCTTGGACATCGTTAATTGTTTTTTGACTCTTTTTTGTATGTCCTGGAATTCACGTAAACGGAGTTTAGAGTAATCATCATAATTGTATATGGGCAGACTGTCACCTTCTAGGAGCTCATACGGTAGTTTTTTATCTGTCCCATATATAATGAAATGTGGTGTGTCACCTATGGATTTATTTATAGATCCATTAATTGAGGCTTCTACTCTGGGAATCCAATCATCCCAGCTTGCATAATTTTCACTGAGAATATGTCGTAGCACATCTAATACTTTTTTGTTTTGTCTCTCTACTAACCCATTCGATGCTGGGTGATAGGCTAAAACGTTAACCTTTTTGATGATGTATTGTTTACATATTTCTTGTAAGATCTCAGAATTAAATTCTCCTCCATTATCACTTATTAATACCTTTGGGGTAGTAAAGCGACATATTACATTATTTGTTATTGCCTTTGCTACTGTCTCTGCTGTCTTATCTTTAATTGGAGCTAAAATGACATAATGGGAAAAATAATCCGTTGCTACGAATAGGTATAGGTTATTATTGTATGATAATGGCATCTTGAGTAAATCAACAGCGACAACGTCCCATGGTTGATGTGGTACAGGGTAATTACCCATCGGTGCAGGTGTGATTGGGTATCCTTTGTGTTTTGCACATGATTCTCATCTGTCTATATGATTGCTTATATCTTTTCGTAATGAAGGCCAGTAATATAACAGCTGGACTTGTTTGAATGTCTTATCCTTTCCAGGATGTCCTGCATGTGGGCTATCGTGTATCGTTCGTAATACTTGGGGTATCATGTCATTAGGTACTACCAACTGGTTAGTATTTCTTTGGCGTTTTGGTTGTTTAGAGTTAATCTTGTATAATGTATTATTGACCATTGTGAATTGTTCGAGTGGTACATGCAGTTTGGGTAATTGTATGTCATCTCCACTTTCTAACTTGTATATAACTGTAGACCATATTGGGTCAAGTCTTTGTGCCTTTGCGATATCATCGTGGTTTGGGATATTTCCTTTGAGATCTAATGCTGTGACCTGAATTGTGTTCGGGTCCCTAGATAATACGTCAGCTACTATGTTCATTTTACCTTGTATATAATGAATTTGTACATTGTAGTTTTCAACTGTACTTTTCCATCTTGCTCTCCTCCCAGAAAGGAGTTTTTCTTTAAACATACCCACTAGTGGTTTATGGTCGGTGAATAAGTGGATTTCGTAACCATATACCAAATCTCGAAACTTTTATAATGCAAAAACCTCTGCAAGTGCCTCTAAGTCTGTAGTGCAATAATCTTTCTCTGCACCTTTTGTTTGTCTGCTGGCAAATGCAATTGGTTGATTCTTTCCTCTTTTATCTTCCTGCATCAGTACAGCCCCTAATCCTTTAACTGATGCGTCTGTACAAATAAGAAATGATTTTGTGTAATCCGGATATGCTAAACAAGGCGCATTTGTTAGTTTAATTTGTAGATTGTTAAATGCCCTTTTTTGTTCTTCTTCCCATTGGAATATAGCATCTTTTTTGAGTAGTTGAAATAGAGGAAAGGCTATATGAGAGAATTGTGGTACGAATGACCTATAGTACCCAGCTAGACCTAAAAATTGTCTAACTTCGTCAGTCGTAGTGGGTTCAGGAAAATCTCTCACTGCCTGTATTTTGTCCTCAGTGGTGTGAATACCATGAGAACTTAATTTGTGGCCTAAGAAATTTATTTCCTTAAAGCAAAATTTGCATTTTGAAAGCTTAATTTTTAAACCAGCATCACTAAGCTTTTGTAAGAGTAAGTCTAATTTCCTGAGATGATTCGTAATATTCTTCGTTGCGATGATAATATCGTCAAGATAAACAAATATTCCTTGTCCTAAAACTCCGGACAATACGTAATTCATAAGACGCAGGAATGTGCCTGGGGCTGTCCTCAGTCCCATCGGCATCCTTGTATATTGGTAATGGCCTCTGTTTGTGGAATAGGCAGTGTATTTACGTGACTCCTCTGAAACCGGTATCTGATAATAGCCGCTTAGGAGATCGATGGTTGAGAATATTATTCTCAGGTCCAATATTCTGTAGAACTTCGCTTAGCAATGACATGGGAAATCGGTCTGGGATTGTGTGATTGTTTAGTTTACGGTAATCTACTACCGCACGCATTTCTCCATTTCGTTTGGGCACGAAGAATAATGGGGCATTCCACAGGGAGACTGAAGGCTCAATAATTCCAAGTTTTAACATTTCATCGACATACTGATTTGCAAGTGTACGTTGGGAGTGTGGGATGCGGTAAGCTGGTACGAAAATTGGTGGTGTTTCTGGGTGCACATTAATCTTGTGATTAATCAGGTTAGTACACCCTAACTGTTCTCCGGGTAATGCTACGGTGTCCCTGTGTGTTTCCAGCAGGGTTAACAAATCATTTTCTTCATCAAATTCACCTGAGTGAATTAAATTCTCTTTTATGCTTTCTCTATCCGTAGATTTTATCTCACTTGTCACTCCAGCTATAACTATTTCCATTACAGGGGCGGGACATTTTTCAATATTAACTATGCAAGTCCCCTTTTTCAACTGAACTTCCCCATTTATGTGATTAAATATGAATATCTGAGTTTGCCCTTCGTCGTTCATCTGACATAACGCGTTTTCTACTGACAATCCCTTTACTTTACATAATTCTTCTAAGACAAGAACAGTACTACTCCGTAATTTGCTGTTTATGGTAACTTTCATATAGGAATTAGGTGGTATAACTAAATCATTGATGAGATGGGCTGGAAAAACTGATAAATCAGTACTGTTATCTGGGTCACTAATTCTGGAGGCTGGGGCTGGTGGTGGGAGTGGATCTATACACTCATCTGTTTGTGTATGTTTGTTTAAGCCTTTAATATTACCAATTCTTTTTGGTTCTCTTTTACTAATCGGTGAGGGCTCTGATGGTATTTCTTCTATGAATTCATTGTCAAAGTCTATTCCATTCATTTGTGGGAGTATAGTTATGTTCTCTGTTCTCATGGATCTTAAGCCCAGTAACATATGAGCTTTAATTGCTAAGTTTTCAACGATATAGAAAAATGCAGAGAATGGTCTTGTAGTCTCTGTGAAACTGATATTAAACCTTATCATACCTTTCACTGTAATTTTTTTTCCATCTACCGTATATAAATCTAAATCAGCTTCTTCCAGAAAAATTACTTTCTTGTTATTTCTAAGAATTCTATTTATTTCTTCATGTGTTATTAAGTTCACTGGAGAGCCTGTATCTAAAAATAAGGAAACGTTTTGATCCTCACATACAGCTGGTATCAAGATACACTCATTTCCCAACATGCCTCCTATGTGAATTTTAGACTTGCTTTTCTTTACGTTTGTTCGTTTTTTGTCATGACTTGTTCTTCCCCCGATTTGAACATAGACACAATTTTTTCTACTGTTTTGCAGTCACTGGTCCAGTGCCCTTGGTATCTATGATGCCTACAGTAAGGACCAAATCCTTGTGTCTTTTGTCTATCCTCTTTTGCTTTGATAAAGCATTCATACCTTGTGTGTCCTAGTTTTGCACAATAATGACATAGACTGGACCTATCTCTTGCCCGTGACCTACGAGGTGACTTCCCATAAGTAGTGTTGTTTATGGCGCGAGACCTGCTCGGGCTGCGCGAAAACTTATGAAACTGCCTGTAGCCTGGTGTTTGTGATCGAACCCTCGTCACGTTTGGTTGTTTGCTCTGCCTGCTTTCGGGTCGCGATCGATTTTGTTCTCTGTTTGGGGTCGGTGTAGATGTTTTCACAGCTGATAGCGTCTCAGGTACTCTCATTCTACTAGAATGTACGGGTGTGTCGACCATACCTGCTTTACTGCACTGCATCTCTACCTCGTTCATTAAGTCTAGTAAGCACATGCCTGGGGTGTACGCGATCGTCTCGGCGATCTTAAGGGTCCTATCAGGTAATTTACACAAGGCAGCTACATAACCAATGATGTCCACGACGAGGTCTGGGGACATCTTTCCATCATCTATTATCCAATTTGAGTTTTCCAAAGTAACTAACAATGTTCTTTTGATTGTGGAGACATCAGCAGTTATTTCACTGAGCACATGGTTTGTAGTGTGCTCCCTTACAAGATCTACAATCTTATGTAAATCTGGAATTATACCTGGCAAGAAGTTCATACCTCCAGAGAATTTCTTCAAAAATTCAGTTTTAAATTCATCATATGTCCTAGCCTTGAGGAGCTTGTCTGATCTCAATAAATTGCTTGCTGGACATCTTTCCTGCTTATGCAAGATGAAAAAATGGCAATTTTCTCTTGTTCATAGAGTATGTGGCGCTTGATGAACATTTGTTCACACTGACTGACCAATGAAATGACGTCAATGCGATCTTTTTCTGTGCCAGAGAATTTTTGGGCAGTTTTATCTTCATGGTAAACATACACATGAGGTGGGGATGTTAGATCCGCGGTATTTGTTTCGTGACTCATTTTCATTGTTTGCTCTGTTAATCTAACTTGGACTTGTTTATCGTTGTGTGAGGGAATGGTGGAATATATTCGGCCGGAACGGTGAACCCTGTTAAGTGTATTGGCATACGTGTGCAAGTCAGCGACAAAGTCCTCACTTGCTACGTCAGAGGGGGTTTCCCACTCATCATCTGGAACTGACGTATTTGTTTCTTGATTTTTAGTTTGTGGTGAGGTTTGTACAATGGGTGTGTTGCCTTGGTGCTCTCCTAATTGTGAATCTTTTGTTGGAGCTAATTGTGTTTCATCTGGTATTAACGTGGGTGGTGGCGAAAATATCCCTGTCATTAAGATATGGTGTTATGAAATACGCCTTTTGTTTATTTATGTCCTAACTAAATAGATGAGTAAATGAGTTGTAATAAATGATAGATAGTGAGTGTATAAGTGTATATCTAGAAATAAGTAAAGGAGTTGAATATACCTAATTTTAGCACTGAGAAGAAAAGAGTAAGTATAATTTCACCCACTTGATACAGATCGTAGAGGCGTGTCGATGTAACTGTCGATCTCGGAAGAAAAATACAGGGTTGATTGAAGATCTCTTGATACTTCTAGTGCTGTGTTGATGGACGATATTACTCAGGAAATTCCATGGCCTGGTGCTTGTGGTGGTTAACAGCTGTCACAGGCAAACCTCAGGATGGAACGTCGAATTTCCAACTCAATACTGTGGAAATAAATGAGTAGGAGTAGGAGCTATATGAATAATGAGTAATGAGTAGTGGGTGAGAAGTGCCTGGTGTCAGTCACACGTTGCTTGGCGTGGCCCTAAGTCAGCAAACTCGCGCGTTGTGATGTCATCTCAGCACATGGTGACGTCGGCTTCCCACCCTGGCAGCTGTGGTGAATACTGAGTAGCGATGCATAACCTGGGTGAAGAAAGGTGAGTAAGACTCGTTATAAATGTGGCTCTGGTGTTTTGCTGCCTGTCTTGACCTCTGCGTCAGCGATGGAGGTAGGCGGGAGAGAGTGGTGGGGGTTTGTGTGCTTGTTGCTTTGGTCTTTCCTCCTCTTTCCTTTCTTTGTTTTAAATTCTTCTTGCTGCTGCTTGAAGTTATGTGAAGATTAAAGAGTTGTTTTGTAGACTTGTAGGCTATTTGCATTGTAGGCTGTATTTTGTAGGAATTCACTGTAGAACTGAAGCTAATCTTGTAGAGATTCGTCTGCTTTTGTAGAAATTCGCTTTCGATGCGGAGACGATGTCCGTTGATTCGCTGGCCACCAAAATGTCATAAAAGACTTTGTAGTAACTTGTAGAGAAGTTTTGTTGTTTAGTTGTCACTCCCGATTTCTTGTAGTAGGAATTAAAGACGAATACAGTGAGTTGATCTTAATTTATTATCTTCAGAGAAAATCTAAGTTGAGCAGGGTATGTCTTACAGAGACAAACAATATAATAAGAAAGTCTAGTTGGGCTCCTCTTTCTTGTTCACTCTCTCCACTACCTGTCAGTTCTATGGACTGTCTCCTTTTGAGCTCTGCTTCATAAATTCTGGTGAAACAGGGGTCGTGTCACGTGTGTTACACTGTGGTTGGAAAGTTCCAGAAATCTGTGTGTGAGTATGTGTGCATGGTCACTAGGCTTTGTTCGTATGCTATCTCGCTGACACACTACCTACATCATCCCCTGACTTGCTACTTCCTGTGTATGGTCAATATTTCCTCAGTTAACTTGCAAGATCATTTCCCTTTCCCAGGCTTGCGTGGAGCTCCGTATATCTATCTATTTATCTATCTATCTATTATGATTTGTAATTATAATATGGATTCATAACATGAAGATTGTAAGCCAGGTGCCGTTGACACTGAAGGCAGATAAACGATCTCCTGTGTTACGTGCTACATTTTATGTGGTTGAGTATTTTCCTCTGCCAGCTGATGGGTTGTTAGGCTTTGAAACCATGGAGGAGTATGACATAGTAATACACCCTCAAAGACATTCCATTTCCTTTAATGGGAAAGAGTTTGTAGGCCTTAATCCCTCAGCGACACAAACTGGAACTGGCATCCAATCAGGAGCCGTTCAACCAGTTGTGACCCCGACAAGTGAAGCGTCAAGGGAGTCCCCGAATGCACACGAAGCGGAGGGTATGGACTGGAAGAAAGTTAGGGCTATAGTGAGTGGTAATCACCACTTACCCAGTCAAACTGTCTGTAAAATTCCTGTCCGAGTACCTGACGTTTCGGTGGGAACTGATGTAGCATGCATAACTGAGACTGTAAAACATAAGGCATTGTCGCTGGAATCGACCCTGAGTAGCGTTGGCCAAGACCAGAAGACTCCCCTCTTCATCACAAATATGAGTGGTGGTGAGGTTAAGCTCAGAGATGGTTGTTATATAGGTGACTTGATGTGCTGTGGTGCCCCCATGAAGGAAGTCAACGACGTGCCGGTGATTTCTCCTGTAGTTACATCTCAAGCAACGACTCAGTTGGAACCCATACGTCTGGCTAAGGAAAAACAGCTGGAGCAATATGTGAAGGTCACGGATAATGTAGACCATAAAACGCGACTCCTAACCCTCCTTAGAGAATTTTCCGACACAGTAGCACTTCCAGGAGAAGCGCTGGGTAGGACGGATAGGGTGAAACATCATATTGGTTTGTGCCCTGGTACAAATCCAGTTTATGTGCCCGCATACCATCTACCGCACAGCCAAAGGGAAGCAGTGGACGAGGAAGTTGAAATGATGCTTCATGATGAAGTTATCCAGCCTTCCTCCTCGCCTTGGAATGCACCACTCTTTCTGGTGCCTAAGAAGGACGGTGGTGTGAGACCTGTTGTGGATTTTCGGCAAGTGAACAAGGTAACTGTGCCGGATCGTAATCCGATTCCGCATCTGAGAGACTTACTTCAATCATTAGGTAAGGGAAATACTGTGTTTACTTGTCTGGATCTAGCATCAGGGTATTGACAGGTGGAGCTGACCGAAGAGTCACGTCCCATTACTGCTTTTAGCACTCACCGTGGGCACTTTGAATTTCTAAGGATGCCTTTTGGACTGAGTAATGCTCCTTTAACACTTCAGTGGATGATAAACCAATTGTTTGGCGAGATGTTAGGGCAAGACGTCTTAGCGTATCTAGATGACCTAATCATCGTGAGTAACAACGTTAACAGTCATTTTAACAAGTTAAAACGAGTGATGGAAACCTTGAGATCCGCAGGTCTGAAAATCAAGCTGTCAAAGTGTGAATTTTTGAAGCCCAGTATTCGATTTTTAGAACACCTCGTTGATGGTAATGGCATCAAGACTGTGCCGGACAAGGTAAGGCCAATGTTAAATTTTCATACACCACAGAACAAGGATCAGATAAGATCGTTCCTAGGCCTCACTGGCTTTTATAGGAGTTTTGTCCACAGATATGCCATCATAGCATCACCTTTAACGATGCTACTTAAGAAGGATGCTGCATGGAAATGGGGACCCTCGGAGGAGAAAAGCTTCAACGAGCTCAAACAAGCCATGTCAGAAGTGCCCGTATTAGCGTTTCCTGATTATACTCAACCTTTCTATCTGTGCACGGACGCCTCAGGTTTGCATCTGGGAGCGGTGTTACAGCAGAAGGATGAGCAAGGCAAGGCACATACCATAGCGTATGCTAGTAGGGCACTAAGACCCCCAGAGAAGAACTATTCGACGACACATTTGGAGACATTAGCAGTCGTGTGGGGGTGTTAGGACATTTCTGGGATATTATCTTTGGTTACCGGATAATTGTTTTAACTGACCATGCACCCATACGCGACTTATTTAAAGAAAAGAATTTGCACGGTAAGGTTGCGCGTTGGTTTAGCAAGGTAATGGAGTTTGATCCAGAGGTCAGATATTTACCGGGCCGCCAAAATGTCGTAGCCGACGTGCTGAGTAGAAACATTGCTGCTACCATAGCCGAGGATGTTGCTCTTGCTGAGTATTCCTCAGACACGGTAAAAGCGGAACAACGTAAGGATGTGATGTGGTCTCAAGTCATCTATGCCTTGGAGTCTGGTGACGAGACTTATCTACCTGAACTCCCAGTACCGATGACTCACTTCCATCTTCAACAGGGTCTTTTGTATAAGCAACTCCCAGGGAAGGACACTGCATATCAGTTGGTCGTTCCTGCTACCTTACAGCAAGCCGTGCTACAGTTAGTTCATGACACGCCTCAAGCGGGTCATCCCGGTCGCGATAGATGCATACGTGAGGCGAGAAAGAAATACTATTGACCGACCATGAGGAAGGACATAGAAGCCCACGTCAGTCAATGTGTCAAATGCATGGAAATATGAGGAACGACGGGACTTCCGACTCCCATCTTAGAGTATCCTCTACCAGAAAAACCCTGGGATACAGTCTCCATTGATCTCTTAGCGTTGCCGAGAAGTCGTCTAGGTTCGAGTTATGTACTGGTGGCAGTGGACCATTTCTCACGATTCACTGTTTTAGCACCTTTACAGACGGAAACTGCGGAGGAGGTGGTGCACGCTTTTGTGACTTCAGTGATTTGTCCATACTCTACACCTAAGGTATTGCTCAGCGATAATGGCAGTGAATTTCGTAACCAGGTGTTACAAGAAATCTGACGTATGTATGGAGTAAAGCAAGTTTTTGTAACGCCTTACAGTCCTAAGAGCAATGGCCTGGTGGAGAGGACAAACAGGAAGATACTGGAAGTCTTGAGACCAGTAATAACCTCAAATCAAGAGGATAACTGGGAAGCCTGGTTATCACATGTAGCGGCGACCATCAACTCCTCAGAAAATTCATCAACTGGGAAGTCTCCTCATTATATCCTTTATGGAGAAGAGAGAGTGTTACCCTACGATTTGTTGGCTGGACCTCCTACTCCAGTATACAATGAAGAAGACTACGCAAAGGTACAGTTGTTGAAATTCCAACGTATACACAGTGAAGTACGGAAAAGATTAAAAGCCTCAAGAGCGGAGATGATGGCGAAACAACACAAAGGTAGTCAAGAAAAGATGTTACAGGCAGGCCAGAAGGTCATGATCCACAACCCTGAGAGAATTTCCAAGATCAGACCTAAGTTCCGTGGACCATATACCGTTGTGGAACGAGTACGTGGAAATGCTTATAGAATAAAGGATGAAGCTAATGGAACTCAGGAGGTAGTACATGCTGATAGGATTAAACTAGTAAGTCAAGAGCTAGGCCTAACTTCGTCTGATGTGTTGTCCCCTCTGTCTTCATCGCAGTCTATGTCGTCGTCCGTACCTGTCCCTAACCAAGAGAATCGCAGCAAGCTATGATCCCACAACAAGAGTGATTAAGGGAGTATCTTCTCTTGCAGAAAAAAATCTGGCTGTAGCTCATACTCCTCGTGCGTTGCTTGGGGTGGACCTATGGAACGACGTTGGACACAGACATGACTGCGTTAATGCCAGGAGCACTGAAGAGCCCACTTGGAGAAGTCGTGGTAGTGGAAGATGCAGTATGCGTCTACTATCCCATGGAAAGCTATCTCCAAATGCCAGATATTGTCAAGGAGGTCTCCAAAGGCTTGATGAATCTCAGACAGCAACTGTTGGAAGTGGGAAACCCACGATTGACGAACTCTGACACTGAAGCTTTGGAACGAACCTTGCATGGAATTGTTGAGCTTCAGACTAGGCATATAGACAGGCTCACCGACAGGCTCACTAACTTGCATGTCGCTTTACCTAACGTACACTCTGATCTTTCCAAGCATGTCCATGCACGTACTAAGAGAGGACTTGTGGATTTTCTAGGAATCCTGTCTCAACAACTCTTTGGTACGGCATTAGATAAGGACGTAGTGCAATTGGGTAGACAGATGCATGACTTGACACTGGTCGCTAAAGCCAATAATAGATTAATCATGCATGTGTATAAACAGTTAGATGAGTTCACTAACAAAGCTAACGAGATAATTAGGACTACCAACCATCTAGTAGAGCTTGTGAACAACATCCAAATTAACCTACCAACCCTAGCTAACTTGGTGTTATTCGCTGAGTACTTACATGCTCTCGACGAGTCAACCACTGCTTTGGAGAAGCATGCAGCCAATATGGTGGACGGCTTAATCGATGCAAGTTTGAACAGGGTTAATGCTTTATTGCTTCCTACTAATATACTAACAAATGCACTTGATATAGCTATGTGGAAGCATGGACTTATGCCACTCTGATCTGAGTCAACTGGATTATTATTACCCATTGTTAGAGGCCCAGTTGACCCATGAAGGCATCCTGATATTGGTACCTATGAGGAATGCTGTAACGTATCAGGCACGGCGGTTCATTCCCTTCCCTTTTGCTACTGCTAATAATACATTTGTTGTTATTGAAGAGGGTACAGAGGTGCTGGTTGTCTCAGATGACAAGAAATATGTAGCAGAAACGACTGTGGATGAATTTGAGAAGTGTAAGGCCTCATTTCTTGATCTCCATGTATGTCCTGCTTTCCATTTTGTCTTCGTACCATTAAAGGTAGAGGAGTGTAAGAAGGCCTTGTTGGACACAAATACTTCCTCTGCTCTGCAACGTCGCACCT
This sequence comes from Coenobita brevimanus, assembly GCF_032717465.1. Classification (NCBI taxonomy): domain Eukaryota; kingdom Metazoa; phylum Arthropoda; class Malacostraca; order Decapoda; family Coenobitidae; genus Coenobita; species Coenobita brevimanus. Next base: position 11,900,442 of record NC_137011.1, read on the forward strand.
TCCAACCCATTCAATTGAAGTCAGTTTTCCATGCTCATATTCATGCGAAACAGTACTTTTTCTTTCCTGAGACAGAGGACGTAACTGTGACTTGTGCCTCACAGAATCAATTCCTTACAGTAAAGGGATACTATGTTGCACCTGATTTTTGTGAGTTACACAGTAAAGACATAGCAGCTCTGCCTAGCAAGCATCATCTAGCTTTGTTAGTGAACTTCTCATCCCAGTTACGACCCTTTTTACCTTCATTCAGTGTTATTTCCTTGAATGTGAATAGGCTGTCTCATGTATTAAAGGAGCTTACCCTCCTCTCCCACCTGAACAGGACCGATTTAGAACCTTATGTACTGTCCTATCTTCCTTCATACCTTTCTCCTTCCTATTTTGGTCCTGGCGTTGGTCTTCTACTTATTGTGGTTTTGTCCTGTGTTTGTGGTTTAGGCTACTATTTAAGGCGCCAATTAAGGAACCCACTGAGACCACGTGTCCGTACTCGCGGATTGCAAGTGGATGTTTCTGAATAGTTAGCTACCCTACACTGTCGTTAGGCTACACGGTAGTTAGGACAACAATGTCGACGAGGACGTCAATGGTGTGGCCGAGCGATGTTCTGGTGTCAACATCTTTTTCCATAGAAGTTGTAGTATCACACATTTTACATAATAATTTTTAAAGCTGTTTAGTCATAATTAACAGTGTGTAATGAAATGTGAATGATGAACAACCAAATATCATTTCGCTGTTAGCTGTGTATAGGGAAGAAGGTGGATGGCAAACCACAAGTGCCACCCTGTTTCAATTATAAAATGAAGGTTAGGAGAAGTGAAAAGATATCTGAATTGTGCGTAAGGGTAAAGTCCTGGGGAACCATTTATTATGTTGGTATATGTGAATGTACTTAATACCATTCTATAGAGGTGTATAATGTGCTAGTAGATAGTCATTTATCTCTACTTTTTGCATAAGCCCAGAGTATATGTAAATGCTTGGCACCTCACTTTTAGCTGACCTCAGCTCCGTGCCCAACTCGGCACGGTGAGCGTACAGCGTCAGAAGAAGTCATATAGTTATCAAGGGAGGTGGTATCGCTCTTACATATCTCTTGGGTCACAGTTGTATTTATTCTGTGCCCAATAAAGAGAGATTTAATCTGCTCATTTCTGTCACCTTACACTACCACTTAATATAACTGACCAGCTTCCACCTTCTTGTGGCAGAGGACCTTTGGTGGAAAGTGTCGGGCAGTGACGGCGAGTGGCTTACGTGTACTACAGACAGTGTCGTCGATCTCCAACATGGTGGTCTAGTTATACTATAACAGCAGAACACATAATATGTAGTCAGCTGTGCTATTCCATATAACGGCCACACAAATTGGTGGATCCGGTGGAATTAGCACCTAAACTGACACATAAATTTGGTGCTAGCGGTGGCACGATATTTGGTAAGAGAGCATGCAGTGCGAAAGCCCTCGGCAGGAGCAAATGTGACAGGGCCCGAAGGACCCACGAACACTTGTGTATATATATATATATATATATATATATATATATATATATATATATATATATATATATATATATATATATATATATATATATATATATATATATATATATCCCACTGGAGCCCAGTGTCCAAAGTATTGGACAGAACTGGGATTTTTCAAGTCTTTATAAAGTAGGGAACCCCCGGGTAGGGACCTATGAGCTTCGCGACTATGAGCCTATAGACGGAGGGCAGTATGCTTAGTACCCACCCAGCGCCATGCCTCGCCCAGCACCCCTGGGATCCAATGGGTTAATGACTGGCAAACCTATCAGTCTCTTTAACCCATTGGAGCCCGGTGTCCGGAATATTGGACAGAACTGGGATTTTTCAAGTCTTTATAAAGTGGGGAACCCCTGGGTAGGGACCTATGAGCTTCGCGACTATGAGCCGATAGGCGGAAGGCGGTACGCTTAGTACCCACCCAGCGCCATGCCTCGTCCAGGACCCCTGGGATCCAACGATATATATATATATATATATATATATATATATATATATATATATATACAGGTCGAAACCAGCATTACAAAGTGCATCGTGGCGTGGAGAAGGTCGGAATTTATGATCATACACGGAGAAAAATCATGGCTGATTCGATTCATGGCACGCCATACAGCATTGTGCTGTCTATAGATACTGCCTGGCTAGCATTACGGTGATGATGCATGAGCTGAGCCCTGCGAGCGCCGATAGAATGCGTGCAAGTCAAGAGAGCATGCATGACGTGGCCATTCTCGCAGTGATAATCTCCATTTGCACGCACACATGTTTGCAGCCCTGTTCACCTCCATGTACTTCATATACGTGTATGGTGTATGCAATCTCTGCATCTTTCGTACACGTACACCACAGGTTTAGCTAGTTCACTCGGCAAATGAAACCGCAAAAATTTATATTTTCCTATGTTTGTTTCTTCATGCCAATGAAGCAATGAAAGCAGAAATATTTTACCTAGATGTTCAGTTGTTCACATATATTAATTTCTGTAAATATATTTCTTCCCTTACAGGGGTGTAGCCAGGATTTTGGAGCGATGGGGGCCATGTCAGACATCAGTGGCTTCGAACCTTTCGAGTTATGACCCTTCAGAGCTTCCAAATGGCTATCACGGAGGCCTGCAGTGACTTCTGTGACCTTGTTAGAAGAAATCAGAATATCTTCTAGTGTTTCACAGCCACCTTCGTATTTCATACAACTTATTCACCTATGAGCGAGGGGCCATGTCCATGTGACCCAGTGGCGTTTCTAGACCCACTAAAGTGGGGGGGCCACCTGGGGGCCGATAAATCATCTGTAATAGCAAGAAGGGCAGTGAGCAGACTCGAACGAGAGCCCCTTTCAAGAAGGAACGTTAGTGAAAACTGTTCTCTTAAACAAATAGTGGGTACTACCGTAAGAACTATTTGGAGCACTTACAGAAGCAAAATATATATTTTATATTTATGAATATTTTTTGCTTCCCACGTCTATATCTCGAAACCCCTTCGATCTCTTGTGTAAATATCCTGAAAAATAGTTAGTCCCCTTCGACTGTTCACGAGAAACGAAAGATGAATATGTTGTGTATGGAACGTTTGGGTACAGGTAAAACTAGTAGAGAAGTGAGAAAATTAGTCTTCCGAAAACCAGCTATCCATGAGTACGATGGCAGTGACAAAGTTTGCAACACCATACATGATAACTTCAAAACCGTACTTTCAAAAGTTTAAAAACTTAAAAAAAAAAAAAAAACTTTCAAAGCAGTAACATCGATATGCAGGGCCGTAGAGAGTTATGACCGCGCCCTGGGGTGCCTGGAAAACGTTTGACTCGGGCCAGAAAAAGAAGCAAAATTGTCACAGTCCTAGTGTGGGCCCTGGTCTCTCCATACTCTTGAGTTTTGGCCCCGAGAATTATCCTCATTACCCTCTTCTCTCCTTCATTCAACTCACGCGATAATCAACTTAAATTCGTTAAAAAGGTGTTCAGTATCGCATCGATACATAATCTGCAACTGGGTGACTGGGGACTAGTGCACTGACTCGATGGGCTGAGATGCCAGTGAAAACTGACCAGCAGTGTAGCACCTACAGGCTGCAGCTACTTTTCATTTCATATATATATATATATATATATATATATATATATATATATATATATGTATGTTGAGTATCGCATCGATACATAATGTGCAACTGGGTGACTGGGGACTAGTGCACTGACTCGATGGGCTGAGATTCCAGTGAAAACTGTAGGTGCTACACTGCTGGTCAGTTTTCTCTGGCATCTCAGCCCATCGAGTGAGTGCACTAGTCCCCAGTCACCCAGTTGCAGATTATGTATCGATGCGATACTCAACATATATATATATATATATATATATATATATATATATATATACCTAGGCTGCTTCCCCCAAGGAAAGAGAGGTAGCCGAGATAGGACGACACACTCCCCATTTACTCATCCATTCAAACACATTCATTCGCATCTTAGCCCCAAAGGGGAGAACGGACAGATCCTCACCGCACCACACTCCACAAGAGTCAACTGCGCAATGCAATCAGTGACATCCACAGCAGGACCCGACAGCGGAGCTGTTTTACCCCTGCCACATCATAACAGACTCATCCCCTTACCCGCACCTGACATGAAATAGCTGATCAGACCAAATGCAGGAGAATATCCCCTCAGGGCTGCGTCATCACTTATTCATTCACAATTTCTCTCCATTTATTTCTGTCACACACAGCCACTCTTCCTCACTCAACAGACATCCCTCTCACATCCAGCGCTCTCTTCACACTGTCCATCCATCCTATTCGTGGTCTTCCTCTCAGCCTTACACCTCTCACATCAGATCTAGTTATCTTTTTCACCAATCACTCATTATCTATTCTCTCCATATGCCCAAACCATCGCAACACCCTCTGCTCAACTCTACCAGCCATCTCCCGAACAACTCCAGTTCTCCTTTGCACTTCATCATTCCGCACTGGATCCATACGCGTCACTCCACACATACTCCTCAGACACCTCATCTCCATTACATTCAAACTTTTCCTCTATGCTACACCCATATTCCATGTTTCAGCCCCATATAATGCAGTCGGTACCACAACACCCTCATACAGCCTTCTCTTTACATCCATTCTAAGCGAACGACATCTAAACACTTTTTTCATTCCTCCCAGCACCTTTCCTACTTCATTTATTCTAAACTTCACTTCTGCATCTATTCTTCCATCCACAGCAACATGTGACCCTAGATATTTAAAACACTCTACCTCCTCAAGCAACTCGCCATTCAAAAATATATTCATCCCCCTACCATCTACCAACCTCGTACACTTGATCACTTTACTCTTATTCTCATTTACTTTCAATTTCCTCCTTTCACACACCCTTCCAAACTCCTCTACCAACTGTCTCAATCTCTCCTCTGAATCAGCCACCAGTGCAGTATCATCTGCAAACAGCAGCTGCTTCAGATTCCACTCTCCACCATCAACATTCACCAGACTCAGACTTCCACCTAAAACTCTTGCATTCACCTCCCTTACAACACCATCCATGTAAATATTAAACAACCAAGGCGACATCACACATCCCTGTCACAGCCCAACTCTCACAGGAAACCAATCACTCACAGCATTTCCCACTCTTACACACGCTCTACTGTTTACATAAAAACTTTTCACCCCTTTTAGTAACCTACCATCAAGTCCATACAATCTTAAAACAGTCCACAAAGCCTCCCTATCAATTCTATCATACGCTTTCTCTAAATCCATAAATGCCCAAAACACATCCTTGCCTTTCGCTAAATACTTTTCACACATTTGTCTCACCGCAAACACTTGATCCACGCATCCCCTCCCTCTCCTAAAGCCACACTGCTCATCACCAATCACTCCCTCTGTACCCTCTCTAACTCTCATAATTAACACTCTACCATACACCTTACCTACAACACTTAACAGACTTATCCCCCTAAAGCTAGTACATTCATACTTATCACCCTTGCCTTTATACAACGGGACCACACAAGCACTTGCCCAGTCAACTGGCACCATACCTTTCACAAAGTACACATTAAACAATCTTACTAACCAGTCAACAATAGTCACTCCACCACCCTTCAGGCATTCCACAGCACACCCATCCATACCTGCACCTTTCCCTGTTTTCATCTCCTTTACTTCCTTCTCCACTTCCTCCTTCGTGATCAAAGAATCATTCAACTCTCCCAACACATTTATTCCTTGCACCCTTCCATCCGCCACAATCTCAGCCACCCTTTCCTCCTCTACATTTAACAATCTTTCAAAATACTCTGCCCATCTCTTCCTTACTGCATCCATCTCAATGAACATCCTTCCATCCTCTGCTTTTACTCGTTCTTCCTTCCCAGACTCTCCCTTTCGCACCCTTTTCACCTCCTTCCAGAACATTTTCTTATTCTGTTGAAAATTCTCTGTCAGCCGCCTACCCCACCTCTCATTTGCTGCCACTTTAGCATCACGCACAGCCCTTCTCGCCCTATTCCTCTTTTCCTTATACCTCTCATATGACATCTCGTCCTTCCTCTGCAGCCACACTTCATATTCACGTCTCTTCTCAGCCACAGCCATACTTACTTCCTCACACCACCATTCACTTCCTTTTCTTACACCACCACCCACACGTCTCACACCACACACCTCTTCTGCATGCCTCACCACAGCACATTTAAATAACTGCCATTCCTCCTCCACACTGCCATTTTCCCGATCTTTCACTGCGTTCCACTCATCTTTCAATTTCTGATACTCTATCTTTTTCTCTCTTTTATCCAACTCACTCACTTTCAAAACCTCCCTGCCACACCTAACCCTCCTAACTCTCACCCATCTCTTACCTACTCTTAACTTTCCCTCCACCAGGTAGTGGTCAGACATACCTCCACCCTCCCCTCTCAGAACTCTCACATCCAACAATCTTCCTATTACATTCCTAGACACAACCACATAGTCTATCAAAGCTCTATCAACAACCCATCCACCCTCCTGTCTCACCCATGTATACTTATAAATATCTTTCTTCTCAAACAGCGTATTTCCAATCACCATCTCTCGCTCAACACACATCGCTATCATTCGCTCCCCATTTTCATTTCTTCCAGGCACACCATGCATACCAACTACACCTTCAACTGCTACATTTCCCACTCTAGCATTCAGATCTCCCATCATTACCACATTCACATTCGCTCCAAAACTCTGCAGACACTCATCAACATCATTCAAGAAAGACTCCCTCTCTTCTTCATCCCTTTCACTACCAGGCCCATATGCACTCACAAACACCCACAACTCACGTTCAAATTTGGCTTTCACCCACATCAGTCTCGATGACACCTCCTTCCATTCAGTCTCACACTGCTGTCCTTCCGGACTCACTAACAAGGCCACACCTTCTCTTGCCCTTCCTCTATCAACACCTGACAATCTTCCATTCACACTTCCAAACATAGACTCACCCTTCCCTTTCATCTTCGTTTCACTCAAAGCTAACACATCCAACTTTCTTCTCACAAACATTCTCCCAATATATATATATATATATATATATATATATATATATATATATATATATATATATATATATATATATATATATATATATATATATATATATATATATATATATATAAGAGTATACTTGTATATATATATTTGTGGTAAGTGGGTGCGCTCACCATCCACTCACTCGATGTAGTGATGCTGTTGGGTGTCTGCCCTTTCCTCTCCTCCATCCTTCTCTTCTTCCGTCCTCTTCTGTCTTCCTTTCATTCATTCTTTCCTTGTCCTTCTGCCTACGGGTAACTTTACACTCCCTCTTCTGTCTTTCTTTCCTTCATTCTTTACTCTTCCATCTGTCTGTGGGTGTCTCTACACTGAGTGACAAGCCAATGGTTTCCTGTACATGAGGAAACTATTTACTTCGCTGGATGGTAACCATATAACCAAATATTGGTGCATGGTGGTTTAATGGGTAATTATTGTGCTCCAATCGGATTGAGCTGGTGAAGGTTCGTATCCAAGGGGTGGTTCGGGTTGATTGTTCATGTAATGCCACTCAGGGATGAGTGAGGCTGGTCACTCTCATCTTAAATGCTATGACCAACTTGCCTAGCCCCGGATTCCTACGCTCCTCTGTGGGGCGACATAGGATTGGATGATGATGATGATGATATATATATATATATATATATATATATATGGTGAGTGTAGCCTATACACTGTATATACACTGTATATGGCTAGTGAGGGAGTGATCGCCCTCTACCTACACAGATCAAAAGCCCTCGGGAGCAGGGGGGTGGTTGCTTTCTCAGGCAGAGGAACTCCTTGAGAGTGAAATGGCTGGGAAGCATGCCGGCACGTGACTGGCTGCAGCATAGCTGGGTCTTTCGGGTGTGGGCAATCAGGCAAGTTAGCTGCCTACTGCGACTGTAACACAATGGCGAGGTGTTCAGGAAGTTAGCCAAAGAAACCTTGATGGACTCTGAAAGAACAATAATGGCCCCCAGTCCCGTGCAGCCCTTAAATGGGCAGGGGGTGCTAAGAATCTCACGGTTGCCTCAATTACAATCTAATTCCTTTGTTAATGCAAAAAATACAATTAAAATTGGTAACTGGAATGTGAGAACGCTAAATCATGACGGTAAAATCGATGAGTTAGTGAAGGTTTTTCAAAATTACGGACTTGATATTTGTGCTCTGACAGAAACTAGATTAACTGGAGTCAATAAGTTGGATTTGGAGGATGGTATACTTTTATCGATATCTGGCCGACAGGATGGAATGCATTATCAGGGAGTAGGATTGTTGCTGGGTTGTAAGGCAAATAAGGCTTTATGTGAGTGGGATCCTATAGATGAGTGATTGTTATACGCACGGTTTAAATCAAATCATGGCAACATCAGTCTGTTTGTGTGTTATGCACCTACTAATGATGCACTCGATGAAAGGAAAGACACATTTTATGAAAAGTTGCAAGAAGGAGTAGGAAGGGTACCTAGACATGATGTTTTGATCTGCGTTGGAGACTTTAATGCAGTAATGGGCTGTTCAAATGAGGGATTTGAGGCATGTATGGGTCAGATGGGAGTTGGTAGTAGGATGAGTGAAAACGGAGTGAGGTTTGGAAGCTTCTGTCTAGCAAATGACTTAGTCATCGGGGGCACACTCTTTCAGCATTGCAATATACACAAGACAACTTGGGTGTCGCCGTGTGGAAAATATAAAAATCAGATTGATCACATCGCTATCAGTAGGAGGCATAGAAGATCTCTGCTAGATATTCATGTTAAACGGGGAGCGGATATTGGTAGTGACCATCAACTCAACATTGCAAAAATAAGGTTTAAACTTAAAAATAAGAAGAAGGAAAAATCTGGTGTTGGTAGATACGATATTGTTAAGCTTAGAAGGGAAGGAGAAGAAAAGGAGGAATTCAGATTAGAATGCAGAAATAGGTTTTTGGTGTTGGAAACGTTGGAAGAGGGGGAGAGAAGTGTAGATGAGATGTGGGAGGATGTGAACAAAGTTTTGCATGAGACTGCTGAATGTACGATTGGAAGGAGACATAGATTCAGGAGAAAGAAATGGATATCGGAGGAAACGTGGGATATGATAAGAAAGAGAGGTGAGGCTAAATTGAGGAGTGAGATGCAATGCGTTGATGAAGGAGAGATTGAATTAGCAAGAGCTGCGTACTGGAGTTTGAATTCAGAAGTAAGAAGGTTAGCTAGGAGAGATAAAAGAAGATGTGTGGATGAAAAGGTTGCAGAGACTGAAATCTTAATAAACAAAAATGATGGACAGAGTCAAAGAATAGCATATGAATCGATTAGAGAACTGAGTGGTAATGCAGGTAAACGCAAGGAAATACCAGTTAGAGACAGGGAAGGAAATTTATTGACCAAAGATGGAGATATTAAAAATAGATGGAAAGAGCATTTTGAGACAGTTCTTAATAGACCAATACCACCAGAAGAGGATATACCGTCTGCTCAGGAAGATTTAAATATAGAAACAGGAGAGTTGAGGCTTGCAGAAGTGGAGAAAGCAGTAAAACAGTTAAAGAATAATAAGGCACCAGGGGAGGATGGTTTATTTCCGGAAATGTTTAAAGTGGAGGGGGATAGATTAATAATGATCTTGACCAAGCTATTCAATAAGATATGGGTGACGGGGTTACTACCATCAGTTTGGAAGAATGGTGTAATTGTTAAAGTTCTGAAGAAGGGAGACCTGAGTGAATGTGGTAAATGGAGGGGAATCTCTTTGTCACCGATAGCTTTGAAAGTTTTCAGTAGAGTGTTGTTAAATAGGTTGGAGCCGGTGGTTGAGGGTATTCTGAGGGATGAACAGGCTGGATTTAGAAAGGGACGTGGTTGCAATGATCAGATCTTTATAGTTAGGCATTTGATGCAGCAAGTTAATGAAATGAGAGTACCGTTAAGTCTTTGTTTTGTTGATTTTGAAAAGGCTTTTGATAGTGTTTCGAGAGAGACTATGGGGAAGATCATGAGACATTATGGAATACCAGAGGAGTTTGTGAGGGTCATTATGAACATGCATGAGGACACATTTTGTAAAGTGATGGTTGATGGTTGTCTGAGTGATTCGTTTGAAGTCAAGTCCGGAGTAATTCAAGGTGGTGTTCTATCGCCTTTACTATTTATATTGGTCATTGATCACATTATGAGACGCGTTGGAACAGAAACCGGTGCAGGTATACTTTGGGGAGAGAACAGGAAACTTTTGGATTTAGATTATGCAGATGATATAGTTTTGATTTGTAATGGACTAGAAGAGATGCAGAGAGTGTTGGACTGTTTGGTGAGTGAAGGTCGCAAGGTGGGTTTGGTTATTAATTGTGGAAAAACTGAAAAAATCAATATGAATATGGAAAATGCGCAGGAATGTGTAATTGGAGGTATGGTTGTAAAGCAAGTTGATAGGTTTAAATATTTAGGTACTTATTTAGCCAAGGATGGTTCTTTGAACTTTGAATTCGAGGAAAGGTTAAAGAAGGCTAATCAGGCAATGGGAATGCTTAAAAATATTTGGAATAATAACAATTTTTCTGTGCATACAAAAATCAAACTTTATAAGGTAATGGTTAGGAGTATCTTAATTTATGGACACGAGTCTTGGTACAGCACAGTGACTATGGAAAATAAATTCTTGGTGTTTGAAAACAAAGCACTTAGAAGAATATTAGGAGTTAAGTGGTGGGAAAGGATACCAAATAGTAGAATTAGAGAAATAACGGGATTGCAGCCGGTCGATGAATATGTTAGGTTCTCACGATGGAAGTGGCTAGGACATGTGTATAGGAGACAGGGAATAGTACGAGGTACACCAGGGTGGGTGGCACTTGATAGTAGAGGTAGAGGAAGGCCAAAAGAGACGTGGGTGAAGACAATGAGACGGGAAGCTGGAGATGAGTGTTGGGGAGATCTTGAGGAGTTAGCACAAGATAGGATGTGGTGGTGTGAGTTCATCGAGGCCCTATGCATCCCCGAGGGTGCCACAGGAAATGATTGATTGATATATATATATATATATATATATATACACACATATATATATATATATATATATATATATATATATATATATATAGTAATCCCTCTATTATCCGAATGTCCATTATCCGAACATCCCCACTAACCGGACATAATCGTCCTGGGATCCAATATTCCCAAAATGTGCCAAAAACTGCAAAAAAAAAAAAAATCTGACTTTTTTCCCACCTGTAATTTGAAATTGCCGTGTGGCGCCGAACAGCTGTTACACCATGGTCCTTTCATCCCCTTCCTTCCTCCCCCCTCCCCCCTCCCCTGTCAGGGTTGCCATTTGATATTTTTCATTACCAAGTGTGGGCCAATTTGGTAATGAAAAATTCGTTTGGTAATGATTCAGAATAATGCATTACCATATGGATTTTTCACATGTATGAGGATACACAGTATGGAGATGGTGGATTGTTTGCTGTCTCTGATTAATTTGGTAGCCTATATAGCGTGATAATAATCAACATGCTGTTAATTATAAGAAGAGTGATTACATGTATTTCCACTTGTGTATATAATTAGTGAAGAATAGATGCTAGCTTAACGAAGTTGGTAATGAAAATCAAAAATTGTAATGAAAATTGAGGAGTCTGGTAATGTGGCCATTGCAATCTGGCAACTCTGTTACCCCACCATCATCAACAGTCACAGCCTAACTCTGATCGAGAGCAGATTCTTATAGCAGTGCAAGCCACAGGTGCTTGGTTTTTGTGAATAAATAGTGAATAAACTGCAATACCTCAACACTAGAACACACGGGAATTTACAGTGTTGTGCAGTGTTAAGAAATTAGAATTTAGAGTGCAGAGGATTAACATTACACTGTGGACTGCAAACTGGCGGTTCAAACCAGTCCAGGAGCCAGGGACTTGTAAGTACCCAGAATGTTTAATATTGTATAAACTCACCTCTAAAATATCGTTTTATGGTTCTTTTGCATTTGTTTCGGTCTTTTATGTCCCTTATTGGTGTGATTTGGGTCTTAAATAGGTGCAATGCATGTCCAGAGAGAGTTGTATAGATGTTTTTCTGAGTTAGGGTCCATAAGTACAAGTCCAGAAGGCTGGGGCCCAATATCCAGACAGGATCACTATCCGAACATGCCTTTGACTCTATTACATCGGATATTGGAGGGATTACTTGTATATATATATATATATATACTGTGGTAGGTGGAAGCACTCACCATCCACTCACTCGATGTAATGCTGCTCTCGGGTGTCTGCCCTTTCCTCTCTTCCATCCTTCTTTCCTTCCATCCTCTTCTGTCTTTCTTTCCTTCAGTCTTTCCTCATCATTCTGCCTACGGGTGACTTTACACTCCCTCTTGTTTCTTTCCTTCATTTCTTCCTTTTCCTTCTGCCTGTGGGTGACTTCTACACTGAGTGACAAGCTAAATGGCTTCCTGAACACCAGGAAACCATTTACTATGCTGGGTGGTAACCATATAACCAAATTTTGGCGCTTAGTGGTTTAGCGGGCAATTATTGCACTCCAATCGGATTGAGCCGGTGAAGGTTTCTATCCAAGGGTGTGGTTGGGGTTTATGATTGCTCACGTAATGCCACTCAGGGGTAAGTGAAGCTGGTCACTCTCATCTTAAATGTCAGGACCAACTGAATAGCCCCGGGCTTCTACGCTCTTCATGGGGCAACGTAGGATTGGCTGATGGATGGATGGATGGATACATATATATATATATATATATATATATATATATATATATAAAGCCTCTGTGGTACAGTTGTAAATTCTGCATTTTCGTACACTGAAGAACGAGGGCTCGCGCCTCACCAGGGTAAAAAAAACTTTGGGAGCGTTCTTCTGGCCACTGCATTGGGGGACTCAATGGGTGCTGTGGTCGAACCAGTGTCGCATACAATAAAGTATGATTACACCCAGTCGGCTTGCGCGGGCCGATTACACTTGGTTCACAGACTACACACACATCCAAGGCCACTCCAACACAACAGTTACACTTACAAGCACTTCTCACCCAACACACAATCTCTACTAGACAGCCTAAGCCACTTGGTAGAGATACATCGGCTGTATCGTCCCCACGTGGGAAGGGATAGGCCGGTTCAGCAGTGGACACTCAAACGAATGATGAGATGATATATATATATATATATATATATATATATATATATATATATATATATATATAGAGAGAGAGAGAGAGAGAGAGAGAGAGAGATGCTGTATAGCCTATACATAATGTATATATATATATATATATATATATATATATATATATATATATATATATATATATATATATATATATATATATATGTAGAGAGAGAGAGAGAGAGAGAGAGACGCGCCCCTAGAGGAAAACAGAGGGACACTGACCCTTTCCCAAAAACAGTCCATCAGAATTCAGTCTCCACTACACATTTCCAAAGGCTGAATACCAAATTCTTAAAGCTTCAGAACTTAACGTATAAAGTCACAACACAGGACCCTTATGATACAATAATTTAGGCGTGCCAGGCGCCGAGCCGGTTGATGTAAGATGATTGGTTCATCAATATCTAAGGAATTCTGCGAAAAAGAAGTTTGTAGGGTCGCTCCCGGCAGGGTCCGGTATTATAAAGCAGTCCCTTACAATGAAGTGTTTTAAAGGTAGCCAGAATAAAGTGTAACTCCCTGAAGCCAATGGCCTATACTTTTAGTTTATTGTCTTTACCTCCAGGTGATTTTATTTCATTTAGGAGAGAGTCCTTTAAGGAAAAGCCGATCCTCTCTCGTTCGAAAGGTCTGTTCTAAACACAGTGAAATCGTTGGGAGGCAGGAAAAATAGTCCTCAGGTTGAAGCCATCAAAAAATCGCTCTCGCACTACATAGGTGAAATATATTTCCAGGAAGTAACTGGCACCCGAATAATTCGGTCTAAATAATTCCAATCTGCCATTCAAACGGTCGATCAGAATAGATGTTTTTTAAATAATCTGAAGACAGTTCTTTTCAGGTTTTTGCTACGCTTGCATGCATGTTACTGTGTGTGTGTGTGTGTGTGTGTGTGTGTGTGTGTGTGTGTGTGTGTGTGTGTGTGTGTGTGTGTGTGTTTGCTTAGTTCGACAATGCTCAGGAGTTTCAGTACATATACTTCTATGTTAATCATAATCATTAGCTTCATTTTATTTCATTTTCATCATCATCATCCCAACCATACGGTACAATACATTCCTTTTCATCACCATCATCGCCATCATCATCACCTTTTTCCCTTCATCATCAGCATTGTGACCACCATCTTTCCTTTCCATTGTTTTCGTTGTCATCTTTCTATTTCTTCACCTTTCTCACATTCTCCTCGATCATCATCATCTTAATCTGACCCTCTTGCCATTATCTTATTATAATCCTGCTATTATCCGACGATTTTTTTATCAAATGACGAAGGATTTCACGTAGTGAGTGAGTTTGTGAAGATTATGCCTATGTTCTCATGTTAGAAAAGTCTCACATGAGTTGATAAGAGCGTGCGATGGTAGCAGGAATTAAAAACAGTCATCATCTTGAAGAGAATAATTCAGCAACTTATCCCTTTGAATCCGATGACACGATATTCAGTACATTTTTGCTTGTTTCGAATGACTTGGCTAAACGTAGGATGGACCTCTCGTAGTGAAGGTATAGTAGTAGCAGTAGTAGTTACAGCAGCAGTAATAGTAGTAGTAGTAGTGGTAGTAGTAATAGCAGTAGTAGCAGCGGTAGTAGTAAGAGCAACAGTAGCAGTTGCAACCCCAGGCTCATTTCAGCGTGAACCCAGTAGACTGTAGGCTGAGATTACCCTTCTGCAGTCCACCATCCTCCCTTTGAAATATTGGGAGGGAAAGGAGAAACATTTGTGTAATCAAGCAGCAGAGCCACCCAGTCAAGTCTGTGTCACCACGTGAAGGCGTCCCTCTCCTATACCACAAATGGACTGATAAGGGCTATATCTAACTCGATTTATTCTCAGAATCTGGCCTAAGCAAGATAATGTTAAGAAGATTGTAAATATCAGAGAAAAGTAGACATTTTCGAGGTGAAGAGCTAAGCCACACAGCTGCAGATCGATATGGTTGAAACCCTTACTAAAACATGCCATAATTTAAAACCTTCAGAATTCTCGTGCTTGGCGTGACGGAGAGGTGTTAGCAGCTGATGGTTGTGTAAAGAGAGACAGACAGACAGACAGACAGACAGACAGACAGAGGGAGAGAGAGTAGTTTTCAGGTTTCTTTGACTCACCTTCAGCTAAATAATTTCGTCTGGAGTTAACTATATTATTTTTATTCTAACCTCACCTAAAATAGCCATTTCTCTTAATTTAAAGGTGACTTGTAACAAGAGATTAGCACTAGAATATGATGCTAGTCATCAAGAAGTGCTCTGAATAGAATATAAAGCCACAGTATTTTCTCTCGGCCACAGAGGTTTGCGAAGTAAGCTGCAAAAGGGCGAAAACTTTGACCGAGTTAAGATGGAAAAAGTAACTGACCAACCAGAAGAGGATTAATGATATCGTGCTAACCTCAGGGTCCTGTATCTGATCCTTAGAAAAAAAAAATCAGTTGGCGTTAGTTTTGTGTGTGTGTGTGTGTGTAATTCACCGGGTCGGTCAGGATCACTTGATGGTCGTGATCGTCAAATTTTACCCTCCCGGAAGGGAGCTGAGAGCTCATATAGTCCGATCTAAGGGCAAGGCTGTGACCTTCACACAAGCACACACTCGTCCCCTTGCTCAAGGGGGACAGTAACCACCCACTTCGTCAGTGAAACTTTTCGCAACCTGAGCGAGGCGCGAACTCCAGTCCACCAGTTGGCAAGCGAGAACGTTACCACTGCACCAGCGAGCGTTTGTGTGTGTGTGTGTGTGTGTGTTTTATGCCAGTAACATAAAACCTAAGTACTCAAACATTATCACTCATTAACATTAACTAACCTATTTTTTTGTTGAATATAAGCTTAGGATGAATGAATATTGTTATGTCGAGAGCACGTTCTCTCACGTCACGGGCAAGGCTTATTGGGCAAAAGAAGAAGAAGAAAAAGAAAAAGAAAAGTTATAATAACTGTAGAAGGTCAGTTTGTTCATGTTAGGCAGCTCCTATAAGAATGTGATTAAACCACTAGAGTAAGGCATGAATAACCAGAAGAAAGCTCTTCCCCGGCCACCAAATTTTCCAGCCGAAATCTACAGGAAAAGGTGAGAAGGAGTACCATGCTGAATAGAAAAACTGATTTGGAAATTCAATAGGAAAGCCTGAAATATGAAAAAGAGACTATCGCAGTGAAACCTGAAACGGAAAAAATAATGATTAAGTAACTAGGGTATTTATTTTATATCCAAGCTTTACCTGTCCCATGCTTATCTAACCCGTTCTTGAAGCAATCAATGGAAGGAGCAACAACTATGTCACTAAGCACTTTTTTCAATCGCCAGCTAATCTATTGGCAAACCAGTTTCCACCTATCTCTTTACTGAAACAGGATTTATCTAATTAGAAACAATTAGTTCAAGTTCTGTCTTTTATGCTCAGTTTTAATACGTTACTAATATCTCCCTTATTTATTCTTTTCTTCCACTTGCACACCTCAGTTAAGTTCCCCCTTACTCTTTGCTTTCTAGTGAGTATAAATTTATTTTCATCCTGTCCCCATACAAAAGGTTACAAATATTATGTATCATATGTCATCATTCTTCTCTGTACATATTGTTAACGAATTTATACCCATTCAATAGTTCGGACCCTAAAATTGCCCGACATAGGCTAGATGTGGCCTTCCTAATGTTAGATAAGTCTGCTTCGGAAAGTAATTCTGATCACTTTATTTGTCTTATTTCTCGCATTAGTACACTGCAGCCTTGGCTTAAAGTATTTACTAACCATGACTTCATGGTCTCTCAAGTATTGCAATTTCTTAATAACTTTGTTATCTAAGTTCTGTCAAGTATCTCCATTGGTCTTGCCTACGTTGGCAATTTAAATATTTCCACATTAAATTCCGTCTGGCAATCTTTGGATCATTTTGGACTTTATATGCACAACGTCCATTTAAAGGTTAACATAGTCATCAGCTGAGGTGATGATACGTCCTGTTTAGTGCAAGTGATTCCCAAGTCTGTATCATATATATAAATATGAGAGAGAGAGAGAGAGAGAGAGAGAATGTAAGGCAGTGGATGTTGGCACAGCCCTAATGACGGAGGGTAGCGTTTGGAAACTTCCTGTTTTGTTATTTGCAGCTGATACTGTATTGTTAAGTGAAGACGAAGGGGAACTGCAAGGCTTGATGAATAAGCTTAGGAGAGTGTGTCTGAAAAGGAATTTAATGATGAGTGCAGGGAAGAGTAAAGTTGTGGTCTTCGAGAGAAAAGAAGTCACTGAGTGCTCAGTGAGGTTGGCTAATAAGAAAATGGAACATATGAGTGCATTTAAGTATTTGGGTAGAATGATGAATAAAAATGGAAGTTTAGAGGATGAAGTGCTTGAAAGGTTGAAAGCGTACAACAGGAAAGAAAGGTTGCTGGTTCTTTGTCAGCGGTGATAAGAAATAGGGGAGTAAGCATGGAAGTAAACAAGAGTAGAATTCCTCTGAGACCTGCGGTGAGGCTCTTGTTTCAAACATTTTGCTGTAAAAGTTACCATTGTCAAGTAACCTTATATGGGACGACTTTAATGTCACAATGAGCGTTAATGAAGAACTTTGACTAAAGTTACTGCTAAATGGCGCCACCACAGGTGTCAGCTGATAGCAAATTTGGATTCTCATTGTCAAATAACCTATTATGGGACCACTTTTGTGTCAATAGGCTTAAATTAAGCACTTTTACTAAAGTTATCGCTAGATGGCGCCACTTCGGGTTTCAGCTGATGGTAGATTTGGATTCTCCATGTCAAAATACCTAGTATGGTACCACTTTTGTCTCCAAAGGCCTCCTTTTAACAAATCAGCCAGAAACAGAAGAAAATGGGGAAGAAGAAGAAAAAGAAGTATGCTGGCTACTCATTGATGAGCTGGGTATCGCCGTAGATAAAAAGTCACTGCATGATAGTATTGTGATACCATCGCAAATGTATAGAAGTGAAGCTTGGACCTTGTTGGAAGGACACAAGTCAAGAGTGACAGCAGTGGATATGGGTTATCTGAGAATAGCATACGGAATTACATAGAGAGACAGACAGACAAATGAGGAAGTAAAGGAGCTTTGTGGTGTGGCTATGGATGCGATAGAAGCCTTAGGAGAAATATATTGAATTGATTTGGACATGTGGAAAAGATGGAGAGTGAGAGACTAACGAGGAGTGTGTATGTGAGTGAGGTGGAAGGGGGGAGAGGGAAAGGGAGACCTATGATGAGATGGAGGAATGGAACGGAGAGGTATATGAGAGGAGGGGTGAGCTTGGGGGAGGGCAGCGAAATGGTTGGAGTCACAGCAACATGGAGGCAATTTGTTTATGGCCACCCCTTAGGGAATAAGGCATCTCTCTCTCTCTCTCTCTCTCTCTCTCTCTCTCTCTCCGTATATATATATATATATATATATATATATATATATATATATATATATATATATGAGCCTCTGTGGCACAGTGGTAGAGTGTGCGTTTCGTACACGGGTGAACCAGGGTTCGCTCCCCACCAGGGTAATAAACTTTGAGAATGTTCATCCGGCCATGGGGTGCTGTGGTTGAACCAGTGTCACTTACTATAAAGTATGCTTGCACCCAGTCGGCTTGCGCGGGCCGATTACAATTGGTTCACAGACTACACACACATCTAAAGCCACTCCAACACTTCAGTTACACTTACAAGCACTTCTCACCCTACATACAATCTCAACCAGACAGCCTAAGCCACTAGGTAGAGATACATTGGCTGTATAGTCCCGACTTCGGTCGGGATAGGCCGGTCCTGCAGTGGATACTCAAAAGGCTGATGATGATGCTTATATATATATATATATATATATATATATATATATATATATATATATATATATATATTGTTACGGAACAGAGAAAGATAATGTACACTTTAAGTGAGAATACGAAGAGTCACTACTGTCCCGTAAAGTTCCAGGTTCAAAACAAAAGAGTTAGGTAAAATTACAAGTTAAAGTTTAATGCTTAAATTAACAACAAAACATTTAGGACTCATAAGGATAATGTAATGGCAAATAAACAGGTTAAATATATGGTTAACTGCAATAGCCTCTATTAACACGAAATTAGCAAGAGTAAATTTATCTAAGTCAGCCCTGATAAAATGAGATACCAGATAATACTCAGTGAATGCCAGATAAATTATTACAGATACAAACTATTATCAAAAATGACTGACAAAGAACCCTACATAAATTACAAACTTCACTATAGTAGGACTCGCGCACGTTTGCGGCTGTGGTGTGGTCCGCACCTGTGTACAGTGTTGCCACGTTTTCTATACCGTTATCTCTCTCTCTCTCTCTCTCTCTCTCTCTCTCTCCTGGCGGGAAATGTGAGCCACCCTGAGTACTTTTGATTCTTTTATAAGTTATTTATAATTGTGCTTTCATCTGTTAATTTGGTTTTGTTATATTTAGTAGTAGATGGAGTGTCAAAGTTACTGTCTGCTGAGAGGTTTGTTACGTTACTGATTCATACACCCCGACGTAGTGGGGTGTGGGTGTAGGTGTGGGTGGGAGTGTGGATGTGGGTTTGTTGGGGTGGTGGTCCAGGGGGGAGGGGAAGTGTGAAGGGGGATTTGACCTGAGACACCCAGGAGGGATTAAGAAGGGAGGGAAGGGGAAGGGGGGGCTGGATTCACCTACCACATGGCGGGAAATGTGAGCCACCCTGAGTACTTTTGATTCTTTTATAAGTTATTTATAATTGTGCTTTCATTTGTTAATTTGGTTTTGCTATATTTAGTGATGCCGACAATGCATTCAATGCATGCCCCTCTCCTGCCTCTCTCTCTCTCTCTCTCTCTCTCTCTCTCTCTCTCTCTCTCTCTCTCTCTCTGTAGGGAAGCTATCTGTCAGTGCTGCCACTCACAAGAATTATATGAATTATTTCTTTTACTTTGGATATTGGCATATTTCTTCTTTTTTCAGGCTCATTCTATTATATCCATAACTGTAATATTATTAACCACCCTAAAACTACGCTAAAAAACATTAAAAGTGACTGCTATTTCTTTTAGCAACACTGTACAATATGTATGCCATGTTTCTGTGTTACTGTATATATATTTTATGCATAATTAGATTACTGTTGATTCATCCATCAAAATACACAAGTGTAAGTTTTATTCATCTGAATTTATCGAATTTGTGATGCCTTGTACATAAATAGCTTCCGTTTCACATCGCAAGTTGAGGAAACGTGGCACCATTGTAAACAGGTGCGAGCCACACCACAGGCGCTTGCGGGCGCAAGGCCGACTATAGGCCTACAAACTAAACTTATGCTATACAGTACAAGAAAAAATGCAACAACAGTTATACTCAAATTACACACAGCTGCTAGATGGTTGGAGATTTCTTGAGCACTCACAATAATAATATCTGTACAGGGGAGGACAGAGATGTGAACAAAATGAGGAGCAGATCTAAGTGGCAATGATGCAGAGACTGAGCTCATTATATAGGGGCCAGCAGAGCCTGATACAACTTGTAATAAGGACGCGCAAATGAAGCGATGGGGACAAACGGTCGTCAATCCCGCACTGAATAACAGAAAGGACGACTTACTCTACTATAACGGTAGAAGGGGGGGACTGAGGCAGAACACGCTCGTGATCAAACATGCAGCATACTGTGCGTTAAAATTACACAAAGGATGATGAAATCATAGGCTATGTAACACCTCCCCACAAAGAAAAAAGAAATTTACAAAGGAAATTTCTTATTACTCTAAAACAATCTGTACATGGCATTACAGAACATGCAAATGCCTTTCCTATAGTTACAAAACATGAGATCTCCCTAGCACGTTCAGTCATAGGTACTTGCCAGTATCCCTTTAACAAATCAAACTTACTTATGTACCTAGCCTTTCCGATCTTGTCTATGCAATCTTCCACACGAGGGAGAGGGTAAGTGTCTGTTTTGGTTATCTGATTAACACGTCTGTAGTCAATGCAAAGCCGCTGTGACCCACCTGGCTTAGGGACTAGAGTGACAGGAGAACTCCACTCACTCTGACAGGGCTCAATCATCTTGTGGTCCAACAGGTAGCCAAGCTCCTTCTGGATGAGAGGAACTTTCACTGGGTTCACACGGTAAGGAGGCAATTTAATTGGCTTTGCGTCTCCAACATCGACATCATGCATCAACACAGTGGTTCTTCCTGGAGTAGCACGGAACACTTGCGGGTACTCCTGCAGTAATGCCGAAAACTCCTGCCTTTCCTTGGGAGGTAGATGAGAAAGCTTAGTCTGGAGATCATTCATGATATCAGGATTCTTCCCCAAACTATCACTCAGGCTCATACTGCATGGGAGAACTTCACTTGTAGACTCGGGTGGAACAGCTACAGTGCAGACTGGATTATTTTCGTCCCGCCTGTGATATAACTTTAGCATGTTGATGTGACATAGTTGCTTGCTCTTTCTACGATCTGGTGTGGCGATGACATAGTTGACATCACTGAGTTTCTTCTCCACGAAATAAGGACCACTAAACTTGGCTTGAAGAGGTTGCCCATGAACTGGTAGCAGAATCAAAACCTGATCTCCTGGCTGAAAGTGGCGTAACCTGGACTTCTTATCATACCAAGTCTTCATCTTCTCCTGAGCAGCTCCTAAATTCTCTCTCGCCAGCTGTAAAGCAGTGGACAGCCGTTCTTTGAACTTCATCACATACTCCAGCAGGTTGACGTCATCTTCCTCCGACAGCCAGCATTCCTTGAGTAACTTAAGGGGTCCTCTTACTTCATGGCCAAACAGTAGTTCAAAAGGTGAGAAGCCCAGTGATTCATTTGGAGATTCTCTTGCAGCAAACACAACGAATGGAAGACCTTTATCCCAGTCTTTCTGATGTTCCAAACAGTATTTCTTGAGCATCGATTTGAGTGTTTGATGATATCTCTCCAACGCTCCTTGGGTCTGGGGATGGTAAGCTGAAGACGTGATCTGGGTGATGCCCAACTCTTTCAGAGACTGCTTGAAAACATTCGACATGAAATTACTTCCTCGGTCTGACTGTACCTCCTTGGGCAAACCAAACTTTGTGAAGAACCCTAGCATTTCCTTAACCACGTTCTTTGCTGAGATGTTTCTAAGTGGAATGGCTTCAGGATAACGAGTAGCCATATCAATCATGGTCAACACATAAGAAAATCCTGAAGAAGTCTTAGGAAGAGGGCCCACAATATCCACCAACATACGGGTGAAAGGCGCCTCAAAAGGAGGAATGGGAACTAGAGGTGCAACCTTTTCGGTCTGATTACACTTCCCCACAACTTGACAGGTGTGACAAGACTTACAATACCAGGAAACATCCCTGAAGATACCTGGCCAGTAGAAGTGTTTGAAAATGCGTGCCACAGTCTTCCTCACTCCAAGGTGTCCTGCCAAACTGGAATCATGAGCCACTCTAATGATATCCTGCCTACAAACACGAGGGATGACAACTTGATGTACAACCTCCCATTCACAGTCGGCTGATGCTGTTGGGGGTCTCTACTTCCTCATAAGTACTCCTGACTTTACATAATAACAAGTAGAAGCACCGGCTGACTCTTCTTCACTGTAAGCAGAGTTAGCTAGACCTTTCAACTCAGGGTCAGCAACCTGCAACTCAACCAACTCTTGACGAGACAAATTATCAACACTACGGGGTACTGCCTCATCGGGTGAGTGGTCCAAATTAGCAAGAAAAGTGTCAGCTAGGATAACATCATCATCATCATTATCCTCTAAATCACCAGTAACTTTAGACTTAGCCCTAGTGACAGCACATGCAGGGAACACATCAGGGACATCACAATCCTGGGACACAGCCACTGGCTCACTAGACAACTGAGGAGCTGGACACACTTGACTTCCACCAATATCATTTCCAAGTAAGAAAGTTACACCTGACATTGGGAGTGTCTCAACCAACCCAACCATAACGGAACCATTAACAAAACCAGACTCTAAATTCACTCTGCACAGAGGGACAGAGAAGTAATTATTCCCTACACCTTGTAAGATTACAGCTTCATCAGAGGAATTAAAATTAGAGCCTAGAACACTGGTCAGCATAAGGGATTGGCAAGCACCTGTATCACGATATATTTTAACTGATTTCCTGTCATTACTGTCCAGAGGACTGACAAAACCATCAGACAGGAAATTAGCACATGAACTCTTGAGAGTGTCACCCACGTTACTGCTCAAAAGAGGAGCTCCATCATGAGAATTTAAGTTACCCCTCAAAGCAGGTTCAGTTAACTCAGTTAAAGAATTCTGGGAACTCTCAAGAGTGGACACTAGACCAATTGACTGAATATTTAAAGACTCCTTTTTGTTCACATCACGCTGTCTCCTGAAACATCTCTCCGTAGTATGACCAAGCTTACTACAATAAGTACATTTACTTTTCTGAAATCTAGAGGTGAAGCTGGTATTTACTTCCTGAGAAACATCATCCTTATTCTCTTTCCTGTTACCTGTACTCTGAGTAGAGGCAACGTACTTACTCTCAGCTTTCCCTTTTTCTTTAGAATATCTCTTGTGAGTGAGAACATATTCATCAGCTAAAACTGCAGCATCAGACAAATTATCTATTCTTTTCTCATCAAGATATAGGCTTACATCTTTATAAATACACCTTTTGAAATCCTCCAGCAAAATCATCTGCTTAAATTTACCAAAATCAGAATCCACATTCTTAGAATTTAACCACTGCTCTAACAGATCTTCTTTGATTTTTGCATACTCAACATGGGATTGCTTATCTTGCTTGTAAGTTGTCCTAAATTTTACTCTATAGGCTTCAGGAACAAGCTCATAGGCCTTAAGAATCAAGCTCTTAACTACATCATAATTATCAGACTGATCCTGAGGCAAAGATGCATAAGTTACTTGAGCTTTACCGGTGAGAACAGTTTGAAGGAGTACTGGCCAATACACCTTAGGCCAATTAAAACCTGTAGCTACCCTCTCAAACAACTGAAAATACTTTGTTAAATCAGATTCATTAAAAGGAGGGACAAGTTTAACATTTTTAGCCACATCAAAATCATCAGAGCTAGATGATCCAGTTCCACCTTGTTTCATGCGATACTCATGGTCTGCCTGAATCCTGGCAAGTTCAACTTGTGCCTGTATCTGTGCCTCCTGAATCCGAGCCTGAGATTCCGTCTCCTTAGCCTGAGACTCAGCCTCCTTGGCACGTGCTTGAAATTCAGCCTCCTTTACACGAGACTCCGCCTCCTTAGCACAAGCCTCCTGCAGGGCTAGCTGTAACTTAGCTAATTCAATCTGCGTTTGCTCATTTGGAGGAGTTACATTAAACAAGCTCTTATTAATCATGCCAACAATTTGATCTTTAGAATGATGAGAGTGAACTGCAATTCCCAATTGTTGAGCAACAAGCTTAAGTTCATTCTTTGTTCTGTTTTCTATATCACACACTGTTTGCACATTTGACAAAAAATCTTTGGCTTCATCAAGTGTAGTAATAGTAGCCATCATGAATAAGTAACAGTCACAAAATATCAAGCAATATCCTTATGATAATATCCTGAATATCCTGATAAGAGGTCGCCAAATTTATGTTACGGAACAGAGAAAGATAATGTACACTTTAAGTGAGAATACGAAGAGTCACTACTGTCCCGTAAAGTTCCAGGTTCAAAACAAAAGAGTTAGGTAAAATTTCAAGTTAAAGTTTAATGCTTAAATTAACAACAAAACATTCAGGACTCATAAGGATAATGTAATGGCAAATAAACAGGTTAAATATATGGTTAACTGCAATAGCCTCTATTAACACGAAATTAGCAAGAGTAAATTTATCTAAGTCAGCCCTGATAAAATGAGATACCAGATAATACTCAGTGAATGCCAGATAAATTATTACAGATACAAACTATTATCAAAAAAGACTGACAAAGAACCCTACATAAGTTACAAACTTCACTAGGCCTACAAATTAAACTTATGCTATACAGTACAAGAAAAAATGCAACAACAGTTATACTCAAATTACACACAGCTGCTAGATGGTTGGAGATTTCTTGAGCACTCACAATAATAATATCTGTACAGGGGAGGACAGAGATGTGAACAAAATGAGGAGCAGATCTAAGTGGCAATGATGCAGAGACTGAGCTCATTATATAGGGGCCAGCAGAGCCTGATACAACTTGTAATAAGGACGCGCAAATGAAGCGATGGGGACAAACGGTCGACAATCCCGCACTGAATAACAGAAAGGACGACTTACTCTACTATAACGGTAGAAGGGGGGGACTGAGGCAGAACACGCTCGTGATCAAACATGCAGCATACTGTGCGTTAAAATTACACAAAGGATGATGAAATCATAGGCTATGTAACAATATATATATATATATATATATATATTTATATATATATATATATATATATATATATATATATACATATAAAAGCATCATCATCATCATCAGCTTTTTGAGTATCCACTGCAGGTATATATATATATATATATATATATATATATATATATATATATATATATATATATATATATATATTTCATTCACCTATGACCTGAGCTTCCCCTGAGGCCTCAGTGGCCTGATGTTACACTCCCACCAATTTCCTGGCAGTCACCATTGACCCGACCTTCCTGATTAATCCCGCTAAGTAGCCAGTCTACCCATGGATTACGATTCTGAAATAAGCTTTTAACCCTTCAAAATCACCTACTCAAAATTTAGGACCAGTAGGTCGGTTTCCATTAGAACTGTCCTTCCAACTAAATTTGAACTTAATGTCCTCGTGATCCCTTTCTCTAAGTCGTTCGCCAACTTCTATATCATTAATGACATTTCCTTTATTAGATAAAACTAGATCTAATATATTATCACCTCTAGTGTTATCCCTGATATACAGGCAGACTAAATTATCTTGGACTGCGTCTAGAAATTCATCTGATCTCATCCAACTACAGCAGCAAGAGGAAGAGGAGGAGGAGAAGGAAGAGGGGGGAGGAGGTGGAGGAGAAGGAAGAAGAAGAAGAAGGAGAAAATGTCAGTCTACTACACTAGGGTCATTAAAGCAGACATCCAAGGTTTGTTAAGCTCCATCCTTACCCTACTATGCCCCTCATAGGTCCACGTTACACCAGCATCTTCATCTGAACTGCTGGGTGAAGAGGGATCAATCTTAAAAATAAACTTTCAGGTGTTTATTAACCCTCAAGAAGCCTAAGACGTTTATTTACCTGCAAGAAGCCGAAAACGTTCTGTATATTTACCTACAAGAAGCCTAAGACTTTTTTTCATATCCGCAAGAAGTTTAAGAGCATGTCCACACTGAGTATCGTATTGTTAAGTGGCGTTGACAAGTTCGTACCACCTATTTCTTAGTGTTTTCTTCTGCACATTACATTCTAGTATTCTCTTGTGTATTAACTGTGCAGTTTATCTATGTCAGAATGATATCAACAACACACAAGAGAACGTTGATGTAATATTTATAAAGTAAATCACTAAGGAGGACGTGATATATACTGTATATATACTGTATATATATATATATATATATATATATATATATATATATATATATATATATATATATATATATATATATGTGTGTGTGTGTGTGTGTGTGTGTGTGTGTGTGTGTGTGTGTGTGTGTGTGTGTGGGGTTGGTGTGTGTGTGTGTGTGTGTGTGTGTGTGTGTGTGTGTGTGTGTGTGTGTGTGTGTGTGTGTGTGTGTGTGTGTGTGTGTGTGTGTGTGTGTGTGTGTGTGTGTGTGTGTGTGCGTGGGTGTGTTTATGTGTACAGATATAATGCTACTTGTTCAAATTGTTCAAAATCAAAATGCTGCCCAGTTTTGTGCAACATAGCGTCTTAGGTGCACAGTTCTGTTCACTTAACTATTTTTCTTACCTCGTGCAAACCTAAGACTTGCGTAACTTGATTGTAGAGATGAGAGATAAGTAATTCATCAAAACAACTATAAGTCAGTAATCCACATAACACAAAACAACTGTTTCATTGTGCACAAAACAGTCTCCAGGGTATCGGTGTCGGTAAACCCTTTATGTAGGGATGGGACAGACGCACCCACTGGCCTTTACAATATCCTTCATTGCTGACTCCTAGACACGGAAGTTTTGAATCTTTTCGTGCACCTACCAATGATCCTTGAGCTTTTCTGTACCTATAACAAGCCAGAAAGTCTCTAAAACGTAAAGTTGAATTATTAAAAAAAAATAAAAAATAAAAGCGAATTCTCTACATTCTTCCTCCTTCTTCCTTCAAACAACCTAGCGCTAAAATGGCATAGTCAGTAACTTTTTTATCATGGAAGGATTTCATTCTCCACCGGGCCTGATACCCAATAAAGGTCATAGGTCGTAGGTCAGGAAAAGTTCAACTTGGTTCCGATTTCGACCAATCTTGGTGGAAGTGTTGAGGGTCAGGAAAGGGTTAGGTTGTTAAATTTTGAGAACATTAGGTCGAAGAAGGAAAGACACGACTATATAAAGTTTTGCTTCTGTAACTGAAAAGTTTTGTTTGATTTAGATAAAATTTGATGGAAAGGTTTGAGGTCAGACTAAGATGAGGTGACTGTATTTTAAGAACAATAGGCCTCAAGGTAAGGACAACCTAACTTCTTTGATCCAATCAATCCAAACTTCGTGGAGGGATTGATGGTCAAGCTATGATGGGCACTTCAAGTTGGAGAGCAATCGATCAAAGGTCATGGTCACAGACCAGGGTCTAATGTTCAGTCTTAGATCGATTGCAAGGTGTGGGTGTTGGCCCCTCTAAGTGATCCTTCTTGTTGCGAGCGAGTGAGCACAGCAATGTCTACTCTACGTTCAGCTGAGAAATGAGCCGCCCGATATGACACGGCCCGGCCCGACACGACACCGCCCATCCCCGACGGGTTTCAGAGGCTAATAACTTTTCTACTATGTGAGATGGAGAAAAATTCTTTCAGAATGTAGTAGATACATTCAATACATTTTGTTTTCAGCTATATATTTGCCCTTAAGACCAAAGAAGCCCCTTGGAATCCCAGCTTTCCAAGAGAATGTACCAAGGGCGTCAATGACACGTTCAAATATGAAATCGAATTTAAACAGATTTTCTGTTCTAACACTACGTGTTCTTGCATGAATTCTAATTATATATATAGGATATTACGCTCGTAATTTTACATGAACTTTTTTTTTTCTTATGTAAGGGAGTGAAATCAGCAAGGGTAATAGCCCCATTTCTGGGTTTTATCATTCGATCAATAGCCAAGCGATTACCGACGTAGCTCGTTAACACGGCAAGTCGGGAGCAGAGAACTAAACATTGCGCGTGTGATCAATGCTAAGGCTCCTTTCTATATGCACATCCAAAGAGAAAACGTGAGAGAAAGAAATGTGAGGAAGTAGATATCTTAAACAATAATTCTTATGTAATTGTTCAACTACCTCACTAGAAATGTTGAAAGTTTACACCAAGATGAAATTATGATAATTGGCGTATGTACAAAAGCTTGCTCGCTCGTTACGAGCCCACAAAGCTCACTTTGCTGGTCATTAGGCCTATCTCCAGACGATTTTATCGTTCATCTCAAGAGAGACATTTCGAACAGGATGGAGTTAGTCAGAGGCTATCTTTAGTCCCTTTGCCAGTAAGACGCCCTTCTAAGTTGAAAAAATTACAAAAACCTTCGTGACTTGAGCAGAGGCATAAAAAGGTGATACGGATTATAAAAATACATTTTTATGAAATGCTTGGGCATATAGGGATTGGTAAACCCTCAGAACAGAAGGAATAAGGTAGAAGTACTAAAAACGCATGTAATCCATTCCTTTTTTTTTTATTATTATTATAATAAGTGCACTGTGATGTAGAACGTAAACACACACACACACACACACACACACACACACACACACACACACACACACACACACACACACACACACACACACACACACACACACAAAACAATGCCATGATTATACTGTGACTATTGCTTAACCATGCAGTGCATAAAAGTATTAATGTAGAGATGGGGTTATATGTGCTGTTACTACCTCATCCTTGTTCCCAAGATTTTGGTCACAGTACCCATCCCTTCATCTTTTCACATTTTGTAAAAACCTAATGATTTTTTTTTTACCTGTGAGAATGATATTTGTCAAGTTAACTAAGAGGTTTTATATTACGTACAGTTGGGATCAGCTGTTCTTCTGCACTCTCAGAACTGCCAGAACCTAGAGCGAGCATGGTAAGCTAATCAGTTATGATAACAGTGTAGTGGCTGTTGTTCTTGTTGTTAAAATGATGATAAAATGTAATAATAAGAGTGGTGTATATGTTTTAGGCGTGTTAGGTACACTGTGATGGCACTGTGTGAAGCGATAATGAAAGGGTGTGCAGTGTAGAAGTGCGGGGCATGAAATGCGTAAGGCCGTGTACGAATATAAAATGGAATATGCAGAGAAGGAAATTAGTTGCTGAAGAGTGATGAGTGGCAGAACAAAATGAAAGATTACCAGTGTGTCAGCCCCAGGTGTATGTATGTCAATGTCCAGTTCAGAAGGGTGAAAATGGCTGTGACTGTAACTTATTTACCTTGTCATAACGGGGGTGAGGCAGAAAAATTTAGGTTCTGGAATCAGCTGGATAAAGTAAAAGGACAGAGGCCCAGGATTTATAAAGTGTTTGTGTTGGGTGACATGAACGGGAGAGTGGACACTTATGCTGTGAAATGGGTCGTCATGGCGTTTCAGGGGAGAACAATAATGGAAAGCGTCTGAAGAGTATGTGTCAAGAAGAGTTTGTACATGTATGACAATCATATTTTAAGCATAGAGATGCACACAAATATACATTGTACAGATGGAATGCAGACAGAGTCGAAAAGAGCCTTATTAATTACGTACTTGTAGAAAGAACGATGCTTCGGAGTGTTGCTGATACGAGGGCAGTGAGAGGAAGATGCGGAAGTCTGTCTGATCATATGAATGTGGTATACAAGAGGTGAGAGGAGTCAGATGGGTTAAGAGAAAGGGAAGTAGTCACAGTAAAAGACTGAAAAAGGAGCTGAGAAACAAAGCCAACAGGAGAATAACAGGATAAACTAGTGGACGCGTTGGAGTCAGTGAATTGGAAGCAAATGGATCTGGACAGCTTGTGAAATCCATATAAGGTGTGTTAAGAATGGTAAAACAATGTGTAGCGTCGCGAGATTAGCGAATATGAAGAAAGGTACAGCGTAGGGGGATGACGAGGTTGAAAAAACAAGGGAGGAAAAGAGGAAGAAGTGGCCAAAATGGATGAAGGAAACGGATTTAAATGAAAGAAGAGAGTAATAAGCATGTGAAGGGACCAGAAAAGACGAAAAAGAAGGAAGTCATCTATGATAGTGGAAGAAAAGTAAAGCACATTTCTCTGAAAATAGGAAATTATTTTGAATGAGGTGCAAAGATGTGGAAGTGAAAGTGGAAAGAAGCATAAAAGTGTTTAGGGTGAAAGTGGAAGAATATTAATGAGTGCAAGCAGCAGATGTAAAGAACATTTTGAAAGGCTGTTGAATGGGAATAGTGAATGCCGAGCGGCTGTAAAGATGATTGATTTTGGTAGTGGTAGAAAATGAACGTAGTGCCGGGAAATGTACTTTAGCAGAATTGATGAATACTGTGAGGTGGCTGAAGAATGAGGAAACACAAGGTGTTGATGTGGTGTATACAAAGATGGTTAAGTGCACTACAGTGGAATGAGATGTTTGTTACAAATATACGAGAAGGCATGGATGAGTGAACTGTACCAGCAGAGTGGGAAAGTGCTGTGATTGTATCCCCGGACAAGAATAAGGGCAAGCGGAGTAAGTGCAAAGATTATCGTCTCATATGGCTGCTGTGTGTTGAAGGAAGGGTATGTGGAGGAATTAATACAAAAACGCAAGGGATATATCAAAAAGCATGATGAGTGTTGAGTAGGGTACCTTTCGGAGTGATACATGATGTGTGGAATAGATATTTTCAATGAGACATATTGTGGAGAAGGCTTGTGAGAAGAATTTGTATGTATTTCAGGCATTTATGGATCTGGAGAAAGCATATGACAAGGTAAACTGTAAAGAATTATATTAGGTTCTAAGTATGTATGTGTGTGTGCGAATGATGAGGTGAAATGAAGAGAGATTGTCTAGGTGCTTGAGGAAGTATGAATAGGGTATATGCGCGAAAGTAAATGAGACAGAGGGCAAAAGATGGAGTATGTAGAGTTGTGTGCATGAGATGGAAGGAGAATGTAAAAGAGAATGGATCTGGTAGCTCAGGGATTGTGTGGGTAACTTTTTAAAGTAGGACTACAAATGTGGGCGATTGTGTATTTGTATGCGCCAACGCAACATCGTGCAAGAAAGAGTGAAAGTAGAGTTCTGGGCAAAAAAAGGAAGCGTGTATGTAAAGTTTGAAAGGAATGACAGTGTTTTTTTTTATTTGGAGATATGAATAGAAAGGTAAGGAATGTGAAGGTGGATGGAGTAGTTGGTGAGTGGGGTGTGCCTGCAGAAGTGGATGAGAATGGCGGTGTTCCAGTGGACATTTGTGCAGGGAGGGGGTTGGTGATAACCAGTGCCCTTTTCAGACACAAAATCATTCACAGCTATACGTGCCGAATGATGAGAAGGGAGAGCGGTGAATTGACTGAACGGAAGGCAATGATTGATTATGTGTGTATGGATGACAGAATGAGAAGGTATTTAATGGATCCAAAAGCATACAGAGGTTGGGGGAGTGGACTTTCTGACCACCATGTGGTGGTGGTGAAAGTCGATGTTCAAATGCAATGGAAGGATAGAAGGAGGGAAGGACAGGAAGCAGTCCATACAAGGAGGGAAGAAAGATTGCAAGAGTATGGGAAAAAAGCAGACTGTAAGAGAGAGAAGTGGATGAGCGATTGAGTAAGTATGATTTGGAGCATATGGGGGAGATGGAAGGAGTGCGCAGGATATTCACAGAAGAAATCTGTACAGCATGGGAGGTGGTGTGTAGGGTGACGAGAAGACGAAAGGGGGCACAAGGAACAGCATGGTGGAATGAAGCGGTGAGACAAGCTGTGGCGCAAAAGAAGAAAGCTCATAGTGAGTAGATGGGAAGCAGGAATGTGGAAGAAGCTGAGAGATGGAAAAGAGAGTTATGTGTGGAGGGAGAGAGAGAATTGAAAAGATTAGTAAGACAGAATAGGAAGAGAGTGGATAAGAAGTTTGGAAGAAATTTGAGTGTAAAGTGGGATGTAAGAAAATGTTCTGGAAAGAGGTAAAGAGAATAAGACAGGATGATTAAGAAGTTAGTCGGGGAGTGAAAGATAAAAATGGTAGATTACTAGTGGAGATGGAAGAAAAAGTGAGCAGATGGAGAGAACAGTTTCAGGAACTGTTAAACACTGAGAAAGAAAGTGATGCGAGGCTACTGTATGTGGCTGGGGAATGGCTGGGAGAAGGAGGGAGGTGAGAGGAGAGGAAGAAATCAGTAGGATGAAAGTGGTGGGAGCACTGAAGAAAGTCAAAATGGGGAAAATCCCAGGAATTAATGGAGTGTGTGGTGAAATGCTGAAGCATGGGGGAGAGATAGTAGTAGAATGGATATGGAAGATGTGGAGATTGGCCTGGGAGGAAAGTAAAGACCCGGAGGATTGGAAGTCAGATATGATAATACCCCTGAACACAGGAAGAGGAGAAAAAGAAGTATGTGGTAATCATAGGGGCATTTGCCTTCTTAGTTTAATAGGAAAAGAATAAGGTAGGATATTTATTAACAGAGTTAGAGAAATAACAGAGGAATTAGTTGGAGAAGAACAGGAAGGTTTTAGGAAGGGAAGAGGGTGCATAGATCAGATATTCATTCTTAGGTCTTTAGTGGATATCTAGAGAAGGGAAAGAAATTGTATTCGGCCTCCATGTATTTGGAAAAAGCATATGACAGGGTGGATAGATAAGGAATGTGGAAAATATTAAGAATATATCGAGTAATTGGGAAGTTGAAAGTCGTGAAGAGTATGTATGAGGGAGCTAAGGCTGCAGTGCATGTGGATAGTGAATTAAGTGAATTTTTTCTCTTTGAATGTTGGATTGAAACAGGGATTCGTCATATCTCCGTGGTTGATCAATCTGTATGTGGATGGGGTTATAAAAGAGATACAAGGTAGAGCAGTGAATGTTGGAGCAACCCTAATGAGTGAGGACCGCGTTTGAAAACTCTCTGTTCTGTTGTTTGCTGGTGATACTGTATTGTTAAGTGAAGACAAAGGGTACACTACAAGGCTTAGTGCATGAGTCTGGAAGTGTGTGTGAGAAACGGAATCTAAAGGTGAATGTAGGGAAGAGTAAAGTTATGGTCTTCGAGAGAAACGAGGTCACTGGATGTATAGTGAGGTTGGATGATGAAGAAATGGAAAATATGAGTGCATTTAAGTACCTGGGTAGTGTGATGAATAAGGATGGAAGTTTGGAGGGTGAAGTGCTTGAAAGGGTACAACAAGAAAGAAAGGTAGCTGGTTCTTTGAAAGATGTGATAAGAAACAGGGAGGCGAGCATGAAAGTAAAAAAGTCGCTGCATGACAGTATTGTGATACCAACTCTAACGAATGGAAGTGAAGCTTGGACCTTGTTGGAAGGACACATGTCAGGAGTGAGAGCGGTGGAAATGAGTTATCTGAGAGGAACATGTGAAGTTACATGAAGAGACAGAATGACAAATGAGGGAGTGAAGGACCGTTGTGGTGTGGATGTGGATGTGACAGAAAGCGTTAGGAGAAATACACTGGTGTGGTTTGGCCATGTGGAGAGGATGGAGAGCGAGAGACTAAGGAGGAGAGTGTACAGTATATGAGTGAGGTGGAGAGGGGGATAGGGAGGGTGAGGTCAAGGATGAGATGGAGGGACTGAATGGAGAAGTGTATACGAGAGAGGACTGTGAGCTGGGAGCAGGGCAGTGAAATGGCGGGGCACCGGGTGACATGGAGGCGAACTGTTTGTGGCTACCCCTTGCGGGATAAAGGCGTCTGGCTATAGGTAGATAGATAGACAGAACTATGTATGGTGTAGATGGTGAGCTGTTGAGTGTCGTTAGAAGCTTATACTATGGACCTGAAGCATGTTTAAGGGTAGGTGGGTATCCAAGTGAAAGGTTCAGGCTCAGTGTAGCGTGAGATAAGTTTGTGATGTCCACATAGTTGTTGATGCTTTTGCTCAACCCGTTCTGTCAGACTGAGCAGACTCATCGACCGCAAATAAGCAACTGCCCCTATGGGGTAGTCCCATAGGTTCCCTACACCGCTGATGTTGTGTGTGCGTCTTAGTGTTGCATATTCTGTGCAGTGCTCAGTTATGACTTAAACTATGTGAGCCTCCTCTACAAGCTGGGCACGATTCGTCTGTGATTCCACCCTACCCAAATCAGAACTGGTAATCGATGAGGGCTGGGTGATGTGCTGCTCTATGCCCAGCTAGGTGAACTCGATCATCTCTATTTAAGGGCACCTCTGATAGGTGGATGTCAGGAGGGGAGGTTGTTGTATGGTGTTGTGATCAAGGTGTTGTATTGTCCTATGCGTGAAGTATGTATAGGTGTTTCTTCATTGCTAGTGATGGAATGTCTGGAGAAAGGATATTAGGATATTGTTGTAGTGGGTTTGATAATGTTTGTGTGATGATTGTTTTGCGTACCTAGGTGTGTTGTGTGTCTCTGTCATGTAATGACGGGAATGTTGTGTACTGGCACAGGCTGCTGCATATAATTATGTCCTTCATAACAAGGTAGTATTTGACATGGAGGACTTTAGTTCTGGAATGTAAGGGAGCAGTGGGAGTTGTTTTAGAACAGCCAGCAGTGATGCTTAGGGCATTGTTCCGCATGATTTACAAGGTACTGTAGTGGGTATTAGACAGGATGGAAGCCCATGCCGGAGAGGCATAGGGCATCACTGATTTAATGTATTGTTTGTAGAGTAAGGAGTTTTTTCTTGCCCAAAGAATGGCCTTGAAGTTGCTCTGAGTGCATTGAGTTTGGGTATGCATAGCCTCTTGAAGTCTGTACATGGTCTTTGAAAGTGAGTCCATTGTCATATGTAAATCCTAGGATCTTAATGGAGGGGGTGTGTAGTGGGATGGCCCTTATTTGGGATGAAAGTCTAAAATTAAAGAAAAATATATATATGAAAAAAAAAAAAAGTTCACTTTTACAAAAAAAAAAAAAAAAAAAAAAAAAAAAAAAAAAAAAATTGTGTGAAGCTTGAGTAGTATACGTTAATATTTTGGGGTGGCTGAAAGGTCTGTCCTACACACAGCAGCACCTGTACAGACGGCAAGTATCCACTCTATACCACACATTCATTAGAGAAACAAAAAATAATTGTCTAAAAGCTTATTTTTATTTCACTGAAATCATTGCACAGTACAAACATATGCAAACAATTACGAAGGATAATCATGTGAATTCTTTTCATATCATGGTCTCTTTATCAGCAGGATTGATTTCTTTGCATCAGTCTAGTCTGTTCTGCTCGACAACTTGGTTTACAGACTGTAACTGTTCTTCATTTTGAATGTTTCCTGATCTCGTTGCCTCCTGTATTAGGGTGACACCTCTTTCTGTATGGTCGTTGATCGTTGCAAGAGAGTTCACAATCGCCTGAGCATCCTTGAAGTTCCCCCTGTCGTTCCATATACCAGGACCTTCGTCTAGAAATCCATCTGGTATGCCCAATGTCACAAAGACCTTTCTGCTTTACTTCGAGACAAAATCAACAAACGTCATTTGTTTCACATTCTTGAGGTCTAACACAGCTAGTTTTGGTGGGCCTCTCTCTCTTCATCCTCTGTTGAAGCTTCCAAATGGCCGCTCTGTGGTCAAATCCACCTCTGGATCAAAGAGACTAAGAAGAGTCAGGTCTTCTGACAAGTGCAATAAATGTCCTACCATTTGTATCATGTTGCTACCCCGATGTTTTGCTGAAGGTATGCATGAAGTTGCTGAAGGAGGTGGAGGTCTTTCCAAGCTGCACTAGAAATCAGAGGTGCTTGGAACCAGGTCTTGATGAAAATCTTTGGGGGAAAGATGTTAAAATCGCGCAGTCCTTTGGCTTCCCTTGCTGTCAGATGAAACTGAGACCGGAAAAAACAGACTTTGAGGCTGTAAATGATTTTTGCCATCCATCAAGTTTGGTGCATAGGTCCAGGAGCTCTGAACTTTGCCCCACGAGGAGGTGTGCATCCAAGGTAGATTACCAGTTCGTGCAACTCGCGATTGTCTTCCCTGGGTTGGTGATTTCATAACTGCTGTTCACTGAAGGCTGTAAAGTCATTATGGACATGCCAAGCTCAGATGCGGTGAAATCATCTGAGAAGGTATCCTGGAATCTTTCTTGGTTAATAGATGGCCATTGTGCTTGGAACTGCTTAAACACAAGAATTTCCGGTCCACTGGCGGACCCCAAGCACTCCGCGAAGGCAGCAGTCAGAATTTGGTGCCAGCAGGCAAAGTGAAGAAGATTCGTCTCCAAAAGCTGCTCAAGAATCACACAGGCTCCAGATGATCGGCCTGTGTTGGAGTTTGTTATGTCAAAGCATACAGCACACAGTTATGTCAAAGCACACACACACGCATATATATATATATATATATATATATATATATATATATATATATATATATATATATATATATATATATATATATATATATATATATATATATATATATATATATATATATATATATCACAAACACAGTATAACACACAACACGTCATATAATACAAACAAGATATATTGCACGGGGAACGATCTGCGACCC
The DNA here is from genome assembly GCF_032717465.1 of Coenobita brevimanus. Lineage (NCBI taxonomy): Eukaryota > Metazoa > Arthropoda > Malacostraca > Decapoda > Coenobitidae > Coenobita > Coenobita brevimanus. Next base: position 11,937,605 of record NC_137011.1, read on the forward strand.
AGATATGGTATGTTGCACAGCACTTTACATATATATATATATATATATATATATATATATATATATATATAGAGAGAGAGAGAGAGAGAGAGAGAGAGAGAGAGAGAGAGAGAGAGAGAGAGTTGTGTCATATGCCATACTTGTACCACATATAGCGTTGTCCATGCACTAGTGTGTAAGGGCTTCTGTGCTTTGTTTATAAGGTAATATACGTGTGGAACTGGTTAGCCCGTGTTTGAGCCCTATCCCTTGCTTGCATGCTCTAGCCCGGCCCAGAACAAAAGAACCCAAAGTACGTGCCCGTATCTGAGCCCAAGGAGTTGGGCCCAGAATATGCTCCATAACATTAAGTAATGCCATATGATGCAATATCAGTGTGGTATGTACGTGTAAATTTACACAGAGAAAATATTAAACACAGTATCACACACGCTTATACAATAACTCTATATCACACGCACAAACACACAGACCTGTCACGCGACATATTGAAGACCAGACTATGAAGACCAGACTGTCACAGACATTTCATATAGCTGTGTATTTGCGAGATCCCATGCATCAGTAAACACCCGGATTATTAATATTGATCCACGCTATATTTCGTAACGGTCGATAACTATTCACCACACTAACGGTGTGACTCGTCGAGTCCTCCACAGTTAGAAGCCCTTGAGCCACGTCTAAATATCATTAGATTTCCATCAAATTTCACTCAAACAATTTTTTTTTCTGGAAAGGAACCACTTGTGAGGGTCGGAGGTAAAACTTTCTAAAATATCAAAATAAGGGGCCACCCTATATGTGTTGCATATGTACATTGTTAAGTTTGTTTTGGAGGGTAGCTGCCTGTGTTCAACTGTTCGTGCTTACTGATGGTGATGAAAGTTGTGGTGGATTTGGCTGGGGTGATCGTTTGCCTGTTGTCCTCGACCCAAGCCTGCAGTGTGTTGATGTAATCCAGTTGCAGTGTGCAGGCTATATCTGCAGTGTGATGTGTGGTTGCTGTGGTGATGTCATGTGCATATGAGGCAGTGTTTGTGGGTGGTTGAAGTGCAAGAATATCATGCATATATGGTTGAAGAACGTGGGTCAGAGAAGGGAGCCCAGTGGAACTCCGTTAGGGAAATTTCGTGGCTTGCCCTAGAATATAACATATGCTTGTCCACCAGACAAAAAGGTGGCAAGCCAGCTTTTAGTGTTGTTCTCCATGTTTCTGTTGCATATCTTGGTGACGGATTTGCATCGGGGGATAGCATCGAAGGCTTTAATAATGCCTACTGTTGTGGGAAGTGTGCGATATGCGATTGTCGCAGAGTTGATGCCATCCGATGCTTGTTGCGTGAGATTAGTCGGTAAGGTGTCTGTAGCGTGCAGTGCTCTGAATTCGTGTTGTGAAGGAGCAAGGGGGACGTGGGAAGCGACTTTGTTGAGAATGGGGCATTCATTTATTTTAAATGGTGTGCTAAGTCGTGTTATGGGTCTGTAGGAAGGAGGGAGTGTTGGGTCTTTGCTTGTTTTTTGTGTAGTGATGATTGTTCCATGCTTCAAAATAGTGAGCATATTAATAGTTATTGATGTTTGTTAGGGCCTGGATGCCTTATGGTCCTAAATGTTTCTGGTGTAGGTTGCAGGTGCCATCAGGCCCTGTGCTTGTAGAATTCTTTGTTTTTTGGATAATTTTAAGTATCTGTTCTAGAGTGAAAGGGGCTGCACTGTGATCGAGTGGAAAGGACTGTATATGGTGAGAGGATGGTTTTACAGACTCAGTACGCGATGGTGTTGTGACTTTTGTTTGCAGAGTAGTTTACGAGAGTTTTTGCTTGTCCTCTCCGACAAGGAGAGTATGTCTTCACCCCTGTTTGTTTGTTTGTCTGTTAGCAAGATTACTCAAAAGCTGAAAGAGAGATTTGGACCAAATCTGGTGGGTAGTTAGCCATGTCCCAGAGGACAATCCATCACCTTTTGGGACCGAGCTGGATCGTATTACAGATTCTTGATCCGGAAAACACTTTCTGCGAAACCCTAATCAGTGATGAGAAAACCTAACCCATTACGAAGAGTAGTTTGGAAATTACTTTGCCCTTATCGGAGAGATGCACTCAACTGAGTGCCACTCTACTTATTTATAGGAAGGGATGTGTTGGGTGTTTTAGGTGATGGTGGCTTGGGTCTTGGAAGTGCATGTTTGTGATTTAGTGATACTGCTAAATATTTTGCAGAGTCGAGAGGGATCTGTGAAGTAACTAATTGTTGTTGCAAAGGCCTTTCATCTTTCCGTTTTCTTTGTATAATTTTGTTGCTGATTTCATTGTTTAGTTCTTGGAGCCTTGTGTTAGTGTTTTGTGTGTGGGAGGTGTAATGTCTTCTATTGCCTCGTGGAATGTGGTGTTTCTGTGCGTTGAGTATGATGTTGTTGAACTTTTTATACCTGTTAATGTTGGTGATGGGCATATTCTTCAGTGTGTTGAAGTGTTGTTTCGTTTCTTCAGCGAATTTTGTACGGTCTGTTTTCTTGTAGTTTTGTGTGGGCGAGGAGCGATAGTTCATGTTTGGAATGAATTTCTAGAGTGATAATGATGGGAAGATGATCCGTAGAAAATTTGGGTTCTTTTCGCCAGGTGGTGTTGAGTGCAATTGTTGATGAATAGAATGTGATGCCTTGGGTGCGGTTTGCTTATTGTTGGATGAGGGTGTATTGTTAGATGTCTTTGAGAATGTACATGTTGTTGAGTTGTGAAGCGTTGTCGAGTCCTCAGCAGATACTTTAACTGTCTTCATACTAGGCAGTGTTTTTAGCGTTACAGTCCCCAACACTGACGGAGTTTGGTGTCTCTGTTAAGGGGAGGAGCTGAGGGTTGTATTGCTCTGGTGCAGCGAGGGAGGTGTCTGGGAAATGTAAATGTAAAAAATGTTGATTTCTTTTTACCAAATTTGACACAGAGTGACAATATCTAATGTTGTCATTCTGCAAAGTGATTGTGTTGTTTGTGTTGTGTCTTTGTAGAGGACTGATGGGTGAATGTATGTAATGAAGCCTCTGTGGCCCTCAGTTCTGTCTGAGCGAATGTGTGAGTGGTGTCCGATTTAAGGGGGTCTGTTGTGTGTGTATCAGTTTTGTTTCTTGTAGGAGTGCTATGTGTATGCCATGATCGTGAAGGAATTGTCCTACTTCTGATGTTTCTTAGGGGAGGCAGTCAACATTTAACTGTGGCATGTTTATTTGTGTTCGAGGTACTGTGCTTCCGGCGTGAGTTTATGTTGTAGATGTAGTGCTGGTGTGCAGAGGATTGAGATGTGTCAGCGGTTGTGCGAACGAGAGAGCTGCTGGACGAGGTGGAGGGCGTTGTGGTTAGTGTGACAGGAGGAGCGTTTGTGGATGCGTCACACAAGTCGCACATTCAAATGTGGCGTTGTCTTGCGTTTGTTAGTGCAGTGAATGTGATGTGGATCCATCTCTACATGAAGTGCATTGAACAGATCCACGTGTATGACTTGCTCTTGTGATGTGCAGGGAGCAAATAGGGCATAAGTGCTGTGTCTGAGGCCACTATTGCTCTCGATGTGTCCAGTTAGTTTGAGAAACAGGGAAATGATCACGGGAGGGCCAATTCCCATAGCACTGAGGCGCCGGTCCTCAAGTTGTTCATTACATGTATCTGGCTGGGCCTATGATAGAGGGAAAATCTGATTAGTCGAGAGGGGGTTGGCGCTGGTAATGAATAGTGATAGCTGGAATATCTCAAAGGTAATGTAGGCAGATACTACAGTGCTGCTTTCAAATAGCGGGCTAGAGTTTGGTAGACTAGTGCAGAGTTTTGCAAATGTCTGTGAGTATCTTACCGTCAGTGTAAATGTGGATAATAGTAAGGTGACGGTCGCTGAGGAAGAATGTGACTTCCAGTGTGATGATAGAGTGAATGAAAGACCTGGAGCAGTGTCTGAGTATAATGATAGAAAGGGGAGGTAATGTGCAAAAGATGTGGAAGATAGAAAAGCACAGGGAAGGAAATTGCTTGGTGCTGTGAGGACCTTGATAGGAAAAAGAGGTCTGCGTGTAGCAGCTTGGAGAAGCTTGCATGAAGAAGTTTTTGTGCCTACACTACACATACAGATGTGAGTATGGTATAGAATGAAAATAAAAAGTCAAGAGTAAGAACAGTGGAGACAGGACTATTGAGGAATGTGTGTGGATTGTGGAGAGAGGTTAGCATAAGGAATAATGTCATTCTTGAAAGGAGCGGGTTAAGGAAGTTTGTGAACTTTAGAGCTGAAGAGAGTGTGATTTGATCTTGCAGAGATATTGTGTGTGAATGGAGTGGTGAAAATGGTATACCTGAGCGAGTTCGAAGAGAGGAGAAGGCAAGGTAGGCTAAGAAGATGGTAAATGTGTATGAGAAAGAGATGTATAGAAGCTGAGGGTGGGGAACTGATAAGGGATGGAGCTGGTTGAATGAATTTTGCGCGGGGGAATGCATGACCAGGGTTTGGCACCCTTTTTGACTTCATGAACATTGGATTGACTCCGTCGGATAGGTGAGAGCGAAGCTACATGGAGACATTCTTTTTTTCTCTTAGGTGGAGCCAGGATTCAGTGAGTTTGAATTCTGAATGAATTCTTCATGAATGGGAGTGTGGCCCATTCAGTTAGGTAAAGTTTGGCTAGTGTCTGTTTCTGTTAGATTCCTTTTGCCTCTCTGAACTTTATCTCACCCCACTCTAGGGTGGGAAATGAGGTCTGGATTATGATGACGATGATGATCTATCTATCTGTCTATTGCCAGACGCCCGATCCCGTAAGGGGTGGCCACAGACAAATCGCCTCCATGTCGCAATGTCCAATGCCACTTCACTGCCATGCTCCCAGCTCAGCATCCCTCCCTCATATACCTCTCCACTCCATCCCTCCATCTCATCCTCGGCCTCCTCCTCCCTCTCCCCCTCTCCACCTCACTCGCATACACACTCTTCATTAGTCTTTCGATCTCCATCCTCTCCACATGACCAAACCACCTGAATGTACTGTATTTCTCCTAACGCTTTCTTTTATATCCACATCCATACCACAGCGCTCATTCGCTTCCTTATTTGTCAATCTCTCTCTCCATTAGCTCCACATTCTCCTCTCGGATAACTTATTTCCACTGCTCTCACTCTTGACTTGTGTTCTTCCAACGAGGTTCAAGCATCACTTCGATACGTTAGAACTGGTATCACAGTTCTGTCATGCGGTGACTTCTTTTGCTTCCATGCTCAATTCCCTGTTCCTTATCACTGCTTTCAAAGAACCAGCAACCCTTCTTCCCTTTTTTTTTTTTTTACCCTTTCACTCACTTCACCCTCTAAACTCCCATCCTTACTCCTCACACTACCCAAGTAGCCTACCGAAACTCATTCACATTTTCCATTTCCTCGTCATCCAGCCTCACTGTACATTCAGTGACTTCATTTCTCTCAAAGACGATAACTTTACTCTTCCCTACATTCATCTTTAGATTCCGTTTCTCACACACTCCAAAACTCATTCACTATGCCTTGCAGTTCCCACTTCATCTTCACTTAACAATACAGTATCATCCGCAAACAAGAGGACAGAGAGTTTCCAAACACTGCCCTCTCTCATTAGGGCCGTTCCAACATCCACTGCCCTACCTTGTATCTCTTTTATAACCCCATCCACATACAGATTGAACAACCGTGGGGACATGACACATCCCTGTTTCAAATCCAACATTCAGACAGAAAAATTCACTCAGTTCACTATTCACATGCACTCCAGCCTTAGCACTCTCGCACATACTCTTCACGGCCTTCAACAATTTTCCATCTTCTCCATATATTCTTAATACTTTCCACAATCCTTGTCTATCCACCCTGTCACATGCTTTCTCCAAATCCATGAAGGCCGCATACAACTTCATTCCCTTCTCTTGAAACTTTTCCACTAAAGACTTAAGAATGAATATCTGATCTACACAACGTTCCCTTCCTAAAATCTCCCTTGTCTTCTCCAACTTATTCCTCTGTCATTTTCCTAACTCTGTCAATAAGTATCCTACCATATACTTTTCCTATTACACTAAGAAGACAAATGCCCCCATGATTACCATACACTTCATTTTCCCTTTTTCCTTTGTACAGGGGAATAATTATACCTGACTCCCGATCCTCCGGGACTCTCCCTTCCTCCCAGGCCAATCTGCACACCGTCCATATTTATTCTGCTACTATCTCTCCCCCATGCTTCAGCATTGCACCACACACTCCATCAATTCCTGGGTCTTTCCCCATTTTAACTTTCTTCATTGCTTCCACTAATTCCATCCTTCTGATTCCTTCTAAGTTTCTCACCTCCCTCCTCCTCCAAGCCATTACCCAGCCACTTATACTCCCATTACTGTCATTCTCTCTGTTTAACAATTCCTTAATTAAAGTGTTCTCTCCATCTGCTCACTTTTTCTCCCTTCTCCACTAGCAATATTCAATTTTTATTTTTCACTCCCCGACTTACTTCATCACCCTGTCTAACTCATTTTACCTCTTTCCAAAACATTTTCTTACATTCCCTCCACTTTACACTCAAATTCCTTAGAATTACTCATCCACTCACTTCTTAATCTCTTACTAATCTTTTCACCTCTCTCTTCCTTTCTACATAAAACTCTCTCTTCTGTCTCTCAGCTTCGTCCACGTCCGTTTCTCATCCACTCACTATATGCTTTCTCCTTTTGCACCACACCCTGTCTCACCTCTTCATTCCATCATGCTGTTCCTTGCACTCCCTCTTATCTTATCTTCACCCCTCACACCACCTCACATGCTGTACAGATTTCTTCTGTGTGTATCTTGCACACTCCTTCCACCTCCCCTATCTGCTCCAAATCATATTTACCCAATAGCTCCTCCACTTTTCTCTTATATTCTGCCCTTTTACCATCCTCCTGCAACCTTTCTACTCCCCTTTTATGGATTGCTTCCTCACGTCCTTCTCTGTTCCTCCTCTTCCATTTCATTTGAACACTGACTTTCACCTCGATCAAGTGGTTGTCAGAAGGTCCACACCCCCAACCTCTGTATGCTCTTGCATCCATTATACACCTCATTCTGTTATCCACACATTGCCTTCCGTTCATTCAGTTCACCACCCTCCCTTCTCATCACTCGTCACTTACTGTATACCTGTAGATCTTTTGTGTCTATAGAGAGTATTGGCTATTACCAACGCCCCCCACCTCCGCACAAATGTCCACTAAAACACTGCCATTCTCATTCACTGCTGCAGGCACACCCCACTCACCAACTACTCCATCCACCTTCACATTCCCTACTTTTCCATTCATATCTCCAATCAAAATCACTCTCTTATTCTTTTCAATCATTTCCATGCACGTTTCCAAATTTGTCCAGAACTGTTTTTTCACTTTACTTGCACGATGTTGTGTTGGCGCATACACACACACAATCGCCCACATTTGTAGTCCAACTTTCAATCTTATCCACACAATCATTGGGTCGACGGATTCATATTCTTCTATTCTCCTTCCATCGCTTGCACACAATACAAACTCTTTTTGCCCTCTCATTTTCACCTACTCCCGCGTGTATACCCCACCTATACTCCGATTCTTTTACAGTCTCATCTCTCCATTTTGTCTCAGTTATTCCTCATACATCCACTTTTGCATTCTCAATCACCTGGACAATCTCTCTGTTTCACCTCATCATGTGCACTCCTTACATTCGATGTCGCAATGCGTACCATGTCCCTTGTTTGGTTCTTAGTCGTCTCCTGTTGGTCAGTCTTGGTCGTAGGCTTCTTGTTCGGGTCGTAGGCTTCTTGTTCATATTTTTAGTTAGCTGTTTTCCGGGAAGGGGTACTAACCCTCCACCAACCCACTTGCTGTCAAGTAGGGATCACGTGTTGGTTGGTTATAAGGTTACCACCCAGCGTTGTAAATGATTCCTGGTTTACAGGAAATCATTTGGCTTGCCACTCAACGTAGATCTACCCTAAAACAGAGTACTCCTACACTAAGTGGGTGGATGATGGGGCCCCCATAATCATCATCATCATCATCATCACCATCATCATCTTCATCATCTTCATAATCATCATCATCATCATCATCATCAAAATAATAATAATCTATCCTACTGATTTCTTCCTCTCTTCTCACATCCCTCTTTCTCCCAGCCATTCCCCAGCCACCTATACTTGCAATACTTTTATTCTCTATGTTCAGCAATTCCTAAGAAGAAGAAGAAGACGAACAATAATGATGATTAATATTAATAATAATAATAATAATAATAATAATAATAAATATGATAACATGATTGTGGTGATGATCATGATGATAATGAAGAAGTTGCTATAAGAGAATGAGACGCTCGTATCCACTAAGTGGTCTAAGGTCCGAATACTTGACTCTCCCATGAGACCTTAATCTTTGACAGATTATTCTTAAATCGAATTATTTCATTTTTGCCTAACTCCTAACTCTTGCACCAACTCTGGTTCATTTCATATCAAAGCTGTCTGAGTTGAATTTGTCCAGGGCTGACTAACTTTTCATTGTGGCCTGAACATTTGGCTGACTGTCTTCAAAATCGAGTCACTTTATCCTAATGTTCCTGAACATATCCAGAAAGTTTAGTCTACATCGGATAAAAACTATTGATCTCTCGAACTGAGAGAAATACATACATACATACACACACACACACACACACACACACACACACACACACACACATATATATATATATATATATATATATATATATATATATATATATATATATATATATATATATATATCGACCATTTGGGTAATACTCATTCCGTCTACCAAGTTTGATCCAAATCATCTCAAGAGTGTTTTAATTATTTTGTTGACACATCGGCACACGGTTGGAACTTTAACCTTGGCCAGTAACCGTGACCTTTGACTGATTGTTCTTAAAATTAAATCCCTCGGTTTTTGCTCGACCTTTAATTCTTACACTAAGACTGTTATTAAATCAAATAAAAACTACTTAATATTGTCCTGCGTCCTTAGCCTTTGACTTTTCTCTGAGAGCTCGACCTACTGTTGAGTGTTCTCAGAAAAGAATCCTTTTATATTCTGGTTTTCTCCCTGGGGAAGGGGGGCTTCCCTTGTTTGAGATTGGAAGAATACTGTCTTGAATTCTCTGTGGGTCGTAATAAATGAGTAGAAGGGAGGGGGTGGTGGGGGCTAGGAATCACACTGCTCTCTAGATAGGGTTTCCCACATACTTAGACTCTGTATACGTCGGATCTATCAACGCCGACTCTGTCGACATCTACTCTGCCAACGCCATATCTATCAACGCCGGCATTACAGGTATTATTTCTTCCTACCTTCCTTAATATATATTTTTTTTTTAGTCTAAGCCTGATAAAACTGTTTAAGGTGGCCATGCCCTGTGGCCCACACCTTTGCTGTATTGTTTTTTCAAACAATGGACTCACTCCTTCGCTGACCGTCAACCCTTCCACTATGTATGGCTAAAATCAGATCAAAACACACACACACACACACACACACACACACACACACACACACACATACACACTGATTGAACTTTGACCTTGACCAGTGACCTTGACGTCTGACAGAGTGGTCTGGAAGTAATATAATTTCACTGTTGTCTAACCTTCATACTCTGTTTGGTGTAATATTCATGATGGTATAGACAAGACGGGAGTCTATGTGTGTCCCTGTGAGATAATGCAGGGTAATTACAGGCTAAAATAAAGTATGAGACGTGTGTGTGCGTTTGAACGTGCATAGTGGAATTTACGTGTCGAATATATCACTGCGTACATTTCTGTGTATATTTTTCCTATAAACGATGTATTTTGGCTTATGGTGTGTGTGTGTGTGTGTGTGTGTGTGTGTGTGTGTGTGTGTGTGTGTGTGTGTGTGTGTGCGTGTGTGAGTGCGCATGTATGAACATAAATAGTTATAAGTGTGTGCAAAAGAAAATACGGCAACCAGGTATGTGGGGGCTTTTGTTTGCGCTAAAGTGTATGCGCGGAGGTACTACTGTATGAAAGACTGGGTGAGAGCGAGGGCCAGTCAGCATTCAGTCGCTAACGCCAAACAAGCTCCCTTACCTCTCTCACTGCTGTCTTACTCACACACCGACTCTGCCTTAGGGAGCGAAATTTTTCACAAGTTCGTGCAGAAAGAAAAGAAAGTAATACAGGGCTTAAAGAATGCAAAAATGACATCATCGCACTGGAGGAACTAAAATAAAAACATGAAGGACCGTTTGCGACAGTATTGCCAAAAAAAATAATCTTGGATATACTGCTGCTTAATTCCCTTCTTAGTCAAGGTAAGATGATGCACAGTTGCAGAAAGTAATTCTACCCCACTTTTTAGTCCAACAGTTATGAATCTCTTACACGATTTTCTAAATAGCTGCATTTAACACTTACAGTACAACCTGGTATGACTCGTGTCCGAATAAAATAATTTCGGTGTTAGTTGCACCCAGCTATGAAAGGAATCGAAGTGAGAATATAACCACTCTGAGGCCCATATTCTCGTCGGGTTAGGAGGCTCCGTAGCAACTTTTCTTTAACGGTTTATTTTTCCAAATTACTCATTCATATCCTCTTTTTTGTTTCTTATATAACTTTAATGTCGATATAACTTGCATTAATAACACACAGTAATATACCGGAACAGAATCGGAATAAACCAGCAAGGAAGAGTTGTTAGTAGGCTTCCTAACCGCACCAATATACCACCCCAGACTCCTATGACTCTCAGCTGAATAAAATCGCCTGGCGTTAAGTGGATTATAACTTTTTTTCCCAAGTGAAATGAGTGAGAACACTATGCATCAACCGAAGCTTAGTGTGTAAAATTCTTGCCCCATTTAGCTTGTAAAATCTCCCTGCCTGAGGAACATCAAAGCTCTGTTGTATTCTTAGCTATTGTACCGGGTCGCGACGTGTCATACCATTTGAAACTGTCATGAAGATTCCCCTCCATTATTACCAAAGTTTTACCCCCCATGGCTAGTTATGGCCGAAAAACTCCTTGTTTCCCGATGAGCAAGAACAGAGCGCAAAACCATTTATTTATTTATTTATTTATTAATCCATTTGTCAGTCTATTTATATTAAACCATGAGGCCAAACATGCATATTGTATCTTTAGGAAACAGTCTCGAAAAATACCCTTCCTTAGTACTAGTCATTTTCAAAAAAAAAAAAAAAAATCCAAATGTAACCAAAAAAAAACTTGCTCGCTCGGATACGTTTAAAACCTTGTTTCTTTGTAACTAAAATAAATTAACGCGGGAAATTTACGAGCTCTAATATGCACATTGATTTTCGTAAAGAATGTGATTAAAGAGGAAAGACTGAAGGAAAGAAAGGAAAATGATGGGCTCGAATTCGTTACAACTTAGGGATTTACCTTACTTGTTCAGTTTTGCAAAAGACACGTTGATATTCTCTTGTATTTGTGCAATCTATATCACTGTTAAAAGGCAAAAATAAGACACAAGAGAACAGTAAAGTGTTGTAAGCAAAATAAATAGGTAGGAAAGAAGTGCTAGAATGCATACTGAGTTCATAAGAATACGACTCTTAGACGAGCTACAGGGGGACTTTATTCTATTTATAATGACAATTTTCTTTCCCGAGTCTATGTTAGTGGTTATAGTTTTTCAGTACCCCGTTCTCGCAAAAAAAAAAAAAAAAAAAATCTTTTCAGTATTTTTCCTGTTATAGTCAGACTCAGAAAGTTTTGTTCAAATACAGTACCCGGTAGATTTCTGTGCCGGGTCAAAAGACGTTCAACGTTCAAAGCTGTTGTACAAAAGCATGGGGCGAGAAAAATATGGTAAGGTGTTCCAGCTGGATGTGACACATAAAGGTTTACAGCCTAGGAATGACTGGGGCTCACATAATACCACTCTTGAGACGGTGACTGGTCAGTGTCACCCTAAATGTCAGAACTAAATAGCAGAGTCCCGGATCCCTACTCTTCTCATGATGGTGCAATACAGGACTGGGTGATAGTTACGCGTTCTTTCAAAACAATATTTTAAAATTAATTTATTCATTTCCTGTCACAATAATCGTTCTTTATAATAAATGCCTCCTCATGTAGCAGGCAGTTTTCATATACAAAGACAGGTAGATAACGAAAGTACACAGAATAATATACAGAGCCGTCTTCTAGTAGGGGAAGGAAACTTCACAACACCGCTTTTTGCTATGTATTTGGTTTACTACGTTATAATCCTTTGCATGTAAGTGATACAAACTTTGTTCACATTAATATGAGAAATGCTAGCATGAAGCTGAAACACACACACACACACACACACACACACACACACACACACACACACACACACACACACACACACACACACACACACACAAATCGCGAAAGAAAAAGTTCTACGAAATCATTAAAAAGGGAATACAAGGAAAAATAAATACCAAAAAAACAGCTCCAGGTTTCAGTTACTTTATTCATAAAAATCTTGGTCTTAAATTTTGTACAAGATAATTTGCATAGTCACTGAATCTCTGTTCACAAAGCCACCAAGCATTTCACAACCAAACTGGAGCGTACATCAGAGCGAATAATTACTACTACAAAAAATTATTGACGATTGCATTTCACTGTTATGGAGCCTTATTCACAATATATAATGGTTAGGACCATTTGTAGATTACTCCCCTTTATATCTTGCCTCAGGAAATACAGTACAGTCCCATACTGCTGGAATTAAGTGTTATAAAATCGTATTTAATGTTACTCACGAGTTCCCCTCGGAGAAAAACGAGAGAGAGAGAGAGAGAGAGAGAGAGAGAGAGAGAGAGAGAGAGAGAGAGAGAGAGAGAGAGAGAAGTATGTGACACTGAATAATTCCCCTAAAGTGCGGAGTTGCAAAAACTACCTTCAGAGTTAGTCTGTCCTCATATTTATACAACATGTAGCTTTATCTTTTGAGTACCTCTTCCTAGAATGCTGGAGAAGAAAAGGGAGGTTTTAGGAAGGGAAGAAGTTGTGTAGATCATATATTCATTCTCAAATCTTTGGTGGAAAAGTTTCTAGAGAAGGGAAAGAAGTTGTATGCGGCCTTCATGGATTTGGAGAAAGCATATGACAGGGTGGATAGACAAGGATTGTGGAAAGTATTAAGAATATGTGGAGTAGATGGGAAGTTGCTGAAGGCCGTAAAGGGTATGTATGAGGGTGCTAAGGCTGCCGTGCGTGTCGATAGTGAACTGAGTGAATTTATCTATTTGAAGGTTGGATTGAAGCAAGGATTTGTCATGTCTCTGTGGTTGTGGTGAAGTCAGTGAGTGTACAGTGAGGTTGGATGAGGAGAAATAGAAAATCTGAGTGCGTTTAAGTACTTGGGTAGTATGATGAGTAAGGATGGAAGTTTAGAGGGTGAAGTGCTTGAAAGGGTACAACAAGGAAGAAAGGTTGCTGGTTCCATGAAAGCAGTGATAAGAAACTGAGAAGTGAGCATGGGAGTGAAACAGATACTACATGACAGTATTGCGATACCAACTCTAACGTATGGAAGTGAAGCTTGGACCTCGTTGAAGGGACAGAAGTCAAGAGTGAGAGCAGTGGAAATGAGTTATTTGAGAGGAGCATGTGGAGTCACAAGGAGAGACAGACTGACAAATGAGGAAGTGAAGGAGCGTTATGGTGTTGATGTGGATGTGATAGAAAGAGTTAGGAGAAACACTCTGAGGTGATTATTTTGGCCATGTGGAGAGGGTGGAGAGTGAGAGACTGACGAGGAGAACGTATGTGAGTGAGGTGGAGGGGGGGGAGAGGGAGGGGGAGGCAAAAGATGAGATGGAGGGATGGAGTGGAGATGTATATGAGAGAGAGGGGTGTAATATATATATATATATATATATATATATATATATATATATATATATATATAAAATACACTACTGCTATGTATTATTCAGGAGTGAACATACTTAGCTGGAGTATAAGAGATAAATATCCAAGCGACTTTTAAAGTTCAGTACTGTATCACAGTTTACTACAAATGGAGGTCAGTTTGTTCCATATTTTTTCAGTTCTATTAAAGAGGAAATGCTTAGCTTCGTGTAACTGAGATCTTCTGCCGATAATTTTATGGCCATTACCTGTTGTATAATTTGAGAGATTAACTCTGAATTAGTTATCGAGAACCACATAATTATGTCCTCTGAATTTTTGAATAATTGAATTAAATCTCCTCGAAACCTGCGTTAAGTTATGGTAATGGAGTTCAAGGCTTCTAAAAGAGCTTTGTATCTTTTATTTCTCATTCTGAGCATCAATTTTGTCACCCTGAGCTGTGCTCTCAAGTTTCTTCATATCCTTTTTATAACAAAATGACCAGGATTTAACGCAGTGCTCCAGGTGCTGGCGTATAAAGGAATTATATAAAGTAAGGATAATATTTTTTAATGTATACTCGATGAGAATGCTCTGCCTAGGAAACCAATCAGTTTTCTGGCTTGTTTTTAACAGCCTCTGTACACTGTTTGCTTAGTTTCAAATATTTTATAATTATAACTCTTAAGTCCTTTTCATGGTTTACACTATCAACCTGAACATTATTTTTGTTACCACCGACACTTACGTTTTGACTGCCAGTGTTTAAGACTTTACACTTAATACTATTGAGGTCCATTTGCCATGTTTGGGCCAAGTTAAACAGATGATCATGATCTCTCTGAATTGTCTGCCTCGGCGATACAGTGTCTGCTCTGTTACTTATTTTAGCATCATTGGCAAATTTAGAAATCTTGCAAAATATACCTTCATTATTACCATTTATGTACATTTAAAAAAAAAAATGGTACCTAACACTGAACCCTATGGCACTCCACTTGTATCGCCTATCCAGTCTGATTCTTTCCTATATATTACAACTCTTTGCTTTCTTCCGGTGAGCTAATCTTCCATCCACCCAAGGACACTGCCACTGAAACTGTGTCTTTAGCTTCTGAAGGAGTCTTTTGTGTGGAACTTTGTTAATAGACTTTTGAAAGTCGAGATAGACAACGTCAGCAGATTTCTCGTCGGACATGTTCAATATATCGTGGAAAAAGTCCAACAGATTCGTGAGGCAACAGCGATTATTCTGAAAACCATGTTGCGAATCTCTGACAAGAGTATTAATGTTTCACACATGGAGTTACACAGACCAAGCAGACACTACGATGCGTTCTAGGTGATTCAGTCTTCATAATATCATAAGTTTGTACTTCTTAAATATTACAGAACCATAAAAGCTTGTAAGACGCGAAAAAAACTTAACTGTTTCCTTCTAGCTATTCCTAGACAATTTTATTCAACTTAGCAGCTTCTTGTCTGAGGGTTTAAAATAGCTTCTAGTATTCCATTCATAACAGTAGTACGTGTCTGAACGAACAGCAGCAACTGTGAGACACAAGTTTGAGAGGAACTTTAGTATTAATAAGGACTGGAACTCAAACAGCAACATGTATGGGTGGGTATAAGAAGTAGCAGGTATTAGTATTAAAGTGTATAAATAGCACCAGGTATTAGTATTAAAGTGTACAAATAGCACCAGGTATTAGTACGGGTGGGTATAAATAGCATTAGGTATTAGTACGGTGGGTATACATAACAGCAGGTATTAGAACGGTGGGTATAAAGAGTAGCAGGTATTAGTAAGGGTGGGTATAAATAACAGCAGGTATTAGTACATGCAGGTGAATTAGCAGCAGGTATTGGTACATGTGGATGTAAATAGCAGCAGGTATTAGTGCATGTGAGTGTAAACAGCAGCAGGTTTAAGTACGTGTGTGTATAAACAGCAGAAGGTATTATATCCTTTCACTTTAACTTGACCTGAAAATGCAACCCCCCCCCCCCGCGTCTCTCTCTCTCTCTCTCTCTCGAATGCGGAATTAACAATTGGTTTTACACTAAAATATAAAGCTAGCCATGAGGAAGTGGTATGACACGGGTTTAGAACCTTGAGTGTGTGTGTGTGTGTGTGTGTGTGTGTGTGTGTGTGTGTGTGTGTGTGTGTGTGTGTGTGTGTGTGTGTGTGTGTGCCACTGAGCTACGTGAAATAAGCTGCAAGAGGACGAAAATTTTAGGTCACGTTAAAGTGAAGGAACTATTGTAAAACAACAGGTAGGTAAGCGAACTATTGTAAGCGCAGGAACAAAAAGTAGGTAATAGTAACAGTATGGGATGGAATGAATAGCAGCAACTGTGGAATTGGCCCAGTGACAGAATGCGTTGCGTGATAGCCTCCCTAACAGTTGATGATACACGGCACGCAAAGGTTCATACACCCGTTCCGGCTACCTTGACCCTACCAGTTAGTAACATTTGTCACTTGTATTCCTGCCACTATCAGACGATTTTATCCAATTTTTAAAAGATCTCTTCTAATGAAAGAATATCTGATGAAAGACGTTGCCACTTAGGTTCGAAAAGCCTTCCCTTGACTGAATAAAAATGACGGGTGGTGGTAAGAATAAACCTAGAAATTCACCATCAGGTTGAGAAGGTTAAGGGCTTGTATTCGCAGTGGCACAGGAGTTTTGATACATATTAAAGCGCGCTCTGTTTTTCTATTGCATGTTATACTTATCTACATGTGAATTGCTGATTCAGGCCACATGTATTTTAACACCTTCAAAGACCGATACTCATTCTTAGATGAATACAATCATTTCGGGTTAACTGGGATACACTGCTCAACCTGTTCTACCAGGAAAAAGGATAATAGTTACGTTATATGACTCCCAGGCTCCAACAATTTACTCGCACCTGAATATAACTGTCTGGGAGCTGGTAATTAAAATATATAAAAAGAAAATAAAAGGCAACCATAAGTGGGTTAAGGGGTTGTATTCTCGATGACTGTATGTTGTAATGGGGAATACTTACATTCAATCCAGACATTTTTTCTCACAGTTCTGCCAGATCGTGTAAAGACTAATTGTACAAAGTCTAAGGATGTAAATCTACTGTAGTGATGTAAAATCTTACGATACGAAGACTTGTCTCCTAGTGCAAAGTACGAAATAATGGTATAAATTGTACTGTCTCAATGCTGCATAGTACAAACCTGATAGGGCAACACTTTAAGGGTGCAAAGTCTTCTGGTGCAAAAATTAAGTGGCGCACTTTTAACATTGCAAAGTCCAGTTATGTCAAGTTCAGTCTAAGAGCAGAAAGTTTAATCAGATGATACAAAGTCAAGTCTTGAGAGTACAAAGTCGAATGGTAGAGTAAAAACTCATACTTAATAGTGCAAATCTTGTGTGTGTAAGGTGTACTCTCGATAGTGGAAGGCCCAATCTGATCGTTCAAAGTTCAGTCTGATCGTGCAAGGTTCATCTGATCGTACAAGGTCTAGTCTGATCTTACAAGGTCTAGTCGCACTGTGCTAGGTCTAGTATGATCGTGCATGGTCTATCGTGATCGTGCAAGTTGTTGCGTAATCTTAAAAAGTGATGGTATTAATTCATCACGTAAAGTTTGCACTGCGTTAACGCTGGTACAGGGTAATGCGTTCACGGATGATGTGCAGTTGCTTAGTCCTTTCTCACTCTCTTGTGTACGCGCATTCACACACACACACACACACACACACACACACACACACACACACACACACACACACACACACACACACACACACACACACACACATCTATCTGTCTAAATATCTATCTATATAAATATTCATCTGTCTGTGTATCTATATAAGTACAGCCACAAAATTTTCACATTTGCTTTATCAGAGATTACACGGAGACAAACACATACACATAATTATTATCCACACATCAAAAAACGCACGTACGCAGTAGATAGCACACACATGTAACAAAAACACATACATGGAAAAATAATCACACATATTTAGCCAGAAAAAAATAACATCTAGGCAGGTAAATTTGTCTATCTATTTCTTGCCAGACGTCCCAATCCCGTAATGGGTGGCC
This sequence comes from Coenobita brevimanus, assembly GCF_032717465.1. NCBI lineage: Eukaryota > Metazoa > Arthropoda > Malacostraca > Decapoda > Coenobitidae > Coenobita > Coenobita brevimanus. Next base: position 11,955,633 of record NC_137011.1, read on the forward strand.
ACAAACAAATAGCCTCCATGTCCCCCTGTCCCCCGCCATTTCACTGTCCTGTTTCCAACTGACTCCCCCCCTCTCTCATATACCTCTCCACTCCATTCCTCCATATCATCCTTGGCCTCCCCCTCCCTCTCTCCCCTCTCCACCTCACTCACATACACTCTCCTCGTCAGCTTCTCGCCCTCCATCCTCTCCACATGACCAAACCACCTCAGTTTGTTTCTCCTAATGGCATCACATCCACATCCACACCACAACTCTCCTTCGCATCCTCATATGTCAGTCTGTCGCTCCATGTGACTCCACATGATCTTTCAAGTAACTCATTTCCACTGCTCTCACTCTTGACTTGTATCCCTCCAGTAAGGTCCAAGCTTCACTTCCATACGTTAGAGATGGTATCACAATACTGTGGTGCAGTAATTTTTTCACTTCCATGCCCACTTCTCTGTTTCTTATCACTGCTTTCAAGGTATCAGCAATCCTTCTTCCTTGTTGTTCCCTTTCAAGCACTTCACCCTCTAAACTTCCATCCTTACTCATCGCACTCCCCATGTACTTAAACGCACTCACATTTTCCATTTCCTATTCATCCAGACTCACTGTACATTCACTGACTTCATTTCTCGAAGACCATAACTTTACTCTTCCCTACAATCACATTTAGATTCTGTTTCTTGAACACACTCCAAAACTCGTCCATCAAGCCTTGAAGCTCCCATTCGTCTTCACTTAACAACACAGTATCATCTGTAACCGACAGCATAGGGAGTTTCCAAACACTGCCCTCTCTCATTAGGGTCGCTCCAACATCCACTGCCCTACCTTGTATCTCTTTTATAACCCCATCAATATACAGATTGAACAATCCATGGAGACATGACACATCTCTGTTTCAGTCCAACCATCAAATAGAAAAATTCACTCAGTTCACATGCAAGGCAGCCTTAGCACCGTCGTACATACTCTTCACAGTATTCAGCAACTTTCCATTTACTCCATATATTCATAATACTTTCCACAGTCTTTATCTATCCACCCTGTCATATGCTTTCTCCAAATCCATGAAGGCAGCATACCGGTACAACTTCTTTCCCTTCTTTTGAAACTTTTCCACTAATGACCTAAGAATGAATTATCTGATCTACACAATCTCTTCCCTTCCTAGAACTTCCCTGATCTTCTCGAACCGTTCCTCTGTTATTTCCCTAACTGTGTCAATAAGTATCCTACCATATACTTTTCCCATTACACTAAGAAGACAAATGCCCCCATGATTACCACCCATTTATTTTTCCCCTTTTTCTTTGTACAGGGGAATAATTATTCCTGACTTTCAATCCTCGGGGACTCTACCTTCCTCCCAAACCAATCTGCACAGCTTCCACATCCATTCTACACTACTGTTATCTCACCCCCATGCTTCAGCATTTCACCACACACTCCATCGATTCCTGGAGCTTTCCTCAATTTGACTTTCTTCATTGTCTCCACAACTTCTGTCTTACCGATTTTTTCCTCTCTTCTCACATCCCTCCGTCTCTCACCCATTCCCCAGCCACTTATACCCACATTATTTTCATTCTCTATATTCAACAATTCCTTAAAGTGTTATCCCCATCTGCTTACTTTTTCTCCCTTATCCACCAGTAATCTACCATTTTTATCTTTCACTCTCCGACTAACATCTTTGACACCCTGTCTAACTCTCTCTACCTCTTTCCAGAACGATTTCTTACATTCCCACCACTTTACACTCAAATTCCTTCCAAATTGCTCATCCATTCTCTTCATACCCTAATACTAATTTTTTCACCTCTCTCTTCCTCTCTACGTATAACTCTCTCTTCCGTCTCTCACCTTCTTCCTCACTCCTGTTTCTCATCCACTTACTATATGCTGTCTTCTTTTGTGCCACAGCCTGTCTCACCTCTTCATTCGACCATGCTGTTACCTGCACCCCCTTTCCTCTTCTCTTCATCCCACACACCACCTCACACGCTGCACAGATTTCTTCTGTAAATATCTTGCACACATCTTCCACGTCCCCCATCTGCTCCAATCCCTATTTGCCCAATTGCTCCTCCACTTCTCATAAATTCTACCTTTTTCCATCTTCTTGTAACCTTTCCACCCTCCTTGTATGAACTACTTCGTCCTGTCCTTCTCTTCTTCTATTCCTCGATTTCATTTTAACCTTGGTTCTCATCACCACCAAGTGGTGGTCAGAAAGTCCACTCCCCCAACCTCTATATGCTCTTGCATCCATTACACACCTTCTCATCCTGTCATCCATACACATAATCAATCGTTGCCTTCCTTTCATTCCGTTCACCACCCACCTTCTCATCACTCGCCACATATACCTGTGGATCATTTTGTGCTTGAAGAGGGTATTGGCTATCACCAACCCTCTCCCAGCACAAATGTCCACTAGAGCACTGCCATTCTCATTCACCTTTGCAGGCACACCTCACTCACCAACTACTACATCCATCTTCACATTCCCTAATTTTCCATTCACATCTCCAATCAAAAACACTCTCTCATTCCTTTCAAACTTTTCCATGATCGTTTCCACATTTGTCCAGAACTCTTCTTTCACTCTGCTTGCACGATCTTACTTTGGGGCATACACACACACACACACACACAATCGCCCGCATTTGTAGTCCAACTTTCAACCTTCCCCACACAATCCTTGAGCCAAATGATCCATACTCTCTTATATTCTCTTTCCATCTCTGTCACACAACAATACACACTCCTTCTTTTGCCCTCTCATTCTCACCCACTCCCACTCATATACCCCATCCATACTATTATTTTCTCACAGTCTCACCTCTCCATTTAGTTTCAGTTAATTCAAATACATCCACTTTTGCACCCTCAAGCACCTGAACAATCTCTCTCTTTCACCTCATCATTTGCACCCCTTACATTCCATGTCGCAATCCGTACCATGTCCTTTGTTCGGTCCTTAGTCGTCACCTGTTGGTCAGGCCTGGTCCGAGGCTTCTTGTTCGTATTTTTAGATACTTTTCCGCGGAGAGCCACTAACCCTCCGCCAACCCACTTGTTGTCACGTAGGGATCACGTGCTGGTTGGTTATAAGGTTACCACCCAGCGTTGTAAATGATTTCCTGGTTTACAGGAAATCATTTTGCTTGCCACTCAACGTAGATGTACCCTAAAACAGAGTACTCCTACACTAAGTGGGTGGATGATGGGCGCCCCTCATTTACCTCTTTATGAATGCCTATAAAAAACTAGAGAGGCACTCGGTGGAGCGTATCCGTCCGACAAGGGCAATGAAATTTCCAAACCATTCTTCATAATGGGTTAGGTTTTATCACCATTCATTAAGGTTTCGCAGAAGGTGTTTTCCGGATCCCTGTGGGACGATCCAGATCGGTCCCCCAAATTAATTGATTGTTCCCTGGGAAATATGCTATCTACCCACCATATTTGGTTCAAAACTCTTTTAGTTTTTGAGTAATCCTGCTACAGACAAACAAACAAACAAAGGCGAAAAACATATTTTCCTTGTCAGAGAGAAAAAAGTTTCTCTCTATCTGTATTATAGTACTCTTTACCGGTAACAGTGACAAAGCTTTTACTGTCTCCTCCATAAATGATGCAACATTGCTGCGGCGTGATGAGACCTATTGTATAATGTATGAGGATGGGGCTTCCCTTACACGCAAGCACACGCCCGGCAGTGTACGTTTTACTTTTTCTCTCCGGTTGACCCGTTGACTAAGAGAGTGTAAGAATGTCGGTTGTGTGGTGGAACAAGGCGAGAAAGACTCAAAATCATGTGGTAATGAAGCTAGAAGCAGTTCCTTGTAACTCAGATACGGTAACGTTCTTTAATTACTCATACCCAGTAGACGATTTTATAGCACAGGGAAAACTCTACGTAGTAAAAGGTTTAAAGTATGGGTGGCTGGTTGAAAGAGAAAAGACTAAGAAGAAAGTGGAGGGAGAAAGTGAGTGAATATATGAAGTGGACTAGATGGTGGTATGCTGTCTAGTGTTGCATAATTGTATCGTGGAGAGAGAGAGAGAGAGAGAGAGAGAGAGAGAGAGAGAGAGAGAGAGAACACTAAGTTTGAATTGTATTATATCTAAAGGCATTTTTTTGAGGTAAAGAAGAAACAAAATCCCCATTAAGGCGGTTTGCCCAGAGTTCCTGTGTGAGGAATTTTGCTGGAAAGGTACTTAACGCACCATAGTCTATCGATCCATTCCCGCGGAGCCCAAAGGTCCATACACAAGGGCTATCCCTTTAGTAACTATTGAACATGCCTAGTTCTGTCTGTCCTCTTTTGCGGACTCTGGGTGCTGATGGGTTAATATGCTCCAAAGCAATGGACTCATCTAGGACTGTATTACAACTTCCTTAAGGTGTTATTATTCAGCAGAGTAAAATTTCTGGCAGAGATGTTATTAACAATACTTAATTGTATTATATGCACACTCGCTTCTTCTGCGTATCCCCACGTGCACTCACCAGACTGCCCCATTTCTCTAGTGATATTTCTAATTAATTTCTACCAACCCCACATGGTTTTTTTCATGTTAGGAGAGACTCCTGATTGTTAAGGGTTAAAACGACGGATGACAAGCCAAGTATCCCTGGTAGCATTACATAGCCAACAAACCTTCTATTGCCTCTTAAACATTGGAACTCATGTGCACAAGACAAGACCGTGAATCCGACTGGCGCCTTCAACAAAGAGGCGACCGAATATCAGAAGAACTATGTTCAAAGCATTGTTTTTAAAACTTAAAGGTTCGCGAAGACCCAGAAGCCGTATTAATTGTAAGTCAGGAGACTCTATTATTTCTTGTTTTCCAGTAATTTCTTCATAACCTATGTCATCATAACATTCTCGTGTAGCTGTATTAATTATGCTTTCTGTTTCAGAAATAAGTAGACGTAAATAATACACGAGACCAGAACCAAGTGTAGCATGTAAAATAGATCGCCAAGGAGAAGGTGCTACTGAGCCTCCTAAGCTGACGACACTACTGGCCTTGAGGACACACACTGACCCTGAACCCATCGACTCATACAAGTTATTCTCAGGTTTTGAATTTCACATAAGGTGAAAAAATCTACGTAGAATTAAACATTTTTTTTCTGTTCATATATAAGAAATTTTGGGCGTGTAAAGTCGTTTCCTTATATTATTAATTTGATAGACGTGGCTTTTGCAGAGACATATCTTTCATTGCTTCTTAGAAAGGTGTACTGGCTGGTCGATGAGATGAAGCAGAATATGAAAAGGAGGAGGAAAAGAAACAGATGAAAGGGGAGGAAGTGAATCTGGAGGAAGAAGAGAAGTAGGAGGAGGAAGAGGAAGAAAAAGGAATGGGTGAGAGATAATGAGAAAAAGGAAAGAGAAAAAGATAAAAGGGAGTTGTGTAGATCTTAGTTAGCTAAACAGTAATAATCTCACACGAAGAAATCTCATATCCTTAGAACGGATCTCCAGATGTAACTGGGGATGTCAAAACAAAAAGAGACCCTACCAAAGTAAACAATAGTTAAATGAGTTAGTGTCTCGCTTTATTACTTCAGAGTTCCAAAAGTGTAAGGTATATACGCCAAAGTAAACAGCCCTTGTTAAATTAACGAGAACTTAAGTCATTAACTAGGAGTACTCAGAGTGCAAAATACTCATCCACCAATTAGCCTTAGAGCCGAATATTTGACTTTGTCCTGTGATTATAATCGAATTACAGAACTATATTCTTGCTGGTCCTTTGACACTTCCACAGGCTTTGCTCCACATCGAGTCAATATTGTTTAAAATGACTTTGCCATGTGACCTTGATTTTTAGCCTCTTTTGTGACGAAATCTCTGACTCTTCCTAATATCTAATTCCTTTATCCCTACCTTAATATGAACTATTCCACAAAGTTTAGCTTAAATCGAAAAAAAGAAAAAAAAACTGTTCAAGCAGTCCTTGTAGAGTCAACATTAACCAACCTCTGTGTGACTTCGACCTTTGACATTTTATTCTAAAAATACAATAGGCTTTCTCCCTGGCTGATACTTAGTCCTTCAGCCAAGTTTGATTAAAATCGGATTAAAACTAAGCAATTTTGTTCAAACACACACACACACACACACACACACACACACGCACGCACGCACGCACAAACACACACACACACACACACACACACACACACACACACACACACACACACACACACGCACGCACGCACGCACACACACACACACACACACACACACACACACACACACACACACACACACATACCGACCAAAACAATACCCTGCTCTCGTTTTGAGAACGCAACTGTAAAATCAAATGGGTTGGAATATCGATGCAAAAACTAACAGGACTATAAGAGATCAGGCTAAACTAAGGAGAGCTGTTCATCTGTTTATCTATAGCCAGAAGCCTTAATCCCAGAAGGATTGGCCACAAGTGAATCATCGACAGGCCACCTTGTCCTTCACCATCAGGCTGCCTTCTCGCCATCTCACACCTTCTCTCAGACTTATACCTCTTCTTATACCTCCAACTCATTCTCGGTTTTCTCCATTTCCTCTCCCCTCTGCTTTACTCACGTACACTTTCTTAGTAGATCTCTTATTCTCCACCCTCTCCGCATGGCCAAACCATCTTACGGCACTTTTCTAGTGGTTACAACATTTTCGTTTCACAAATTCATATAGTAGCTTTAGAACTGTAAAGGGACAATTGATTTCGACTGTACACTGGGTTAAAGGAATTCATGAAGGTTCAAAGAGAATTATGGCAGTGATTTGTCATTACATTTGTCATTACATTTTTTAGAAGTTGTCTTCGCGTCTGAGCTGTTATTTACGGTCCATCTGCATTAGTGAGTGAGAAATGTGGCAGGCGAGAGATGGAAAGAAGGAGGAGGAAAGAAAATGAAAAAGGAAGAGAGATAGAGGTCTAGATGTAGGAAGTGATAAAGAGGGAAAGAAAAAACAGAGAAGGAAGTAGAGCAAGAGAGTAGTAAGAAAAGAGTGAATAAAAGAAAGAAAAAGAGTGTGGGCGTGGAGGGAAAAGAAAGTGAAACTGGGAGAAAGTGAATGTGATGGTATAAGAGAGAGAGAGAGAGAGAGAGAGAGAGACAGACAGACAGACAGACAGACAGACAGAGACAGACAGACAGACAGACAGACAAAGGGGGGGGAGGGAGGGAGTTGCAGTGAAAAAGAAAATAACTATATGAATTAGAATAAAATGTAGCAGAAACAGCAATTACAACCTGTCCGTGCATTCACCGCAAAGAGACACACTCACACTAGGAGGATTAACAAAACACCACACACATTCGTTTTATCCCAGCATGAACGCTTTAATAATTCTGATGCACCCCTAGCTACCCAAATGTGCCAGAGAAATGGTTGTCTTCCCCGTAAGCACATAAAACTAAACTGCATCAGACAGAAGTTTCTTGGAATGATATGGTATGGTTCATTAGAGTTTGGGAGGCTTGAATGGCGAGTGAATAAAAGTGTAACCTATTTTTTCGTTAGGTACTTTGATGATAACTCTTATACAAACTGAAAATAGAGTTTGGAAGATGGCGACGATGATGATAATGATGATGACAACTGACTGACTCAATATGTATATAACTGCTAGTAAAAAAAAAAAAAAAAGATTGCAAAAGTTTGTGTCTGAATACTTTTTACCTTAGTGGTGAAGCCAACAACTACAAAAGTTTAAAAATGCTGTGTGAATGGCTGTGTAGTTTCCTTTAATGGGCACATTGTTGATCGGCATGAAGCTGTGATCTCTCTCTCTCTCTCTCTCTGTGTGCAATGAATGTCGTAGAAACAATGTCCAACTTTTTGTCTGTCTTTAGTCAGACGCATTAATCCCGTAAGGAATGGCCACAAACAAAGTGTATCCATGTCGCTCTGTCCCATACCATTTCGCTGCCCTCCCCCCAAGCTAACACACCACTTACTCATATCTCTCCATTCCATTCTTCTATCTCACCCTCGGCCTCCTTCTCTCCCTCCTCTTTTCCACCTCACTCACATACATTATCATTCGTCTCTCACCCCCCCATCCTCTACATATGACCAAACCACGTAAATGTACTTCTCCTAAAGCTTTCACTTCCAAATCACAACGCTCCTTCTCCTCCTCACTTCTCAGTCGGTCTCTCCATGTAACTCCACATGCTCCACTCAAATAACTTATTTTCACTGCTCTTACTCTTGACTAGTGTCCTTTCAGCAAGGTCCATTCTTCGTTTCCATACATTAGAGTTGGTATCACAATATTATCATGTAGTGACTCTTTTACTACCATGCTTGCTTCCCAATTTCTTATTACTGCTTTAAAAAAAAACTTTCTTCCTTGATAAACCCTTTCAAGCACTTCATCATCTAAACTTCCATCCTTATTTATCACTCTACCCAAGTACATAAATGCACTCACAATATCCATTTCCTCACCATCCAGTCTTATTGTGCACTCTGGAAGTCCAAAACTTTGCTCTTCCGTACATTCACCTTTAGATTCCATTTTTTACACATTCCCTCAAACTCATTCACCAAGCCTTACAGTTCCCCTTCTTCTTCACCTAACAATACAATATCATGCGCAAACAACAGAACAGGAAGTTTCTAAATACTGCCCTCTCTCATTAGGGCCACTCCAACATCCACTGCCTATCTTGTATCTCATTTATAACTCCTACCATATAGAGGTTGAACAACCATGGAAGCATGACACATCCCTGTTTTAATCCAACATGCTGATAGAAAAACTCACTCAACTCATCATCCACACGCACTGCAGCCGTAGCGGCCTCATACATAGGCTACTATTCACGGCAATGAACAGCTTCCCGTTTACTCAGTGTACTCTTAATATTTTCCACATTCATTTTATATCGACTCTGTCATATACTTTCTCAAAAACCATGAAGGCAACATACAATTTATTTCCCTTCTCTAGAAACTTTTCCACTATACAGTAGACCTTACGATGCATATCCGATCTACACAACCTCATCCCTTCCTAAAACCTCCCTGCTATATTCCTAACACTGTCAGTAAGTATCCTACCACATATTTTTCTTATCAACACTAAGAGAACAAATGCCTCAATAATAACCACACACTCTTTTTTTCCCCTTTTTCTTTGTACAAGGGAATAATTATACCTGACTTCCAAACCTCCGGGACTCAACCTTTCTCCCAGGCTAATCTTCACATCTTCCATATCCATTATACTTCTGTCTCTCTTCTATGTTTCTGCATTTCACCACACACTCCATCAATTCCTGGGGCTTTCCCCGGTTTGAGTTTATTCATTGCTTTCACTACAGTACTTCCATCCAGCTAATCTCTTCCTCCCTTCTCATCTCCCTTCTTCTCCCAGCCATTCCCCAGTCTCTTATACTCACATTACTTTCATTCTCTACGTTCAACAATTCCTTAAAGTGTTCTCTCCATCTGCTCACCTTTTCTCCCGTCTCCACAAGCAAGTTGCCATTTTTATCTTTCACTAACCTACCATTTTCTTTATCGCCCTGTCTAACGCTCTTTACCTTATTCCAGAACATTTTCCTAAATTCTCTCCACTTTTCACTCAAATTCCTTCCAAACTCACCGTTTGGTCTCTTCCTACTCACCCTTGCTAATCTTTTCATCTCTCTCTTCTTCTCCACATATAACTCTCCATTCCGTCTCTCAGTTTCCTCCATGCCTCTGCTTCCCATCCACTCACTATATGCTTTCTTCTTTTATACCAGAGCCTGTCTGACCTCTTCATTCCACCATGCTGTTCCTTTCACCCGCTTTCGTCTTCTCTTCACCCTTCAAATCACCTCACATGCTGCATAGATTTCCTCTCTGAATACCTTGCACACGCCTTCCACCTCCACCATATCCTTCAAATCGTAGTTATCCAATCGCACCTCCATTTCTCTCTTATATTCTGCCTTTTTTTCATCCTCTTGTAACCTTCCTTCCCTCTATATATGGACTGCTTCCTCCTGCCCTTCTCTCTCTCTATTTATCCATCGCATTTGTCCCTTGACTTTCACCACCACCAGGTAGTGGTCAGAGTCCACTCCCCCAACCTCTGTATGCTCTCGCATCCATCACGAATCTTCTCATTCTCTTATCCACACACGCACATACAGTAATCACTTATTGCCTTCCGTTCATACACCACCCGCCCCTCTCATCACTTCCCATGTGTACCTGTGGATCATTTTATGCCTAAAGAGGGCATTGGCTATCACCACCCACATCCTTGCACAAATGACCCTTAGAGCAATGCCATTTCTCATCCACTTCTGCAGGCACACCACTCTCTCTAGCTATTCCGTCCACCTTCACATTTCCTACTTTCCATTCATATCTCCAGTCAAAAACACCCTCTCACACCGCTCAAACTTTTTCAAATATGCTTCCACATTTGCCCAGAACTCTTCTTTCACTCTGCTCGCACGGTCTTCTGCTGGCGCATATACACACACAATTGCCCAGGTTTGTATTCCTACTTTCAGTCTTAGCCACACAATCCTTGAACCACCTGTTCCACACTCTCTTATTTTGTTCTTTCATATCTTGCACACAATATTACACACACCCTCCTTTGTCCTCTCGTTCTCACCTACTCCCACACATACACCTAATCAATATTTCCATGTTCTCACACTCTCACCACACCATTTGGTCTCAGTCAGTCCACATATTATGTCCACTTTTGCATTCCCAAGCACCTAGACAATCTGTTCCTCTTTCACCTCATCATTCACATCCCTCACATTCCACTTTGAAATCGTACCATGTCCTTTGTCCGGTCCTTGGTCGTCACCTGTCGGTCGGTCCTGGTCCAAGGCATTTTGTTTGTTTTTTTGGTTAGTTGTTTTCCGAGGGAGGGAACTTACCCTCCGCCAACACACTGACACGTAGGAAACACGTATTGGTTGGTTACAAGGTTACCATCCAGCGTATTAAATGATTTCCTTGTCACTCAATGTAGAGTCACCTTGGAGTAGAGCAGCACTACACTGGGTGAGTGGATGATGGGCGCCCCTACCAACCACAAGAATGTTCATAATGTCCATTAATCCTTTCCGCACAACGATCTCTTATTTCATTCTTTGACAGTCGGATTATTATATTCCGTGTAGCGATAACCTCTTGTACTGAAGGGTTAAATACTTCCATTACTCTCTTTAGTTTCCTGACGTGTTTCATATTTACTGTATCTTGCTGTGGCAGTGCTGTGAATTGTTTATATGGTCAGATGGAAGAATCACACTCACATTTTGAAACTATTATTTTGTGAAAAGTAACAGTTTCCACCCGATTTGTTTCTCACTCTGGTAGGGTGAAGGTCAAAGTCGGGGTGAAACTCTTGCATTTGCACGATACACACAATTCAGATACGTGCTTATATATATATATATATATATATATATATATATATATATATATATATATATATATATATATATATATATATATATATATATATATATAATACAGACTGATGATTTTACGCAGCTTAGCGTAGATCTTCTGAGGTGATGGGGACAAAAATTTTGATGATTTAACGCAGTTTGGCTTAGATCTTCTGAGTTTATGGGGATATAAACAACCATCTATAGTTAATCTCTTCAGTAAGATAACGTTTTAATAATTTCACCTATTGTTAATCTCTTTAGTAAGATAACTTTTTAATAATTTCTTTCTAAATGCTAGCAGAGGAAATCGATGTTGCTTTGGTTAGTATATCTAGCTCACAACTGGATGAGCCCGAAATCAATTTTTGAGAAAGACTTACTTTTGGAATGAGTCTGTTCCCCTCGTCGCAGGACAACTGGGGACTTGGATGTATCATCAATTTTTGAGAATCGTGTTGTAGGGAAAGATTGGGAGTTAAAATTGCTTGTGCGCCTTAATTACCCTCCTGTAGTCGATAGGCATAAAACCTATTTTCTTCATCTTCTTTTCCCCCTCCTCCTCCTCTTCTTCTTCTATGTACTATCATATTCAACCAAAGGAGATGTCTCACAGGGCATGATAACAGATCAAATTTAGATAGCAGAATCGTCATCCCATTTACACATGCCAGAGGAAATACAATGGCCTCACAAATTCATTGCACCCAAGGGCTCTATTTCTAATCCTCTCTCCTATATATTGTCACCTGCAAGGAGAGAAGATCAGGGTGAGTTATATACGTCGACTGGACACAAGGTTTCCTCATCACATCTACTTACCTGTCACCGACACATCTACCTCACCCCCGTTAACCCGAGAGACCGATTAATCTCTTCACTGTGATGATGTATCATTCCCATCTTATTCTAACTTCTCCTTGAACTGACATATTTCCACCTTGAATCCTTAGATATAATAATAAATTAACGCTTGAATATTCTGTTAGTAATGCAGAAATGTTAAGGAATGAAAGTAAGGCCATAGTGCTGACTTTTTCTGTCGTTGAGCTACGAGAAATATGATGAAAACGAATAAAAATCTACGTCAGATGAAGGTAAAAATTGTATAGTTTAGTTTCTTCTTGTTATCTGCAAACTATTTTATTCAAATTAGTGAAGACCTCTCATAACGATGAGGTTTATCCCTCGAGAGGTTTATCCAGCGTTAAATGAAACCGTCTGCAGGTAGTAAGATCAAAATGCAGAAGACGTCATCGGACTGAAGAAACTAAAGAGATAAGACACTCGCCTATTTCCACCACTTGCAAAATTAAACACCATGAGGTTAAAGGTGTATTAATTATTTTATTCTTGCTACCTTCAGACGATTTTATTCAACTTATGGTGGGAAGGGATATCAGACTGTGAAGGCGTTAATGAAGACTTAATCTCTCTCTCTCTCTCTCTCTCTCTCTCTCTCTCTCTCTCTCTCTCTCTCTTGTTTTTCCACTTTTCCAGGGTCTCTCCCCATGATCTCTCTCACCTACCCCCACTTCATTAATATCTCGGAACCTCATTGCTACAAGTGACCTTTCCAACACTTAAACATGTATGGCGAAGGCAAGAAAACTAAAAACGTGTATGGGTAAAACAAGGGCACCTCTTGTTTCACTCCAGTCTCACTAAGTCACTCTTAACAGATAGATAGGACATGGTAATTACTGTAATTACCATGTCCTATCTAAAAGTACAGCTTTTGCAAGATGTAGTTAGGTTAGGTCAGGTTAGGTGAGTTTAGGTCAGGTAGACTAGGTTAGGTTTGGTTAGAGTTTTTTGAAGGTTGGGTTGGATTAGGTTAGGTTAGGATTAGAGTTAGGCTGGTATAGATGAGGTTACTTACAAGTGCAATATAAGAGAGGGTAGTTAGTGCGATATTGCTTTAATGCCCATATGATTTAATGCAGGTAAGCAGAATGTAGTTATCGTAGAAACCCATTTTCTCAGTCGTGGGGTTACTGAGTGCTGACCTAAGCTTTACTTAGGCTAGGATGGGAGATTTGTAACAATTTATTCTCATTCTTAACCATTATTTTGTATTTCCAGCATTACCATCATCATCATCATCATCATCATCATCATCATCATCATCATCTCGACCTCTTTTCCCAACTAGGTATGGGTGAGGTATGAGTACAGACAAGCACATGAAAAGGAAAGCAGGAATACTACAGTTTTTCTGACCATGAAAGAGTTAATAACTTCACTCTCCATTAGAAGGATATAGATCAGAGCAATACTTAATAGCCCATAATTTTTGTGCTAACAGATTAACAGGTAATGGGTAAGAAGTTGTATACCCTATAATGGAATAACTGCATTAAACAGATAGATATTGGAGGTGTACGAGTAAGAGCTACTTTCTCCAGTACGACCGAAGATAGTTAAGTGGTCGGGTGATATGTTGTCATAGTTCTACCATTCTTACTATCTTTCTTTTCTGCGGTAGGTGATGGCGACCATCATCCATTCACTTGATGTAGTGCTGCCTACTTCTTCTTTAGCCTGTATCATTCTTTTTCTGTGCCTGCCTTCCTCTTTTCCTATTTCTCCCATCTTTCCTGTCAATTCTCATTGCTTTTCTTTCTTTTCAAGGTGGCATTTCATTGAGTGACAAGCCAAATGGTTTCCCGTTAGCCAAGAAACCATTTACAACGCTGGGCGGTAACCATATAACCATACGTGCTCCCTACGTGTCAACAAGTGGGTTAGTGGAGGGTTAGTGCCCCTCCCCGTAAAACAAATTACTCAAAGTCAAATGGCCACCTCTTACGGGATTATGGCTTCTGGCAATAGATAGATAGACTCTTCTCCCTGCCATATAGACCTGCCTACCCTGTCTCCTCTACTGCACCAGAATGCCTTACCTACCACAACCTTTCCTCTACCAACCTCACCCAATACCTTTCTCTACCACATTCTCCTTCACCCTGCCTCAAATTCTCTCACATCCAACCTCATCCCCCTGCCATACTCTGCCTAATTTACTTTATTAATCCCCTGCCTCAGCATCCTGCCCCACGCTGCCTCGTTTCTGTCTGCCACGCCTTCGCTTCCCCCTCACCCATTATTAAACCTTCACCCCACCTCATTCCCTGATTCACAACGCGTCCCTCACACATCGACGTAGGCAGGCTGAAGGGTGATATTGAATTCTGCTGTCTTCATATTGTACGCCTTATCACTTTCCCACTCTCGCCTCCTCGTGAGACACAGTTTGATGTACAGAATTTTGCTTTGTGTGCTTACTTGGTTATTTGCTAAAACACACACACACACACACACAAATTATTCATAACTAATTTCTTACAGTAATGGAAGAATCATTTTATGTCCGAGTAGTCGCTTCATAATATTTAATAAGCATTCAAGGTGCAGTATTTGCCAAGTAACCGTTAAACAATACATGGCTATCTACATACATACATTCATATAGATAGACAGGTAGATAGATTAAAAGACAGATAGATAGAATGTATCCTTCATGAGAAAAAATGCAGGTCTGACAGAGAGAGAGAGAGAGAGAGAGAGAGAGAGAGAGAGACTCCCCATCAATAATACTTAAATGATGCTCTAAGTTACCGCAAGGAAGACTTTAATGCCATAAGAACACCATGTAACACTTAGAGGATCTATAAGTAACTAAGAATTACAAAGATGGCCGAACCTTTAACCTTTAGCGAGGCGAACGCCTTGTCAAAAAGAGTATCCGATACAACAGGTCTTTCCTAGGCTGAATAAGATATAATAACAGTGAGGATAGCAATGTTATACAGCGCCAGTTTTGAGAAAAAAATATATTCAGCAATGTTTCAGCAACCAATGGGAATGAAGGGATTTGATAATTTAGTTGTTCCCCATCTCATACTCTTAAGAACAACCAAGAGTGTAGCATCTGCAATCTTAATTATGCATTTGTGATTTGTTTTAAGATGATGGCATATTTTATGATCTTCCACTATGAAGCAATAGAAATATGCAGGAAAGAGAAGAAAAAATAGTTACTGGACAATCATTTCTCAACTCTCATTCAACTGCTTTCAAAACGGCGAAAATAAGTAAGGGTTCTGTAACACTTGCGATCAAAATTTTCTAGCGGTGAAATTTTAATGTAGCGTCATAATCTATAAGAATGGAGAAAGATATACAGAAAATTTCGAGACAGCCAAGGAAGACCATTGGCTGGCCTTACATTTGCTCCGCCTCCTCCCCTTCATACGTTAATCATCGCAATTGGTGTGGTGGGATAAAACCAATGTCTTCATGTGAAGCTCAGGTATTTGAGTCTGCTGCACCACACACACAATCTCACACTTGCTCTCCATCTCATCTTTACAGAACCTAACCTATCCTGACCAATCTGACCTAAAGTTAGTCAAATCTAAACTTGGTCTTACCTAAACTAACCCAGTCTATCCTAAGCTAATCTAACTAATATCTTGGTGCTGAGCTTAAGTGTGTTTGAGTCTGCTGCATCATACACACACTCATCCTACCCCTCCGTCTCTCAGCCTCAGAGGATACACATTTCGCTTCAAGGGTAGTAGTGGTCTGTAGTCTGTCTCAGCATGGGGCAACACTTGTTGCAGAATTTTGAAAAGGTGCAAGCCAGGTATCTTCGAAGACCTACAGTTCATATGTATGCGGAGATATCTCACGAATACGTGCCAGTGTGTCAGGTCTAGTATATCAGATGAAAATCTATATAATAACAGAGCGTTGCCTATCTGTATGAGATTATCCAGCTCCTTGACGCGTGGGCCGGTTTTTATGAAACTTTGCAGGACCTCTCCCTGGGTTTTAGATTTTGTATAAACGTATTTGGATTCAATGTTAAAAAACTTATATGCAAAATCATGTTTTCTGTAATAAAACAGATGATGCTAAGTCTATTTTCTGTGAGATTTACCATATACCACTTTATTCTGCACAGGCCATAATAAATCAATCAAAAAGGGGCAAACTCCACGGGACGCATAGCCTCATTCACCATCAGACTCCACCCACTCGGGTTCCCTCTGTGCAACCCTCCAGGCAGAGACTCGCTAAGTATCTCCCGACAGGAGTGATCGACCTTCTCCAACCATGAGTTACGTGGCTTTCCCCTTGGCCTCCTCCACTCTTGGTTAACTCGTTCTGAGACCACCCTGTGAGCAGGATCAGCCTTAGGAAAGAGGGCCACGTTCCCACAGAGCTGGAATTGGTACTGGATTGACCTATTATGTGGGTAACAGGCTTCGATTCAGTTTCACAGAGTAGACGCGCGTTACGCACCCGGTTATACCAGCTATATCCCATGATCCTTTGAAGATTCTTAGTACCAAATGAGTCGGTTCGCAGCTTCATCACTGTTTAGTGTTCACGTCTCACAGCCATTAAGTAAGACAAGGAGCACCAACGCCTTGAAAATGCGAACTTTCGTCCTTCTACACAAATAGCGACAGCGCCAAATATCCTAAATGAGTGAATTCAAAACTCCATAGGTCAGACCATTGCGACGAGAGATCTTACTGTTTGATCTACCGTTGTCATGAACCACACTACCAAGGTAAGTGAATCTTTCCAAGACTTCTATATCCTTACCACATGCTTTGACACACTGAACTGTTTCATCCAACAAGCCACCAGATGCGTGCACCGTGGTCTTGGCACAAGAGTCCTTGAAACCGAATGGCTTCGCATTCTCGTGAAATTCCTCGAGGGCATTCAGTAGTATCTCCAGCGACACTGCTAGGATAACTGCATCATCAGCAAAGTCAAGGTCGGCAACCCTGAAATTTCCACTTGATACCCACAGTGACTTCGTCTCACAGCCCACTTCAGTACCTAATCCATACATGTATTGAAAAGTGTGGGGGCAAGGACACATCCCTGTCTTACACCAGAACTTACTGGGAAGAAGTCGGGTATTCCCCTCTCCCCCCACACTTGACAGCACTCTCAGTGTTTGAGTACAACCCAGCTGTGAGTTGGATTGTCCCTGCAGGGATCCCACGGAGTCGAGGGAGTTCACATAGTACCTTCAGACTTACTGAGTCAAACGCCTTAATTAGATCCACAGAGGCTGATGCCAGACCTTGTCGAAACTCAAGATGGTGTTACACAAGAACTCAGAGAGCTAGGATATGGTCAACAGTAGACTTCTTAGGTGTGAATCCGGATTGCTCAGGCCTCCGAAACTTTACCAAATGGTCGTGGATACGCAGCAGGAAAATGTGGGCAAGAACTTTGCCTGGTACACTGGGCACTGTAATACCGCGGTAGTTACTCCGGTCACGCTAGTCTCTTTTTCCTTTCCAGATAGGAGCAACGAAACCCTTTGTACAGTCAGAAGGAATGACACCAGTCTGCCAAATGGCTTCTATGAATGCATGTAACCCCCTGATCATGGCTTCGCCCTCGGCTTTGATAAATTCTGCTGGGATGTCACAAGCAACAGCTGCACTAATATGTGCATAACGGTTATCTGTGTGTGTGTCTGTCCACATTGGACCCCGTTGGATTTCGCTATTCCATACGTCAAAAGACGCGTAACAACGAGCTGACAGTGATCGTGTAAATTACACTTGCATGCATATTTGTGTCCAATTTTTCACCAGACAATGGGAACCCATTAATTGTCATACTGCTGGGTGAAATGAGATAAAATTTCATGTCAAGTTTGGTGTCAATGCGTGTCTCGGGGAACCAGCACTTAGTAGCCCTATCGGGCCACCAAGAGCCTTGTGTAGTCAATTTCAAAGTTCAAAAAATAATGTAAGAGTGACGCACGAAACAAGCGTAGGTTGCCTAGGGAGCTTTACACAAGATTATATATATATATATATATATATATATATATATATATATATATATATTGTTACATAGCCTATGATTTCATCATCCTTTGTGTAATTCTAACGTACAATGTGCTGCCTGTTTGATCACGAGCGTGTTCTGCCTCAGTCCCCCCCTTCTACCGTTATAGTAGAGTAAGTCGTCCTTTCTGTTATTCAGTGCGGGATTTTCAGCTCTTTGTCCCCATGGCTTTCATTTGCGCGTCCTTCTTACAAGTTGTATCAAGCTCTGCTGGCCCCTATATAATGAGCTCAGTCTCTGCTTCATTGCCACTTAGATCTACTCCTCATTTTGCTCGCATCTCTGTCCTCCCCTGTACAGTTATTATTGTTGTGAGTTTCTCAGAAAGTCTCCAACCATCTAGCAGCTGTGTGATTTGAGTATGAGTGTTATTGCATTTTGTTCTTGTACTGTATAGCATAAGTTTAATTTGTAGGTCTAGTGAAGTTTTTGTAATTCATGTAGGGATCTTTATGTCAGTCAATTGTTAATAATAGTTTGTATATGTAGTAATTTATCTTGCAGTAACTGAGCAGTGCCCGGTGTATTTTCATTTTATCAGGGCTGATTTAGATAAATTTACTCATGCTAATTTCGTGTTAATAGAGGCTATTGCAGTTAACCATATATTTAACCTGTTTTTTGCCATTACATTATCTTTATCAGTCCTGAATGTTTTGTTGTTAGTTTGAGCATTAAACTTTAACTTGTAATTTTACCTAACTCTTTTGTTTTGAACCTGGAACTTTACGGGACAGTAGTGACTCTTAGTATTCTCACTTAAAGTGTACATTATCTTTTTCTGTTCCGTAACATAAATTTGGCGACCTCTTATCAGGATATTCAGGATATTATCATAAGGATATTGCTTGATATTTTGTGACTGTTACTTATTCATGATGTCTACTATTACTACACTTGATGAAGCCAAGGATTTTTTGTCAAATGTGCAAACAGTGTGTGATGCAGAAAACAGAACAAAGAATGAACTTAAGCTTGTTGCTCAACAACTGGGAATTGCAGTTCACTCTCATCATTCTAAAGATCAAATTGTTGTCATGATTAATAAAAGCTTGTTTAATGTAACTCTTCCTAATGAGCAAACGCAGATTGAATTAGCTAAGTTACAGCTAGCCCTGCAGGAGGCTCGTGTGAAGGAAGCTGAATTTCAAGCACGTGCTAAGAAGGCTGAGTCTCAGGCTAAGGAGGCTTGTGTTAAGGAGGCTGAATTTCAAGCAAATGCTAAAGAGGCGGAGTCTCAGGCTCGTATTCAGGAGGCTGAATTTCAGGCAAATGCTCGTATTCAAGAGGCACAGGTACAGGCTCAGGCACAAATTGAACTTGCCAGGATTCAGGCAGACCATGAGTATCGCATGAAACAAGGTGGAACTGGATCATCTAGCTCTGATGATTTTAATGTGGCTAAAAATGTTAAACTTGTCCCTCCTTTTAATGAATCTGATTTAACAAAGTATTTTCAGTTGTTTGAGAGGGTAGCTACAGGTTTTAATTGGCCCAAAAAGTATTGGCCAGTACTCCTTCAAACTGTTCTCACCGGTAAAGCTCAAGTAACTTATGCATCTTTGCCTCAGGATCAATCTGATAATTATGATGTAGTTAAGAGCTTGATTCTTAAGGCCTATGAGCTTGTTCCTGAAGCTTATAGAGTAAAATTTAGGACAACTTACAAGCAAGATAAGCAATCCCATGTTGAGTATGCAAAAATCAAAGAAGATCTGTTAGAGCTGTGGTTAAATTCTAAGAATGTGGATTCTGATTTTGGTAAATTTAAGCAGATGATTTTGCTGGAGGATTTCAAGAGGTGTATTTATAAAGATGTAAGCCTATATCTTGATGAGAAAAGGATAGATAATTTGTCTGATGCTGCAGTTTTAGCTGATGAATATGTTCTCACTCACAAGAGATATTCTAAAGAAAAAGGGAAAGCTGAGAGTAAGTACGTTGCCTCTACTCAGAGTACAGGTAACAGGAAAGAGAATAAAGATGATGTTTCTCAGGAAGTAAATACCAGCTTCACCTCTAGATTTCAGAAAAGTAAATGTACTTATTGTAGTAAGCTTGGTCATACTACGGAGAAATGTTTCAGGAGACAGCGTGATGTGAACAAAAAGGAGTCTTTAAATATTCAGTCAATTGGTCTAGTGTCCACTCTTGAGAGTTCCCAGAATTCTGTAACTGAGTTAACTGAACCTGCTTTGAGGGGTAACTTAAATTCTCATGATGGAGCTCCTCTTTTGAGCAGTAACGTGGGTGACACTCTCAAGAGTTCATGTGCTAATTTCCTGTCTGATGGTTTTGTCAGTCCTCTGGACAGTAATGACAGGAAATCAGTTCAAATATATCGTGATACAGGTGCTTGCCAATCCCTTATGCTGACCAGTGTCCTAGGCTCTAATGTTAATTCCTCTGATGAAACTGTAATCTTACAAGGTGTAGGGAATAATTACTTCTCTGTCCCTCTGTGCAGAGTGAATTTAGAGTCTGGTTTTGTTAATGGTTCCGTTATGGTTGGGTTGGTTGAGACACTCCCAATGTCAGGTGTAACTTTCTTACTTGGAAATGATATTGGTGGAAGTCAAGTGTGTCCGGCTCCTCAGTTGTCTAGTGAGCCAGTGGCTGCGTCCCAGGATTGTGATGTCTCTGATGTGTTCCCTGCATGTGCTGTCACTAGGGCTAAGTCTAAAGTTACTGGTGATTTAGAGGATAATGATGATGATGATGTTATCCTAGCTGACACTTTTCTTGCTAATTTGGACCACTCACCAGATGAGGCAGTACCCCGTAGTGTTGATAATTTGTCTCGTCAAGAGTTGGTTGAGTTGCAGGTTGCTGACCCTGAGTTGAAAGGTCTAGCTAACTCTGCTTGCAGTGAGGAAGAGTCAACTGGTCCTTCTACTTGTTATTATATAAAGTCAGGAGTACTTATGAGGAAGTGGAGACCCCCAACAGCATCAGCCGACTGTGAATGGGAGGTTATACATCAAGTTGTCATCCCTCGTGTTTGTAGGCAGGATATCATTAGAGTGGCTCATGATTCCAGTTTGGCAGGACACCTTGGAGTGAGGAAGACTGTGGCACGCATTTTGAAACACTTCTACTGGCCAGGTATCTTCAGGGATGTTTCCTGGTATTGTAAGTCTTGTCACACCTGTCAAGTTGTGGGGAAGTGTAATCAGACCGAAAAGGTTGCACCTCTAGTTCCCATTCCTCCTTTTGAGGCGCCATTCACCCGTGTGTTGGTGGATATTGTGGGCCCTCTTCCTAAGACTTCTTCAGGATTTTCTTATGTGTCGACCATGATTGATATGGCTACTCGTTATCCTGAAGCCATTCCACTTAGAAATATCTCAGCAAAGAACGTGGTTAAGGAAATGCTAGGGTTCTTCACAAAGTTTGGTCTGCCCAAGGAGGTACAGTCAGACCGGGGAAGTAATTTCATGTCAAATGTTTTCAAGCAGTCTCTGAAAGAGTTGGGCATCACCCAGATCACGTCTTCAGCTTACCATCCCCAGACCCAAGGAGTGTTGGAGAGATATCATCAAACACTCAAATCGATGCTCAAGAAATACTGTTTGGAACATCAGAAAGACTGGGATAAAGGTCTTCCATTCGTTGTGTTTGCCGCAAGAGAATCTCCAAATGAATCACTGGGCTTCTCACCTTTAGAACTACTGTTTGGCCATGAAGTAAGAGGACCCCTTAAGCTACTCAAGGAATGCTGGCTGTCGGAGGAAGATGACGTCAACCTGCTGGAGTATGTGATGAAGTTCAAAGAACGGCTGTCCACTGCTTTACAGCTGGCGAGAGAGAATTTAGGAGCTGCTCAGGAGAAAATGAAGACTCGGTATGATAAGAAGTCCAGGTTACGCCACTTTCAGCCAGGAGATCAGGTTTTGATTCTGCTACCGGTTCATGGGCAACCTCTTCAAGCCAAGTTTAGTGGTCCTTATTTCGTGGAGAACAAACTCAGTGATGTCAACTATGTCATCGCCACACCAGATCGTAGAAAGAGCAAGCAACTATGTCACATCAACATGCTAAAGTTATATCACAGGCGGGACGAAAATAATCCAGTCTGCACTGTGGCTGTTCCACCTGAGTCTGCAAGTGAAGCTCTCCCATGCAGTATGAGCCTGAGTGATAGTTTGGGGAAGAATCCTGATATCATGAATGATCTCCAGACTAAGCTTTCTCATCTACCTCCCGAGGAAAGGCAGGAGTTTTCGGCATTACTGCAGGAGTACCCGCAAGTGTTCCGTGCCACTCCAGGAAGAACCACTGTGTTGATGCATGATGTCGATGTTGGAGACGCAAAGTCAATTAAATTGCCTCCTTACCGTGTGAACCCAGTGAAAGTTCCTCTCATCCAGAAGGAGCTTGGCTACCTGTTGGACCACAAGATGATTGAGCTCTGTCAGAGCGAGTGGAGTTCTCCTGTCACTCTGGTCCCTAAGCCAGGTGGGTCACAGCGGCTTTGCATTGACTACAGACGTGTTAATCAGATAACCCAAACAGACACTTACCCTCTCCCTCGCGTGGAAGATTGCATAGACAAGATCGGAAAGGCTAGGTACATAAGTAAGTTTGATTTGTTAAAGGAATACTGGCAAGTACCTATGACTGAACGTGCTAGGGAGATCTCATGTTTTGTAACTTTAGGAAAGACTTTTGCATGTTCTGTAATGCCATATACAGATTGTTTTAGAGTAATAAGAAATTTCCATTGTAAATTTCTTTTTTCTTTGTGGGGAGGTGTTACATAGCCTATGATTTCATCATCCTTTGTGTAATTCTAACGTACAGTGTGCTGCCTGTTTGATCACGAGCGTGTTCTGCCTCAGTCCCCCCCTTCTACCGTTATAGTAGAGTAAGTCGTCCTTTCTGTTATTCAGTGCGGGATTTTCAGCTCTTTGTCCCCATGGCTTTCATTTGCGCGTCCTTCTTACAAGTTGTATCAAGCTCTGCTGGCCCCTATATAATGAGCTCAGTCTCTGCTTCATTGCCACTTAGATCTACTCCTCATTTTGCTCGCATCTCTGTCCTCCCCTGTACAGTTATTATTGTTGTGAGTTTCTCAGGAAGTCTCCAACCATCTAGCAGCTGTGTGATTTGAGTATGAGTGTTATTGCATTTTGTTCTTGTACTGTATAGCATAAGTTTAATTTGTAGGTCTAGTGAAGATTTGTAATTCATGTAGGGATCTTTATGTCAGTCAATTGTTAATAATAGTTTGTATCTGTAATAATTTATCTTGCATTAACTGAGCAGTGCCCGGTGTATTTTCATTTTATCAGGGCTGACTTAGATAAATTTACTCATGCTAATTTCGTGTTAATAGAGGCTATTGCAGTTAACCATATATTTAACCTGTTTTTTGCCATTACATTATCTTTATGAGTCCTGAATGTTTTGTTGTTAGTTTGAGCATTAAACTTTAACTTGTAATTTTACCTAACTCTTTTGTTTTGAACCTGGAACTTTACGGGACAGTAGTGACTCTTAGTATTCTCACTTAAAGTGTACATTATCTTTCTCTGTTCCGTAACAATATATATATATTCCTACTTACTAACAAGTGGATTGGTGCCCCAGGAATCGATATACTAACTCTAGGAGGTAATTCCTGAGGTGATTCTAAGATATAAATATTATACAAACATATGTCGAATTCGCAGCTGTTATGGAGTATATAGCATTTCTTTTTGAAAGCTTATAATGAAAACGATTAATCATTTCTGCAACATATAATTATTTATATCTTTCCTTGCTTGTTTATTTTTTAGATACATCATTATATGCTTGTATATTGTTTAATTTTTCTGCAGTAAGTACTGAGCAGTGAAATGCAAAAAGGTTATCACTGGGTGGAAAGGGATAATTTCTGCCTATTTTATCATTCAAATTTAAATCCTCTTCATTTCATAACCGTGGAGAATCCGACAATTGCTCATAGAACATTTGTGTCTTAGAATGTCCTCTGAAATTATCCTCTAAAATTAATACAACTCCCGGGATTCCTTTCATATCTATATCTGTCTATCTATTGTTAGTTGTGCTAATCATAATGGCACTCAAATTCATATAAAATCGTAACGACAGAATAAACTCGGTACATAACTAATGAATCATAGTTATTACTTATATTTGAATATGTTAGTTGGATTGGAGACTGATATATTAATTTCTAGTCTAGAACTGAAGTGAGAAAGCTTAAATGTTTAACACGTTCGTAATTCATTCTTTAAAGATTCATTGGTTACATTGTGATAAAAGGTACTTTTCATACAAAAAAAAAAAAAAAATAGTAACTGTATGAATAATTTTTAGGTCGAATTAATGATAGACTGGTAAAAGGTATTAACTTTACTTCTTCTTTTTTTCAGCATCCAGGTGTCCAACATGGCATCCCAGTCTTCTCTGACAGTTTCGTTCCTCTGCGTCCTTAATATGATCTGCCAGACAGAGGCCATAAGAGACTCACTTGTTTCAGATGTCACCTGGGATGGTGAGGACAATTCGACAGATTACCAGACCGGCGATCTGTCAGTTCTGATGGACTTGTTGGCGAGACATTACACGCCGAAATGTCTCCGGGTAGTCGTGCTCTCAGATATTAACAACGGATCCAGTAGTTCATGGCCCATTCCGAAAACCAACCAGTATATTAGGAACCTCCATCTCTCCCACGAAAATGTGAAGATCGCTGGGAAGGCTTATAATACAACGATCCACAAAGCACAGGCTCAAATAGTCATCAATCCAGAGTTTATCAAGCAAGCTGAACAAACTTTAAAATACATCAACGAGAATACGGAGAAAGTGATGCTGTTCTCTTGCGTAACTTATCTTCTGACTCAGCCCCCAGATCCTCGTCTTCTGCCTTACCTCACGGGTCAGTATTGGTAACATATTTTACATTTTTTCTCCCCAAATTTGCTAACATTTTTATTACTTTATCTACCTACATTCAGACGATTTTATTTAGCTTAGAGTGGTGTGACCCTCATCATTTCCTGCACTAGAGTTAAATAAAATTCTTGACTAAAATCATCTGGTTCTGGTTTGACAAAATTTATAATTGCCTCAACGAAGTGAACGGCTTAAACAAGCTACCACCAGATGGTTTTATTTAACAACAGGGACGATCTTTAGCTCTGAAGGGATCAATGTTCGAAAAGATAGCCTAAGTCTAAAGCGAAAAAGATCTTTTGGAAACAGCTAACTTAGAATAAAAAATACATCGGACTGAAGAGGGTAAAGCTGAGAGAACGCAAAGGTGTGGACAGACCTCAAGTTTAGAAAAAAAAAGACAAAAAGTTTGTTGCACGTCATGATGATGTAACAATGGCTGACAATTTCTGTATCACTGTTTACTACTCTTCATAATGCAGGGATTCAGGTTGATCATATTTTAAATTGACACGTATTCCATAAATGGCCTGTGAAAATTGATAAAATTTAAAGCCTCTTTAAACCGATGACGTATTTTCACAGTTTATTTTTGCTACCTCCAGACGATTATACTCAGCTTCGGAGAGACTTTCAAACTGGAGGTGTTAGATGTAGCATTTATGAACTCATTCACTACTTGGGAGCTCTCTTAATTTAAGGAAACTTTTATGGTTGTAGCGAAAAAAAAAAAGTCATAGGAGCAATCATATGAGATCAGCACTTTCAAGTATTCCACAATGACCTTCAGAAATTATGACATGCTTGCGCAGTGGGGACGTCTGGCTTTTGGTTTCTTCTTTCTTGCATAAATCTTGGTACTATCAGTTTTAATGATATACGGTCTCACAGATTTCTCGTCCAACATGCACCTCACTCGCTACTTCCTCGTCCGCACCTACAACGAGACCGAGGCCGAGAGCTTACTGCTAAACAAGCTTTTACGGGAGCAGGAGAATCTAGCGGCTTTGACCCTTGTAAAGGCCCATAATAGGACACTGTGGCACGTCATGATTCGACAGCTGCTACACCCTTCTGGTAACGTATTCAGAGGTGCTGGAGAAGGACGCTTTCATGTTGTGACACTGATATATATGTTCAGCTCAACTGCCTCAACTCCCTCCCTGTCCTCCTAAAGGAGGATGGTGAACTGCAGAAGAGTAGCTTAAGTATGAGGTTCATTTTTCAGATGAACCTGGGGCCACATCAACAACAGCAACGTATTTAGAAACTTTGAAATTAATTCCTTCAGCTCAGTAGCTTCTTCCTACAGCTGGAAGAATTTTATTCAGTTCAAGATTAAATGGGGGATCCAATACTTTCGAAAAGTGCTTCAAATTGGGCAAAATCACCTGGCAGCAGTAAGAATATAATGTGATTCTGGTGAGTGATGCCTTCGCGTAGTGGCATCGATGTAACTGGACTGCTCTGCTGACTGGTTTTGCAAACGTCCCTTGGTTCTCTCATTATCTACCGAGAGGAAGATGATGATTTGCTGGAGAGGGGGACTTCACCTGCAGTTCATTGGAGGCACATTAAAATGGACATGGAGCTACAACAACAAGAGCAACAACAACAACAACAACAACAACAACTAATAATAATAGTAATAATATTGAGCATTTATGCTAACCTGTGAAATATCCCTTGCACCTTTTTGCACAGTTGATGACCAAGTGTAGTCAAATTAAAAGGTTGATTTGCCTTGCAATCAAGGAGACTCAGTCCCACCTCATATCTAAAACTCATCGAATTCCAGGCAACCATGATTTAGTATTTGAGTTATGCAAGTAGCCCAGCTCCGTCAGATAAATACAAACCAAGTACAGCTACTGGGATACAAATAACGATCATGGGATATAAATGTTGAATTGTATAAGAGATTGCTTGTCAGATTCTGTCTTCATTTTTCTAGCTGTTGTTGTTGTTGCTGTTGTTGTTAGAGACCCAGGCTCATTTGAAACGTCAACCTTGTCTTTTTCCTGCAGTCCACCATCCTTCTTTCGATGGATATGGAGGAAGCTGAGGGACGTTTGTATAGCTGAGCAGCTGTGCTATCCGGCTGTATTGATGCCATCACTTGGAGTCCCTCACCAGCACCTCAGTTGTATATTTGTGACAAAGGATCAGGAGGAGGATATAATAATCCTATTCATAAGGAAAATGACAATAAAGATGACGATGATAAAACAAATCTCTTTCAGGTTCCCCTCAAGTAATCATTTCCAACGAGTGGTCGTTAGAAGAGGGTTTCAGCAACATCGATGACGTATTCCCAGAACAGATGGCCAATTTCTGGGGCATGAGGCTCAAAGGAGTGACTCTGGATTTCAAGCCATTCACAGACTACGAGAAGATTGAAGGCTCTCTGGTAGTGAGACCAAAGCCTTGCCTAGATGTTTATATACTGGATGTGATCGCCCATAAGCTGAACTTCACCTATGACTTGGCTATGCCTGAGGATGGACTGTGGGGATACCTTAAGGATGATGTGAGTATAGTGCTTGTTATTTAAAGTTTGTGTTGCTAAGATTATACACACACACACTTGTGTGTGTGTGTGTGTGTGTGTGTGTGTGTGTGTGTGTGTGTGTGTGTGTGTGTGTGTGAATCCCTAACACCGAGGTTTATGACTCCAAGTTTACGGTCTGCTGTAAAATCAGAGAAAATGTTACAGCGCTTAGCATTGTCTGAGAAAGTTATTAACACAGCCCTTTCCTCAGTTTTTCAAGGAACGAATAATTACTACAACCTTAGCAGTCCGAAGACTTTCTTCCTCGTTACGTACTTTGCTACCGCCAGAGATTTTAGTCATGTCAGGAGATATTACGATAGGCCTTAGGCTGAAACGATTAATGGCGAGTATTTTTAACCTTTTCACTACGATGTCTCCATCTCTATTTTTGTGTCATTCATTCCTTTTGTCGAGAGGGTAAGGGTCTGGAGCTAGTCTTCTCAGTTGGACATTAAAGTTGACGGTGACCAGCTTCGCCTGCCACTGAGTGGCATTATGTGTGGACAATAAGCCTCAACAACATTCAGATGTAAACCCTTACAGGACCCATCCGGTTGGAGCACCTTACCCACTAGACCACCAGGCGTCATTTGGGTGTATGATTGCCACCCAGCGTAGTCTTCCAGTTAATAAATAAAATGGTCTCTTGTTATTTTATCTAAAGGAAGGAAAACTGTTCCATCTTGCTTAACTGATATTATTGCACGTACTGATGTCTCGAGAAAAATCACTTAAATAACACACCAATCACTAAGCTTTTCAACAATATTCTGCGTTGGTCACCTCTGGTTCTGATAATCTCCGAGCACAGTCTTGACACGTAATTTGGAGCCTTTCATTAGCGATATGGTTATTTATTTGGAGTAAGTTCATTTGTGTGACACCTATAACTTGTTCAAGGGAAAATAAAAAGCTCAGGGTTCATTGCATGTTTCTTATCAATTTCCATACCCCCCCCCCCCAAAAAAAAAAAAAATCCACTTTAGTATCATGAATAGTTTGTTCGCAAAATTAGATTTTGAAATCTTAGCGCCCACAAAAATATATGGTGATCAGATTCTGGCTTAAGTGTCAAAAGGTACTATAGCCGGTATCTCATTAAAAAACAGTCTAAACGCGAATCTGGCACGTTCATTTGCATTGTAACAAGACTGAACATCAATATCAATGGGTGAGAAAGAGGTTTGTAAGGGGAAACAAAGAATTATATCAGATTACATCTTGTTTCAGTACTGTTTGGACGTACATTGTAAGGGTGTGATTAGCTTTAGTACTGTCCTGAAGTGCATTTTTTGAATTTTATATTCGAAGAGACTTTTATCTATCTATCTATCTATTGCCAGACGCCTCAATCCCGTTTGGGGTGGCCACAAACAAATCGCCTCCAAGTAGCCCTGCCCCCCGCCATTTCACTGCCCTGCTCCCAACTCACACCCCCCTCTCTCATATACCTCTCCACCCCATCCCTCCATCTCATCCTCGGCCTCCCCCTCCCTCTTCCCCCCTCCACCTCACTCACATACACTCTCTTCGTCAGACTTTCACCCTCCATCCTCTCCACATGGCCAAACCACCTCAGTGTGTTCCTCATAACGCTTCCTATCACATCCACATCGACACCATAACACTCTTTTATATTCTCATTCGTCAGCCTGTCTCTCCATGTGACTCCACAGGCTCCTCTTAAAAAACTCATTTCCACTGCTCTCACTCTTGACTTGTGTCCTTCCAACAACGTCCAAGCTTCACTTCCATACGTTAGAGTTGGTATCACAATACTGTCATGTAGTAACTTTTTCACTTCCAAGCTCACTTCCCTGTTTCTTATCACTGCTTTCAAAGAACCAGGAACCTTTCTTCCCTGCTGTACCCTTTCAAGCACTTCACCCTCCAAACCTCCATCCTTACTCATCACACTACCAAAGTACTTAAACGTACTCACATTTTCCAATTCCTCACCATCCAACCTCGCTGTACATTCACTGACTTCACCTCTCTCAAACTCATCCACCAAGCCTCGCAGCTCCCTTTCGTCTTCACTGAACAACACAGTATCATCTGCAAACAACAGTACAGGGAGTTTCCAAACACTATCCTCTCTCACCAGGGCCACTCCAACATCCACTACCCTACCTTGTAACTCATTTATTACCCCATCCATGTACAGATTGAACAACCATGGAGACATGACACATCCCCGTTTCAAACCAACTTTCAAAGAGAAAAATTCACTTAGTTCACCATCCACACGCACTGCAGCCTTTGCACCATCATACATACTCTTCACAGCATTCAACAACTTCCCATCTACTCCATATATTCTTAACACTTTCCACAATCCTTGTCTATCCACCCTGTCATATGCTTTCTCCAAATCCATGAAAGCCGCATACAACTTCTTTCCCTTCTCTAGAAACGTTTCCACTAAAGATCTAAGAATGAATATCTGATCTACACAACCTCTTCCCTTCCTAAAGCCTCCCTGTTCTTCTCCAACTAATTTCTCTGTTCTTTCTCTAACTCTGTCAATAAGTATCCTACCATACACTTTTCCTATTATACTAAGAATACAAATGCCCCTATGATTACCACACACCTCTTTTTCCCCTTTTCCTTTGTACAAGGGAATAATTATACCTGACTTCCAATCCTCCGGGACTCTACCTTCCTCCCAGGCCAATCTGCACATCTTCCACATCCATTCTACTACTATCTCTCCCCCATGCTTCAGCATTTCACCACACACTCCATCAATTCTGGGGCTTTCCCCAATTTAACTTTTTTCATTACTTCCACAACTTCTATCCTACTGATTTCTTCCTGTCTTCTCACCTCCCTCCTTCTCCCAGCCATTCCCCAGCCACTTATACTCGCATTACTTCCATCCTCTACGTTCAACAATTCCTTAAAGTGTTCTCTCCATCTGCTCACTTTTTCTCCCTTCTCCACTAGTAATCTACCATTTTTATCTTTCACTCCCCTGCTAACTTCACTTCCACCCTGTCTTACTCTTTTCACCTCTCTCCAGAACATTTTCTTACAGTCCCTCCACTTTACACTCAAATTCTTTCCATTTTCCTCATCCACTCTCTTCTTACTCTCTCTTACTAATCTTTTCGCCTCTCTCTTTCTTTCTACATATAACTCCCTCTTCCGCCTCTCAGCTTCTTCCACGCCCCTATTTCTCATCCATTCATTGTATGCTTTCTTCTTTTGTGCCACAGCCTGTTTCACCTCTTCAGTCCACCACGCTGTTCCTTGCACCCCCCTCCGTCTTCTCTTCCTTTCATACACCACATGACATGCTGCACATATTTCTTCTGTAAATATGCTACACACACCTTCCACGTCTCCCATCTGCTCCAATTCATATTTGCCCATTCGTTCCTCCACTTCTCTCTTATACTCTGCCTTTTTCTCATCCTCTTGTAACCTTTCCACTCTCCTTGCAACTACTCCTTCCTCTCGTCTTTCCCTTCTTCTATTCCTCCATCTTACTTGAACTCTAATTCTGGCCACCACCAAGTAGTGGTCAGAAAGTCCACTCCCCCAACCTCTATACACTCTTGCATCCTTTACACATCCTCGCATCCTTTCATCCACACACACATAATCAATCATTGCCTTCCTTTCATTCAGTTCACCACCCACCCTTCTCATCACTCGCCATGTATACCTGTGGATCATTTTATGCCTGAAGAGGGTATTGGCTATCACCAACCCCCTTCCAGCACAAATGTCCACTAACGCACTCCCATTCTCATCTATCTCAGCAGGCACACCCCACTCACCAACTATTCCATCCACCTTCACATTCCCAACTTTACCATTCATATCACCAATCAAAAACGCTCTCTCATTCCTTCCAAACTTTTCCATGCACATTTCTACATTTGTCCAGAACTCTTCTCTCACTCTTCTAGCACGATCTTGCGTTGGTGCATACACACTCACAATCGCCCACATTTGTATTCCAACTTTCAACTTTACCCACACAATCCTTGACCCAACTGATCCATACTGTCTTATGCTCCTCTTCCATCTTTTACTCACAACTATACATACTCCTTCCTTCGCCCTCTCATTCTCACCTACTCCTGCACATATACCCCATCCATGCTCCCATTCTCTCACACTTTCTCCTCTCCATTTTGTTTCAGTTATTCCACATACATCCACTTTCGCACCCTCAAGCACCTGGACAATCTCTCGCTCTTTCACCTCATCATTCGCTCCCCTTACATTCCAAGTTCCAATTACCATGTCCTTTGTCCGGTCCTTGGTCGTCCTCGTTTGGTCAGTCCTTGTCCGAGGCTTATTGTTTGTTTTTTTAGTTAGTTGTTTTCCGGGGAGGGGCAGTAACCCTTCGCCAACCCTTTTAGTCGCCTTTTAAGACAAGCAGGGATACTGGGGGAGTATTCTTGAAAAAAAACCTACCCCCAGGAGTAGTTGTATTTTATTATTTTATTATTTGTTTCAGAGTCAATTGCAGTTTATCTGGCAATGGCTACACGAGGTTAATTATCCAAACAGTTTCTGTTACGCCTGTTGTGAATTTTACATAAAGAAACAGTCGGAATTATCGCAGACTTTGTCAAAAAAAAAAAGGGGGGAGGGGGAAGGTATTATGCATATTTTGGAAGGAAGCTTGGAGACAAGGACAATTCATTGCTTCCCCATAAAGTCTTTTTTATTTGACTGAAGAAATAAGACAATGGACAAAAGGAACAAAATAATGTTTTCGCCTTGGTGTTCCAATGATCCGGAAAGAATTGAAGAATCACAGTAATGTATGTTAGTTTTGCACATATAATGTTCAAGGATGCAACACTTAGAATAGAAAAAAAATTCTTTATCCAAACCATCCATCTGCCTTATCACCTGCTGCTCATGAACCAGATATACCCCTCCCAGTACCACCTGAGAACCTTGAAAACATAAATTGCATAAATTGTAGCTCTCACCAAGAAAACAGTGGCAACAATGATGACGTATATTTCCAGGGTGATAGAACAAAGAGCCTCATGTTTTCTCTCAGCATGCCCTAAATAATCTGGTGAGAGATTTAGGCTTTGCTAAGGAGTCTGCTGAGATTTTAGGTTCCAAACTTAATTCTCTCCGACAAGGAGAGTATATTTTCACCCGTCTTTATTCTCTCCGACAAAAAGAGAATGTTTTCACCCCTGTTTGTTTCTTCGTTACCTCAGCCAAGGAAGTTATGTTTTACCTCGCGTTGGTTTGTTTGTCTATCTGTTAGCAGGATTACTCATAAAGTTATGAACGGATTTTAATGAAAATATGTGGAGGGGTGGGCCATGGAGCATGGAAGAAATGATTAAATTTTGGGGTGGATCCGGATTCGGTTCCGGAGTATCCAGCACAATATCTCCAAAAATTCTCAATGAATTTCAATGAAATTTTGTGCAAAGATGGGCCATGGACCAAGAAAGAATTGATTAATTTTTAGGGAGGATCCGGATTCTGATCATAGTCCTATATCCACGGATCCGGATCCGGGATTACTCAAAAAGTTATGAACAGATTTTGATGAAATTTTGTGGAAGGGTGGGCCATGGGCCAAGGAAGAAGATTATATTTTGGAACAGATCTGGATCCGGAGTATCCCGCACAATATCTCCAAAAGTTCACAATGAATTTCAATAAAATTTTGTGGAAAGGTGGATGATGGACCAAGAAAGAATTGATTAAATTTGGGGGCGGATCCCGATGCGGATCCAGATCCTTTTCAGTGTCATTGGCATAGGCGGAGGTATGTGCTCTCTGGGCGCTTTCTAGTTTGTTAGTTTGTTTGTCTTATAGCAGGATTATTCAAAACCTAAAAGAGAGGTTGGACCAAATTTGGTGGGAAGACAGCCCATGTCCCAGAAAACAATCGATTAACTTTTGGAACCGATCCAGATCGTATTACAGATTCTGGATCCGGAATTACGTTGCCCTTGTTGAAGACAAACGCTCCATTGAGTACCCCTCTAGTTTGTTAGTTTGTTTGTCGCTTAGTAGGATTACTCAAAAACTAAAAGAGAGATTTGGACCAAATTTTGTGGGCAGGTAGCCCATGTCCCAGGAATCAATCGAAAAACTTTTGGGACCTTTCCGGATCGTACTACAGATTCTGGATCTAGATAACACTTTCTATGAAACCCTAATCGGTGATGAGAAAACCTAACCCATTATGATGAATGGTTTGAAAATTACATTGCCCTTGTCTGAGAGATGCACTCCACTGGGTTCCCCTCCAGTTACAAAAAGTTTTTAGCGCTTCGCCTAGAACCGGAAGTGAGAAATAGGTTTTCTCCTATATTCTAAATAACAAGATGACATGATTTAATGCAGGGATCCTGCTGGATTAATGGAAGAGTTTGGTGTCACTTACTGTGTTAATGGGTGGAAACTGGTCATTGATTGTTCGAAAAGAAGTCTTAAGACAGTTCATTTACACAATGGTAACACGTATGCATCTGTTCATGTAGCTCATTCAGTACGCCTCAAGAAAAGTTATTAAATCTTACTGATGGTTGTAAGTAAGAGTAATTACAAAGACCACAAATGAATGATATGTGGAGACTTAACGACTCTTTGTATGCTGCTTGGACAACAATCGGGCTACACAAAGTTTCTGTATTTCTTGTGTGACCAGGACATCAGGGGCAGGAAGCTTCACTAGACCAAGAAACAATGGCAAAGTAGAAGACAACTTTCACCAGAGACAAAAAATGTTCTAAGAGAACGTTTGGTTAATCCCCAAAACTGTTCTTTTGCCTCCGCTACATGTAAAACTTGGCATAATGCTTTTCCACGAGACGGTGATGGCTTCAAGTATTTATGCAAAAGGTTTCCAGGACTGTCAGATGCCAAGCTCAGTAAAGAGTATATTCGTCAGACATGACATGAGGAAATTTTCAAGGATGCAGATTTTGAACATTCTCTTCGTGCTGTTGAAAAAGAGGCACGGAATGCCTTCAAAGTTGTAATAAAAAACTTTTTTAGATACTTGTAAGGATCCAAAAAACAGAGGTATTGTATGCAGGATGCTGGAAAAGTTCAAGGCCTCAGAATGTAACACGAGTCTCAAAGTGAGTTTCCTAAATGCTAGTTTGAACTCTTTTCCGAAAAATCTTGGAGCTTTGAGTAAAGAACAGAGCGAAAGCTTTTTTCGGTATACAAAGGAGATGGAGAGAGGATACAAAGGAAAATGGAATATCAGCTTGATGGCCGACTGCTCCTGAATGTTGCACCTCGAGATTCTAGCAAAACCCCATAAACGGAGAAGTTCCAGGCGCAGAGTTGAAACAAAAAAGTAACGGTTTTGAAGGAGCCTGTAATCTATTAGTGGTAAGCATTTTGTTTACTCTCATTCATTATTTACAGTTGTACATACATTTTAAATTTTTCTCTATCTTTGCCAGTATGCCAGTTCATGCATACTCCTGATTAATGTTCTTTATTTTGTGAGAAACCTTTTCGTGATGGAAGGTAATCTGTGCATTATTTAGAATTAACAGCTCAAAAATACCAAGTAAAAATCAGAGAAACAACTTTCAGCCTGTTACATGCTGCAGATCGTGTAATTTCTAAAAAATCCCAAGTTCTCATGATCGGTTTGGTGCCGCTAGCCCCTCCCCCCCTTTATATATCAGCTGTTTGGTGATAAAATTTAAGCTATAGTACTTGAGTCATGTACTCTTGTTACTCTTCCACAAACTTTCGATGTCCAGAATGTCTGCTGTAACTTTAACTGTAACCGAGATAACTTAGTTCTGTTGCTCAGTTTGGCATTTTTTATTCATTTATTTTCTTTAAAAATATGGTGGCTAATTTTGAAAAACGCCTCATAAGTTTGAAATACTACTTTTTCATAAACTTTTCACCAATGTGAGTAGATCCGCTGTATCCTTATGAATATTCTCTAAAATAACACACTTAAGGTGTTGTGCGTAGTATAAGGTCCACACCCCACGACCTTTTTTTTTTTTTTTTTTTCTTTTTATGTGTCCAACTCTGGACATAACGCTTAACTGCCCGTTCTCAGGCCTAGCAGTACTCCTACAAACCACACACCCCACATTTCATCATTTCCACATTAACACCCACAGGTCGTAGTGGATTAATACTAGTGCTGTTTCATACCAGACGGATATATTGGTATTAGTGGGAGTGTTTTTACATGTCGATGGGTTTTATGGTAGATTAGAAAGAAATTCAAATTCTCAGCCTGGCATCGAACTTGCGTCCATTAGGATAGCAGGCAACTTCTCTCCCGACTCTGGCTCACTTGTTCGACCATTAAGCAATAAAAGAAGTTAGTGTAATGAAGAGGCCAATGTACTGATGTACATTTAAACCAGCGTCAGGCTTTCTCCTAGTTGAACCAAGCAGTTCGTTGTTACCCATAGCTAATTACCTAGGTGTGTCCGACGCATGGAACAGATTAACTTTCCGTCAGCCAACAAAATATCTGTCTTATGTCAGAAACATGTGAAAGGAAGTATTTAAAAAAAGCAAGAACACTAATATAAATGGTTGTCGTCGTCGTTGTGCCTTAGATTTATCTGAACATAAACCTGGTGGAGTTCAGGCTGAAGTTGTCCACCTCCTGTAATTTCCTCTGCTCTATTCGGAGAAGAGTTAGGGAGACGAGGGAAGTTTGTACAATCGTGTAGCTCTGTTGCCCGGTTATATCAGTGACACTGCTTGAAAGCGTCCTTTTCCAGTGTTCACAGAACCGTAAATGTCAACCTTGGAACAATATCGTCCGATCTACGTACGGTAACATTGTCGTTCGGCCTGACACACCCTATTTTGGAAAATCCATAAAAAATAGAAAATGCTATTATTTTATTTGAAAAATGGATTCCTGTAATCTTAAAAATTCCTTTGGTATACTGAATACCCAAAACAATATTATTATAATTTTATTAATGGAAGGAGGGTTCTGGAAAAAGTAGATAGAAATGCCATTATTTTGCATATGTCCAAAAAAAAAAAAAGATAAATAAATAAATAAAACATTGAGTGATGTGCTTTGGAGTGGTTATTCTACATTGAATGCTCAGTTCCACATCCAAATTTGAAGTTCACTGCAACACTGAAACCGTCATGGGAAGTTGGGAAAAGAAGAGGTCAACTAAGATTTTGAAAAACTAAGTATAGAGCAAAAAAAAGAAAAGAAAAGAAATGAAAGGGAGGTATGTGACAAAGCAATTTATTAGTGTGTAAATAATTAGAAATTATTTCTAATATATATTGTGAAAGAATTACTGAGTTCGGACAACATGGCAGTCCACAAATAATAATAATAATAATAATAATAATAAAATACTATGTACGTCACTTTACCTGAAACAGAAAGATACCCTGTTTAGTACACACAATTCAAGCACAGCATATACAATACATGGTAACAAACAAAATACGTACATGAAATTGTTCTAAAGTGTCAAATCAAATAATACAAGAAATATATAGGTACATGTATATAGCTACATCGCTACACACATAACTGCATATATACATATAGCTACAAACATAGCTATATGGCTGCAAACATAGCGGCATACATAGTTGTGAGCATAGCTACAAACATATGGCTGCAAATATAGCGACATAAATAGTTGTGAGCATAGCTACAAACACACAGAAGCTTTGCTTACAACCAGTCACCAATGTTTGTACGTCGTAATTCCCGAAATTTTTCACTTAATACTGTTGTCCGATCTAGGGATCGATTTGTCATACTACATTTATCACTGTCGTCAGATCTGTCAGGTACAAAACAGCGAAACAGCTTAGCAAGAGTTGAGGAACAACATCTCGCTCTTCCTCGACGAATGACAAGCGAGAAGTAATGCTACACGGACATTCAAGTGCTGCAATCTTGTGGAAGCCCTTGAGATCACTTGATGAAGGGCACGTGGGTCTGCCCTTCTGTCCGCTAAATGAACAGCTGTACTCGGTTGTCTTTCTTAATGGCGTCGTGGTGACATAGATTGATGAATTATATTTAAAAGCTCAAATGTTGCTCATTGTGAGGCAACAACACCAAGTCGGTGTGTCGGAATCAAGGACGTATTTTAGATGGCATAGAAGACGTCTGTTCTTTTTTCTTGACTATTTATTATTTCAAATTTCATCTAAACATTACTTTGTAGGCTGCTTATATCCCTTTAATAGGGACAACAGTAACATACTGAGGTTTAATGTGTTGAATGAATCGCTACGGAAGAGTTGTTACTCAGTCTCCAAACCCAGAATGCGGTCATAACCTATTAATTTTAGATTCTTTATTTAGATTCTTAGTTTCAGATTCTTTATTTATTCAGAACAAGCCCAAACACACGGGGGTACGTTGTCGCTGAATGCCAAGAAGGACGGGTACATGAAGGCAAAGGGATACACTGTTGCATGCATTGAGCAAAAACTATCATACTAAGTACAGTTACGACTACAATAAGGAAGCACGATACTACATGGGACAAAAAAAAAAAAATAGAATAAATAAATACTTACGCAGGAGTATGATAGAAATATACGTATATACGTACGCAGGCATGGAAAGTACATAGATACATTTCAGACACATATACATGTGCATACATACACCTACACCTAAACACACTCACACACACACACACACACACACATATATATATATATATATATATATATATATATATATATATATATATATA
The DNA here is from genome assembly GCF_032717465.1 of Coenobita brevimanus. NCBI lineage: Eukaryota > Metazoa > Arthropoda > Malacostraca > Decapoda > Coenobitidae > Coenobita > Coenobita brevimanus. The sequence goes on from NC_137011.1 coordinate 11,994,157, forward strand.
TATATATATATATATATATATATATATATATAGCCCATTGGAGCCCAGTATCCGGAATATTGGACAGAACTGGGATTTTTCAAGTCTTTATAAACTAGGGAACCCCCGGGTAGGGACCTATGAGCTTCGCGACTATGAGCCGATAGGCGGAGGGCGGTACGCTTAGTACCCACCCAGTGCCATGCCTCGCCCAGCACCCCTGGGATCCAATGGGATATATATATATATATATATATATATATATATATATATATATATATATATATATATATATATATATATATTGTTACGGAACAGAGAGAGATAATGAACACTTCAAGTGAGAATACTAAAATCACTACTGTCCCGCAAAGTTCCAGGATCAAAACAAAAGAGTTAGGTAAAATTACAAGTTAAAGTTTAATGCTCAAACTAACAACTAAACATTCAGGACTCATAAGGATAATGTAATGGCAAAAAATAGGTTAAATATATGGTTAACTGCAATAGCCTCTATTAACACGAAATTAGCAAGAGTAAATTTATCTAAGTCAGCCCTGATAAAATGAGAAAACCGGATAATGCTCAGTTAATGCAAGATACATTATTACAGATACAAAATATTATTAACATTGGCTGACACCAAAAACTCTACATGAATCACAAAAACCTCACCAGGCCCACGAACCAACACCCCATGCCACACAGTACAAGAAAAAAATGTAACAACACTTATACTCAAATTACACAGCAGCTAGATGGTTGGAGACTTCCTGAGCACTCAAAAATAATAACAACTGTACAGGGGAGGACAGAGATGTGACCAAAATGAGGAGTAGATCTAAGTGGCAATTAATGCAGAGACTGAGCTCATTATATAGGGGCCGGCAGAGCTTGATACAACTTGTAAGAAGGACGCGCAAATGAAGCCATAAGGGACAAAGAGTTGACACTCCTGCTCTGAACAACAGAAAGAACGACTTACTCTACTATAAGGGAGGAGAAGGGGGGAGTGAGGTAGAACACGGAAGCTTGGTCACCATGGAAGCCACGAGCCAAATCGTGATCAAACATGCAGCGTACTGTACGTTAGAATTATACAAAGGATGATGAAATCATAGGCTATGTAACACCTCCCCACAAAAAAAAAAGAAATTTACAAAGGAAATTTCTTATTACTCTAAAACAATCTGTCTAAAGTCTAGATAAGCAATCTGCAATAACATTTTCTTTCCCCTTGACATGTTGTATGTCTAATGAATACTCCTGAAGAAGTAGACTCTATCTTGTCAATCTCTGATATTTATCTTTAAACTTACTAAGGAATTTCAGTGGGTTATGATCGGTATAAATGACTATGGGGTCAAAACCAGAACACAAATAAAATGAAAAATGCTGTAAACCCAAAATCAAGGCGAAAAGCTCTTTCTCAATAGTTGAGTAGTTCTTTTGAGGTGGAGTGAACTTCTTATGGTAATAAGATACAGGGTGTTCAATACCCTGATCATCCTCTTGCAGCAAAACAGCCCCAGCTCCTGTATCACTTGCGTCAACAGCCATCTTAAAAGGCTTAGCAAAATTTGGAGTAGCAAGCACTAGCTGACTTAATAGGAGAGCTTTAAGTTTACTTAAAGAGGATTCACAGTTATCGGTCCAGACAAATTTACTCCCTTTTCAGTAGGTCTGTAAGTGGTGATACAAGAATTGAAAAGTTAAGAACAAATCTCCTGTAATAACCTACCATTCCCAAAAATCTTTGTAGCTCTTTCCTACTTTTAGGTCTGGGAAGATCACTAATAACCTGAACCTTAGCTGCTGGTGGTGCAACGTGTCCATAACCAGTTATGTACCCAAGGTACTGAACTTTAGCTTGACCAAACTCACACTTTGATAAATTAGCTACAAGATTAGCCTGAACCAAAAGCTCAAGAAATTTACTGACATGGCATAGGTGATCTTTCCAGTTGTCACTGAAGATTAATACATCATCAATATAAACAACACACCCTGCCAAACCCTCTGTTACAACATTCATGAGCTTCTGAAATGTGGCTGGTTCATTCTTCATACCATATGGCATTACAGAACATGTAAAAGTCTTTCCTAGTGTTACAAAACATGAGATCTCCCTAGCACGTTCAGTCACAGGTACTTGCCAGTATCCTTTTAACAAATCAAACTTACTTATTTACCTAGCCTTTCCGATCTTGTCTATGCAATCTTCCACGCAAGGGAGAGGGTAAGTGTCTGTTTTGGTTATCTGATTAACACGTCTGTAGTCGATGCAAAGCCGCTGTGACCCAGGAGATCTCCACTCGCTCTGACAGGGCTCAAACATCTTGTGGTCCAACAGGTAGCCAAGCTCCTTCTCGATGAGAGGAACTTTCACTGGGTTCACACGGTAAGGAGGCAATTTAATTGGCTTTGCATCTCCAACATCGACATCATGCATCAACACAGTGGTTCTTCTTGGAGTGTCAGGGAACACTTGCGGGTACTCCTGCAGTAATGCCGAAAACTCCTGCCTTTCCTCGGGAGGTAGATGAAAAAGCTTTGTCTGGAGATCATTCATGATATCAGGATTCTTCCCCAAACTATCACTCAGGCTCACACTGCATGGGAGAGCTTCACTTGCAGACTCGGTTGGAACAGCTACAGTGCAGACTGGGTTATTTTCGTCCCGCCTGTGATATAACTTTAGCATGTTGATGTGACAAAGTTGCTTGTTCTTTCTACGATATGGTGTGGCGATGACATAGTTGACATCACTGAGTTTCTTCTCCACGAAATAAGGACCACTAAACTTGGCTTGAAGAGGTTGCTCATGCACTGCTAGCAGAATCAAAACCTGATCTCCTGGCTGAAAGTGGCCTAACCTGGACTTCTTATCATACCAAGTCTTCATCTTCTCCTGAGCAGCTCCTAAATTCTCTCTCGCCAGCTGTAAAGCAGTGGACAGCCGTTCTTTGAACTTCATCACATACTCCAGCAAGTTGACGTCATCTTCCTCCGACAGCCAGCATTCCTTGAGTAGCTTAAGGGGTCCTCTTACTTCAAAGGATGAGAAGCCCAGTGATTCATTTGGAGATTCTCTTGCGGCAAATACAACGAATGGAAGACCTTTATCCCAGTCTTTCCGATGTTCCAAACAGTATTTCCTGAGCATTGATTTGAGTGTTTGATGATATCTCTCCAACGCTCCTTGGGTCTGGGGATGGTAAGCTGAAGACGTGATCTGGGTGATGCACAACTCTTTCAGAGACTGCTTGAAAACATTTGACATGAAATTACTTCCCCGGTCTGACTGTACCTCCTTGGGCAGACCAAACTTGGTGAAGAACCCTAGCATTTCCTTAACCACGTTCTTTGCTGAGATATTTCTAAGTGGAGTGGCTTCAGGATAACGAGTAGACATATCAATCATGGTCAACACATAGGAAAATCCTGAAGAAGTCTTAGGAAGAGGGCCCACAATATCCTCCAACACACGGGTGAATGGCGCCTCAAAAGGAGGAATGGGAACTAGAGGTGCAACCTTTTCGGTCTGATTACACTTCCCCACAACTTGACAGGTGTGACAACACTTACAATACCAGGAAACATCTCTGAAGATACCTGGCCAGTAGAAGTGTTTCAAAATGCGTGCCACAGTCTTCCTCACTCCAAGGTGTCCTGCCAAACTGGAATCATGAGCCACTCTAATGATATCTTGCCTACAAACACGAGGGATGACAACTTGATGTACAACCTCCCATTCACAGTCGGCTGATGCTGTTGGGGGTCTCCACTTTCTCATAAGTACTCCTGACTTTATATAATAACAAGTAGAAGCACTAGCTGACTCTTGTTCACTGCAAGGAGAGTTAGCTAGACCTTTCAACTCAGGATCACCAACCTGCAACTCAACCAACTCTTGACGAGACAAATATCAACACTACGGGGTACTGCCTCATCTGATGAGTGGTCCAAATTAGCAAGAAAAGTGTCAGCTAGGATAACATCATCATCATCATTATCCTCTAAGTCACCAGTAACTTTAGACTTAGCCCTAGTGACAGCATATGCAGAGAACACATCAGGGACATCACAATCCTGGGTCACAGTCACTGATTCACTAGACAACTGACGAGCTGGACACACTTGACTTCCACCAATATCATTTCCAAGTAAGAAAATTACACCTGACATTGGGAGTGTCTCAACCAACCCAACCATAACGGAACCATTAACAAAACCAGACTCTAAATTCACTCTGCACAGAGGGACAGAGAAGTAATTATTCCCTACACCTTGTAAGATTACAGTTTCATCAGAGGAATTAACATTAGAGCCTAGAACACTGGTCAGCATAAGGGATTGGCAAGCACCTGTATCACAATATATTTTAACTGATTTCCTGTCATTACTGTCCAGAGGACTGACAAAACCATCAGACAGGAAATTAGCACATGAACTCTTGAGAGTGTCACCCACGTTACTGCTCAAAAGAGGAGCTTCATCATGAGAATTTAATTTACCCCTCAAAGCAGGTTCAGTTAACTCGGTTAAAGAATTCTGGGAACTCTCAAGGGTGGACACTAGACCAATTGACTGAATATTTAAAGACTCCTTTTTGTTCACATCACGCTGTCTCCTGAAACATTTCTCCGTAGTATGACCAAGCTTACTACAATAAGTACATTTACTTTTCTGAAATCTAGAGGTGAAGCTGGTATTTACTTCCTGAGAAACATCATCTTTATTCGCTTTCCTGTTACCTGTACTCTGAGTAGAGGCAACGTACTTACTCTCAGCTTTCCTTTTTTCTTTAGAATATCTCTTGTGAGTGAGAACATATTCATCAGCTAAAACTGCAGCATCAGACAAATTATCTATTCTTTTCTCATCAAGATATAGGCTTACATCTTTATTAATCCACCTTTTGAAGTCCTTCAGCAAAATCATCTGCTTAAATTTACCAAAATCAGAATCCACATTCTTAGAATTTAACCACTGCTCTAACAGATCTTCTTTGATTTTTGCATACTCAACATGGGATTGCTTATCTTGCTTATAAGTTGTCCTAAATTTTACTCTATAGGCTTCAGGAACAAGCTTATAGGCCTTAAGAATCAAGCTCTTAACTACATCATAATTATCAGATTGATCCTGAGGCAAAGATGCATAAGTTACTTGAGCTTTACCGGTGAGATCAGTTTGAAGGAGTACTGGCCAATACTTTTTGGGCCAATTAAAACCTGTAGCTACCCTCTCAAACAACTGAAAATACTTTGTTAAATCAGATTCATTAAAAGGAGGGACAAGTTTAACATTTTTAGCCACATCAAAATCATCAGAGCTAGATGATCCAGTTGCACCTTGTTTCATGCGATACTCATGGTCTGCCTGAATCCTAGCAAGTTCAATTTGTGCCTGAGCCTGTACCTGTGCCTTTTGAATACGAACCTGAGACTCAACCTCCTTAGCCTCAGCCTCCTTAGCACGAGCCTGAAACTCAGCCTCCTTAGCACGAGCCTGAAACTCAGCCTCCTTAGCATGAGCCTCCTGCAGGGCTAGCTGTAACTTAGCTATTTCAATCTGCGTTTCCTCATCTGGAGGAGTTACATTAAACAAGCTTTTATTAATCATGTCAACAATTTGATCTTTAGAATGATGAGAGCGAACAGCAATTCCCAATTGTTGAGCAACAAGCTTAAGTTCATTCTTTGTTCTGTTTTCTACATCACACACTGTTTGCACATTTGACAAAAAATCTTTGGCTTCATCAAGAGTAGTAATAGTAGACATCATGAATAAATCACAGTCACAAATATCAAGCAATATCCTTATGATAATATCCTGAATATCCTGATAAGAGGTCGCCAAATTTATGTTACGGAACAGAGAGAGATAATGAACACTTCAAGTGAGAATATTAAAATCACTACTGTCCCGCAAAGTTCCAGGTTCAAAACAAAAGAGTTAGGTAAAATTACAAGTTAAAGTTTAATGCTCAAACTAACAACTAAACATTCAGGACTCATAAGGATAAAGTAATGGCAAAAAACAGGTTAAATATATGGTTAACTGCAATAGCCTCTATTAACACGAAATTAGCAAGAGTAAATTTATCTAAGTCAGCCCTGATAAAATGAGAAAACCGGATAATGCTCAGTTAATGCAAGATATATTATTACAGATACAAAATATTGTTAACATTGGCTGACACCAAAAACTCTACATGAATCACAAAAACCTTACCAGGCCCACGAACCAACACCCCATGCCACACAGTACAAGAAAAAAATGTAACAACACTTATACTCAAATTACACAGCAGCTAGATGGTTGGAGACTTCCTGAGCACTCACAAAATTAATAAGAACTGTACAGGGGAGGACAGAGATGTGAACAAAATGAGGAGTAGATCTAAGTGGCAATTAATGCGGAGACTGAGCTCATTATATAGGGGCCGGCAGAGCTTGATACAACTTGTAAGAAGGACGCGCAAATGAAGCCATAAGGGACAAAGAGTTGACACTCCTGCTCTGAACAACAGAAAGAACGACTTACTATACTATAAGGGAGGAGAAGGGGGGGAGTGAGGTAGAACACGGAAGCTTGGTCACTATGGAAGCCACGAGGCGAATCGTGATCAAACATGCAGCATACTATACATTAGAATTATACAAAGGATGATGAAATCATAGGCTATGTAACAATATATATATATATATATATATGCATATATATGTGTGTGTGTGTATATGTCTATTTATCTATCTATTGCCAGACACCATAATCCCGTAAGGGGTGGCCATTTGACTTTAAGCTATTTGTTTCACAGGGAGGGGCACTAACCCTCCACCAACCCACTTGTTGACACGTAGGGAGCACGTATGGTTTGGTTATATGGTTACCACCCAGCGTTGTAAATGTGTTTTTTTTGGTTTACTGGAAACCATTTGGCTTGTCACTCAATGTAAAGCCACCTGTAAAAAAAGAAAAGCAATAAGAAGTGACAGGAAAGATGGGAATAATAGGAAGAGAGGAGGCCAGGCACAGAAAAAGAATGATAAAAGCTTAGAATGAAGTAGGCAGCACTACATCAAGTGGGTGGATGATGGTCGCCACCACCTACCACAATATATATGTACTGCAGATATATATATATATATATATATATATATATATATATATATATATATATATATATATATTCAGACGCCTCAGTTTCGAAAGAGGTGGCCACAGACACATCACTTCCATTTCGCTGACTTTCCCAGCTCACACTACCCTTTCTCATTCACCTCTCCACTCCAACCTTCCATCTCATCCTTGGCTTCCTCCTCCCTTTCCCACCCCTCCACGTCACTCACGTATACGCTCTTCTTTCGTCTCACTCTCCATCCTCTTGACATGGCCAAACTACCTCACTGTATTTTCCCTAACGCTTTCTATCACATCCACATCCACACCACAACTCTCCTTCACTTCCTCATTTGTCAGTCGGTCTCTAAGTGGAACTCCACATGCTCCTCTCAGATAACTCATTTCCACTGCTCTCACTTTTCATATGTCCTTCCAACAAGGTCCAAGCTCCGTTTCCATACGTTAGAGTTCGTATCACAATACTATCATGCATCGATTTTTTTTTTTTTTGTTACTTCCATACTCACTTCTCTATTCCTAGTCACTGCTTTAAAGAAACTTTTTCCTTGTTGCACCCTTTCAAGCACTTCATCCTCTAATCTTCCATTTTTACTCATCACACTATCCTAGTATGCAAATGCACTCACATTTTCCATTTCCTCACCATCCAACCTCACTGTGCAGTCCACTTCTCGTCACCGTTCAACTCACACCAGGCCAGCAGTCCACACCCTGCCAATATCCAGTTCATTACGCAACAACCATGAAGATGGAAGAAATTAAACTATTATAGAAACATAGAATGCTGCTTTTAAAAGTGCACTGAAAGTATTTGCGAAACAAGCAAATAATAAGAATGACAAACTATAAGGTACCATTCACCAACTAAAAACTAGTTTAGAGTTCAAGCAACATGAACTGAATTCCGTGAAAATTCAGCTAAAATATCATCAAAGGAAAAACAGCGAGGATTGTGCCATCACTGCGAATCTTCGACAAGAAAATTCGGCCATGCATGAAGCATTACAAGATATCTCGAGGCGAAGCAACATCTTGAATGATGCAAGACGAAAGAACAACTTGTGCATTTCAAGAAAAAAATTAGGAACTCAACGATACCTGGGAATAAACGTCGGTTTAAGTTACCAAACTTTTCACGGACACAGTGAAGCTACCAAACCTGGAAATCGATAGAGCATACAGGGTGGGGAACGTAATTGTAAAATTTAAAAACTACAGTGACATGGATGTTGTTTTCCGGAATATGAAAATGCTTCAGAGATCTAATATCTTCATTAACGAAGACCTCTACCAGGAAGCGCAGAAACCACGTGCTGAGAGAACATCGGATATTAAAATGGCAACTCAGAGGGTAAACTTCCTTAATTTAATAACAGCAGCAAATTAATAATCCTGGATAAAATACTAGTCTCCACCAATCACCAACACGCTGCAGAACAACACGCAAATTACACAACCACGCCGCTGAACAAAACGTTAACCAGGAAGCAGCTGAACAACACGTCAGCCAGGAAGTATACGAACAACCACTCAGCCACGAAGCATCTCTAACACCGAAGCCGATAGAAGAAGCCACTAACAGACGATCTTTGCAGAAAGATGCAACACACAAATACAAAACTATGAGAACCATCAAGAGAAATATATATATATATATATATATATATATATATATATATATATATATATATATATATATATATATATATATATAAGTTGTCGTGACAATATTTATTTTTGGATTCTTTGATTATACTGGTTGATTTATTACGGTATTATTTAAAAGTCCGTCCATTGGTTATTGGCCTTTTTGTGGCAAGTCTCCCTGGTCGATTACTTTCTTTTTTCTTTTTCTTTTTTTACGCATAGATGTTTTAATTCCTCGTGTAATATATGGTTTGGCCATATGTTTTTCTCTCAGTGTTGATGTTTTCATTGGAAACGATTTTTCAAAATTATTCCTATTTGTAAAAATCTATAATCTGCTAAATTTGGGCATCATAAATTACTTCTTCCCAATGTGTTTTCCATAGTCTAGATGTGAAGCTTTATTTTGTCTAGAAAAATCCCGGCGGCTTATTTTTTTTATTCAAGAATGGTAAATTAGGCTTTAACGTATATCCAAATCTAGACATAATAGGAAAGTGATTTGATATTTTAACACACAGTATATAGTTAAGTTCATTATTTTGTAAATTATTAGTCAAGATGTTATCACTTTTTGTTGAGGTGTTATCAAGTACTCGAGTTGGTTTCCTTATCATCGGATAACACATGTGAGAATACGTAAGTGAAATAAATTCACTGATCTGATTGTAGTAACCTTTAAAATATCTCGATTCCAGTTTTCCATTAAATAAATCTGTTTATACTTATTTTCAGTTAAAGAAATCATTAATTCTGGATAAGAACTGTTCAATATTGCTCTCAGGAGGACGATAACAGGAATCTACAAAATACTTTCTGTCTCTCCCGTCAACACTAAGGCTCACACACCCCAAAAATGGTTCAGTAAATGACAGTTCATATAAAGGTGAAATTTGTAAGCAATCACGGCTATACAAACTAACTCCCCCTCTTTTTGTATTACTACATTGGTTTAATATATTACAGTAAGGTATATTATATAAATCCAGTAAGTGCGTTTCCAATCTAGTTTCAGATAATCCAATATCTAGTTCTCTATTAATTTCAACCATACACTGAGTTAAGAAATGTAAGATATTAGATGGAACACTTCTAATGTTCATAAATAAAAAAGTCAAAGACAAACCCTCGGAACTGAACAGTGGTTTCGGTGAATCAAGGAAGCGGTAGGCTACTGGGTATCGGGGGTAAGCTATATGAGTGGTTGTTATTTATGTCAGTTTCATTATTTATATTTTTTGGATCGCAATAAAAAATATTAAATTTCACACTTCTTAGTTCGACAAGTTTTATGCTTTCGTTATGCTGTTGTATAAAAGTAGCCCTTTGTCATTTACATCGTTATATGGTAAAGTGATTCCTAATGTCTTCTCTTAATAACACTTTACCGTATAACGAAGTAACTGACGAAGGGCTACTTTTTATACAACATAACGAAAGCATAAATCTTGCCGAACTAAATAATGATTTTTTTTTTCATTGCATTCCAGAAAATGTAGATAATGAAACTGACACAAATAACAGCTTCTCATATAGCTTACCCCCAATACCCAGTAGCCTACCGTTTCATCGATTCACCGAAACCACTGTTCAATACCGAGAGTTCATCTTTGACTTTTTATTTATGAACATTAGAAGTGTTCCATCTAATATCTTACATTTCTTAACTCAGTGTGCGGATGAAATCAGTAAAGAAATAGATATTGGAGTCTCTGAAACTGGATTGCAAACGCACTTACTGGATTTATATAATATACCTTACTATACTGCATTAAACCAATTTAGTAATACAGAAAGAGGGGGAGTTACTTTGTATAGCCGTGATTGTTTACAAATTTCACCTTTATATGAATTGTCATTTACTGAACCATTTTTGGGGTGTGTGAGCCTTAGTGTTGACGGGAGAGACAGAAAGTATTTTGTAGATTCCTGTTATCGTCCTCCTGAGAACAATATTGAACAGTTCTTATCCAGAATTAATGATTTCTTTAACTGAAAATAAGTATAAAACAGATTTATTTAATGGAAGACTGGAATCGAGATATTTTAAAGGTAACTATAATCAGATCAGTGAATTTATTTCACTTACGTATTCTCACATGTGTTATCCGATGATAAGGAAACCAACTCGAGTACTTGATAACACCTCAACAAAAAGTGATAACATCTTGACTAATAATTTACAAAATAATGAACTTAACTATAAACTGTGTGTTAAAATATCAAATCACTTTCCTATTATGTCTAGATTTGGATATACGTTAAAGTCTAAATTACCATTCTTGAATAAAAAAAATAAGCCGCCGGGATTTTTCTAGACAAAATAAAGCTTCACATCTAGACTATGGAAAACACATTGGGAAGAAGTAATTTATGGTGCCCATAAAGCCATTTCCAGTGAAAACATCAACAGTGAAAGAGAAACATATGTCCAAACCATATATTAGACAAGGAAACATCTATGCATTAAAAAAAAAAAAATCTACCAGAAAGACTTGCCACAAAATGGCCAATAACCTATGGACAAACTTTTGAGAGATACAGTAATAAACCAACTGGTATAATCAAAAAATAAAAAAAAATAAATATTATCACGACAACTTAAAGTGAAAGAGAACCCGAAAAATACCTGGAAAATCATTAAGACAATCTTGCAAAAGAAATAAAAAAAAAATAATAGTGTCAACCAGATTAAAATATGCCCTAAAATATATTTACCGAACCAATTAATCGACCATTTTGTAAATGTTGGTAACAAAATATCAGATTCAGTCCCACCCAACACACTCACTTTACAAAATATTTGGAATCGTAAATAAAGTCTTCCTTTTTTCTCTCTCTCTCCAGTAACAGTCTATGAAGTGACGTCCATTATCAAGAATATGAAAGACTCCACCCGTGGTTATGGAAATACCTGCCCACATAATTGAGGCCTCTCCCAACAGCATTGCTCAGATTTTGACACATATTAACGTGTCCTTTGCCTCTGGGATATTTCCAGACTTCCTTGAAATAGAAAAGGTAACACCTCTTTTCAATTTGGCGATCTTAATTATCTTAAAGATCATAGACCAATATCTGTACTCCCTGTTTTTAGTAAAATTTTTGAAAGAACACTTCATTCTAGACTTTTAGATTTCTTAAATAATAATAATTTAATCACACCTGTTCAACATAGTTTTCTAAAAATAGGTCAACTGACTCTGCCTTGGTAACCTTCACAACACTAATGAACGATGCCTTCGACATGCAAGAACATGCAGTGGGCGTGTTTCTGTCGAAGGCCTTTGACTTTCTGGATCAGGAAATACTGCTTCAAAAGCTAAAACATTAAGGAATAAGATGTCTCCCCCTAGAGCTTTTTAATTCATACTTAGATAACTGAAAGCAGTATGTCGTATATAATGACCTGTCTTCCGATTATCAGCCAATGAAAAAAAGGGTTCCTCAGAGGTCAATATTGGGACCATTACTTTTACTAATATATATTAATGATTTAACAAATTCTAGCAGTAACTGAAAATTTATTATAAACTCAGATGACACTAATGCCATGATGTCTCATACTAATATTGACATCTTTTTCCAAAACCGCAATACTGAATTTAAAAATATATACAATTGGATATGTGCTAACAAGCTTTTAATTAGTTAAAGGAAAAAAACATTATTTACTTTTTAGTCATAAAAAAATTGAAATATGTTTACTTAGGCTTTATATTGCTGCTTGAGATGTGCATCAACCACACAGTACTAAATTTTGGGGTGTAACTATAAATAGTAAATTAACATGGAATAATCGTATATGCAATATAAATATTAAAAAATTTCTATAACATGTGGTGATCAATATTAAACTAGAGAAATGTTAACTGAGGAAGCTCTTATGTCTACATACTATACAATAGTGTATCCACACCTTCCATATGCTGTTACACTATGGGGTAATACCTGTGATGCAAATGTAAACAAGCTTATAAAAACCAATAAACGTGTAAGAACGACAAATTTTATGAGACAATATGATCATATAAACCCGATCTTTCAAAAATTTTAAATATTAAAACTTAAAGATATTCATGTTTACTTATTTATTCATGTTTAACTCACTTCATAACCTTAATCCTTCTTTTAGACCTTTCAATGCGATAAATCACAATTATTTAACCAGTGGTCATAATATCAAACCGTATATATATATATATATATATATATATATATATATATATATATATATATATATATATATATATATATATATATATATATATTATCATCATCCGGACCTCCTTTCCCACCCAAGGGCAGAGTGAAGAGTAGCAATGTCCAGACAGCACAAACTTGCCCAATCCAAATAGGCCACACTTCCATTCACTGATCATTCAAGCCCACGGAATCCTGGCTCTACCGGATACACGAAAAACATTCACCATATTCTGCAGCTTCACACAAACGTATCTGATTGAGTCAATCCGGACGCTGCCATGCTTACAAGGAGTGCCAAAATCCCTGATAATGCACTTCTCCTCACAATATTCATCCAGCCAGCTCGATCTCTTGTCAGTTCCCTAGCCTCACCGACTTCCAAACCTCTCATCCTCAAACATTCATCCACCATATCTCTCCACCTTCTCCTTGGCCTGCCTCGCCTTCTCCCTTCTTCAGTTTCGCTCAGGTATACCTTTTTCACTACTCTATTGTTATCCATTCTTTCCACATGACCATACCATCTCAGGACAATCTCTTCGATTCTGGTGTCCACCGACTTCCTCACTCCACACCTTTCACGAATCACATTATTTCGTATCCTATCCACCCTCTGTACTCCACATACATTCCTCAGCAGTCCCATCTCCACTGCTCTTACTCTTGACTTTTCATTTTCATGCCACACAATAGTCTCACACCCATATGTTAAAGTTGGCACTAACACTCCCTCATGTAAGCTTCGTGCAGCTGCAACACATCAAGCCTCTGTTTCTTATCAAGGCCTTCATTGCACCAGCTACTTTTCTTCCTTGTGTCACTCTACTTTCAACTTCTTTTACACATTTTCCTCTATTTTCTGTCATTGTACCCAAGTATTTGAACCCTCTCACCAATTCCAGTCTCTCTCCATTCACTTTGACATCACACTGGGAGTCACCTTCTCTCTCAGTAACAATCACTTTACTCTTCTCTACATTCACTCTCGAGGCACGACGCTCACAGATATCAGCAAAACTCTGCACTAGCCTACCAAGTTCTTGTCCGGTACTTGCAAGCAGTACTGCATCATCAGCATACAACAAATTTGATATATTCCATCTATCACCATTCATTACCAACACCATCCCTCTCTCCATTACTCGTGTTTTTACTTCTCTCATCATCCCATGCATATATATATATTGAACAACCATGGGGACATCACACAACATTGTCGCACGCCCACACCGATCATGAACCATTCACTTAGATGCCCATTAACCCTTACACATGCTTCGCTACAGTCATGAAAACTCTTGACAGCACCTAGCAGCTTACCATCTACACCGTACATGCGCAAAACTTTCCACAATCCCTCTCTGTCTACTTTGTCGTATGCTTTTTCCAGATCCATGAATGCCATAAACACCTTATGGTCCTTCTCACAAGCCTTCTCTGCTATCTGTCTCACTATAAATACTTGATCCACACATCCTCTGACACTTCTAAAGCCACCCTGTTCATCACTCACTAGGACTACTGATATCTCTCTTACTTTCTCTATAATAATTCTTCAATATACCTTCCCTACCACACTCAATAAACTTATGCCACGATAATTCTTGCACTCACTTCGCTCACCTTTATCTTTGTAAAGGGGTACAATCACAGCCTTTTTCCACTCTGCTGGCACAGTTTCACTCATCCATGCCTTCTTACATATCTCCAACAAGCACTTCATTCTATTCTTTCCACTACACTTAAGCATCTGTGCATACACCTCGTCAACCCCAGCTGCTTTCCCATTTTTCAGCCGTTTCACAGCGCCCTTCACCTGTGCGAGTGTCACGTCTCCTGGCACTAAATTCCTTCTCTGCACATCCCCAAAACCAATCATGTTAACAGCCGCCCTGCTCTCTCCATTCCCCTTTATCTACCTATCTATCTATCTATAGCCCGACGCCCTAATCCCGCAAAGGGTGGCCGCAGGCAAAACGCCTCCAAGTCACTCTGTCACCCACCAATTGGCTCCCCTCCCCCCAACTCATCCCCCCCTCCCTCATATACCTCTCAACTCCATCCCTCCACCTCATCCTCGGTCTACCCTTTCCTCTCCCTCCCTCCACCTCACCTACATACACCCTCTTAGTCAGTCTTTCATTCTCCATTCTCTCCACATGTCCAAACCACCTCAGTGTATTTCTCCTAATCTTCTCAACCACATCAACATCTACCCCACAACGTTCCTTCACTTCTTCATTCGTCAACCTGTCCCTCCACGTCACTCCACATGCTCCTCTCAAGTAACTCATTTCCACTGCTCTCACTCTTGACTTGTTCCCCTCTTGCAAGGTCCACCCCTCGCTTCCATACGTCAGGGTAGGGATCACAATACCATCATGCAGTGACTTCCTAACTTCCATACTCACCTCCCTATTTCTCATCACTGCTTTCAGTGTACCAACAAACTTCCTTCCCTGCTGTACCCTTTCACGTACTTCGTCCCCCAAAGTTCCATCCTTACTCATCACACTACCCAAGTACTTGAATGCACTCACATTCTCCATATCCTCACCATCCAACCTCACTGCACACTGTGACTTCATTCCTCTCAAACACCATAACTTTACTTTTGTTTACATTAACTTTCAGCTTCCTCCTCCTACACACTGTCCCAAATTCATTCACCAAACCTTGCAACTCCCATTCATCTTCACTCAACAATACTGCATCATCAGCAAACAGCAACACCGGAAGCTTCCAAATCCCACCCTCATTCATTAGGGCCAGCCTCACATCCACTGCCCTACCCTGCACCTCCTTTACAACCCTATCCATATATATATTAAACAGCCATGGAGACATCACACACCCCTGTTTCAGTCCCACATTGAGGTCAAAGAACTCACTCAGCTCACCATCCACTCCCACCGTAGCCCTAGCTCCCTCGTACATACTCTTCACAGCACTCAACAATTTCCCCTCCACTCCATATATTCTTAATACCTTCCACATACCTTGCCTATCTATTCTGTCATAAGCTTTCTTCAAGTCCATGAAGGCAGCATACACTTTCCTTCCCTTCTCTAGATACTTCTCCACTAAACATCTTAGAACAAATATCTGATCTACACATCCTTTTCCCTTCCTAAATCCCCCTTGTTCTTCTCCAACTAGCTCCTCTTTTATATGCCTAACCCTATCAATGAGTATTCTACCATATATTTTACCAGTCACACTAAGAAGGCAAATACCCCTATGGTTACCACATACTTCTCTTTCCCCTTTTCCTTTGTACAGAGGAACAATTATACCTGATTTCCAGTCCTCTGGAACCCTTCCCTCTTCCCAAGCCAATCTACACAACTTCCATATCCACTCCACAACAATCTCACCCCCATACCTAAGCATTTCACCACGCACTCCATCAATTCCTGGGGCCTTTCCCAGCTTAATCTTCTTCATCGCTTCCACTACTTCCGCCCTACTAATCTCTTCCTCCCTCCTCTCATCTCTTCTTCTCCCAGTCATTCCCCAACCACTTATACTCACACTGCTCTCAATGTCTACATTCAACAAATCCTCAAAGTGCTCCTTCCATCTCCTCAATTTCTCTCTCTTCACCAACAATCTATTATTCCTATCTTTCACTCCCCTACTATTTCCCCTTTCACACTGCCTTACTTTCTTTACCTCCTTCCAAAACAATTTCTTACTCTCCCTCCATTTCACACTCAGATTCCTCCCAAACTCTTCACCCACTTTCTTCTTACTCTCCTTCACCAGTCTCTTAACCTCCCTTCTCCTGCTCACATACACCTCTCTCTTCTCTCTCTCATCTTCTCCCCTACCTCTACTCGCCAACCATTCACCATATGCCTTCTTCTTTTGTTCCACAGCTCGTTTCACCTCATCATTCCACCATGCTGTCCCTTGCACACCCTTGCATCTCCTCCTCACTCCACAAACCACCTCACACGCTGCGCCTATCTCTTCCATGAATATCTTACATACGTCTTCCACCCCTTCCATCTGCTCTAGCTCATACCTTCCCAATCTTTCTTCCACTATGCTCTTATACTCTGTCATTTTCTCACTATCTTGCAATTTCTCCACTCTTCTCACAGGAGCTGCTTCCTCCTGTCTTCCCCTTCGTCTCCTCAACCACTTTCTTTGCAGCTCTACCTAGGCCATCACTAAGTGATGGTCCGAGACTCCATTCCCCCACCCTCTCCACACTCTTGCATCCAACACTTGTCTTCTCATTCGCTTATCCACACACACGTAGTCTATCATTGCCTCTCGTTCAACAAGTTCACCATCCATCCTCCTCATTACTCTCCATGTATACCGGTGTATCATCTTATGACGAAAGTAGGTGTTGGCTATTGCCAACCCCTTACAAGCACAGATGTCCACCAAAGCACTACCATTCCCATCTACTTCAGCTGGCACACCCCACTGACCAACCACTCCATCCACTCGTACATTCCCAACTTTGCCATTCATGTCTCCAATCAACAGCACTCTCTCGCTCCTCTCAAACTTGTCCATACATGCTTCTACTCTCACCCAAAACTCATCTTTCACTCTTGCCACTCGATCCTCTGTTGGAGCATACACACATACAATCGCCCATGCTTGTATACCTACTTTTATCCTCACCCATACAATCCTTGCACCCACTGTTCTATACTCTCTTATATTCTCCTTCCACTTCTTGCTTATCATCAGACATACTCCCTCTCTTGCCCTCTCATTCTCACTGACTCCCGCACATATACCTACACCATATTCCCATTCTCTCACTCTTTCACCTTCCCATTTAGTTTCAGTCAATCCACATATATCCATTTTTGCATCCTCAAGCACCTGAACAATCTCTCTCTCTTTCACTTCATCATTCTCTCCTCTCACATTCCATGTTACCACCCTAAGAATGTCCTTTGTCCGTTCCTAAGTCGTAAACGTATGGTCCGTCCGGGTCCGAGGCGCTTTATTCGCTTTTTTAGTTAGTTCTTTTTACGGGGTGGGGCACTAACCCACCACCAACCCTTTTAGTCGCCTTGTACGACAAGCAGGGATACTGGGGGAGTATTCTTGAAACCCCCCAATATATATATATATATATATATATATATATATATATATATATATATGTGTGTGTGTGTGTGTGTGTGTGTGTGTGTATATATATATATATATATTATCCGTTCGGCTGGGCATTATAAGGAATGGAAATTAAGAAAGAGTGAGAATGTCCCCAAGTACATCAAGGTTTGTAATGAAGTAGGTACACATAGCAGAAAATAGTAAGCTAGAGGATGGATATATTTGGCAGTTAACGATAATTTTGAGGGGATCATGAGTCAACTGTGAGAGCGTGACGAAGCTTGCAGGGTTTCTCAGTTGCCGGTCGTCGAATGACTTACTCCAGGGAGCGATATCATAGGTGAATGAGGACAACAGCCACATCACAGTTACGGAAGAGGGTAGGGTACTTACCATAGGGGTAATTTATTCCACGGCAGTTGTCGTAGTGCAGGTTTGAGACGCTGGTGGGCAGTTCAGAATCAATAGGCAGGCCTTGGTCCTGAGTTCCCACTTATTTAGAAGAGAGGTGACATGTAGGAAGATATGATATAAGAGTGCAACAGAGTACGTAGCAAGGAAGGAAACACAGAAAGAGACACTGGCAGACTAGAAAAGCAACCAAGCAGACAACTGGTAAGGTAGGAAACGTGGAGAATGGTAGGTAATGGGATTATTGCTTTTCGTTTTTATATAGACAGACGACATATACAGTAGGTAGGAGATTAGAAGGCAGTCAAGCAGGTAGCCAAGAAGGAAAGACAGACAGGCAGTCAGGCAGGCAGGCAGACAGGAAAAAGCAAACAGAGAGACCGTGCCTAGACAGGGTGGAAGGCTAACAAATTCATGATATATATTACTTGTAAGTTCGGCCCCACCATGTCCAGTGCTATCAAACCAGGGTAGAGATAACTTTTGTGTTTTGACAGTTTGGTGGCGTCGAGAACAAAGGCAGACTGTTGTGTTATCGTCTTTGAGTGTAGGCTTTCCTGTCCGCTTTATGAGGCCAAACAGTCTTCCCAAATACCACCTGACCTCACATGACGCTACACTTTGGCGCTAATAGCCACTGTCTTCAATGTAAACACTTTAGTTCTGTTTCATTCAAAAATTATTATGATGGTAATTTCTGTGTGTGTGTGTGTGTGTGTGTGTGTGTGTGTGTGTGTGTGTGTGTGTGTGTGTGTGTGTGTGTGTGTGTGTGTGTGTGTGTGTGTGTGTGTGTGTGTGTGTGTGTGTGTGTGTGTGTGGAGATTGATAAATACAAATACAAATATAAATACAGATTTATGAGAACAGTAGATATCCTTCTCATCTCTCTCACTCTCCTTTCACGCATTTCACGCTTTCTTTGCATTATATATATATATATATATATATATATATATATATATATATATATATATATATATATATATATATATATATATATATATATGACGGAGTAGTTAGTGGAAAAAGAAGAGGTTTGTTCAACAAGATACATTTGTTGAAAGAGAAAATACACTAGTGTAAGAGTACAGTTGTGTGGTGTAGGTTTCATGTTGTTTTTGTTAGCGTTGGGGGGAAGTGTTTATTGTTGCCCTATTGCTATACCCCCGGCATACAAGGGATGTGTATGTGTATTTTTCCTGTGTGCATTCAGAAAAGAATTTCTATGCTATGCTAATAACTCTCACCCATTTAATTAAGATAATTGTATTGTGGTTGCTCTCTCGGATTTTTATACTGTACCTTCGAGTAAAGCTCTGTCAAGGTTTATGACGCTGCATTCCCCCACCCCCTCTCCTTACAGGGCCACTGGGTAGGTGTGGTAGGGGATGTGGAGTTCGGACGAGCCAACTTCTCGCTAGTTCTGTCACTCACCCTTGAACGTCTTCAGAGTGTTGATTTTACCAGGTAACATATTCAGATAATTAGGCCTCCACACAATTGTATTTACTCCTCTCTCTCTCTCTCTCTCTCTCTCTCTGTGTTGGTATTTGTGTGTGTGTATGTGTGTGTGTATATGTGTTGGTGTGTGTGCATGTGTGTTGGTGTGTGTGTGTGTGTGTGTGTGTGTGTGTGTGTGTGTGTGTGTGTGTGTGTGTGTGTGTGTGTGTGTGTGTGTGTGTGTGTGTGTGTGTGTGTGTATTGGTGTTTGTGTGTGTGTGTGTGTGTGTGTGTTTTTATGTGAGGAAGAAGGAACCAAAGGCAACGAACCTGCAAAACTATTCCTTCCAAGAGATAAACAAAATATAAGAGAGAGCCAAATTCAAGATCCGATCATTTCCAGATGCCTGGACACACTCCGTTTGAAAAACTGGAGATCATAGGAAGTAGGAAATACAGACAGAGGGAGACAGTTCCAGAGTTGACCTGTTGCATAAATGTAGGACTGGGAGTAACGGTTAACTCTTGCATTAGAGAGTTGGACAGAAAAGGGATGAGAGTTTGCTGCTAGACGGGTGCTACGCGCCCTTCATAGGGGTGGAGGAATGCATGCAGACAGTTCAGAGGAGCAGTGACCATTGAAGTAGCGATAGAAAAGAGATAAAGATGCAACAGTGCGGCGAAGAGACAAAGGTTGAAGGGAGTCAGTAAGAGGAGGAAAGTTAATGAGGTGAAAAGCCTTTGACTCCACCCTATTGAGAAGAGCTGTATGTGGGGAGCCTCCCCACACATGAGAGTTGTACTCTACACAGGGGCGGATAAAACCCCCGTATAGAGTCAACAATTGTGTAGGGGTAAAGAAGGAACGGAGTCGGCTTAGCACATCCAATCTCTTGGAAGCAGATTTTACAAGAGATGTAATATGATCTTTCCAAGACAAGTCCCGAGTAAATGAAACCCCAAGCATGTTCAAGGATGATGCAGGATTAAGCTGAATGTTATCAAACATTAGTGGGTATACCTGTGGAAGATTTTGTTGGGTTGATAGGTGCAAAAACTGAGTCTTTGATGCATTAAAAACAACAAAATTATTTTTACCCCAGTTAGAGATGTCACGAATCAAATTCGCGACATTTCCCTTTTGTGAGAAGCCACGAACTATTAGTGGAAAACTCACTGTTTATCGTTCAGTTAACCGCTCATTTGGACGGAAGCTTTGTCAAATCAATTTTTCAGTGTCATACGTTATCGTCTTTGCGTGAGACATTAGCACTTCCGCTGAGCGATTTGTTTTGGGCGCGTTTTGCTCACTCGACCGTTAAAAAATGCGGCCTACTGCTCCCCTTTTTTTCACATGACTTACTCAGTCCAGTGTTGCTCTGACGGAGAGAGGTCCTGTGCTCCAGAAGTGAGAGGTCAACCCAAGCTCCACTAGAATCACAGTTACCCAGTGCTCCCACCTTGGTGATACAAAGCATTCATCGACTAGTATTTCCTTCTTGTATTTTCCTAGTCTTAAGAGTTTAATTAAGGTGTTTTTCCTAGGCATAAGAATTTCGCTCGTGAGTGAGTGAGTGAGTGCGATCTCATTAATTCATTTGAATTGTACGTTAAATTTATTTTGTAATCAATAAATTTAACAGTTCTTTTGCTTGAGCTTAATGTAATGTACACTCTTGTTTCATTTCTCTGCAGTTAAGCTTATTTTCCATATAGCTCCTAGCTTGCATAAACGTTTGCCATTCATAACTGGTACTTAGGCCAGTTTTGTGTATTAAGCTTAAAATCCGTTGTGCCACCTAGGAGTTAAGCATCAGTAAGAACCTGATACTATTGTTAGTATTAGTTATTTATTGTCAGGGGTGAAGTAACCTTCTCCAGAGGCTACAGTGCTAATAAACAGCAATTGAGTGATTAGTCTCTGCTGTGTACTGTCGAGAAAGTTTATAAATTCTCGTTCTTAGAGAATCGTTGCTTGATTTAGCAAGACAATCATTGTCCCTGCTCTTTAATATCAATTAAATAACATTTAAGCATTTATATTTTAAAAACTCCGTGATATTTTAAAAACCCCGTGACAAGAGATATGAGCCAAGTCAAACATTAGGTGTGCCATAGCCTCATCCCTTGTTTGTTGAAGTAACTGCTGAGATGGACGTTGTGGGAATCGAATGGAAAGGTGAAGGGTGGAGTCATCAGCGTATGAGTGGATGGGGTTAGATGTACAGCTTAGAAGGTCATTGATGAATAAAAGGAAGAGAGTTGGTGATAGGACAGAGCCCTGAGGAACACCACTGTTAATAGATCTAGGAGAAGAACGATGGCCGTCTACAACAGCGGCTATAGAACGACCAGAAAGGAAGCTAGAGATGAAGGCACAGATAGAAGGATAG